>NC_081852.1:17642514-18279808 GCF_963259705.1 Myotis daubentonii
CAGTTTTACGCCTCCCTGCCATGTCACTATTTAGCTTGAAATTTCACAATATGAAAATGAATAAAACAAACCCAATCCTAATTATCTCTTGCAGGATCATAAAAATAACATTAATAAAATGTGGTAAATATCAGTGGTGATCATTACCAGGCCCACACCGCCAGAAAATGAAGTGCAGCCCCCCAAAGCGAGAAGGATTCGAGCAAGGCCGCCACCATTAAACACACACATTAGCATATGTGCTCTGTAAGCAGTTTTAGTGGTGATAATACAGTTGTCTTTAATCTGAACTGGACAAAAATTTCAAATGTGCCTGGATATGCATAGAATCCGTGGCACCTGGACACCGCTTTCCATTTTTCAACACAGTGTCACATCCACTATTTCATTTTTTTGTATCCCTATCACACTCACTCAAAAGCAGGTGTAACAGGTCCCATTTCCCCTGACAACTGAAATTGGGAGAAAGAAGAAAGATGTGACCTTCCTTGATTCACCCAGTGAATCAACAAACTGAGGTTAGAACCCAAGCTCCCTGGCACCCAGATCTATGACCTTCTCACTAAAATAAGCTTTTTTAAAAAAATAAATAAATGACACAGGCATAGTGACAAGAAGGACTCTCTAGTCATTGTATGAAAAGGTAAAGGACAAAAGACAATTAGTAAGAAAAAGAAAGAAAGAAGGTGTCTTACCAGGGACTGAAGGTAAAAACAAACCAGATGTTATCCAGCAGTTGATGATGTGGGAAATTAGCAATGTTCTCTGCACAGCTTTGTTCTACAAAAAGAGTTACAAACCCATTCACACAGATAGGAGGGTGAGAAAAATTGTATTAGGTAACGTCAGATGTGGAGAAACTTAACTGGACACTGTGTGGCTTTACTGCTGTGTTGTGTTATTAGTCTAATTAAGACCCTACTTACCAGGATGGGAAGGTAAAAAGTAAATTAGGTTCCTGTTATAAAATGTTCAATATGTAAAGTTTTAATATGCTTAAGGAAATGCAAGTACATTATCAACTATTGACGGGTACTTATGGCTGTAAGAAGATAAGCAAAAAGACATTAGCCTAAATAAATAAATAGATATAGCAGCATAAATGCTGGGCTCTAATGAATTAGTTCTTAATTGGTCTTTCCTGAACCCCACAGCAGGCTCCGTTAGGTCTTCATGCACAGTCCAGACATCAATAACAGGATGCTTCTCTATCCGGGTCCAGGGGCCAATCACTTTGCTAGCTTTGAACATCATCCCTTAGAAAATAGGAATAAGCAGGGGCAAGTTGAAGTTAAGAGAAAACAGAAAAAAACAGAAGCCACACTGTTGTACATGGCGTAGTGTTCAAAAATGTGGGGCCAGGGCCTAGAACATTGCTTTAATCAATAAATATTGGATTGAGTGAATGTATTTTTCCGGGGCTATAGAAAGCAGACTAGGAGACAGAAAAGGGCCTTCGAAAACTTGGGAATTAGTTACTTAGTTACTTATCTGATACAAAAACTAGTTTATCATTTGAGTTTTTAAAACTGGCTGGGCTCATTTGCTACACTTGCAGCCCTTTAGGCAGGCCTGGTGCCTAGGGCTGCCTCCGACATGGGCTCCTGATGTGGCCACTGCAGAATTCTGGTGCAGAAGATGCTGTAGCCCAGTGGGTCTCAAACATCAGTGTGCACCAGAACCACCTGGAGGGCTCTCTAAAACAAGCCACTGAGCCCCATCTCCGGAGTTTCAGATTCAGGAGGTCTGGTGTGGAGCCTGAGAATTGGCATTTTAACAGCCCTGTGGTGATGCTGATGCTGCTTGCCTGGGAACCCTACTTTGAGAACCACTGCTCTCACCCACTAACCTCTTTTTAGAGAAGTAGAAAGCCAGGCCCAGAGAAGGAAAGTGACTTTCTCTCAGGACCAGTCCCCAAAGGCACACATCCTAGGGCCTGATGGGTCCTTTTTTTATAAATTGAATCATATCTCGCCCACCCCAAAGTCCTAACCCCAGTGCTTCAGAATGTGGCCTTATTTAGATATACGGTTGTTGCAGATATAATTAGTTAAGATGAAGTCATTAGGGCGAGCCCTAATCCAGGATGACCGGTGACCTTATAAAAAGAGGGGGATTGGAAACAGACATGCACACAGGGTGAAGGCCACATGAGCATGGAGGCAGAGAGTGGGTGATGGATCTAGAAGGCACAGAACACCTAAGATTACAGGCAAAACCCCCATGGAAGGAACCGATACGGCAATACTTTGACCCTGAACTTCTCTTCCAGAATTGTGAGGCAATACATTTGTGTTGTTGAGCCACCAACCAGTTTGGGGTACTTTGTTTGCTATAGAAGCCCTGATAAAGTCATACCCTTCAGAGCACACATCAGAAGGAGAGATCAGCACTCTCCAGCAGGGATGTTACAAAGCCAAGCCAGTCCTGCCTCTCTCCACTTCCCAGGGGTTTCTCCACACCTCTCAGCTGGACCAGGACTCTCTTGTCTTTGCAAGTCTGTGCCCTAGACCAGTGGTCGGCAAACCGCGGCTCGCGAGCCACATGTGGCTCTTTGGCCCCGTGAGTGTGGCTCTTCCACAAAATACCATGTGCGGGAGCGCACTTACAGTGTGATTGAAACTTAGTGGCCCATGCGCAGAAGTCGGTATTTTGTGGAAGAGCCACACTCAAGGGGCTATAGAGCCGCATGTGGCTCATGAGCCGTGGTTTGCCGAGCCACAGTTTGCAGACCACTGCCCTGGACTGGCTCTAATCAAGATGTAGACTTCAATAACTTCTTATTAAAGCAGCGGTTCTCAACCTGTGGGTAGCGACCCATTTGGGGGTCGAACGACCCTTTCACAGGGGTTGCCTAAGACCATCGGAAAACACATATATAATTACACATTGTTTTTGTGTTTAATCACTATGCTTTAATTATGTTCAATTTGTAACAATGAAATTGAGGGTCACCACAACGTGAGGAACTGTATTACAGGGTCGCGGCATTAGGAAGGTTGAGAACCACTGTTAAAGCAATGTGGCAACAGGTCTCAGGGACCCTTCAACAAAACGCTCATCCTCACCTGGCATTTCGACTTTTTAGTCTTCAAACTAAAGAAACCAAAACCCTCGCAGGGGGAATGCATGTGCCTTAGAATTGAATAATGGTAAAACAAAATGGAACAAAAGCTTGCTACAAAGGTATTATGCAGTCATTACGGTCCTTTTCATTAGGAGTATATAATTATACGGAAAACGCACATGCTATAAAATCAAGTAAAAAAGTCAGGGTATAAAAATACTTGATATTAAAAAAGCAGAATACAGGAAAGAAATACATCAAAATATTAAGAGTTTTTAATTTGGGGGCTGGCAAGACTATTGGAACTATTTTTCTTCTCTCTGCTTTTTTCCCCTCTAAAAAGCATCTATTATTTTCATAATAGAGAAGATAGCGTGGGGAGTGGGGCACACTTCCTGAGGTTCATAACCTCCCTTTGTTCATCCTGACGCCAGCATCCAGCGTGCCTCTCTCTCCTCCTGTAGCATCACCTGGAATCTCCAAAGGGCTGATAGCTCTGCCCCCGCAAGGAGGGAGGGACTTGTCTGTTTGGAGACTAGGTTTGCTCCATAAATCTGATTAAAACCACTTCCCTCCCCATTTCAGAAAGTCTCTAGTTAGACAGACGGTGAGATTCTGCACTTAGAGGAGGTTTTCTCCCTTTCCTGTCCCTGGTGACTGAGGGTTTTCTGCCTTCAAGTCTTTCCAAGTGGTTCTCCCATAAAGAACAATACCCACATTTATCATCCTTTGTCTCTTCAGCTGCTTTCTTTTCTGTAACCAGTTTTTTCCCCCCTTTCTTTTTTATGGGTGGGGGGATTTTTAAAAAAATACTGCCGTTGAAAATTCTTGCTTTGCTATATTGTCCAAAATTTAGAAGCTAGACATTGATTTGGATTAAAAATGTTGTCTTTTAAATATAACTATCTATGCGGAATTTGAAGTAATGAGATAGTCACACTTGAGTATGAATTAGCTCCAGAACTTGGTTTTTCTTTGATTATCCAGCTGAGACAATTAAACTGAAGATAGGAGTTCTGAAGGGAAGATGAATAAAGGTGGCTTGCAGCACATGGGTGTGCTGTGGAGAGAGGCACTGGCTAAGATGGGAATTGGGCAGTTAGGAAGAGTAGCAATGGCTGAGAAGGTGGGAAGATGGTGATGGGAACGTACCACAGTCTAAACCTGGCCGGGAGTTCTGCCACATGATCCCACTTGAGTAGCCTAATCTTCTTATATTTTTTGCAAAAGGAGAATTTCTGCTGTAGCTTATAAATAATGTTCAAAATAAACAGAAGCACCAAAACAATTTTTAAATTACATGACTAATATTAAATGCACTTAAGCAGGCAGGCCTTGAGAGTCCTTTGATACTGAATATTGATCATTAACAAGTTGTACATGAGTTTAATGAGACTAGTCGTTTTACAGGTATAAGCAAACATATGTGCATGTCCATATATATATATATATACACACATATGTTTGCGTGTTTATATATAAAATGTGTGCGTGATAGGCTTTCCTAATTATTTAGCTGAGTTCTTAACCTAGGAATGAATTCAGAGCAAACTCCCTTGAATTATATATAAACATGTGCACAAGTATGTGCCAGGTTCTGAGCAGAGGGTGCACAGCTTTGACCAGATTCTCAGGGGGCAGGAGTGACCTTGGTCAGGACAGATGCTCTGACTCAAACACGTGTGGTGCCAAGCTCCAAGTCTTCACATGCGCACCCCGCTTCTCAGGTAGGAGGGCTCCACAGGAAGGGGAAGCTAGGCGGGTGCTGCTGGAACACCGCCCTCTCCCCATGGGGTGAAGTGGCAGCAGGCTCGTCACAGCAGGCACTGCTCCCCGAAGTCCTGCCAGTTCCTCCAGCGAGAGTGGGAGGAGGGGCGAGAGGGATCTCTAACTGGGCTGATCCTAAGACCATTTTTTTAAAAATAATGTTTTAATTTTCAATTACAGTTGACATACACTATTATGTTAGTTTCCGGTGTACAGCAGAGTGATCAGACATTTATATACCTTACAAAGTGATCACCTGCGAAGTCCACTATCCAGCTGACACCATGCACAGTGATTACGATATTCTCCCCAAGACCCAAGGAAGCTGCCAATGTTCTCAGAGTTTCCTCTCACACTTGAAGGAAGGTCCATTTTCTCTCCAAATTTGCTCCAAATTATACAACCCAGGCGGGAGTTCCATTTCCCTCCTCGTTTCTTGAATGTAAAGTTTCATTTCATCAAACTTCAGCCATCCACATTTTTTAAAATAAAAACTCTACATTTACTAGGAAACAATGGGCTCGTCTGTGTAACCTGCACTCCTCCCTGAGTTTCCTGCCAGCCGGGATACAGCTTCTCTTTCCAGGGGAAGACAACCGTCATCGATGCGGAAAATGATAAGCCCAAACCCCAACCAAGGCCCGCGGTAATAAATTCACTCTTGTGAATTTTCCGAGGCAGGAATGTGAGCAAACACATTTTATAATGTTTCTAACAAGGTAACCGGAAAATTTAATTGACCAGAATACCCCATCCCCAAGCCATCCCGGTAAGAATGATACACCTAGTTACAGACCCATTCACTTCCAGCTTCATTTAACATTTGTTCACAGAGAAGGGGAGGTTCCACAAAGAAAGCTCCGATCTGCGGTGAGCAAGACAGCAGAGCGTCCCTTAGGAAGCCCTGGCACTGCTCCCCCCGCCTGCCCCTCCCTCCACCCTCTCCCTCCTGCAGCAGCAGCAGCCTTAGCCCTGAAACTGCATCTCCATCGCGGGCACCATGCTCAGCAAGGCAGGCAGGCCAGTGTTCAGTTTATAAACCTGTAACTCGGATCCCATCTCCTTTTTGCCCTCTGCACAAGCCCATAAACATCCCCAGCTCTGGCTCGTGACGGGTTCTTTCCTCTAATGGAAGCTCCCTCCTGGACATCCCAAAAGAGAAAGATGTGTCTGGTAAGTGGGAGAGGTCAAACCTGAGCACAGCTATTTATTACATATACTGCGACCAGATGGATCTAACTCATCCATCAAAGCCCTCGTCATCCTCATCACATTAGCTTCTTATAAAAGCCTCCTGCTCTTTCCCCTCCTGGCCCAGCTCTGCTCTCTCTCTCTCTTTCTCTCTCTCTCTCTCTCTCTCTCTCTCTCTCTCTCTCTCTCTCTCTCTCCCCCTTTCGCTCTCTCCCTCACATGCACTTTCAGGAAAATGAACCCTCTCTAACCCCATCGCTGTTCTCCTTAAATCATGGCTACCCATCACTCCGTGGCTATTTTTAAACTTTACTTTTATCAATACTCATCCTGTAGCTCAGGGAGATATTAAAGCTGTACTGGGGCAAGGAAGGGCGTTTCTGACACTTGCTCCCTCATTCATCAGTTCCTCATAGGCCCGTTGGTGACAATGAAAAGATTTCACAATACCGTGCAGCAGAAACTCATTCTCCTGCTCATCCATCATGCTCAACCTAGCAGCAGTCCACTGACCTAATCTGCAATGCCTCGGCACTCACTGGAGATTTCTTAAAGGCACCCTTCATTGTTGTCCGCAACAAAGAATAGGCCTGGGCTATTCGATAAGGAGGCTAAATGGTGCAAGGATTAATGAAATATACCCCCACCTCCGCCAGTTCTGGGTTCAAAGACTGCGTGGTGGGTGTAGCCAAGCGTCCTCTCAGGATGAGCTCAGCACAGCCACTCAAGCATCAGCTAAATGTGCTCAAATACCAAGACCATTGCTTGGGGCGCAACAGAAAGAAGGGCCCCAAATCGCAGGTGCCATCGCCAACCCATTTCTTCATTTATTCACTGAGTTGTCCCTTCATTTAGCAAACACTTTTTAGCCATCTGGCACGTGCTAAGTTCTAGTGTAAACATCGGTGTCATAAAGGTGAGAAGAATAAATGTTGGATGCAAGGAGCTCATTGCTAGTGGGAGGGAAGGCAAAAAGCAAAGATTTCAACAATAGCAGTTGTGGCAGACTGCCCCATGACCCCTGGTACACTTCCCCCGCCATCCTAGTAGCAACAGAATTCCCTTGGAATTGTGGCAGAGTACATGGCAGCCCAGCTACAGACTACATCTCCCAGCTAGTCTGCAACTCAGCGGTGCCATGTGACTAAGATCGAGCTAATGGAATATCAGTATGGTGTGGTGTGCAAAGCTGATGTCATAGCCTGAACAAGCAAGCTGGCCATGCTTCACGCTGCCTCTCCGCTCCCAATGGGATGGAGCACCTACATGGTGCTGGTGAGCCAGCTTTGGCCTAAACATAAGGACAATTATTTAAAGAATGGCAGGGCAACCAGGTAGAAAGAGTCTGGGACCCTGAATGACCTCAGGGAGTAGATATTAAATAGCCCTGCACTGGCTATGGCAGTGACCTAAGTCCTGGCTGCAGAGTCTAGACGTGTGTGACGTGGGGAGGAGAAAGGGGACTCAGACATCGAATTTCCACTTTGACCTTGAGGGGTCTCTGAGCGAAGCCCAGAGGAAAAGGGCTGCCCTACAGGCCCTCGTGTGTTTCACAGCTGACATCAGTCCCATTTAAATGCCCAGAATGATGACAAATGAGAGGCAATTCAGATACCCCAATAGACAAACACAATAAGCACTCCTGATTTATTTAAGTTCACAGACCACTCACCCCTTACCCTCCAGCTTGTTCCTTGCTAAAGAAAACAAACCCTTCTCCAGAATATTGTAGCTCCTAATAGTCCACAATGTTCATTCTGCTAGCTGCTCACATATTCTCTGAACTATTCCCTTTTCAGATCTCTGTCCTCTCTCTTGAATGAAAATGTAAGCTCCCTGAGAGTAAGGATCACATCTTTAGTTTCTCTCTCACACTCAGCTCAGCACAGGGCTCAGCAAGCAACAGGCACTCAAAAAATATGCACCAACTTACAGAGAAATGGGAAAACAAAGACATGCAGTAAGGGCGACACTGGGCACATCTTGTGAAAACAAAACAGTGTTGCAAGGAACATTTGAGGTGCAATGGTGTAGAGCTCCCATTATACAGAGCAGAAACAGAGAACCTCGAGGCAGGTGAATGCTGAGACCGAGGTCTCACATTGGTTAATAACAAAGATGCTTCCAGAATGTGTTCTCTTGCATCTTTTCTGCTAAAGTGGAATACCAAGTTTGACCAGAAACAAAAGCGAAGCCACATTGCAAATACCAAGGGCACGTACCCTAACCACTTTTGGTCCAGATTTCTCACCTTTCAATCCATTCCTGTTTAAATGCAAGTTCCAATTGAGACATGTGTGGAGTGTAGGGGCTGAAATACAAAATTAAGTGTAACTTTAAACTACACCAGACTCTCAACCTATTCTCTGGGATTCTAGTCAAGAGGCACCCTAGCAGCACTGAATTTAAAAAGGGCACCAATGTCTTAGGCAATCACAAAGCCAAGATATCAATCTCTGCTTTTCCAGGTAAAATATCCCTATTTTATAACTAATGTGTAATATGCAAAAATGTTTTATTTAAAATTACTTGAATTTAATGTGCCATTGATTTTAATATTCCATGATTTTATGTACTACTGAGAAAAACAAAGCTATTAAACTGAAACATAATGCTTTTCAATTGTCTGAATTTTTATTTTATACTTATTAAAATAGTTCTTTTAGACTAATGTAGACATAGATTTTTAACCATCATGTGCATTTATAAATTATGTACATATCTAAGGGAAACACATGAGATAAGGTCTTTCAGAAAAATTGGTTCACTCATTGCCTGACTCTTCGGAATCAATTTTCAACTCAGAGTTTACCGAGGTTCGTGTTTTCTATGCAAAATGTCACCTTCTTTGTCGGTGAAGAGTGAAGTTGATGTGGCCACTGATATGTGCTTTGCAAGTTTTGAGACTGGCACATTCTCAGTCTTACTAGGAAATGTCAACAGGAGGTTTTTAAAAAATATCCAGACACATCCGGCTGGTGTTGCTCCGTGGTTGTGCATCGTCCCGTGCAACCAAAAGTCAGGGTACACGCCCAGTCAGGGAACATACCCAGGTGGTTGGTTTGAACCCCGGTTGGGGTGGGTGGGGAAGGCAACCAACCAACCTATATTTCTCTCACACATCGATGTTTCTCTTTCTCCCTCTCTCAAATCAATAAAATATATATTTTAAAAATAAATAAATAACCAGACACATGGTCTTTCCTCCAGGGATTTGTTGACTGAAACGATAGAGGTTACAGTTTAGAGGAGTCACCACCACAGCTGCCAGCTGCCCCGGCACAGGCAGAGGCATATGTAGGGGAGACTTTGGCCATAGCTTTCTTTCATAAGGAGCCGTGGCTTGAAAAGACTCATCCCCATCTCAGAGATATTAAAATGTAGAGAAACATGCATCTCAGCAGCATAAAATCCACACAAATGACTGGTGGTGGGCATTTATTGTATCATCTTTCCAGAACCGCATTCCCTTCTTTTGAGGGTGCCCACGAGCCACGGCAGGAGCTGCCTGTCACGGAAGGACAGACCTTGGCTTCTGGCCACATGAGCGGATGCATGACTGCGATCCCAGGACTGCTCACCTGCCGCCGCCCTGGCTGGGTTCTACACTCGAGGTATCACAGGCCAAAACCAAGGCACTGGTCAGGGTAGACACTTATCCAGAGGCTCTAGGGAAAAAAAATCACTTTTAAATCTCATTCAGGTTCCTGGTAAAATCCGGTTCCTTGCAGCCATAGATCTGACACCTGGTATTCCTTCCTGGCCACCTGTTGGACCCACTTTCTGCTTCTAGAGCAGCCGAACACCTCCTCACAGGAGCCCCTCCATCACCAAGCCAGGAACAGCATGTTCGAATATCTTGCTTCGAATCCCTTGCTTCGAATATCTATGATGTCTTCTTCTTCCACCGGCTGAAGAAAGCTCTGTCTCTTAAGGACCCTGTGATTGGATTAGGGCCGCGTGGATAATCTTCCCTGGTTTAAGGTCCCCGGTGCATCATCCCACAACATAATCATGGCAGTGACACCGTATTTACAATTCTTTAGGAATTTTTGTTTTGGGGGAGGGGCATTTTTATTTTTTTAAAAAAATATGTTTTTATTGATTGTAGAGAGAGAGGAAGAGAAATATCAGTCTGCTGCCTCCCATGTGCCCCCCCACTGGGGTTTGAGCCTGCAACCCAGGCATGTGCCTTGACCGGGAATTGAATCAGCATCTATTAGGTGCATGGGATGACGCTCAGCCAACTGGGCCACCCCTGCCAGGGCAGGGGACCATTGTTAGAATTGTGCCACCATGCTAGCCCTCCTGTGAACTATGCAAGTGGCCCAAGCAGCCTTCCAACAAAGCCCTTCATTCCCTTAAGCAAGAGAAAGTTGAATTTCTGAGCTCTATACACCCTTACATTAAATAGAGCTAACGACTAATAATACCAAGAATAACCTGACTCATTTTGATCAATGGGTAGCAAATAGCGCATTCTCAAATTCATCTGAATAAAGCTGAGTCCAACTCCATTTGGGAACAGGATTCCTTCAGGAATAAAGAAACAGTGAAAAGGCAAGAAGGGTACAGCAGTGTCCCCAGTACTGGACAGGAAGCTGGATGAAGCCTGCCCACCCTCGGACAGGGCTGGCCGAGCCCAGAGTCCACAGCCCCTGAACGACAATTTCTCTAAAAGAAAATAAAAACAAAAAATAAACTTCCCAAGACCCACGTTTTAAATATGACACAAAAAGGAAACTTCCAAGCCGTGGATCATCTAAATCAGTGGTTCTCAACCTTCCTAATGCCGCGACCCTTTAATACAGTTCCTCATGTTGTGGTGACCCCCCAACCATAAAATTATTTTTGTTGCTGCTTCATAACTGTCATTTTGCTACTGTTATGAATCGTAACGTAAATATCTGATATGCAGAATGTATTTTCATTGTTACAAATTGAACATAATTAAAGCATAGTGATTGATCACAAAAACAATATGTAATTATATATGTGTTTTCCGATGGTCTTAGGCGACGCCTGTGAAAGGGTCGTTCGACCCCCAAAGGGGTCGTGACCCACAGGTTGAGAACCGCTGGTCTAAATGAATTGTTATAAAATGATCTTCATTGTGCCATCCGACACACTTAGTGAGGCCTCTACTTGCCAAAGTAGCCTTTGCAATGTGTGATGAGAGAGAGAGAGATAAGAAAAAAAAGGACAGGACACAAGCGTATCTGAAGAAAACCATTTCAGAATTTCTCTTCAACACTTATCTCCAAAATGGCCCATTTGATTCATGAACATCTCTAATGTATATCATCAGTGACTGAAGGAGTTTTTTATATGATTTTTGACAATTTAACAAGTCCTCCTGACAAATTAAATGGTTGTGTTGACAACTTAACTGTACTGCCAATCAATATTTTCAATTACTTTCATTGTCATTCAGAAAAAAATACAACAGGAGGTCACACCGTGGTAAAACCAGGGAAAGAAAATAAAACGAGGAGCAGTGGGTGGGGTGGGGGCAGCAGGAGGAAGATGCAAACTTTAAGGCACAACATGCCATCCTACACTCCGGGCCTGGGGGGCCCCAGGGTTCTGAGACATGTCTGCAAAATGGCACTTCTCTTGGGGTGACTCTCTCATACTCGACGATGGAGATTTCCCTCTTCGTAGGGCCCGGGCACTATTTGAAAGTCATTCGATATGAGCCATGGACATACAACATTTTTTAAAGGCCCGCTTCTCAGACTTTGCCAGGCTGCCACCACCACATCCTTGGTTCTCCGGGAAGGCACTCCAGGGCCCTGGATACCGTTTCACAGCCTTGCGGGGTCAGCTGGTCAGTCTCAAACATTCACGTCTGAGGACGCCGAGGCAGAGGTCAGCCTTCTTTAGCTTTTCAAAGGGGTAGCAGCAAATCAATATTTTCAAATGTGTGTTTATCACGCAGGAAGAGAGGTTACCCATGGAGAGCAGAACAAACACAAAAATATTCCTGTTTTTCACTGCCCAGAGAGTATAAACAGGGAAAGATGATCTGGGCTTAAGGGCAGATTTCAAGAATGATGCTTTTTTAATGATTGTTCAGAGTAAAGCATTTTAAAAGGAGTTCTTCAATAGGATGCAAGGCAAAGAAATGTGATTGTAGTGTCCCAGGCCCTTGTGACTTCGGGCCTCTCCACTGACAGAGGTTAACCGATTGTGAGAAAAGAAGACAGAGCTCTTCTCTCTTCAGTTTGTGTCCACTGAGTAGCTGCTGTGCTGTTTCTCCCACTGCCCTAGGCTGTCCTCCAACCTCCTCTGGTCCTCAGACCCACCTCTTACAGGAAGTCTTCCCAGATTGCATTGGTTTTGCATGCTCTCTCACTTTCCAAACTCCTGATACTTACTGTCTGCGCCTTCCCATACTCATTTAGCTCTGAATCATTTAGTGTCTTGTATTATTATCTAAATGTTATATACTAAGCACTTAAAAATATTTACTTAATCTCCTTAGTGAACTGCAAGTACCCTTGAGAAAGAACAATATCAGCCTTCTCAGGACCTCTCACCATAACTGCGCTAGGGATGGCAAGACAGTTCCACTTCCAATGCTAACTCCAAAGGATGGGTAACCTCTTCCAGGAGTGATACATGGAGCAAAATTCACAGGCAGTGTCAGACCTCGATGAGAGAGGATGCGTGACCAATTGGTGGTGTCTACCTTGGTGAGGCATGAATCATCTTCCCTATTCCTGGATGAAATACTGATATATGCACACAAGGTTCTCAATAAAGAACCACCTTAAATAATGAATTAGGAATTTACCGTACATGAGCAATAAACAATTGAGTTGTCTACCAAGGCTTTCATCAACTCTAACTCCATTCACTCACTCACTAAGTGTTCGGAGCGATCACTGTGCACAAGGGCAGTGCCAGGTAGTGGAGTGGCAGAGCAGAGTAACACATGTCTCTGGCCCTCAAGGAGGTTCACCAGTTAGTGAGCGACAGAGACATGAGTGCGCAGCACATAGTATTGTTAGCGATGGTCCCCAAAGAGAACTTCATTTCAATCAGGGGAACTAGATTGATAAGGGAATTTAACGGGTAGGGATGAGGGAAGTGAACATCTCACAAGGACAGGCACAGAGTGTTTGGAATGAACAACAGTCTGCAGTGAAAGAGGAGGTCGGGGCAAGCTAGGCAGGAGGTCGCAGGAGATAAACAGGAAACTGCTGTCAGAGCTCTGAGGCCAGATCCAGGTCCTAGAAAGGTAAGTACTGAACCAGTCAGTAGGATATGTTCCAGGGAAGGGAAGTAAAGGCACAAACTAGCTAAGGCCCCATCACAAAAGTCAAGGCAGAAAGTGATGAGGGTGTTGGCGAGGGCAGCGGCTATAGCAAGGGAAAGAGGGAGAGCAATGAGAACTCTATTGGCAAAGGGTTATGAGTGCTTGATGACCAGATAGATGTGAGGGGTGAGGAAGGGTGATAGCTCAGCCTCCAAAGCACAGTCATTCATCCCTAAGACTAAAGAGGGAGGTCAACATCTGCTTCCTCTTGCAAATCCTGGTATCTTGGCAAGTGCTCTTCCCTGCTCCAGACATGGTGATCCAGGAGGCCCTCTCCTGCAACTAGAGCTTTCTGGGCTTTCAGGAACAGATTCCTGTTGCCAATAAAAAGTCATGATACCGCCCTAGCTGGTTTGGCTCAATGGATAGAGTGTCGGCCTAAGGACTGAAGGGTCCCGGGCTCTATCCCCAGTAGGGAGCATGCAGGAAGCAGCCAATCAGCAGCTGATGAACGATTCTCTCTCGTTATTAATGTTTCTATCTCTCTCTCCCTCTCTTTTCCTCTCTGAAGTCAATAAAAATATAAAAAATTAGTTGTAACACCAATCTATGACAGTCTTGACAATATCCACACTTCCAGCCTTCTTTCCAACATCTTGGGGCAGGTCAGAAACCCTCTAAAGGGCAGAAGAAAAGGGAGATACTCTCAGCACACAGCATTTGCAGATCAAAGCACAGTTCCTCGGAAAGTAGGCTTCCCTGTAGTTCATTAGGGACACATTCAAAGCCTGCTGAGTTACTGAGGTAGATCCTCCTAAACTCCAAACTCAGGTCTCTAAAGGGGAGAATCATAACATTGGGCTTCCCAGGGGCCCATCTTCTAATGGCCAGAGGATGAAAGAGGAGGGGCTAAAGAATAGCTCCACTCTGTCCTCCACACTCCTTCTAGAGACTCCCCAAATATACCCTGTGACCTGCTCCTGGCCCTCTCTTCCGCGACTGGATGAGCCGTCAGCCTCCCAGGTCCAGAACCTGACCAGTGCTTTGTGAAGCGCACGTCTGTCCCCTGGGTGCTCTGAGCTTGTTCCCATGCTTTTAAGACTTACTGAGCAGCTCTCGAGGCTCAAACATCACAAAGCATTGTCGAACCAATCTCTTGATTGCTCGGTGTGAAGAAAAATTGGCAAGCCACATGACGGAGGCCTAGATTTATGTATTCTCAGGGGAGGTGCCTAACAAAACAATGTTCCACTGATGACCTCCTTTGCAAATGGCTGGCTGCCTCTGGTCTTTCAGGACACCCCTCCTACACACACACACACACACACACACACACGCACACACGCACACACGCACACACGCACACCCCTTCATTAATGCCTTTTCTTTGTGCCATTATGCTGTTATTAGCTAAAAAAAGAGAGAGAGAAATCTGGCGTATTTCCATCAAGATACACACAAGCATGCACACACATTTTACACACACACACACACACACACACACACACGGCCTGGAATTGAAGTTTATGAAGGGAAAAGCTGAGTTTTCAAAGCCAATCCCATGCTTACGTTACTGAAAAACCAATGGATTTGGCTCAGTTCTGTTAACCATCAGCAATTATCTTCCTGTCAAAGCTAAAGGTAACAAATTTCCCCATATCCAGCGAGGCTATATCACCAACCGGACACCAACATCATCTGACGGCAAGTAAATCAGCACAGCAGCCATGGGCCCTGACAGACAAATGCTCCGTCTCAGAAAACCCAGGCCTATCACTCAGCGAGGGAGAGAGGTTCTCTCCGCGGGGCTCACCCAGGAGAGATTAAGTGTTTCAGATTCGGTAAGTACAGTAGAAAGCAAATCCCAAATATGAGAATTATTAATGGCCTTTACACCGGTCCTTTTAATCTGTTGCCAACATATGCTCATCTATTCTGCCAGGGTCTGCCTTGTTTCCCCACAGACATAACAGGCAGGAACAGTGCATTCTCTCAGCCCTAATCGGAGCCCACAGCACAAGAACAATGTCCCACTACCAATCACATGGGGACTACGTTAGCAAGAGCTGTTCTTTTATAATGAAGACTGTGTAATAAAAGATACCACTAATATGTCCTGTCCTTAACAATAATGTTCATTTCATGATATGCTACATAATGGGGATATCAGTTCTTACCCTGCTAGGGACAGAGTGCTGGGTGATCACAGGGCAACCACAGCCTGGCTGCAATCTCCTGCTCGTCTGTGGGTGAAGCAGCATGCCCCACAAAAGACATACAGAGTGCCAGTGTCAGACTTTACCATCCAGTCTACAGGAAGCTTGTTTTATTCACCTATGTATTTCATTCCAGGCCCTGCTCTCAACCTAGAGCTGTAGTAGGACTCGTAGGGGTCCCAAAGATATCATTTCCATCAATGAAAACACAATATATTGGGGAAGATAAACTTTACCCATAGAATCCAATCATCTAATGAAAACATTGAAACAACCAGTTATAATGCTCAGAATTGATGGGCAGGAAGGGGAGAGACCTATGAACTGGCACAAGGTGCTGTGCAGAGTCAAAAGGGACATTACTGGTTTTACAACCTGGTACCATGAAGGGTGGGTTTGTTTGTGTGTGTGTGTGTGTGTGTGTGTGTGTGTGTGTGTGTTTGTGTTTTAAAATATCTATCTATTGAGCCCCTACTAAATGCCAACACTATCCAAGTACTTTCGTATATCGTGACCTAATTTTCATAAATCATGAAAAAAATTCTTTTACTCCCAATTTCAATATGAGAAAACTAAAACCCAAAGAACTTAAAAACTTAAGTCCACGGTTATCTAGCCACAGAGGACTGGACCTGAGATGGAAAGTCAGGCTAATGGACATCAGAGAGCCCTTTACTTTCCTGGCGCCACAGCAGCCAATGAGAGGCCAGCCTCCACACTGACCATCCATGGCCCCATGAGGAACATCACTGTTCAGGTGGCTGCCTAGAGTGGGGTTTGCCAATGAGGAAGCAGGAAGAGAGATGATCAGAAGCCTGCACAACCCTCTGACCCATGACTGAGCTCATCAGCATTATGCTGCAGTCACCTTGACCAAGCAAGCCCCCAAACCAACTATCACCCAAAGAAAAGGGCTAGATGGCCTGGGCTTTTTACAATCTTCATGTACTGTTTGTCAAATCTAAGTATCTGGTTGAACCATCTACACTAATAAAAGAGAAAGATGCAAATTAGCCATACCTCCGCAACACCCACTAGCCAATCAGGGGTATGCAAATTAACCCAGTAAAGATGGTGGGTTAATTTGCATATGCAGGCGCTGAGCAGCCGGGGGCTGGGCACGCAGGCGTTCGCACGCCTCAGCCACTCTGGGCCTCTGGGCAGTGTGGGAAGGGAGAAAGGCGGCTCTGAGCCAGAACACAGGCAGAAAGGCGGCTCTGGCCAGAGCGAAGGCCCATTCTTACACGAATCTTTGTGCGTCGGCCTCTAGTATGAAATAAACATTTTTGTAGGTTCAAAACTGATCAAATACTGGCAATTTCATATGGTTCAGACAAGTATAACACCAGAATTCACAGCAGGAGAATGTGAGGTGAATCATTCATCTGGGGTGGAGAGGATTTTTATTCTAGAGAAAATATTCTGCCTCAGTTTCATGGCAAAGAGAAAATGCTATAGTGAAGTGAGGAAAAGTACTGGACTGGTGTGGATGGGTCTAAACACCAGAGTTCCAGGTGTGTCTTGCTCCTAACCAGCTATCCAGCTTAGGTGACTTGCCTTCTCTCTGCCCAGTTTCCTCTGATGTGACATGAAGGTGTTGAACCATAAGTCCTGGAAAGTCTCTTCCAGTTCTGAAGTGTTGCCAAGCTGGTGTTCTGTGGCCAACATCAGAAGCTCTTCTGAGAGTGAGTGCTTGGCTAAGGTGAGTGACAGAGAGCATAAGGGAATGAGAAGACTGCAGTGGGCAGGAGGGAATGACTGTAGAAGACAGGAACCCAGAATGGGGAAATTGGAGATTAAAAACAACATTACTAATTAAATAAAATTGGAAAGGACCAGAACTAAAGGTCCAAATATTTAATAACTAGAGGCCTGTTGCATGAAAAGATTCGTGCAATAGGCCTTCCCTTCCCCTGGCTGCTGGCACCGGTTTTCTTCCAGAAGCCGGGACCCAGGCCTTCACTCATGCTGGAGCCACCGTCAGTCTTCACTGCTCCAGCCGGAGCCGCCTTCAAGCCTTCACTGCCCTAACTGGAGCTGCCTTCAGTCTTCGCTCCGCCCCTTCGCGCCTACATATGCAAATTAACCGCCATCTTTGTTGGTGGTTAATTTGCATATCTGGCTGATTAGCTAATGGGAGGCGTAGCGAAGGTAGGGTCAATTACCGTGTTTGTCTATTATTAGATAGGATAATTAATAATGTTTCCAACTGCCTACTTATTGCATACCCAAAGCCCGACAAGAAGCTGGGATGGGCAGGCTAAACCACATTTCTCTCATCATAGCCTTCTAAGAGGTTCAGAGACCTTTCACACACCCACAAATCACACGCCAGCAGCCAAATGAATCTGGCATTATCCTTCTCAGGATTTACGGCTGATGTACCAATTCCTTGTCTGGTCCTAAATCTGCCATTTCCAAGGGAGGTATCCCAAGGTCCCAGGTGCAGCCACATGCTCCACGGCTGGCCGCAGAGGGGCACAATGACATTTGGTGACAAGATAGAGTTCAGGAGGAAGTTCTCCAGAATGAGAATGCTTTGGATTAGAAAAATATCAAACAGCGCACATAGGCCCAGGGGAGAATTGGCAACCTTAAATATAAGAATGATCTGAGGCAAGCTGGACTCAGCCCACCAGTCTGCCTGACCTCACTGTGTCAAAAACACTCAGTGGACCAAGCGGAAGAGAAGAAAGCAGTCCAGTAACTGCCTGCCATGGCACTTCTTTCTCCAGCTGGCTTTATTACTTCCCCACACTCTGCAAGGATTACTCTGATACCTCCCCGTATCAGACCAGCTGAGAAGTTGCCTATTCTAGCAGATAGAGGAAAAGAATGTTAACTTGGCCTGACAGAGAATGCATTTGGCTGAGTCAGAAACACTAGTTCTAATGCAAAATCTGAAAACGGGGGCTGAACATGATGCATAGGCATGATTAGTGTGTGTGTGTGTGTGTGTGTATGATATTTATATATCAACGTGGCTGCCTACAATGTATAGTCAAGAGATTTCATGTAAATAATCTACATTTCTGGCTTCCCTTCAATAAGGAGAAGATCTGAATTTCAGCTTCCAGTAATGACAAAGTCATTTATATATTTGATTAACCCCTCCCATAGATAATGATGGTGAATTTGGGAGAAAATATTTTTAAAAAACTACTATGTGAAAGCACTGAAAAGCAACAGAAAATGGGTAGAAATTGGATGGAAGTTGTGTCTTAACAGACGTCTGTAGGGCCGAGTGGCTAAAACATAGTCATAGAAAATCATAGTCTTAGTGGATGAAAGCGTCAGGAGATGGATCTTACCAGTGATAGAACAGTTAGAAATTTAGATGAGAGATTCCAGAAAGAAAGAACACCGAAGGGTGATGTTCCAAAATCTGCAAAAAAACTTACAACCAAATCCTTGGGCGACCCTGAACTGCCTATATGCTGGGAAGATTACAAGAAGCTGAGTTAAGAACAATTGGATGTCTGAAAGAGTTGACTAGCGATCTCAGCTGCTGCATATAACAAGAAAAAGACTTACATCCAAGTTTGAGTACATCCAAGTTACTTGCTTACTAGAATAAAAACGTGTATGTATAGTGACAAAAGCTATATATGTAGTTTTTAAGGAACTGAAATTAGTCTATCAGTCTAAACAATGTATCACCCATAATGTCCAGGATACAATAGTAAATGACCTGACAAGCTAACTAATAGGGAATCATGATTCACAGTCAAGGTTTAAAAAAAAAAATCAATAGGCACTAACCCTGTGACCACCTAGAATGAGGAATTAATGCACAAGTACTTTAAAGTAGCTGTAATATACCAAGGTCTTAAGCAACATAAAATGAATAAACAGATGGGCTGAAAAGGAATCTTATCAGAGAAATAAATTGTTTTAAAAACTAAACAAGTTAAATTTGGAAACTAAAGAGCCCAATATTTAAAATGAAAAAATATATACTTGACCTTAATGAAAGTCTGTAGATGGGAAACTAAAATGTCAGTGACATTGAAAGTAGACCAATAGAGATTATCTAACCAGAAAGAAAGAGGAAAAGTATTTTACAAAAACAATAAACAGAAACCCAGTGACCTGTGAAACAATTTAAGATGGTCTAACATACATGTAACTAGAGTATCAGTAGGGAAAAAGGAAGAGGTGAGACAGAAAAAGTATGAAGATCAATGGCCAAAAAAATCCCTAAATTTAGTAAAAACAAATTTTAAAAAAATACACATGCAGATACAAGAAACTTAGAGAAATCCATGCAAATTATACCTCCAAACATTACTATCAAATTTCTGAAAATCAAAGTTAAGGAGAAAATCTTGAAAGCAAAGATGATACATTATATACATACAGGGAAACAATGGTTAAAACTGACAACTGACTTCCCATGAAAAACAATGGTGGCCAGAGACAATGGAATGACCTCTTCAAATGGTTGAACCAATAGAATTCAAACCAGAATTCTATATTCAAAGAAAATATTCTCCAAAAATCTAAGCAATATAAATATAGACTTAGATAAACAGAAATAGAGAATTTGCTGGCAAGAACACAAATTATAAAAAGAAATTCAAAGAAATTCTTAAGGTTGTAAAGAAAAATTACCAGATGGATTGCTATTCTGTTAAAAAGAATGAAGAGCACTGGAAATGGAAAATATGCAATCAAATGTAAAGGCAATATTTATTCTTCTTTTAATAAGATATATTGATATAAAGCAAAAAATTTTCACTATAGTGATTATACTGTATGTATGTGTGAGGCAATGGAGCATATAATCATAGCTGGCGTGTAGCAGGTCCTCAATAAATAATCATTCAATAACTGTTATTGCATTTAGACTACCACCCCTGAGCTAGATAACTACCCTAAGGCTCCCTTACTCTTCCATGATAGCAAATAGCTATAGCCAATCTCTTATCCATTACTTCTAATCAACTGCAAATAATCTTTAATAGCACATCATCAGGAAATGTCTTTGTTTAATTTGGATTAATAATATGTCAACAGCTCCCAATAGGCCATTGCAGTCAATATATCAGCCAATATATCACAGGACATCAATAAAAGTCTTGGTTACATGACAGACAGAAAGTCCATGTGAACTCCACCTGTTTGGGATATCTTTCTCTCTAAATACATATAGGTAAAAGAAAAGTACACGAGTTAAGAACATGAGTTTTGATATTAGAACTAGTTATAGATGGCTGTGAGATGTATAACATAGGGCAGGTCACTTAATAATTCTATCATAGAGTTGTTGAGGTGATTAAATGAGAGACGGTCTATAGAGTTGCTGGCATCAAAATGAGTGATAATAATAGATTTCTGGTAGGATAATTTAATAATTAAAATCAGTTTTAAACATATAATCCTCAAAGCAGTTAAATGAGAGTGAAATTAATAATTCTACCTTATATTCCTTCCTTTCTGAACGCATCAATGAATGCTCCTGCTAAGCCATCCAATTCATAGCCCTTTAACTATATCCCCTAGTTAAAGAAAAACCATCCTGGAACCACACTCCCTTGAACCTACTCTCATCTTTCTGGCAGGCCAAGCTTCCCTGACCACAAACTGGCCCATTTCTCCTCCAAACAAGTAAGTCAACTCAAAAGCTAATCTAAGCACATGACATGTAGCATCACAGTAAATCATATCCCACAGCACCCCAGATTCATGGATGATGGGACTTCAAACAAGAGTCTACAGAAGACCATCATCAGAACACATCCTTACAGGGGTAGCAACACGTTCTGTGAGTCTTCAAGTGGTAGCCATGAACTGTGTTGCAACAAATCTCCCCAAATATTCATTTTCAGGGACAAAGACGCCACACTTGAAGTCCCAGGGAGCAATCCTTCATCATCCAGCACATTAACCAGCGGAAGTTGACTAAGGCCAAATCTTCCAATGCATCACCACAAAACCAACAGGACTTACCTCAGTCGTTACCAATTAAATGTTGCCAAGCATTGGTGTTTATAATATCAACTTCAGAAATGAGTTTCTTGTCTGGTTGATTACTGGTCAGGTGGCTTTCTACCTGCCCTTAACTTCCCCTAAGTGGTTAACTAATGAGTTCATCGTTACCGGCTTCATGAGGATTAGAGGTTAAGCATAAGCTTGATTGTAAGCCATAAATGTGAGTAATTTGAAATGTTATTGGTTATTACAAAAATATATGATAATAATTCCCTCTTTAATGAAAGGGAACATGTTTATAGTGGTCCCAAGCTCCTTGTTCAGGCTTTGGGAAGGAGAGGAGAGCATGATAAACAGCTCAGCCTCAGGACGGGCATCTGGGGTGAGGTGGCACAAATGAACACTCACCACTTAGCAGGGTCATGAAAATGCAGACACATCACTGCATTTGTATGATAAATATTGAGTTTATGGGCTCCTTTCTTGAAGGGGTTGCATGTTGCTGCTGGGGAGAGCTGCCTATCAAAGGAGTCTGAGGAGCCAAAGGAAAAGGAGACCAGCAAGCCCCCTTCCCATTCAAAGCACTGCATGTTAAAATAAGGACTTGCCCAAGGAAATCCTACACACTGTGATTAAAAGTTACATACAAAACACATGAGAGATGAAATAACAACACAGACTGCGTAGGTATAACAATGTATTTTAAACCTCCCAAACACATCCCGCATGAATGTGACTTGGAGAAAGTAGAATGTGAATGAGAAGCCTGGGAATAACTGGTGAAATCAGAACTTTATTATAGAAGCTGAATATTATCATTGGAATGGAAAAGGAGATGAGTCCCGTTTCCCAAGAAATAGAAGGAGGGCCTTTGCAAGTTGTTTGTGGTCTGTGCAGCCACCCAGGGGCTTCCTGGTGCTACCAGATCACAAGATACTCTATCATCCAGCCAGATGGATCTCGGGCAAAGACTCTTGCTCTGAAATTCCAATCAATGGCAGGCAACCCAAGGCCAATCAAGTCACAGATCCAACCAAGAGGTTGTGACACATGAAAGAGACCAGAGTAGATCCATGCCCATGAGATGTTGGCATCTTTTCTAAGTCCTGTTGAGCAGGTGAGTGGACTCCTAGGACAGCAAACCATGGTGCCAACACCATAGCGAAGAAGCGCAGCAAAGCTAAGCGGTGGTAAAAGCTTTACACCTACCCCTCCTCACGCTGAGTATTCTCTTCCTAAATTAAAAGTCAGTTTCCATTTTTAACAGCCCCAACAATAACACTTCATAGAGCACTCTCTTTTCACAGACCACTTAACAGTCCTTAGTTATTTAATCCTCCGAGGTGTCTCAGGAGCCAGCGGGCCAAGGGCTCACTTACGCCCCTTTCCTTGTCCAAAGAGCAGACACTGGCCCACAGAGCACATGGCTGGCTGCAGGTGGTGAAGGTTCCATCAGAATCATAAGGCAGCTAGTTTGCATTTGATGAGATTATTGGTATTTACAGAACAATTATTTTTTTAAACATTGTCAAACCATTTTCACCAATGGAACCATTTTTTTTTGTATTTGTTTGCCCTTAGCAGACATCAGTGCTTGTTGTTCAGAGTTGTAAAGGTTTTATTACAACCTTCAAGTTAACAATCCTTCCACAATGTGTTTGTTGCCTGGAGAGGAAGGCAGGCATCACCAGTCCAGTCAGATATAATAAACCCACTCAGTGAAATACCTGCACAACAGTAAATCAGTGCTTCACTAACCCATTTCTATGTATCAGATCAAACTTCAGACAATCTCAAAAGCCCCCCTCCTGCCACACACATACATAACTATAAATTTTCCTAGCTCTTCCATATAAGTTTCTCATTTACTTATGGAGTGCCTACTAGGTATAAGACACTGTTGGGTGCTATAAGGAACAAAATATTATCTACACATGGTTCCTGTACTTAAGGATCTCACAGGCAAGGAAGGAGTGGAGCTGAGAGCAACACATGAGCTACTATAATGCAAGGGAGAAAGTTCCAAGTGCCAGAGGGGAGTGAGGATGGGATGCACACAGGGACGCTGAGTATAAACACCCAGTTTCAGTTGGGAGAACCAGCGCAGCTTCACAGAAGAGATGGTCTTTGAGCTGGGCCTTGGGAAA
Organism: Myotis daubentonii; assembly: GCF_963259705.1. Lineage (NCBI taxonomy): Eukaryota > Metazoa > Chordata > Mammalia > Chiroptera > Vespertilionidae > Myotis > Myotis daubentonii. The sequence goes on from NC_081852.1 coordinate 17,666,101, forward strand.
TAAACAGAAATGAGACATGTGGGGTGCAAGGCATTTCAGGTCTCCCCCGAACAGTGTGAACACGGGCACAGGTAAGACTGGGTGGGGGTGTAGAGAGGGATCATTGGTTCCAAGGTCTGGTGTGGCAGTGTGAGAACAAAGGCCTTTTCAGACCAACCTCATGAAAGAAGCCCACTCTCCATCCCAAGCCCCTTAGTGTGGTAATAGCTCTATGCTTTCTACAGTTTCCATACTCAGAAATCACCCACGTTAGCTCACATGCCATCACTACCACCACCCTGGCCACTAGAATGGAAACTCCATCTTCTACGATGGTGCATCCAGAACACTGTTTGGCACTGAGTTAGACACTCAATAAACATTTGTAGAATTAATTACCTAATTAATTATTTTGTCAGGGAGTCCTGGAAATATACCCTAGACCCAATTTTACTTCCAGAAAGTGCATGGTTCTCTATTCAAACCCTTGTTCTCTGCCTGCCTGCCTGAAGGCATATGTGTGCATAAATATGTCATAGTTTCATATCAGAAAGCAATGCTCTGAGGTTCCCCAGAAATGGTTCATTCCCCAGTAGAGGCCACTGGGCTGGGCAGCATGAATAAAGCTGATACAGTATCGAGGGGGGAAGGGACAGGGGCCCAAGGGCCAAACATCACCTTTTCCAAACCATTCCAAAGTCAAGGTCTCGCCTACAGATTGTCCTCTGAGAGCAGCTCCTGCAAGCTCACAGCCAAAGGTGATGGTATAGGGAGCAGGAACCAAGGGCTGCTAAGAGTAAGTGCTCGCCTCCTGGGAGAAGCAAGGTGTGACCTTCCCAGGTTTTATCAACACTCTCTCTCCTGGGGCCAACTTCTTCCCAGTGAGGCTCAGGCAAGATTCCAAGGAAGGAAGCCTTCACATTACAGATGGAGAATGGGAAGGCAGGACCCAAAACACAGAGCCGGGGATACCTTTTCTCCCGGGAGTTCAACTCTCCAAGGATCCTTAGGACATAAATTCACCACAAATCGGGGAAATAAACAACAACACGGCAACAAAGTCCAGTCCATGTGGGGTACGGGCCCCCCAAACGTGGCACTGGGCAGTGAAGTTCAAAGTGGAAGGCTATATCCTGCCAGGGTCAAACGCAAAGGCATTCACTCCGGCCCCTTTGTGTATAAGGCAGTGTCCAGCCATGTATATACTCGTATCTGGCATCCACATCTGACCAGGGCCTCTAATAACTGGAAGGAATCGCTCCCACAAAATATGTTTTTAAGGGCCGCAAGGATAATTGAGACAGAATGCTAAGCCTGCGTGATTTGGGGGGATCCATCTAAGAAGCCTAATCATGGCTAATTCAGCGTGTGCGGCCACCCTGGGGTTGCATGCAGAGCGCTGGCTTCACGGAGGTAATTGGTGCTATTGAAGCCAGCCAGCGCTCTGCAGTTCGCTGCTCTCCTCCTCGCCTCTGGGCACGGGGAGGATCAATATTTGTTAGGATTGCTTCTTGTTCCAACAATGTAAGATTTACAATACTAGCTGGGATTCTCACTTTGTCTTCACACAACTCATCAGTGGAACCCAATTACTAACCTCAGACAAACAACATTAACATGAGCCTCTATGCTGCTTTATTGCCCTTCATCCAAGTCTCATTTCAGGGTCTTCAGGCAGTGCCACTATAACAGATACTACACTTTAAAGTGTGCTCCAAGGAATAAATTCTCAGTCTTTCATTACTCGTACCTTGATTTACTTCATATCATCTTGCCGCTATAGACAAAGATAACACACTGTAAATTACAGCCATCCTGCCTCGTGGTTGCAGAGGTAGGGGGAAGGCAGGGAGTGAGGCTTTCTGTGCCTTCACAATTAGCAGTGGGCCAGGCGCTATCGCTCCCATATTGCTCATAATTAGCTGTGTTTATTAGAATCATTTGCAAAGTGTGGTTCGGACACAAATCCCTTTCTCTACCCTCAATCTTCCCTTCTGTCAGGGATTCCATTAAATTTAAAAAACTTCAAAGCTAAATGAAAATACAGTTTCAACCTTTCTTTATTGCATCCTCTCTCAGGCTACCAGCTCACGTACATCGGTTCAGGGGGTAACTTGGCAAATTTATTTAGGGGAGAAGCCCTTCCAGTAATCAAGCTCCTGTTACTAAACAGCTCAAAGTCTCCCAAATAGGGTGAAATTCTCACCAGTTCCCTCTTTTCTCCACCCCAAGCCCAGGTGGAAATAAGAGCTGTCTCGCTTTGCCTTGAAATTCAACTAACAAGAAAGCCTGGGTGAGGAGAGACCTAAGAAAACAGTCACTGAAAAAAGTCCTCCGAGTTAGCTGTAGCAGTACCCCCTTATTTGTCCTACAATTTCCTCCATCCTCCATCCTATTCCAGTAGCTGATAACTAAGAACATTAGTTTTATGCGACTTGTCAAGCTCAAATGAAAAGAGAGCTAACTTTAATGACACTGCAATTAATCGCCCCAATAGACAGACAGCTAAAAGACAAGATATTGACTTCATTAAGGATAATGTATTATGTCATTAAGTTGGTAGGGTCACCTTGTGTATCATACATGCCTGCTAATATATTGGCATTTTCCTCAAATAAGATAAATTCAGATATGAGTGATAAAGCTGATTAAAAATGTTTAATCTAAAGAGGCCACTTTCCTTACACCCCTGCTCCACAGCCCCAGGTAGAAGTGAAACCATTATAGACTCAAGATGATCTCAAATACCAGATCCCACTCATTTATAACCCAGCCCTTCCCTCCTTCATTTCTACAGTTAAAAGGGTGTGTTTGCAGATGGAAGTTGGAGAGCTTTTGGCGACTGGATGGTTCACGTGCATGAGTTGGTGGGGACATTGTTTTTAAACAAAGCACCTGTTTCATTTTGAACATGCCCAGACAATTTAACAAAAACGGCCACATGCTCTTGGTGACATGGGGCTAGGATTTAACCTGTCTGGACAGGCCTCCAAAGCCACTCGGTTAAGAGGAGGAATTGTAATACAACTCAGCTCCAAAGTGGATCATTCTTTTGAATGAGATAACTTCTCTTCAAGGCTTATCCAAAGGGAGTTGGTTGACTTAAATAAAATCATTTTTCATTTAGAGTGGATTATTCACAAATTAAGATATATTTGCCAACACTTTACCTGACACTTTATTTCACATAAATAAAATAAGGTTTTTTAAAAAGTTATTTATTTCTCTTCAACTAACTCAGCAAAATTATAACCATAGTGCTAATGTTTTCTGAAGCTGAGAAATTTCCTTGGAGAAGACTCTGTCATCCTCTGAACTGCTAACGGGTCTCACAATATACTCATATTGGGGGTGTTAGGACTTCTTCCTCCATTTGAGTCATATAATCTTTCAGTAAACAGGATGATTTGATAACATTGCATGTGACGTAAGTAAAACACTTATTCCCGACAACCACACTATGGCATGCACTAGTGCCAGGCCAGACAAGGCGGGTGCGATGCTATTGGTCGGGGGGCCCTGCTATCGCCCCACAATTGCCCCACAGAGGGAGGCCCAGGCCACCCTCTGTGTGGTGATCGATGGCTGGGGGGGGGGGGGCTCCACGATCGATCACCCTGCAGAGGCCCAGGCCACCAGCCGGGGGGCCATTGATCAGGGGTGGGGGCCTCCGCAATCGCCCCAAAGAGGGAAGCCCAGGCCACCCTCTGCACCATGATCAATCAAGGAGCCCCAGCCGGGTGGGTGGGGCCTCCCTCTGCAGGATCGCCCCACAGAGGGAGGCCCAGGCCAGCCAAGCAATTGCACCCCAACCGGCAGAGGGAGGCAACCGGTGGTGGGGGAGGGGGTATAGCGCCTCAGAGATGGCAAGCAGTGGCAATAGCGAGGGTGGGGGAAGGAAAGCCCTGATAGGCCCTGATCACCACCAGCCAGGCCTAGGGACCCTACCTGAGGGGTCCTGCATTGTGAGAGGGCCCAGGCTGGGCTGAGGGACACACCCCTCCCCACCGTGTGCATGAATTTCATGCACTGGGCCTCTAGTTATGACATGAAATACTGAAATCTTTGGCCGGGGGAATAAAAGATATAGATGTGCAGATAAACATAAGAGATACATGTCCGTATATGCAGATAGATACACAAAGAGACTCACACCCACAGACCATGTTTAGATAGAACACTTAATCCTCAGATCACACCAGGAATGATCTCCACACCCCTCAGGCTTTCCCCAGTTTAGAGATGAACACACTGAGCTCCGGAGAAGGGAAGTGATCCCCCCACATTCACAGAGGAGTTAGCAGGAACAGTATCCCGGACCTGATGATGCGCAGGCCACATGCCTCTGCTCCAAACTCTTCACACCCTCTCCTTCCCAGGCATGTATACATATTTAAAAACCCTATTCACAGCCACACATAGAACTTTCTGGATTGTGTCTCTCTTATTGGAGTATAGCAATATAAGACAACACATTGGGTGCCTTATAAACAAAGATTATAACAAAAATAAATAGGAGGTAGCTCACCAGTCTCAACCAAGAAGATGACCTAACACTCATCACCTTCTCACTTAGACTTTCAGATGAAAAAAAAAAAAAAGAATAAAAATAAAGGAGGTGACACACCACAGAGGCCTGAACAAAACCTCTGATTTGACATCCCCCGTCAAGCATCGCAAGCACACCCAACCCACGTTTTTCCTTCCTGCCGTTGCTACTGACATTAAAATCACTTGCTTGATTTTCCAAAGCTCCATGAGGAGGGCAGGACTGACAGCAGTGGGAAGCATCTCAGCTGCTTGTGGACAGACGCCTTCCCAGTGGTGTGAGGAGGACTTCCTGACACTCCCCCTTCAGACTCACCACTAATTACCAACACCTGCAGCCCTTCATGCCAAGCCATCTCTTTTAACCTGAACCCTCATCTTTTCTATTATTTCCATTAAGGTTGTCAAAACCAGAAGTTTGGGAACCTTTCTCTGTGACCTTGGCATTTCTCTGCAGGCTTAACGTATTGGCATTTTTCCTCTGACTGCATCTCTTCTCATTTGTCATGATTATTGCTGAATTTTTCAACTGTCATTCCCAAACGTAAATCAATGGTTGTCTACTTCCCCTTTGTCATATCTGCACGGCAAACAGCCTTTCCCTTCTAAATGAAGCTTCCTCCCTTTCCATCCATTAAAAAGGGGCCTGTCTGCAGAAGTCAATCCTTTGTTAGGTCATTGCATTTATCACGCTTCCAATCAGTGCCTGACACACTTATTCAGCCAGGTCTTCAACCACACAATCATTGTTCATCTGGGGATTGTGCTGTAATTTATTTATGCAGGGTGTTTTCACTATCCATCTTGGGCAGTTTCAAATTTTTCACCCCTGCCCTCTTCCTCAGGACCTTCCATGCTTGGAGGGAATTTGGGGGTGAGGAGGAAGGAGTGCAATGATGGAGATAGGGATGGGTAGAGAGGAAAAGAACAAGGAGCTCTGTGTCTGTGGGAGTGGCTGTAGGCAAGTCCCTTCTCTGTGAGAAACATGCAAACCAAGAGAGACATTGGATCAGGCTTCATGCCCCATTACAGAGCACAGTTAAGCCAGGAAATCCTGGAGCATGAAGACTCCAAGAGGGACAATTTCCACGATGTAGTAAATGAGAGTAAAGTCCCATTGAGTTTAATAAGACCTGTTATAAGCATATTGGCTCCAATTGTCATATAGAATTCTAAAGGAAAAATTTGCTCTAAAAGGGAAAGGGAGCAACCCATTTTCTAAAAATGCACACCTCCTCCAGGCTGCTGAACCTGAAACAAGCCAGTATGTGTTGCTATGAAATTCTCAGGTGAACCTGGGACTGATACCAACACCTTAGTGGGCGCTGCGGCCCCCAGAGGGCTCTCCGGCAGCACCTAGGCCCTACACAATGAGCAGGCTTTTCTCCCCCACCTGCCACAGGCTCACCGTTTATGCCTCCGCACCTCGGGTTCTCATTATTACCCTGGTCTCCAGCATTGGTGCACACCGTCTTTTGTTGGAAGGAAATATCTAAACAGAAGAAATCCAGGTCTTCTCCTTCCCTATAAATGCTTTCAATTCAGGGTTCAGAGATCTGACCCCTCCAAAGGTGGCCAAGATCCTAATGACTGCCCAGCCCCTCCTGGACTCTCCCCTTTCCCATCAAGACACCCCAAGCAAAATAAGACCCGTAATGATGATAATTTCAGGGCATGTTTAATGTCTGTTTCCCTCCTTTTGACAAACAAATAAGAGTCCTAGAAAACCAACATATTCATGCAAAGAAAATAACTAAAGGAAAAAAGGGAACCCTGTGGTATTAATAAGCATAATTATAAGTAACTGATAGAACCATTCATCCCTATTTCATTCCTTACATCAATAGGAGCCACTGTTCCCCTCCCCAAGACTCACAAACACACAACTTACATCAATATTAAGGCCTGTCATTGTTGGAGAGCTTGCTTGAAGCTACAGAGTTAACCAAGAGAAAAGGGGTTGCTTGGTCCTCCAATCACTGACTCTACGGGAATCTTGAGAAGGTCCCTGATGTAGTTATGGTTGATGGTGTTCTAGTGCTACTGATTACAGTTGTGTAGTATATTATCTGCATAGCTGGACATGGAAATCCTGTATAGGTGTGAGGAGAAAAAAAAGGGATAAGCAAAAACCCTTTTATAGGTGAAAGCGTCTCTAGACAACTACAGGAACCTAAAAATGTATCCTCAGCAAGAATATCAAGGCACCAAAAAATATTATATCACCACATTCTCCTCTTCTTAACTAACATCTTCCCACATATATATCATCATCAGTCCTCCACTGGACTTGTTCTATGTGGTGATAGTGGGTCTGGAGTACTAGATACAGCATTCTAGCTAAGGCAGCACCAGAGAAGAATTACTGCTTCATCTGCATGATGACCCTACGGCATCTTACAGGGGCCTATATTGCACTATGGATCTTCTGTGGCCTCAATTATTGTGTCAGAAAACTACTATGGGCTGGAACCACTGTTCTTACAAAGACTAAGTCTCATTATGTTTTTAAGCAAACAGTATACTGGAGCCATGACAGTATCTAGCATATGTGAAAATGTTCTTGCTCTCGGAGTCCTTATCAAGGTATGGATATAGGTGCTCAAATCCTGTCAGTAGTTATTTCCCTACTAGTGATGCATTAGAGCCAATTTCCTTGGTGGAACCTGGAGTGACAGGTTGAAGAATGAAGAGTTTGGTGAATCTCATTGGTCAATCTCCTCCAGCATCCTCCTAAGACATCCCAGTAGCCTAGCTATCCCTTTAGCTTGATCATTTGCTTGAAGGCGATGATCAGGATGGTGACAGCAGAGATAAGAGTCCTATCCACAACTTCCTTAAATTCAGACCTACTGTCAGAAATGATAGTGTCTGGAAAGCCAGGTGTTGAGAGCACCTGTGATTATTTCATAAAGGGCTAGAATTAAAGTATCTGTGAGAACCTTAGGTCATTTTGAAAAGGAATCTATACCTGAATAATTCCAAAAAATTAAGACTAATTCTTCATGAAGGTTCTGGTAACTTTATAGTTTACAAAGCATATTCATAGATACCATTTTGGATAGATTATGCCCAGTAGCTTGACATTTTCTTTAAGTCTTTAACATTACAATCCATTCTAGACTCTCAAATTTAACTTCTAGTCAATTTAATGCATAAAATTCACAGAAGTATTGCATATAGAATGGCCAAGATAAAGTGATGACTATCTATGGAATAAACACTATGATTTTTAAAAAGTGTTTCTGTAGGCAGATAATTCAGGCTAGTTGTTTAAAATAGCTGAGTTCCTACTGAGCTGTTCTATGCTTGCCCCTTCTATTATAACAACTGGGAGATGATTCCAAGACATGCAATTTGCATTTGTGTAGCTTTACCTGCCGGATTAGAAAACTTTAAATCAAAATCATGTGGCAAAAGAGCATCAGTGTTTATTTATCTTCCAGGCTTGTAAGCAAAATATAGTCATAGGAAAAGAACAAAAGAGATTATATACATACTAACATAATCAAGCTTGGAAATAAGAACTCAAAGAAATTCATTACTGTACAAATAATAACGGTTGGTTATTGAGATAGTTCAGAATTTCTCGGTTCTTACAATGGCAGCAAAGTCAACTTCATGAACCTGTGATTTGCTGTTGAATTGTGCAGTATATGTATGACTAATGATTTTGTGGCCAAACATAACTTCAATATGGTGAGGAGAAACCACGAGATAAAGCACAATGGTTTTTGTTTGATCATGATGTGTGAATGTAGACTCTTAAATCAATAAACATCGAACACCCTGAATATGGTTACACAGCTGGCAAAGCCAGCTCCATGGACAGGATTTCCCCAGTAGGAAAATCAGATGACTCAATAATGCTGATGAGGGAGGATGTTAAGAGCCCCAGAGAACCTCGAGGTTCTCCCTATTGAAGAGTCTCATTTAGGTGTAACCATTATTGGGGAATTTCCTTGAGAAGAAATTCAGAGGAATGAAACAATAAGACACTTTGGTTTCACGTGCATCCCTTCCATTCAGATCCCTGCCTTATAAGAACAATACTGATTCCCAAAAGCATTTTAGAAATTCTATCCCCACTTAGGAGGTAGGGAAATCTATTATTATTGTCATTTTAATAGTATGTGGTACTCCAGCTGATATCCTAAGAATCTGGGTCTCCTCAATAAGACTATAGACATTTTTACATCAATGGAAATTCTGTGAACTGAAGGCTAACCTTAATATAAAATGCCACTCAATTAGTGATAATAATTTAGATACACAAACAGGTGTGTATAAGTTTGGGTGAGATCAAATTTGGCAGTGCCCTTGCTGTCTTTTTGTTCCTCAAGAACACCTGTGAGGTGACTGACCTCTGACTTTGAAAGTGGGCTCTGCTATGCCTATCCACAGCTACATCTCCAGAAAGTCTTACCTTCCTACATACAGGTGATTCCACCCTGCAGAGGCACTTGGGTTCTTAAACTTGTTTTGAACTTGGAGTAAAAGATAGTGTTGGCTCTCAAGCAAATCACTGCAGTAACTAGAACTAGATGGAATAGAATGGTGTCATCTTCCCCTGGCCTGTTCCCTAGGAATTGTCTTAGGAATTCAGTCGGAAAAACCCTGCAACTTGGCGTAATGGTGCCAATACTTTGGAGTCTGATTATTTGTCCTTGAGAGATGCTCTAATAACCCTAAACGTGGCAAACACCCTCATTCTGGGAGAAGAGTACCTATAAAGAAGATTTTAGATGGAATTTTTATTAGGCTTACGATTTGGATTAAATAACCTTATTTTTAGTATATGTGCTGCTGAAGCGAGCACAGATTAAATAACCTCAAATCTCAGATTTGGGATTCTATTTTTCTATCGTCCTAGATTACTTCCCTTCTAAGAAATTACCATTTACATTCACAATACAGTATCACTTAATACTGTCAATTGGTTCTTGTGACTTTAAGTGAAATGACATATAACAAAAGCAATTTACCATAGGTTAATTGATATAAGCAAAAGTTAAGTTCCTATGATATCTCATCAACAGTGTAACAAAATAATGTTGAACAAAATGATGTCATTCAAGGATCTGCTGTACAGACTGCAGCAACATGAACTAAATGAATATTGCATTCTGAAAGAATACATAGCAGGTACAAAAACTAGGAGCTAAAACAAAGACTATCTCAGCCTTTGACAAATGGCTTACTAAGAGTATATCCCAAAAGGGTCTTGACCAGTTATCAATAAACTGCAATCTAAATTACCTTCCATCTAACAGTTATGATCACTAAAACCAACAACAGCATCATCATCACCATCATCTAATGTCTACTTATCATAGAACTTTTCTGAGTTACAAATCCAAGCGTAAGACTATTAGGTCATGCAGTCCATATATTTGATTTGGTCAATACTTCCTGATTTCTCCAAATGGCTGCATCAGTCTATACCCCCACCAGCAGTGTGCCAGGGTTCCAGTATCCCCTCATCATCAAATAAGGCATCAAGAAATTCCTCAAAGTGCTGTATCTGTGAAAAGCCTAAGCTCCACACTGCAAAAAGCCTGCCCTTAATCCATTCTCATTTTGCCTAGGAAAATTTAAATTTCCAAACAGTGATTGATGGTTCCGTGAGGATGTTTATAAAAGATCTTAGTCTTAAGTAAAGCAGGTGAAAGAACTATTATTAGATATGTTTAGGCTTCATGAGCCATCAGAAGCAGAACATCTATCTACTTAGGCTCTCATGATATTTTCTTTAGAATAAAAGCCTCTCAGCATATGATTCCAAGGAAGTAGAATGACTGATAAAGTCTGCAATGCACTTCACAGTATGATAAAAGGTAACAAGATTTGCTAAGGTCTCAAGGTGGAGATTGTAGGCAGTTACTTTCCAATAGCACCTGAGAATGATTTGTCATGTACTTGTTGCTGATCGGTCTTATTTTAAAACAGGTTCCCAATTGTCACAACAGAAGTTTGGGAAGGGAGCCCTCAAAGAAGGCAGGCCTAAGCAAAGCCCACAACCATGTGTTAATATTTTTTGGCAAAAGGGAGGGACAATGTAGTTGGGATAAATCCTACTCATCCTATGACATAAACCTCATCTACAGGATCCCAAAAGTAATAAAGCGGGAACTCAGACCAAACCAAGAACCCCGAAAGACTAACTAAGCAGTCTCAGCACTTTGGAGACACCCCTCCTCTCACAGAATCTAGAGGGCTGTGTAGATGAGCGGCCCTTCGAGGTGAGGGTTAATTTCCCTCTCTCTGGTGCTAAGATCCCAACTCGGGAGAATGAACCATCCTCTTTTCTTTGAACGCAGGAAGCTACTAAACTGACCACCCTCTCTCAGACAGGAAGGCCTTCTGAAGGTCAATGCAGGAAAGAGTGTCCATCTATCTGTTAGAGGCATACCACTGCAGCCATATGTTAAACAAAGACCCAATATGATCCCTCTACTCTGCTAATTATAGCTGTGTGACCCTGGGGGAATCATTCACCTTCTCCAAGACTCAGTTTCCTCACGTCAAATATGATAATAAAAGCTAATCCACCATTTTGGCAGCGGGCATGGTGCCCAAGGATAGTGCCTGGAGCACGGGCCTCACAGCATGGCTCTGCATGTGTCTTCTCTCTATAGGTGTGTGAGATACAGATTTTATACATGGGTTCTACCAGCTCATGCACCAACTTATATTCATGTATTCACACAAACACATCGTGCATCAAAAATGCCCAGATATGGGCTCATGCCCGTGCACAGACGCAGGTCTGCAGCCATCCACACTTGTGAAAGGCTCGCCACACTCTCCTCCCCGGTCGCACCTACCTTACGCTGGGTTCTTGGGCACTGCCGGGCCCCCTGGGCACTGAGGTCTTTTAGACCATGGACGATAGTAGAGCTGAAAAGGGGCCCATGTGCTTCCACAGCCAACTCCTCCTTAGGCATCACAGAACTTTGACAAGTGGGAATTGCAAGGCATCTTAGAAATAATCCAACCTGGTGGTTCTGAAACCGATTTTCTAGGGGTGCCAGCCTTTCTTCGAAGGGAATCTGACCCATGACACCAGCATGTGAAGCCAGCAGAGGCACCGCTGCCCCCGTCTGAATGCTGTGGGTATCCAGGCCCCTGTTTATGGTCGCCCTCCCCAGATGCCCTGAGATCTTGCCACAGAGACACTGGGCTCCAGAAAACACCTTCACTTAGCACGTGGAGAAAGCGGGGCCAAGGTGAGAGCGTGGATCAGCCGGTGCCGCACAGTAGTGTGTGGCAGGGTAGGTCCTAAACCGAGATCCACTGGCTCAAAAGCCACCACACTTGCCCCGAGTTTCCAAAATATAGCCATCTAAATATCAGCATTTATATTAAGCATTAAATCCATTTTACTAAACAGTAACTACCCTCGCTGTACATGATGCACCAAGCTTTAGATGTCAACTAATTTGACTTACTCTCCCTTTCATTGCCCTTATATCTTGCTTAATAAGACATTTTATTCAGATACTGCTGAGGTAATAAAGGGAGAAGCGGGGTTGCCAAATGTACTGCCATTTTTATTTTTAGCTTCACTGGAGTAAGGGGTTATTTTCTTGTGAAAAGGATGAAATGCAGCTGCCGGCCTTTTAAATTGTATCACGCAATCCTGCTTTGGCCCGAGCAATAGATTTCCAGATAACTGCAGCAATCTTCTCAACGTGTAAAAAAACAAAACAACCACCAAAAAAATAGCCACTGCCAGCCTCCCCCGGCCCTGCCCAGCCTCCGCCGTAAAGCATCAGCAAGATGGGCTGTTTGCAGCCCCCCCCCTCCCCGTGAATCTGCTGAGCCTCTCCCCCTCCAAGAGCGAGGAGGCTACACTTCAGGCTCCACAGCCAACTGTGCAAGGCTCTGGAATTTCCTATTGTTACCGCCCTCCCCCCCAAATGATAATAATAATGACGATATTAAATAAACCTTTACATCACAAACAGGTGCTCTGCCACATTCTTCAGATGAATTATCTCATTTAATGTTCACAATAAACCTATGAGGCAGGCAGTACTATTGTCACCATTCCACAGATGAGGACACTCAGGCATAGAGAGGCTAAACAGCTCATTAACAGTCACCAGTTACTATGTGCTAGAGCCAGAATTTGAACCCAGGCCTGCTGAGATCTGAAGCCTACCCTGATAACAGGTACACTGGACCTGCCTTGTAAATAGCCAAGGCTCTGGTGTCAGCAGGCCTGAGTCTAAATCTGCTATACTGTTCACTAGCTGTGTGTCCTTGAGTAAGTAGCTTAACCTTTCTGAGTTTCACTTTCTTCACTGTAAATTTAGAAACAGCACCACTCGCTTGTGGTTTCATTGTGAGGAATGTCATATTCCCTTGCCTCAAATCAGAAGGTCCTTTCCCTTAATAGTTAATCTGGGCTCAGGGCTACCCCAAATCAATAAAAGGAACTGAGTTCTGGTGCAGCAAGAATAGGTATGCCATGCAAACTGCAAGAAGTAAGCTTGGAAAATGAAGGGTGGATGGGGAAGGGGAGAGAAGGGTTTTGAGAAAAGGTCTCTCTAGCTGTGACTATGAAACACAACGGAACCAGCAGCTGCGGAAGACAGGCACATCTGTGCTGGCCGAAGACTGACATGGTTTACAGTGGGTTGTACGATGCGATGTACACATTTTACACTTGGAATCAGTGTAGTCCCAAGGGTCAGAACGAGAACCAGGGGGTGGAAATGCCAGGGAAACACGTTTGACTCATTTCAACATCACACTTCCTGCTTGTCTCAGGTAAGTTGGTTTGCAGGCCCCTGGAGACAGTGAGTTCCCTCTCGCTGAAGACCCCCGACAGGAGACTCTGAAAAGATGGTTCAGCCCCATTCCTCCCAACCCTGAAACCCTTTGATTCAAGAGTCGAAATCCCAATCATGTCCCTGAAGATGCGACTTGAGACTAGCAGTGCCGCTGTCCTGCTTTGCGACGGTGGCCAGGTGCAGCGAGGAGTCCTGCGGCCACCCTTCTCACCGGGTGCAGACAGTGACAGTTCTACCGAGCGGAACTCTGGGAGGTCCCCCCTGGTATCCGACAGGATAAGAATAGGCCAGAGTTTCCCAGGAGAAAAACAACAAAGTCTCCTGCTGGGCAGGAGAACAGCTCACTGCGCAGGAGAACCAATGCTGCTGTTTCCAGCAAAGTGACGGGTCCAACAAAGAAGGAGCCTGGCAACATGGCGACGTGCTGACGTGTAACCCACTGGAACCCTCGAGGCGCGGCCTGGCAGAACTGGAGGATATGGGCACAGTCCCACATGGTCATTTATGCACATAAGCCCCCAGGGGAAGTCCCCGCTGATTAATCCACGTAACGAGCAATTCCATACTGTATTTTGTGAATTCGATTTTTTTTAAAGGGAGGGAAGTGTACCATCTCACATGTCCAGCCAGGCCCTAGGGAGACAGAGCAGGGGCCTCCATCTTCCGGAAACTGGTTTACTACAACCTAGACCTGAATGCTGTGTAAGTATGTGTTTGTTTTCAGAGCACTAGACTAAAAACCTCAGATATGTTTTTATCTGGCTCAGAAGATGGTTTACCTTTGTGACCAGACACCTCTTCCAGCCATCCTTTATTTTCTCTCTCTCTCTCCTCTCCCTGTTTATTATTATTATTATTACTATTATTATTACTATTATTATTATTATTTGTTAATCCTTATCCAAGGATATTTTTCCATTGATTTTTTTAGCGATAATTAAAGTGAGGGAAGGAAACAGACAGAGAAAGAAACATTGGTGTGAGAGAGACACGTCAACAGGTTGCCTCTCGCACACTCCCCGACCAGGCCGGGGACTGAGCCTGCAATGGAGGTATGGTGCCCTTGACCGGAATCGAATCCAAGACCTCTCAGTCCACAGGCCAATGCTCTAACCATTGAGCAACCAGCTAGGGCTCTCCTGCCCCTTTTAACGCTGGTAACAGCACAGAGAAGAGACCTCCGGGGCCTTGCTCCTGCCAAGGCAGCCCTTTGACTGATATCGATGCCTAATTCTAATAACATCCTTCACAGGATGCATTAGACACACAAAAATAGCAGAGATAAAACAGGAATCAACCTGGCACCGAAGTGGGTACCCACAAAGCCACATATACACAGCACACTGATTACAAGTATGGACTCTGGTGCCAGACTACCAGAGTTTGAATCCTCATTCTACCACTTCTTAGCTGTGTGATCTTGTGCAAGTTACTTAACCTCTCTGGATCTCAGGTTCCTTATTTGCAAAATGGCAATATTAATAGAATCTATCTCAGAAGGTTGTCACAGGAGTTAAGTAGGTTAATTAATATCTATAAGCATTTAGAATACTGCTTGGCACAAAATAAGTACTAATATGAGTGTTTGCTGCTGCTCACTACTGCTACTACTATTACTACTACTACTACCATCTTCTTCCTCAACAAATGGCAGTTATTTCATTGGAGAAAGTCTCCAATGCAATTTGCTACAGCAAATCTAAAATTGTAGTATGGCTATATACAGTTCAAGAATTCAGATGGTTTTCAGAACATGTTATTTAAGACACACAAAAGTATCAGATACATAAAGTACAGGGCTGGGCAAAAGTAGGCTTACAGTCGTTGGTATGGACATACAATAATTAATAATAAAACAAAAATAAACTGTCGTTTCGCATACTCACAACTATAAATCTACTTTTGCCCCACCCTGTACTTTTAAAAAAATGTTTTTTAAATCCTCACCTGAGGATGTTTTTATGGTATTTTTTTATTTTTGTTTGTTTTTAGAGAGAAAGAAAAACATTGATGTGAGAGAGAAACATCGATCGCTACGCACCCCAATCAGCAATCGAACCCACAACCTAGATATGTACCCTGGCGGGTAATTGAACCCACAACCTCTTGGTGTATGGGACGATGCTCCATCCAACTGAGCTACCTGGCCAGGACCCCACTCTGTGTTTTTAATATGATCAACGACCATATTCCACCCCCTCCTAGACACTAATGCTCTCAAGCAACTGGGGCAATTAAATCGTAAAGATGTGATGTGTGTTACGAAGGGAGTACTCCAAGGCCTGATGTAAAAATGATCATTACCAGCCAAGCCCCAGCAAGATGACCAAATTAACCTCGCTGCCAGGAGTATATTAAGGAAGAAGAATAAATTATTCAAAACCTAATGCTGACAGAGCAGAAAAATATTTATGGAAAAATCATCAGATTATTGCATTTTCATCATGGCCCCATTGTATGGCTGAAGTGTGAAGTCCTTTTAGATCTTTGGCAGGAGATAAGCCAGCCCCAGAGTGACTTCACGTCAGTGTCATCCCTGGGAGAACGGACAGCATAACCTGAAGGGAAGAAAAGGTCAGCAGATGAGGCTGTGGATCTGAAAGCCACTATGTCCAAGCATCCCCAGGTGTACGTGTAAGAAAGCTGCCTGCTCCACCCGAGTGGCAGGCGGCTACTGGGATGCGCATGTGCCTTCTCTTAAGTCACCCTTCTCTTTAAAAAGCAGGGAGAAGCCCCAGCCCTCCACTGCAATTCACTGGCCCTTGAGAAAAGGGGAAATATAATAGAAAAGGAAAGCTTCAGAAACCCCCTGAAGATGCCTCCGCGTCCCCTTCCCCCTGCCTGTCCTCCAGCGCAGCTCCCTGCCCACCCCCTTATTTAATGTCTCTAACTTTATGCCATGTTCTCTTCCCCTTTCAGCACGGCTGAGCAAAGCTGACAGGCGGATTCCTTTGGTTTGCAGGGTATTAAAGCCACTTTCCCGCTCTGACAGCCTGTTCTACTCTGCACCGTATAGCTCTGCTTCACACTCCTCTGGGCAGCCAGTCCTTCCTGACAGACCACTGTCACTTCCCATCATCCTCCGGATCCCGTCTCTCCCCCTCAGCACGCATCCCGACTTCCCAACCAATGCAATTATTTTTTTTGACAAGCCATCCATCAGGTTTAACTTTAAAAGCACTTTCTGCTGATATCCATTGTTAAATCCTCTGCTTTTTTATGGGGCTTGCATGAGAGAATATGATATCAGACATTCAAACTACCAAACCATGTAAATTTACTTTGTTCTCAGCTATGTTTCCAATTTCACGTCCAATTTTTCGGTACATTATGCGTAGTTGTTGTGCTTAATATGATGTTGTCAAATCCCATTAAAGTTCACTGCATTGCACGGCTTTAAAAACAGGTTACAATTTGCATTCTATAAAGAAAGGAAGGAGTGCAGTCTGAAGTCAAGCTGAATCTTATTAAAATTATCTGTTCAATTGTTACATTTGTAGATGGAGTAATTTTGAGGCATTAGCTGAGACACATATGAAAATGTCAGCGTGCCAACTAACGACAATGAGAGCAAAAGGAATATCTCTGTGAAACTCAATAAAGCTCCTTTGCCGGTGACATAAATTTGATGATAATCCGAGGAAATGAATAAGGGACCATCCCGTTTGAATAGGAATTACCTTTTCTATTAAATCACTTTGGTGTGTTTCCATTTGGCCTACATCTTGGTCCCAGGCCACAGTGTGTCTCGGGAGACTTATTGCAATACAAGAGGGGAGGGAGAAGTCCGAAAGGGAATTTGTAAAATAGAAGGTCATTTGTCTGAAGGGCATTATACTTGGGGGAGTCTTAAGACAGCCTTTAAAAAAGGCCTTTAAAGAGATTTTCTTCCTGTTTGGAACCAGCACAAAGAACCGGCTCCTCCCTGCACCAGCAGCACACAGGTAACGCCACTGGCGTGCAGGCGAATCTCACGGGCAATGCGCATACATTGCAAAGCGGGTGCTTAGGGTGCTGCTGGAGTGGATGGGGGAGTTACAAGGAGAACTGGAGGTAGATTTATGACACTGGAACCAATAACAGCACTGGTTTCTAGGGGTTTGTCTCCCATGGAGTGACTCTCCCAGCTGTATTTATGACAGCACTGATCTCTCCATGTCTCGTCATTAAATCTAGTCTCTGATTTTAAAGGTATCCATCACCAGTGTGAGCAGAATTATGCCATTAGGGGCATTATTAACTGAACCATTGACTTCATTGACTATAACAAGTTGAATTTTTGTTTCACACACAAAAAGTATTCCCAATGCAGACATCTATACCCCTGTTCAGTTATTTTATTAAAGACACCATAATTTTACTTTGGCCAATACTGTCAGTATGTAGGTAAGCTACAATGATAAAGAATAAAATTCAGTGACAATGGAAGATATAAGGAGGTGCTAAGGAAGTGAGTGCTGAGGCAGGGAGAAAAGCATAGTGTGCTGTGGGTTCTGCTCAGACAATGATTTACTGTGTGGCCTTAGGAAAGTCACTTAACCTATCTGGGCCCTCCTTTCTAATGTGTAAAATGAGGACAAGCATTCCTTATAGTTATTAAAAGATTGAATGTGATAATCCATGTACAGTTCCTGTATATTCTGGCACACTGTGAGAGTTTGATAAACACGGGACATCATCGTAATCATCATTGCCACCTCTACCAGCAACAGATGAAGAACAGAGCACAGAAAATAAAATGGAAAGAGGGGGGAAAGTCTATCAGCAGGTCTAGACTGGTGATAAAAATGAGTGTTTGGGCTAGATGTGGGGACAGCAATAGGTTTCAGGTCTCAACGATGATCCTGGTGGTTTGGTGGCTGCTTTGATGCTGCTGAGAAAGATTCTGAGGCCTCATCCCCTTTCTGGAAAAAGATTCACACATGGTGACTTATGCCACGATGACAGGCACAGGGTGGTGACTTATGCCATGATGACAGGCCCAGGGTGGTGACTTATGCCACGGTGAGAGGCTCAGGGTGGTGACTTATGCCATGGTGAGAGGCCCAGGGTGGTGACTTATGCCACGGTAAGAGGCCCAGGGTGGTGACTTATGCCATGGTGAGAGGCTCAGGGTGGTGACTTATGCCATGGTGAGAGGCCCAGGGTGGTGACTTATGCCATGGTGAGAGGCTCAGGGTGGTGACTTATGCCATGGTGAGACGCCCAGGGTGGTGACTTATGCCATGGTGAGAGGCTCAGGGTGGTGACGTATGCCACGGTGAGAGGCCCAGGGTGGTGACTTATGCCATGGTGAGAGGCTCAGGGTGGTGACTTATACCATGGTGAGAGGCTCAGGGTGGTGACTTATGCCATGGTGAGAGGCTCAGGGTGGTGACTTATGCCATGGTGAGAGGCTCAGGGTGGTGACTTATGCCATGGTGAGAGGCTCAGGGTGGTGACTTATGCCATGGTGAGAGGCTCAGGGTGGTGACTTATGCCATGGTGAGACGCCCAGGGTGGTGACTTATGCCATGGTGAGAGGCTCAGGGTGGTGACGTATGCCACGGTGAGAGGCCCAGGGTGGTGACTTATGCCATGGTGAGAGGCTCAGGGTGGTGACTTATACCATGGTGAGAGGCTCAGGGTGGTGACTTATGCCATGGTGAGAGGCCCAGGGTGGTGACTTATGCCACGGTGAGAGGCTCAGGGTGGTGACTTATGCCATGGTGAGAGGCCCAGGGTGGTGACTTATGCCATGGTGAGAGGCTCAGGGTGGTGACTTATGCCATGGTGAGAGGCCCAGGGTGGTGACTTATTCCATGGTGAGAGGCCCAGGGTGGTGACTTATGCCATGGTGAGAGGCTCAGGGTGGTGACTTATGCCACGGTGAGAGGCCCAGGGTGGTGACTTATGCCACAGTGAGAGGCCCAGGGTGGTGACTTATGCCATGGTGAGAGGCTCAGGGTGGTGACTTATGCCATGGTGAGAGGCCCAGGGTGGTGACTTATGCCATGGTGAGAGGCCCAGGGTGGTGACTTATGCCATGGTGAGAGGCCCAGGGTGGTGACTTATGCCACGGTGAGAGGCCCAGGGTGGTGACTTATGCCATGGTGAGAGGCTCAGGGTGGTGACTTATGCCATGGTGAGAGGCCCAGGGTGGTGACTTATGCCATGGTGAGAGGCTCAGGGTGGTGACTTATGCCATGGTGAGAGGCCCAGGGTGGTGACTTATGCCATGGTGAGAGGCTCAGGGTGGTGACTTATGCCATGGTGAGAGGCCCAGGGTGGTGACTTATGCCATGGTGAGAGGCTCAGGGTGGTGACTTATGCCATGGTGACAGGCCCAGGGTAGTGACTTATGCCACAGTGAGAGGCTCAGGGTGGTGACTTGTGCCGTGGTGAGAGGCTCAGGGTGGTGACTTGTGCCGTGGTGAGAGGCCCAGGGTGGTGACTTATGCCGTGGTGAGAGGCTCAGGGTGGTATAAAACAGGACCCTGCATCAGCAGGTGAACAGAAAGTAAGGATAAGAACCTGGGTAAGGAGTCCACGTTTAATCACACAACTGAAAACTGGGTGGCAGAGGCTACTTCTGAACCAGCCAATTAGAACCAAGCAAACAGACAACAGGGCTTCCACCAAGTTCCACACCTCCTCCTGCTCTCAGTACACCTACATCCATGGTCCACCCCACAACGTCCCTTACTCCAGGGTCTACAAGATAGAAGCATCTCAATGGACATGCCAAATACACATACATGCATGGCTTTTTTCCTGCCTCCACTGGAGATCTTCAATAGCTACTCTAAAATTCTCCAGATTGTCTCCAAACGGCATGGAGACCCAGCTCCGCACACTCTGTCCGGTGCAGAGATTTCATAGCATGAGCTTCCCTGTTTGAAAGGCAATGCCCTACACATCACCCACTGCCCCCTGGATGCCTGGAGCAGAGACTGCCTGTAGCACCAGGCTCACATTGGCACATCCTGATCTGTGTTTGGATTCATCTTTCTACATGTATATGCCTTATCACCAAAGCAGATGTCCTTTGATAGCAAAGACCATATACTCCACTACTTTATGATGCAGTCTTGAAAACCCACCACCTAATATGAAAAAGGACCTCGACAAATGCATCTATTTGAGGAAGATAATATCAGGCAGTAATGATTGAACCTAAAATAGTGCATAAGAACTGGGTCTCTAGCAACCTGGTATTTTTATTTATTTATTGTTTTTTGTGTATTGCCAAATCTCATATCCTATTAAAGATTTACATGTCAGTGGCAGAAATATTCCTGTTTAAATATCTAAAGAGTGACTCCATTTGTTTCTTTCTACATTATTAATTTGATTGGTTTTAAACTTATTGGATGTGAGAGGCATTAGACAGACCACACACAAAATGAGCTCCCTCCTCTCTAGGCAATTACTCTAGTGAAACAAGATGGCCCACCCACCCACCCTCACCCCGTCTCTGGAGGGTGAGATCATGCCTGCAACTGTGCAGACCTGCCCGTGTGGGGAGGAGGCAGCTCTTCTCGGAGATTCTGCAAGTCATGAGTGTTTATTGAGCACGTCCTATGGCTGGTATTGTACAACCAGGCCCGGCTGTGTTTCATTTTCTATTCTCTTTCTCTTGGCTATTTGAGAATGTGCTAGAAAACCCTAGTGCCAGAAAGGAAGGAGGGTCTAGGCTGTGATATTATGCTACGGAGAGAAGACTCAGACCGTGGCCCAGCGCTGCCATGAGCAGCTGTGTGACTATCCTTAGGAATTTTCCTCTCCAGACAGGCCCCCCATCTGTAAAATGCACGTAGGAGGTGAGAGCAGATGGGTGTAGAACTAACTGGTGTCGGTCAAAGTCAGGTTCCCATCAATTCTATTAGACCGAGATTATGGACATTACTGGCTGGGTGACCTCTACCCTTTGTTCTCTTGTGACACATCTGGCTCTCTGCACATGAAGCTGCTCCAATCATTTCTAAATCATGGACATCCCCAGAGGATATTCATAGGAAAGTTACAAATGGTTGTAATGTAAGTCAAATGTGTCACAAACAAAACAAGTCCATGTGACTCCTCTCAAATCTAGACGCCCTGAGGGTGGTGTACATTCCAGTTTTGCTTAGGGTAGCACTTTCTGACTGAAGATAGATGAAGGTCCCCGAGGACTTAGCACTGCATAGGGGGAGGGTTTCCACGGGATGTGCTTGCTGTCCCAGGGCTGGGATGTGGGGATAAACAGCAGGAGAGATAAGTGCCCCCAAACCAAGGAGAATCATTGAGAATCGAGCTGCAAACGGAAGAAAACTACCAAACCAGGTTAAGGTCCACTCAAGGGATTTGGTCAAAGTAATGTTGACTTTCAGAGAGAGGGTGGGGAGAGGATAACAGAGGAAGAGATAGTAACTCAGGGACAAAGCATTTTTGAAAACTAAATTTTAAAAATTCTATCTACTCAGACATGGCCGGGAAGCGTCCGAAGGACCCAGAGCAAAGTGGAGCGTTTCTCCAGATCCACAGGGCCACCTCCGGACTTTCTCCAGGCTGTCCATGGGGAAGGTCAGGCAAGGCCATGCAGAAAAGAGCCAGCAGCAGGAATCGGGCCAAGCCACTCAGCGAGGCTTCCTGGCTCCGACTCTGGTTTGCTCTATGATCTCAGTCAAATGACTAAACTTCTTAAAACTGGCCATGATGTGCCACCTGTTTCCTAGGGATGCTGTGCGGATTAAACGTTAAGCTATGTACAACAGGTGGATCCATGCCTGATGCTTAGTAAGCCCTCAAAAAAAGTTAGTTTCTCTTTTTACTCTGCAGGACAAACCCTCCATATCAATTATGTCCCTCTCTTCACTGTCCTTTCCCAATTCCCAACTATATGAGAAAAGAACTGTCCTATCCATGTCTGTTTCCTTCATGTACAGTCCTGGGTTGAAATATAACAGGTGCATATGATCAGTGTCTGTAAGCTGGATAAGTGAATAAAGACAGGAGTGGGGCAGGTCTCTATGAAGGCCCCACACCCATACTCACCTGCCTATGCTGCTATTCCCCAAGGCCAAAGCCCTCCTCTCTGCCTGGCATGGTTCCACACAATGTCACGATCATTTCAAGACATCTGCTCCCCAAGGTATTGGGAGGCAGAGGCAGTATAGTAGTTAAGGCAACAGCTCTACAACCGGACTGCCTGTGTTCAAATCCTAGCTCTTCCACCTACTATACCAGCGGTTCTCAACCTGTGGGTCTCGACCCCTTTGGGGGTCGAATGAGCCTTTCACAGGGGTCACCTAAGATCATCCTGCATGTCAGATATTTACATTATGATTCATAACAGTAGCAACATTACAGTTATGAAGTAGCAATGAAAATAATTTTATGGTTGGGTCACAACATGAGGAACTGTATTTAAAGGGCCAGAAGGTTGAGAACCACTGTTAACTAGACCCTAGTGCAGTGATGGCGAACCTTTTGAGCTCCGCATGTCAGCATTTTGAAAAACCCTAACTTAACTCTGGTGCCGTGTCACATATAGAAATTTTTTGATATTTGCAAACATAGTAAAACAAAGATTTATATTTTTGATATTTATTTTATATATTTAAATGCCATTTAACAAAGAAAAATCAACCAAAAAAAGTGAGTTCGCATGTCACCTCTGACACACGTGTCGTAGGTTCATCATCACTGCCCTAGTGTGACCTAACATACAGCCAACTGCACCCAGGTGCCATGTACTACTCTGAACATTTTACTGCCAAGGTCTCATTAAACCCTTGCAGAAACCTAGGGGGTACATACTCTTATTACCACTTTGCAGGCAAAGAAACTGAGGCTTACGGAGGTTTGATTGCCCCAGGTCTCTGTGCTCACAGTCAACTCTTTCCTCCTTCTGTGGTGTTTGCGACCAGTGACTCCCTTTTAAATTGATGCCTTTTTTCAATGCCCCTTGTTGTGAAGTGGGAAGGACTCTATGTACCATTTGGGGGCAAGTTTCTGACCACAGTTTAACCACCCCCAAGGCTGGCACAGGGTTGGCTGGAGAGATCACAGGATAATTATCTATTAATTTATATTTGCTCACTCCCCAGATTCCACTCAGCCTTGGTCTGACTACACTATACAAGAAGTATACAGATACAAGAAGTCAGCACTCCATTTAGAAGGAGTGTTTGGGCTGGGTCCTTCCCAGAACTGAGCCCAGGGCCTCTGACCAGTCAACTGTGGGGTCAGTGGATAGCAAAGACAATGAATAGCGGAGACCTGTGTTCTCTAGAGCAACCCACAGGCTGGGAGCTGCCAAGACCCTGAGAACACAGCCAGCGCAACGAGGGAGCCGGCACCCAATGCCGCTGGCTCCCACGCCACTTGGCGCGCTGCTAGATGGGTGATTTCACAGGAGGGGTTCAAGAACGCAGAACACTGGAGCTGCCTGTCACCTGGACACAGGAAGAGGCTACAGCATCCCAGGCGGTGCTGACATGCCCCCCAAACACCCACACACTCTCTGTAACTTACTAGTGCTCAGAAGCGCTGCTCCCTGTCTGTGGCCCCCAGAGCAGGCACCCCATCCTTTTCCCGCTCCCAGGCAGAGGAGGTCGCAGCCTGCCACCACTTCCACCCAGCAAACTGTTTCTAGGTTTATGTCAATACCATGGAAACCGGGGTCCTACCACAGGAAGACATGCAAAGAAACAACTTAACATAAGGTCAGCAAGCCCCCGGACAAAAAGTGTATGCGGTGCTCCATCTTCAAAACACAGCCAACTCTGTTTTCCTTCCTAACCCCTAGGCTAAATAGGCTAATGAGATTCACAGACAACATATTAAATGATGGAATTTTCCGCACGGCTCAATTTCTTTCTATAAATAATTTTAAAACTATTACCCAATAATGTATTGTAATAAAAAAGCTGACAGGGTCTTGCTCAACAAGTAATCACCGGCGTGTTTTCGCACCTGGAGATGGAGAACTTTCTTATTATATGCCCCCGGTGGTTTTTAGGTGTTTCCATAAAGCTGTTGCCATTATTTATAAGCCACGAGTTACTTCCCTTCGCTGTTTGCTAAAATTAACAAAAACTTATTTTACAGATTCAGAAAAGCAGGGCAGCCTAGAGGGCCGGTGCCAGGCCGCCCTGGAGGGTGGGGCGGGTTTGATGAAGTCACCTGTGGCTCTCCTGGGGGCAGCTCCGATTCCATCCACAGGCCAGGAGGCACCTTTGGAGATGAGGTGACCTCGCTGGATGAGGTTCTGAGAAGCAGCCGTCTATCCAGGAAGCAGCTGTCTCCACCTCTGCTGCCTCAGCCCCCACCTCCCCTACCCCCAGCCCAGAGCTCCAGGGGAGCCCTGCCAGCGAGGGTCACACGTGCAGGGCCGGGCCATCTCTGTTACCAAGCACTGAACTTCCTGCCTGCACTCACTGCCCAAACGCCTTGGTGCCTGGTACTTGCAGAGCAAGTGTCCTGCAGGAGCAGCTCATGGGATGTGGGAGTCAGTGCATGCACACACACATGTGCAGGCACACATGCATGGGTACACACACCATGCCTATTAATGGCCCTCCCAGCGCTGAAAGTCAAGGTGAAGAAAAGACAGGACTATGAAAACCATCAGGTCCTTCCAACTCCCCTATAGATCTCTGTGCTCTTAGGATTTACACCAACGGGTCCAATAGGCCATTCCAGGGCCTCTGGTTCCAGACCCACTCCAAATGCTGTGTCCTCCGAGAAACCTTTTCTGTTCCCCACCAGGAGGTGGGATCGCCCCCCTCTTTAAGTCCATAGCAGGTGTGGCCACTTCTATGACACCTACCAGCTGGCCTGCTTTTCTAGCTACTTGGATTCCTATCTTATCTCCCTGCAGAACTAAACAGGCTCTTGAACAGACCATCTCTACTCACATTTGTAATGCCCCTCTGTCCTGCCTCCTGAACCGGGCGAGGCAGCAGAGTTCAGTCTAGACAACGCCAGGCGTGGAAATGAGACATGGAGCCAAGCACGGATGCCCTGTGAGCTGTGATCTTGGGCAAGTCACTTAGCTTCTCCGAACCTCGGTTCTCTCAACCATTAAGTAAAAAAGATTGGACATGAGAGTCGCTAAGGTTCCTGTCAGCTTTAGACTTCCCTGGCTTTATAATACAAAGATTTGGTATTTGTAGCGAAGAGTGACATTCTAACTTAAACCAGCCAGATGACAGCTTGTTTTGTTAAGTGGGCCAGTATGTGGTTTGGGGAGGGGGGCCTGTAGTTTGAGGATCTGCCTTCTTTGGCCACTGGGTCACCCAACATTGACTCTGACCTCTGCATGGAGCCAGGGCCACAGAGGTTATGTTGCCCCATGTTTCCAATAGAACACCCGTCTGCTGATCTATCTGAATGACATTTAAAATAATTAATTAGCAGACTTCTCAGCCAGCGAGAAAGTTGTCTGTAATTAAGGTGCCAAATAAACACTGTTTACACAGAAAGATCAGTGAAAAGGACACGGGAGAGGTTAGCCACCTATGAGATCTGTCCTCCAGGTGACGTCTGGACTAAGACATGCCAATCACAGATCTGGATCCATAAAAGGGAACTAATGGATCTTCTATCTTGCCAGAAGATGCGGCTCTGACATTGGGAGAGAGCTTTCACTGATCAAAATATGCTTAGATCAATAAACAACTGAAAAAATGCATGTTAAACTATCCCCTGCTCGCCAACATCAAACCGTGATGTACTTATATCGCAGTGGAAGTGCATTCTGATGCAAAGCCGATGGACAGCAAAAAGCCGCGTTTCTGCTCTCCCAGCACATGGGATTAATGAAGTCACAAGTTCATTTTTAAACTTAGAGCAAAACACAGCACACTAATAGGAGAGGTGAAGCAGCCCTTACAATAAACCAGCCATTTCAACAGCTGGGAGCTAAGGAGCAACCCAATAACAGCGGGGAAAACCACTTCCAGCTGCAATTTTCTCTCCTTTTTTGATCCTTTTGCAAGTGTGTGTTGCATGTGTTTGGACTCTTTTGGAAAAGAAGGGGGACAAAAAGAAAACAAGAGCTTGGGCAGGCTTCAGACCACGGTTGCTTTTTGCAGGCCTTTTTTCAAATCATATCGCTTCATTTACTAAACCTCTTGGTTGTCATCATCTTTTAAGAAACGTGGAAAGACAGGCGGGTGCTTTTCCAGGAACACTCATAGTCAGTGGTGCACGAGGAGGGGCCATGTAGCCAAAGGCAGAGAAACGCTCACTTTCTGGGGAGGAGGAATGAGCTTGTTGAAGGATAAGTTCATGAGGGATTCAGGAGGGAAGACAAACAGGAGTCCACTCACCTCGACCCCGCCAGCCAAGCCAGACACAACTCCTTGGGCCCATGGCAGTTTTCTGGACCCACACTATCCCCGGGGGGCTTCCAGACATGAGCCAGGAGGTACCTGGAAAGGCCACCCTGCACTGTGCCTGTCACAGGGCCTGCAGGATGAACTCCAAGGTCGCCTTGCTCCTCATGCAAACATTCTACAGCTGTGTGAGCAGAGCTGTGAGAACTTAGCTTAGCCTCCCCTTCCACCAGGCTTGGGCACACTTCCCCATCAGGCGCGGGGAGCACATTGCCTAGGGCCCATGAGACTTCAGGGACCACAAAAATGTTTAAATTTCCTTTAGGAGCAAAGGAAAAAATTAACTTTAGGCTGAAGAAAATGGTTTAATATATAATATTAATAGATTTGTCTTGACACCAATATTTTTAGTACTTTTTATGCAGGAAGCGGCCCACAAAGTCCAGTGCCTAGGGCTCATGGAAGTCAAGATGCGTCCCTAACTCCAGATCATTCCTGCCCCCGGGCCTTTGCACGTACTTTGATGCCTTGCTTCAACTTTCCCTTAATTCAGTGCTGAAACAGACTCGACTCCCACCTCTTCCCTGATTACTCTGATCACTAACACTTCTCTCACCGACGTTTGAAATTCTCCAGCAGTTAGAAACCATACAGTACCCTCACACTTACAAGTTTCTATATCTTCTGTATATTATTCCTTCATCCTAAAAGACAAGTACTACCCGTCATGGCTAAGCTAAATGGAAGGCTCACCTCTGTCCACAAAAACAGTCTGCATGGCTCAGCTCACACTCACACCCTTGATAATTAGATCCCTAGCAGCCTCTCCTCACATCCCTCGCCCCACCCCCCACCCCCAGTGTACCCTGAACCACAGCTATCCCAGATTCCCAGATGCTCAGTTTTCCAAGAATGCCTCAGATCCCTCCCACCTCCAGGCCTTTATAGAAGCTTTTCTCTCAGCCCGGAATGCCCTATTTTCTCATAGCTTCCTAACAAAAGCTCTACACCTCAATCCTTAAAAGGCTCGTTCAGGTATAACCTCTTCCAAGAAGCCTTCCCAGATCCTTCTATGAAGGCTATCACCTTCCCTCTCCTCCTTTCCCTCAGCACTTCCTTTAGTCTTCTGCGGCATTCGTCAGAACCTGACTTCTACAAAGGGATTTGTAGACCATGAAAGACCTCTCAGTTGCCTAGTGTGGACAACTAGAGCTCACTGCGGCTGGGGAGCGATGGGGGACAGAAAGGAATGTGCCTCAGACTGATGCCAATCAGGGCAGATGGGGTGCTATCCACCCACCCCTGTCAGTCACCGGTGTAAGGGAGGCTGCTCCCAAGGGTCATGGATGCTCCGGCATTTCCACCCTACCCTGCCACAGGCAAGGGTGCTCAGCGGCCAGGGCAAGCTCTCAGGGAAACAGCTGCAGGTGCTCATGGCTGGTGCCTGGGTGGTATATGTGGAAATTGTAGAGATTGGAGACATGGAGACCATCAGGTCTGCTGCAGACAGCATGGACTTCCGCAGCCGGAAGCCCCCAGCAGGACCCTGGGCTGCAGCAGGCACTCAGGAACTGCTCACAAAAGGAAATCATGGCGATAACTGGTTTGGCTCAGTGGACAGAGCGTCAGCCTGCAGACTGAAGGGTCCCAGGTTCAATTCCGGTCAAGGGCATGTACCTTGGTTGCAGGCACATCGCCAGTAGGGGGTGTGCAAAAGGCAGCTGATCGATGTTTCTAACTCTCTGTCCCTCTCCCTCCCTCTCTGAAAAAAATCAATAAAACATATTTAAAAAAAGAAATCATGTTTGCGCTCTTTGAAAGCAGGGCCGCACTTTATTTTCTACCTGCCTCAAAATGAGGACTCAAATCAAGCAGACCAGCTGAACATCAGTGAGTGATTCAACTCACCTCTCAAACGAGACTATGCCAAAGAAACTGAATTCCCATCTTATTCGCCACTCTCTATCTCATAAATGTTACCTAATTCATGCAAGTGTTGCAGATCAACCCTTCCCTGTGAGGTTTAGCAATGAAAATGTGAGGAGTTATACGGACTCTTGAGAAAATGTACCTGTATCTAGAGGAACAACCCAAGTACACTGCCAAGATTCCAGACAATTCCCTGAATTGCTGTTCTCATGCAGCCTCTGGCACCGCAGCCTTCCAGGTGGTATTGCCTATACCCAGGAACTGGGATGGAGAATATATTAGAGGTATTCAGTGACCCCCATCCCATCCCTCCAGGTTCCTTGTAATCACACCATGTCACACTGGGTACACCAAGAAGTGGCCTTGGGGCCCAGTCTATATAGACACAGTCGAATGACTCAAACAAAGAAAAAATAATGTAAGCTCATGCAAGAGCATCAGGCAAGGGAGGAACAAGCCAGCTTGTCTTGCCAATTTCAGAGCAGAACAGATGTTTCTGCACCTCCAAAGTACCCGCCCTAGTAGGACACCAGACACAGGTCACCCGTCAGTCATTCATCTTTATGATGAGTTGTAGTGGCCAGCACACAGTCAAGATTGATGCACATCCTTTCCAAGAAATGCTGTTTAATGGCAAGAATATGCTGAGGGTGACTGTTCATGCCAGGTCATTCCAGGCAACAAAACCAACCAGTTTCCAACACTAAACTAAGAAAAGAAAATCCTGCCCGCTGTTTGGTTCCAAGCGAGGGAGAGAATAACCCATGGGCAGTATGTGAGTTGAGATTTGCCTGGCTGAGTTTGGACCCCTCTGAAGACCACGGGTTCACTGGCTTGATCCAGCCACGATACCCCTCAAGCAATACAGAACCAGCACATAGGAGACATGGCTTCTACACGTGGTTCTGTTGACAACATCACAAGCAAATCACCTCTTCTCTCTGGGCCTCAATAACCCTTTCTAGATAATGAGAGAATAACCCCCAAATCACCCCATGCAGCTTTAACTCTGTATGAACTTCTAAGAATTCTTATGCTAGAATGTATGTTCATTCTCATCCCTGAAGTGACAATGATTGGGCACCAATATGTAAATCCTCCTAAATGTAAAGACCACCACTAATATATTTCCATCTGGATACAGGGAACTGTCCTAGTACTATCCCACCAACCCCCCAAACATTTTAGTAATAAAGAACTAACAATCCCATATACAATCTAAAGAACTAAAAAGTTCCAATGGAAAATTGCTTTATGGTTTAATTAAGAAAAAGAAATCAGCAAAGGAGTGAAACAGAATTTGAACACAGCTCTTTAATATAAATTTGATTTTATTCTACCATCTATCCTATAAGAACCACATAGGAATTACTTTGACCACCAGAGGGCTATCCACATTGAGAAAGTATATTAATAAGACATAAGGTGATAAGATTAAATATCAAAAGTTCTCTGACTGGCTCATTTCACTTAGTATAATACTTTCCAGGCCCAGGGAGGTGGGGATCAATGGTGAAAAAAAGGGGGGGGGGGCAGCTGTAATACTTTCAACAATACAGATAAATTTTTAAAAAATCAAAAGTTCCATGTTACATTGTCTAGGTCTATACAGGCCCGGGGCTGAAGGGAAAAAAAAGAAAACTTGAGTTTCTCCTGATTATGATGAACTTCTTTATAACCATGATGAGGAAAAATTCCAATCGCTCCTAAATTCCAAAAAGAATTTGGTGCAGAGAACAAAAGAAAAAAACTGCAAATTTGCTTTCAGAGGTTTCAGAGTCTTTTTACCAAGATATCATTCCCCAAAGGTTGAACCAGGTCCTTGTCTCCTGTTTACTTGGTCAAAGTTTAGAAGTGCTCACAAATATGATGTGCTTTGAACACATGAATTGGGCAGAGCTGACACTGGAACGTTCACACATGACAGGCCTGTAGCAGTCCTTTCTGTAGCTTAACTTGTTCAATTCTTATAGCAGTACTAGGAGAAAGACTCTGCTATTATTCCTGTTTCACACAGGAGAAACACTGAGGCAAAAGGGAGTTAAGGAATTTGCCCAAGATCAAGCAATTGGCAATTATTAAAAACAAACTCAAAAATAAACTATCCTCCCAGCAACAGCCAAACGTTCACTGACTACAGGTAAGCATTCTAATAAAAGGGTACCAGCTACCATAACCTAGAGAATGAAAACAAAACAAAACAAAAACAAAAACAAAAACAAAAAAAACAGTGAAAGAACAGTCTACCTTTGGGTTTGACTCTCTCTACAGGCTCTCTGTTGGAATTCCACAGCACCTAAAGGGTTAGGAGGGACACCCTGTAAGCCTACAGGCCACCATTTCTACCAAAGTATCATCGTATTTTTTTTCTGTTTCATGAATTGGAGGTTCACATAGAATTTCGTTTGGAATATAAGATTCTACTAATATTAAAGTTTAAGTCTGCTATTTCACTAGACATTTCAGAAAAAAAAATTCCTTCTTTGGGATCTCTTAATACGTTTTACAGCATTTATTACTAGAGTGAAATATGTCTACTTGTGTAACTCCCTTTCTATACAGTTGAACTCCCCGAAATCAGAAATCAGATCATTTTTATCTTTATGGTATGTTCCCAATCCTTAGCCTGAGACTTGGCTCATAGTAAAAATTTCAAGAAGTATTTGAATAAATAAAGGGATAGTTAAGGTAAAGTTAACTGCTATTCACAAGTAAACTATGCAATTTTGGAGACATAATAGAATAGATGTTTATTTCTCGCTTTGAAAAGTGCAATCAGATGTCCGGTAGGTGACCTTCTACACAATGATTCAGGGACCCAGGCTCCTTCTACATTGTGACTCTGCAAATCCTTATACTTCAGTTTTTTGTAAGTGACAGATGGGGAAAGAAAGCATTTGGAGCCTGGGGTCAGAGCAATCACTTGGCCCCACTGGCAACAACAGGGGTGCTGGGAGATATGGTTCCAACTACTATTCTTCACTATAGAAGAAGATGATAAGTTTGGGGGACAGCTGCCAGCCATTTGTTCCACAATGATTTTAAGAGAAACATCATCCTGAAAGCAAAACACAATATATAAGAGATGACCCTCAAAGGAAAAGAAAAGAAAAATGAATTCCTAACCATTTTCTGCCTAAAAATGCACAAGTATATAAATACTGCTATACAGATACAAAATTATAATTTCTCATAAGAAATTTTCATTGCCTTTTACCATCACAAACCAGGCTTGCTACCTATTGGTACACAAATGGTTAGAAACTAAAATACAGATAGGCCTAAAGTCAGCATTCCTGCCATGTACAAAGTGTCTACAAGAGGGTGTTAGTGGTGAGAAAACAAAACAGGAAATAATGTCTGGTTTGGACAGCCCTCATTGCAACACTGTGGCATGCAGAAAACCCCAGAGCCCCAAGTCTGGCCCTCCTGGTACCCACATAAGTGAACTTGGACCAATCAACCAACTTTCCTGTTCCTCAGCTTCCCTCACTTGTCAAAAGGGAAAAACAACACCTGCTTTTCCAAAATATTTTAAGTATGAAGACCATGCAATAAGAGCTATGAAAAATCTATAAAATAGTTTAAATCATCCACACAACACAGGGCATGGGACTCTTACATAATTGTTTTCCCAAACCAGATGGTGATTCCTCCAACTCAGGGGTTCTCAACCTTCTTGCCCTTTAAATACAGTTCCTCCTATTGTGACCCAACCACAAAATTATTTTCGTTGCTACTTCATAACTGTAATGTTGCTACTGTTATAAATCGTAATGTACATATCTGATATGCAGGATGGTCTTAGGCAACCCCTGTGAAAGGGTCATTCAACCGCCAAAGGGGTCGCGACCCACAGGTTGAGAACCGCTGCTCCAACTCATCCTCATGACAGCTAATAGGCTTCTGGAAACCTGCTCATCAGTGAGCCCCGTGTTTCCACTTTCACCTCCCCAAGAACCATGCTCAACAAAACTGCTCAAAATCAACACGTTACCGTGAGAGGATCCCTTAACCTCTCTGGATCTGACCACACCGATTCACTGGGTAGGGCAACTGTTCGGAGGCCTAAGTAAGGATTCTGGGCCACTGTTCCCTTAAGGGTCCTTCTTCCAAGACCCAAGTTCTGATTGCCAAGTTTGAGCCAATGGTGTTAGAACTAGAACTCTGGCCACTGGAGATTCCACCCTCCCTCTCCATGTGCTTTAAACAGTCTGACCATGTGGGAGGTGCACATATTCACCGCAGCTCTGCTCCAACGTAGCTGTAAAGTAACAGCAGAGTACCACGCAATCACTCTTTAACATCAGCCATAACCTTCATAAATGGGTTTGTAATGAGAAACCCTTGTTTGTCACAGAGAAGGTATGATTGATGCGGCCTAGGAGTGAAATGAAGCCACAGTGACCATCTCAATAACATGAACAGCTGCCAAATATTCATTTAGCAGAATGAGTTTGGAAAACTTTGAGCAGATTGCTTTCACAAGGCTGCCTTCAACAAAAGGAAACATAATTAACGAGCTAATATCAGCATGTGTCTGGCTAAGCTAATGAATATCAAATTACACAGAAACCTGTATAAATCATCATTACCCTGAATTTTAATTGAACTTGCAATTAAACATGACAAATTTTATATACACTAAACCTTTAATTTATACTTTCAAATAAGGAATAATTTATCATTTTTAGTATTTCATAGTTAATTTCCCAATATGTGCACTTCTAATTAACAAGGACAGACAGGCATTTAAAAAAACACACTCTCTCTCCCCTTTGGCTCTGTTCGTAACAGTAAATTTCTCTTTTGTATACATTAGAAACTCGATGTCCACGAGTTTCAATGCCAAAGCACCTACTTCTGAATTTGAGGAAAGAGCTTACAGCTACAGAGAAGGAGGGGGATGCTTTTCCTTTTATCTCATCTGTTCCCTGGGAAAAGAGAGATGAAAAGGGTGAGACCATGTTAAAGCAACCTGGCCACCGCAATGAGCAGCTCAGCCTTCCCCCCCCCCCCGCCCCCCCAAACTCCAGGACGTTCAGAACATAGGCCTCCTTTGCTGGAAAAGCAACACATCCTGTGTTTCAAAGAGGCACCACCTTAGAAATGAACTGCCTTGTCCCAGAATCAACGCCAAGCCTATTTGTTTTACCTGGCCAACCGGTAATGAGCTCGCTCTGTGGATGGATTTGTATTTTATTATTATAATTACACCGCCATTACAAACACACCTCGAGCAACCTCAGCATAAAAGGCAGGGAGTGCTATTAAAATATACATATAAACACACAGGGAAACAAGACAGGATTGTAAAAGGGCCGCAGCAGAAACTAATTGGGTTTGCTTTTTTCGTTAATCTCAGCCTATTAATAAGGTAAGTGGTGTGGTCTAGGGAGCAGCATGCTGAGAGCCACAGATCACAGTTCTATACCTGGTGAGGCCTCTAATTGGCTGTGTGACCACAAGCAAGATGCTTCACCTCTCTGTGCCTCAGTGTTCTCAGGGGCAAAACAAAGATAATGGAGATAACTGTGATTGCTTTAAACATGTAAAAGTAATTTGAAAAAGAAAACACTATAAAACATAATAGCATCATCATTTTCTAGCAATAGAGAAAACTAACTGAGAGCAGACAACAGGCGATGATTCTCACGCATGCATCATTTTTGTAATGCCGTGATCACATTAAATATTAGCAATTTAATTCCTATTTTCTCACTCGGTATATGAAGGAGCCCAGAAAGATATTGTTATCACTGCTTGAAACATCAGAGAACAGAGCCACGGAGAGGATCACTCCCGAGGCAGGTGCAGCGCTGGGCGGAGAGCCTGGACTCAGCATCTCGAATGAGGCTCTCTGGCCTCTCCGTGCTCCCTTCCTGCACTCTCCCTTATAATTTGAGATCAACAAAACCTTTGGCTAGTGGACCTGAGAGACAAGCACAGTGATCATCACCCCACTCCTCTCCCGATCAGACTGATGGCTCAGCTGAATCTCTTAAATCTGGAGAGGAAATAGAAACCGCTACCCAAGAGCAAACCTGAAGGATGCATAAAGCCAACAGCAGATCCTGTCTATTGCACGGCCAAGAAAAGAAGGACATGCATCAGCCAGCTGAGTGAGGGCAGAGAACATGAAAGACTAACAGAACTAGGAGAGAAACGAGTTGTAAGGGCCACTCTACCTAGCTACCCCCTCTCACTGCAAACCCAAAGGCTCTAGAAATTAGACGGACTCAA
Organism: Myotis daubentonii; assembly: GCF_963259705.1. Taxonomy (NCBI): domain Eukaryota; kingdom Metazoa; phylum Chordata; class Mammalia; order Chiroptera; family Vespertilionidae; genus Myotis; species Myotis daubentonii. Next base: position 17,700,905 of record NC_081852.1, read on the forward strand.
AAGAGGCTGGGGGTGAGGGTCAGCTAAGGGAAAAGAAGGGTCTTTTTTAAAAAATTAATTACTACTTCATTTCAATTGCAAATTCTGTTTCTAGAGGTCCCCTGATGAAAGGAAACAGAAAAGAAATGAGAGGCAGCAGAGAGCGGGGAAGTTTAATGCATTTTCTGGAAGATGGTGCTTGCCCACGCCTATGAAGCAAAGGGACAAATATTTTCACACATTATCAGATAGCCGAGGAAAACAGCCTCCACCAGAATTTACAACTGAAGGCTACCAGAATTTACAACTTGTGAAATTGTGCCTGTCCGTATTTTCTCATTATGCTGGATGCTGGCTGCAGATGGAGTGTGCACTTTCTTTCTCCCTCTCCCCCTCTCTCCCCTCCTTCCACTGTCTCACTACTTCCTAGTTAAACCTTGTCTCAAGTTATCAACACTCTCTGGAGAGATAAGGCTCCTCTCACTTACAAGCTGTCACTAATAATCGAACTTTCAAGACTCCATCTCTAAGAGAGACTCCCTGAGCCATGCAGGTCACGAGAATTAACTGCCACCAGTCCTTGCAGAAAACTCGGCTCATCAATCTATAGCTTTCTCGTCATAATTAGAATAACGGCTTTGAAAATTTGGGCTGATGTTGACTTGGTCTCAGGCCGCAAAGAGCGCTGATTAAAATCTTGGTGTGAAAGTTAATGATAAGTGCTGGTGGCGTTGCCGTGGAGACAGGGACAAACAATTCCCTGGCTGTGACATTTTCAATGTCCTGGAGAAGAAAAACTGTCCTCTTTAGTGTGGCAGCGTATGAAGCTTATTTATGGCTACAGGGCTTGGTGGATTGATGACTGTCGTAACATACTGTCAAATCCTTTACTGACACATTCATTTTTTTGGAGCCCCTGGTGCAGCAGAAATAAAATAATAAAAACAAAACCAGAGGGAAAATTCTCCAGCAAACCACAGACAGCCACCAGTGCACCTTCCTTTCACCACAGGACTGCAGAATTAATGGACAAAAAGACTCTGCTCCATGGCCAAGGAGAAAAGATAGGCATAATCAGAAGTCACAGAATAAGAAAGAGCGATATCACTGCCACTAGACCATTCCAGGGATGTTTGTTATCAAAGTAAGCTGTTTGTAAATATCTAAGGTTGGTAACTATGAATGAGTATTCTCTCCCTAGTTACAGGGCAATGGCTTAGAAATCTAAGGACGCTTTGGGAGAATTCTCCCAGCCTAAGAGAGAAACAGGTACAGTCCCTGCCCGCCATGGCAGCCACATCAACACCCAGTGCTGTGAATCTCTGAAATCTACGGATAGCTTTATGGTCCACAGAACCTGTCTACATTCACCATTCCCTTCGCTCTTTATTACACTGCAAAGCGAGTGCCTAATCCCCACTCACTGACAAAGAAGCTGAGGCTCAGCCAGTTCAAGCACCCTTCCTGAAGAGATGCAACTAGGTAAGTGGCTGAGCAGTCTTCCAACCCAAAGCTTTAGTAGTCACTTGAGTAACTAGCTAGTCCCTCTCACACTAGCCATCGGCCCCACCAGTTCTCAACTGGTTTAACCTGGGTTCTGTGAGAAGCCGCTGTTCCGCTCCACGCAGTGACTGTGTTTCAGCAGCAGATGAAGGGACTCCCAGTGAGTCCATAAAGATCGCTCGAGGCTCTGGCATTTTTCTCGTTCCTTTCATTCAAGGATCCTAGTCATCATCATCATTATTGTTGTTGTTATTAATAATGATAATGAAATAAGCTATGCAAATATAGGGAATGCCTTTAGCCCTAAAACGCAGGCAGTAATGTGGTAATTTATCCAATAATGGAATCGCAAAGTGATTTTATTTGCTTTTATGGCTCCTTTCGTTCAGAGGAGCTGGGCATCAATAATGGCGATAGTAATGAAATCAACTATGCAAATGTGGAAATCGCTTTTACCCTAATGTACCAATTTAGCCAGTGAAGGGAACTCAGCACAGTCTGATGTGCTTCCCAACGCCCTGAGCTTCGATGCTGACCTGTGCTCAGTTACCCAATGTCATGACTAGTTTTCTAAGGCGTGGCCCTGTCAATATAAGTTTGGTCAAGGCCAACACCTTCACTCCACGGTGAAAGATTTAGAAAATGCCCTCACTGACTGAAATAGAGAGAGGGATTTTTTTTTTTAATATATTTTATTGATTTTTTACAGAGAGGAAGGGAGAGGGATAGAAACATCGATAAGAGAGAAACATCAACCAGCTGCCTCCTGCACATTCCCTACTGGGGATGTACCTGCAACCAAGGTACATGCCCTTGACCGGAATCGAACCTGGGATCCTTGAGTCCGCAGGCCGACGCTCTATCCACTGAGCCAAGCCGGTTGGGCAAGAGAGGATTTTAACATGGGAGCAAGAGGTATTCATTTCAACATAATTCATTTTCTAGGCAGAATGGCCACAGAAGAGGCCCGTGGGTCATCTGGGCTGCCTGTATCCCCAGCCAGAGCAGAATCTCTTTGGGTCCAGCCATTTCAGCAGAGATGCAGAAAGCTCTCTCCCAGATTCCCCATTATCCGTCTCTGATCTGGATTTGGTGGGGGCATTTCTCTCGCTAGATGGTGGGACCTAGAAGGATCCCAGGGGAGCACAAAAGGAGGCCATGAGTACAGCATGCCCAGTAGCCACTGGGGGAGGCTGGGGGAGCTCCCCTCTTCTAAGCCTGTGGTGTTCGCTCCTTCCTTCTCCTTACCGGGGGAAGCACTCACAGAAGAGGACACATGTGGGACCTAGAAGGCCAGGAACTTTGCACAGATCTCCGTCTAGTACTTATGACTGAGTTACAAACTTGAAAAGCCTGTGGGGCCCTTGAAGGTGGAAACCTTTCTTAATTTTTTTGTGCTTCCAGTTCTCGGCAAATGCATGCCCCATAGATATTGAATAAATATAGAATAATGAAGGAATAAGCAGCAACATAGAATAAAGTAGCTTCAGCAAGAAAGAGCTCCAGATGTACACTCAGGTACCCCAAAACAGAGAAACTGCATATGTGAAACCACTTTTACATCCAAGTAACCAGAGTCCTCATCCTAGGCCAGTGATGGCGAACCTTTTGAGCTCGGCGTGTCAGCATTTTGAAAAACCCTAACTTAACTCTGGTGCCGTGTCACATATAGAATTTTTTTTATCTTTGCAACCATAATAAAACAAAGACTTCTATTTTTGATGTTTATTTTATATATTTAAATGCCATTTAACAAAGGAAAATCAACCAAAAAAATGAGTTTGCGTGTCACCTCTGACACGTGTGTCATAGGTTCGCCATCACTGTCCTAGGCCAAGGATGACCCACTCTGGCCCTTCTCCATCTTCCCTCTACCCCTCTGAGATAAGGAGTCCACCGGCAAGGGCCTGTCTAACCCGGTGCCCATTCTGCGGTTAGGAGGCCCTGTTACCAATGTCCAGGGTCCCCACATCCCCTTTTCAAATAGCCCAAGCTTCTTCTATGCCAGCACCTCTTCTCAGGGTCCTACTCCCCAACAGTGGATGGTACCACCAAGGCCCATGCTTCTAAGTACAAGGGGAGCCAAACAATAACTATTGGTGGGTGGAACTTAAGTGGGAAAGCTGGGCATCCCCATATACACTGAGTGGCCAGATTATTATGACCACCTGACGTTTGTAGGCAAATCAGCTATAATTTCACGCTGAAGTTGCTAAAAGGTCAGACCATTATAAATAGGGAAACAGGTTGTTTACCACGACAGTAGAAGTGATTTTTTTCTGGAGATATGGGTAAAGAAAGCGATTTAACAGCCTTTGAATGTGGGATATATTTGAATGTGAGTGGCCAAATTATTATGCTCATATTGTGCTCATATTGTGAAGAAAAAAAAAGAACATGAGGCAGACTTTACCTTGCTTAGATGGCCCCCACAATCACCAGATCTCAATCCAATTGAGCATTTGTGGGACAGAGTTAAAAGAGCCATCAGGCAGCTGGTTCCACAACCATCAAATCTCACAGAACTGGACAGTGCTATTCATCAGGCATGGTGTCAGATTCCTCGCATCACCTTTCCACATAAACATCCGTGGTCTAGCAACTTCAGCACAAAATTATAGCTAATTTGCCTACAAACATCAGGTGGTCATAATAATCTGGCCACTGAGAGAGAGAGAGAGAGAGAGAGAGAGAGAGAGAGAGAGAGAGAGAGAGAAAATATATATATATGCTAGTTATATATACTAATATATAGAGGCCTTTAGTGGATGAGAATGAAGTCAGGGGTAGAAGGAGAAGGAAAGGGAGGAAGGGCAAGGGCTTCATGTGCACTCTCACCCTGAGCCCCACAAATGTTAGGGGTGGGCCTGACTGTGAGTACCCATGTCCATCTCCACTTTAGTTTAATTTGGTTGTTGTCAAAGTGACCAAAACCCTGGGGTTAGAGAGGGCTGCCTGTGGTCCGAGAAAACACAATTACCTCTCACTCTGGGACTGGCTGGTGAGGAGGGGAGAAAAGGACCACGTGCAAAACCTCAGTTTCTAAACAGACTGCCAATATTTAAATAAATAAATAAAAAGGAAGTCAGTTCTCATTAATTCATGGCAATCAGCCTCTCTTGTTCTATTAGTTACCATTACAGCCACACACTCTTGAACAAAATACCAGAAGCTTTCATTAGCATCATTAACATAATTTGATAACTGATGGTATTTGATTTCTGACTTTTGCACTTTGACTTGAAACTTGGTGCAAGATGTAATTTCACTGATTGTCTGATGCTGTGTGTTTTTTCTTCTCCCACCCATGAACACTTCACATGACATTTCTTTGTTAACTGTAATTAATGTTCACATTTGTCACAAGTTGTATTATTTGGAAAAGCAGTCGTGATGATAAAAGATGTGACAAAGACACACACATGTCTTCTTATCAAAATGGCTTTATCCTAATTTAGGATTGGGGGAAATAAATGAAATAAGTCAAGCATGTATTTGTTTTCACAGTCTGGATGGATTGTTTAAAGTGATGCCTCTTGGAGAAACCAATGCAATTAGCTTTCTTAAAAAAAAAAAATGTCATTAAAGCATGAGTGAAATCTGAAAAAGACAAGGAAATTTGAATGGAGGTTGAATAAGCCTGATTGTAAATCTGTCTCAGTTTTCCAATGCCTGCAGATGCTTGAGAACAGAGGCTGTGCCCAGACCACTGGGGTTCAAGGTGACTCACAAAGAGGTAGGAACAATCCCAATCAATCTCTCTTTCTCTCTCTCTCTCTCTCTCTCTCTCTCCCTCCCTCCCTCCCTCCCTCCCTCCTCCTCCTTCTCCCTCTCTCCCTCCCCCTCTCCCTCTCTCCTCCTTTCCCCTTTTCTACCTCTTTCCTTATTTCCTTATTTCTCTTTCTTTTTCTCATTATCTTGAATTTTCTGCTGCTGACCAATGAAAAGACACCTAGGCTCTATATAAGGAATCAAATAAATATTCCTAGCCATGGACTACCTTTTTGGCTTGAATGTCAAGCACCGGATAAGGGGGTAATCTCTGGACAAACATGCTTATCAGGTGGGTACTTCCTTGTTCAGCGGCAGCACACGCTTGTGGTCTTTGTAGTGGGCCTTGATGATCTCTATGGCATGTGGTAGGCAGGCTACAGTGTCCTATTTATTTAAAAAGAAAACATGGGGGCTGGGGGATAACATGTTCCAAGAAACGCAAGTGTCCATTAACATGCAGAGTCGGAGTGGAGCCGCAGTGATGTCCACTTGGTCTGACAGAAACATCCGTGGGTTCAGGAAGCGCCATCTGTGTGCACGGACCACTCCCGGGTCTACTGCATGAGGAGCGAACACTGTGTCCACAGAGCTGAAATGGCCCAAATCAGTCTCTCCTTGCCTTACCCTCCCCCAGCCCTCGCTCAGAGGGGTTTCCTCCATCACATACTAATGGTCTGCAATTTATTTTAAAGAGGCTATTTTGATCCTCAAGAAGTACTTAGGGGAGCTGGGAACCATAAACACCTTCTTTTTAAAAAATTTGTTTCCTTTTTCCCAGCCTGTAATTTAACTCTGACTGGCACCATTCAAATCAAGGGTTCCAAGCACAGACTCCCATCAAGTCAGCCCCAACTTGGAGCACATTTTTACGACCAAGTTAGAAATCCCTTAAAACAAGGTTTTCGGAGGGAAACGTCTGACAGACTTAACTCTTGTGGTGCAAATATGCCACAATGACATAGCAATTAGTTATTCAAAATATGGGCAGGGATTACAAGCTTTTTCAAGTCGTTTCATAAATATGTCCTTTTCTGGTATACAATCAGTAATTATACCATTCTTACTCAACTGTAAACTTCCTGGGTATGATTTATATCTCATTGAAAGCAACACAAAAGTATTTGTTTTCCCAAAGGAAGGGCCCTGGCTCTAATCTCCAAGGCTCACGCACATCAAAGCCCAAGAACTACTGTTCTCCTTCACCAACCTACATGAAATCACACACAAATGTTTATGCAAATTAATAGAGCAAGGTCAGTCAAGAAACATTTATCTTCTGGGCCTGATGTGGATTTACATAGTGCTCCCCTAAAGAACATGCCTACGGGGGAACTGAGTCAACTACATACCACTGAAGGGGACTACAAAACCAAAGGCAGTACTCTTGGACTCTGACCTTGTCCCTGCAGAGCCAGTACCTCAGGAATGTCGCAAGCCTGAGCTGACTTGGGCACCAAAGCCATCGGTTCCGTCCATACCTTACCTATTCCATCCCCAAAGCCAAGAGGTTGCAGTAGAGGGCCACTGATAGAAAGAAAATGAAGATAAGAAGACACCTCTCACTGAATGGATGTCCTTAGCTGCTAGTTTCAGAGGCTCTGGTTCTGGCCTTGCATGTAAGAGTTGTCCATTAACTATCTGCAGAATTGGCCGCGCAGGTAAACAGAAAGGATGGGTTTACATTGCAGCTCTAGAATTAAGACAAGCTATACAGTAAAACCTTCCCAACACTGGCACATCTAAACAATTTCTGTCTTTGTCTTTACAATGTGAGGCATACCTCTGTCTCAGAACTCAGCACATTACAGGGAGAAGATTGACATCAATGTCTGCCTCCTCCACTGGATTATAAATGTCTACAAGGCTAGACCTACCTTGGCACCAGGTCTGATAAGAAATGTTTGCTGAAAATTCTTAGCCAAGTTTGCTAGAAGTATCTCTCCTAGAAAAGCAAGCACCAATTTGTTTGAGAGGGTTGGAGCTCTTGAATTATTGGCCTAAAACCAAAAATCTGACTTCCCTCAATATTCTTCCCTGCATCTGAACATTTTACTACAAGTGAGAAGTCAAAGCACCTGCATCTGAACCAGATGAAAGCCCAAGCTGTAGGAGGGCACTTCATAACCATTGTGCCCACCTCTGTGTCACCAGCACCCAGCAATGGCAGGCATATAGCATGTGCTCAGAAACATGCCCCAGGTTGAAAGATGCAGGGATGGGTGGCTTTAGCATTTCTGAAGTGTCAATGTTTCTAAAGGTATGTTCACTTCTGGACCCCTGTATTATTCCAAAATCCTGCCGCAAGAGGTGTGCCTCGGGGTTAAAACCCTGGACCAGCAGGTCTTTATTGAAGATATAAATGTGAGCAGGCCAACCTAAGAAGTAAATTGCACCCTGAAGTTATCTATGAGTTATTCTGTAACTTGGAAGATATTTTCCCACAAAAGAAGATTTTTAGAACATAATCAGGCTTCTTAGTGACCCATGAAACATTTTATCTTGGACATTTCTTAAGTTTCAGACTATGCAAAACCTAAACACTTTTTTTTCTTCTTGTTGTTTTGTTTTGTTGTTGTTTTGGGGAGGGGGGCGATTTCTCACTATGTGAGGTCTTGGAGTGGGTAATGTTGGCTCCCAAGTCTCAGTAGAGTCTGAGTCCCTCCACCCCCAGCCCTTTCCTCCCAGAAGACAAATCATTGGCAAGTCCATCAGCTCAGTGCCTGGAATTCTCCTACCTGAGCCTAGAATCCAGAACAAGTGGAACAAAGGCAGAGGGCGGTGCCCATTCATTTGAGATGAAGCATTGTCAAGCATGGGAGGCAGAGGTCCTTGCCTCCAAAAAGTTGTCTTGTGCCCTGTTTCTGGAACTTCCCGCCAGGTTCCCTACCCACAGTCCATTCTGAGAACCTTCTAATGGAGTCTTTGGTTTATTTTTATTTGATTTTGTTTGTTTTGCTCTGTTTTGTTGATTAAGGGAGAAAGAAACAACTGCTTATAACCAAGAGTTCTTTACTGGTACACCCATGGACCGAGATCGAATCAGGTAGATTTGCCTTGCAAAGTAGTAGGAAGAAGTGCTCTAGCAAAACTACTCCATAAGCAGCATAAACTGGCCCCATGAACAAAAAGAGGTTTGCAGTCCACTAAGTATGAGTGCTTGCAGATAGACCATTTTCATAAGAAGTAGCTGGTCTGAACTTAGAAGATCCATTTTTCTTCCCCATATGACCTAGGTAACTGCTGATAAATTTCTTAGTCACTTGAGCCTCAGTTTCCCTAGATATAACATGAAAGGACTGATCAGATGATTCCTGAAGTTCCTAACAGCTTTGATATATTACAAATTTAAGGTTTGATGAAGATGAGAAAAAAATACTCTAGGACTAGGGGATATTCTACACATCCTTTGTCAATTCCAGAAATTTCTAAGCACCCCTATCCTTCCCAAACATCAGAAGAACAAGTGTTAGCATTATATCCCTACTTCTACAAGGTTCTTGACCCTAGACCATGATCTTGATTAGAAAACGAAAGGCAAGAACCCTGTAATGTTAAAGGCCTAATTAACTTTGTCATTAAATCAAACTCTTCAACTTAACCTTTGATTCTAGGGAAAGAATTGTTGATAGGAAATTCTGCTACTCTTCAGAGAGCCATTACCCGTTCTAAGAGGCACATTTAAACATATTATTACCCCAAACACATAGCTAAATATTCTGATGATACATGGGGGTAGAATGGCCACTGGTAAGGAGCAGGGCTGGGTGTCTGCTAATGTTGAATACATTTCAGCTTTTCTATGGTAAGACCTTAATTTCAGAGATTTATAACCAGTGTAAATCTGCCCTGAACAGAAGCCTGACACAAAATTACTTTGCCCAGTAGCAATTTTTTAAAGTTCTGGACTAAGTGCCTTTTATTCAACTTTACAACCAAAAAAAAAAGAAACAAAGCAAAGCACCATAAGAACTACCTTTAGGCTACAAATACACACACACACAGACACAGACACAGACACACACACGAGGCATTCACACAAGGCAAGCACACAAATGCGTGCTCTCAGACTTAGCACCATGATCTCCAGGCTCCTGGTTGATCAGGGTCTGAGTCTCAGCATGGGCTCAGCAGGGGAGAAGAGGGGTGGATAAATGATCAATGAGGAGATTGATCTCAGACAGCCTGAATCCTGCAATGGATAGACTCATCCCTTTGTGTGAAATCACCACCCACATATCACATCTAAGCAGTCATGGTCACTTTGCTCAGTAAATCTATATTTGGGGCAGCAGGGGCTAGTTATTCAGGCTCAACACTTAAAATTGGATTCAACCAGAAGGATACCTAAGCACACAGGTACCTCTTCTATCCCAGGTGATAACAGAAGGCTTAAGGGTTTCAGAGGCAACAGGCAGTGAAGAGGGGAAAATAACAAAAGAAAACAATAATTCATTTGAGAACATCAATAAACAAGTATAGTGCTATTCTAAGTGATATATATATATATATATATATATATATATATATATATATATATATATATATCAGGTGGAGAAAATGAGAAAGGGTTAAATAAATTACCCCAAATCATACAACTAGCAAGTGATGCAGCTAGAATCAGAACCCTAGCATTTCCCTCATTTATGTTGCACCCATTAATACCAAAGTATTCTCTCCAAAACAGTGCTGTCATTAATACATTTCAATGCCCATGAATTATTGTAAGAATCATAATCAAGCCGAAACCGGTTTGGCTCAGTGGATAGAGCATCGACCTGCGGACTGAAAGGTCCCGGGTTCGATTCCAGTCAAGGGCATGTACCTGGGTTGCGGGCACATCCCCAGTAGGAGATGTGCAGGAGGCAGCTGATCAATGTTTCTCTCTCATCGATGTTTCTGACTCTCTATCTCTCTCCCTTCCTCTCTGTAAAAAATCAATAAAATATATTTTAAAAAAAAGAATCATAATCATAATAGTAGTAATGGCTAGTACTGATGGAATCTTCATTATGTCACATACTTTATATACGTATAGTCATTAAAGTATAGTCATTAGCTCAGTCTTCTCAATATTCCTATGAGAGGGGCGCTTTTGTCAAGCAATCCGACGTTAATCACAACTCTGATGCTCTCTAGCAGTGTGACCTTGGACAAGTTGCTTCTCTGTGCCTCAGGCTCCACATCTGTAAAGTGGCCATGCTATGTATGAGTACCTACATCATAGGGTTTTTTTTATTCTTTTTTTTAAATTTTATTGATTTTTTACAGAGAGGAAGAGAGAGGTATAGAGAGTTAGAAACATCGATGAGAGAGAAGCATCAATCAGCTGCCTCCTGCACACTCTCTACTGGGGATGTGCCCGCAGCAACCAAGGTACATGCCCTTGACCAGAATCGAACCTGGGACCCTTCAGCCACAGGCCAACGCTCTATCCACTGAGCCAAACTGGTTAGGGCTACTTCATAGGGTTTTTGTGAAGATTTTAAAAAAATGATACATGTAAAGGACTTAAGACAGCATCGGAAACACAGTGAGGGCTCAATTAATAGTGTTTTTGCTGATGGTGCTGTTTTTGTAAATAGTTTTAGTTTTAACTGATTTCTGCTTCCAGATACCCTCTCCTTGAATACACCCAGCACCTGGCAGTGAGATTCCATTTAAAAAGCCACTTTTCTCCATTGCTCATTGCCTCAAAAGCTTCCCATCATAGTGAATGAAGTCCAAATACAATTGAAAAGGAGGTCACATGAAAATGGTGGTGACCCTAGGATTTCCCTTTGCTTCCAGGATAAAGTTCAGTCTCCTCTTCAGATCTTCAAATTATTTTGAAAGCCACCCCTTTCCACTGGATTTCCACTCTTTCTCCAAATAAGCCCCACCCCCAGGCCTGGGAGCAGCCGTCACTGTACCCAGGAGTCTTGCTGTACTCATCTGTGGTACGGCCCACATCTTTCTCATGCCAAACCATAATTCCTACCTCCCTTCACCCAAATCCTACCTATCCGTCCAAAGCTGTGGCTCTTACACCTCATTATGCACCAGAAACACCTGGGGAACTTTTAAAACACGTAGATGCCTAATGGGTCAGGTCTGGACTGGGGCCCAGGCATCCTTTTTTCATTTGAAGCCCAAAGGGGTACACTTCCTCCTGCTGCCTGGAAGCACTGGCACGTCTGCTGTCCAATGAGAACTAAGCGTTATTCTATTACTTGACGTTTCGTGCAGGTGTGCACTGCCGCCCAGAAGGACTGGAAACTCTCTCAGGACAGGGCCTGTTTACAAACGCTGGGCCGATGCTGCACACCCCTCCTTGGTAACCATGTGCACTTTGATGTGGGTTTTAGTTGTGACTCTCTAGAGAACACACCTCACGGCAGGTGGAGAAGAATGACACGTATTTTGTCTGTTTTGGTGCTCTGTACCCACTGAGCGCTCAATAAGAGAGCCCAGCTGGAAATAATAGGTGCTCAGTAGCCACTAAGTCATCACTAAGAAGCCAACACACATGGGGTTGAACATACACACTCTACAAACAACATGAAGAACGTCATTCTTACCAGGAGTTTAACCCAGTGGACCTTTACTGAGAGCCAGTGATCAAATACTGAAAGGAACTGGCCACCTGGAGATACAATGTAGTTCTTACTTTTTCAGCAGGAATCTCTGATGTCTAACCACAAGCCAGGTCCGCACTGCACTGCACTGCTGCTCCCACAAGGCCTTCACCTCCCCATCACCTGCAGTTATCCAAAGGGGGCTTGGAACTGAGGCAAAAGAGCAGTCTGGTGGATGAGCTTCTTAGGCTCCCCTGGATCTTTAAAAACAATCAATGCCTTGAAGATTAAGAAGTTATTTGTGATCCCCTAGGCCCCTGAGAAGCAAGCCAGCCCAGAGCCAGGGAGGAGGGCTAAGGGATCGATCAGAGCCCTGGCCCGAAGCCTCCTGCCATGCTGACCACAGGTGCCGGAGGCAGAACTTTAAGATGAGTATGTGATCCATTATCAGCTGCTATTACCATCCTACCATAGCTGAAAGAAAGAGGCTATTAAACATAATACATAAAATAACATTTAGTAAGGAAATCTGGATAATTACTTAGTAAAAAGGACATTGAGTCAGGTTCTAAGCCATTGCTCTGAATTGGGAATGGCATTACTTATGTCTTAAGTTAAATTGAGTAAAACTTCCTAAGCACTCCCTTAAAGAACACCTGTAAGTAATGGGTTGGAATGTCTCATCCATCCTGGTTTGTGCTGCAAACCAGGCCCCGATTACCACTCCCCCCACAACCCACAGCTCTCTGGGCCGAGCCCACTCAAGGTGACAAGCTCGTCCAGGCCAGTGTGGAGTAAGGGTTCCCCTCGTGTGCACGGGAGTTGGTGTAGACAGACAGAAGCCAAAGAATTCGACTGATCATACTGTCTTCCCTTTGTTACAACTGATGGACATTAAAATGCATTCAAAATTGGAGTAGACAGAGAATAGAATGAGCAAGTGCACTACCTGTAGAGGGCAGTAAAGCTGATTAAGTTCCAGTAATGCCATCACAGCCATCAAAGTCCATTGATCATCACCATCACACTAATGTCTTCCCTGTATCTGGTGCAGAATTAAAGTGATCTCGTCCATCTCATGACTTTCAATATCACCTTCATATAAATAGAAAGTCCCAAATTTCTATCCCCAGGCCTATGCCTCCCCATGGAAGCCTCCCCAATTCAGTTACCTTCTTGACATCTCCACTTGGATGGCTAATAGGCATCTCAAACTGAATAGTTCCTGAAACTAACTTGTGATTGGCCCCAAACCTGCTCATCCATGCCAAAAAACAACACGTGAATTCTTCCTGTTGCTCTTCTGTCTCTCACGTGGCATTTCTAATCAGCAAATCCTTTCAATTCTCCCTTCTGAACACTGGAATGTGACCATGTCTCCAGATAGTTCAGACGGGTAAGACCAATAAGAAGGTACTAACATCTAGCTCAGGCCTCCTGTTCCTCACCCCGTGTCCTGGCCTTAAGCACATCCTCCCTTCTCAGGTGAGATGCTGGCTCTCCAGCTGGGAAGCAAAGGGTGGGCCTTGCCCTCTCTGTGTTCACAGTGCTCAGTCTGCACAGAGACATGAACAAACATTCATGGGACTTAGGGTGACAAGTCTAACATGCCAGTAAAATGCAGAAATAGGACATGCTGATACTATCCCCATTAGAAAAAAAGAAACTGAGAGTCTGAAAAATGGACTAACTTACAGTCCCTTGATTATCCATTCCCAGACAGAAATCGGGACAAGCATGTTCCATAAATGACCAGTGAAGGCTGAATCCGTGCTCCCCAACTTTGATGGGCCTATGAATCAAATAGGGGTCTTGTTAAAATGCTGATTCTGATTCAGCAGATCCAAGGTGGGGCCCAAGGATCTGCATTTCTGGCAGGTTCCCGGGAGATGCTGATGGTCTATGGACCACACTTTTAGTAGCAAGGACCTAATAGACCTAGTAGTCTTAACTGAATCCCTTCTTATTCCTCCACATGGGGAAGGCTGAGCATTTCAACAGCATCCTGGCTTCAGGGGGGCCAACTTCTACGCTATACCATACAAACTCTGTACTACAACCTGCTGGCACTCCTAACCTTCAACCTGTGTGAGCCACATCAATCTTGAAGCATTCTGTGAAGCATTATGCACGCTCCCTTCTCCATCGTTACCAACACACACAGACACACAAACACACACAGAAAACAGAACTACCAAGATCTAAATTTCATGACTCTCACACAACCTGCCCAGCAACCCCTTCTGTCCACCTCATTGGATTCTCACCTCAACAGAGATGCCCCGACCATCATCAGTCAAGCTGGAATCAATTATGCCCTGACACCACTCCATTCCCCATTATTACCCGCTTATTATTCAAAGGTGGGTACACTATTCTGAGGTCGTTTTTTAAATGTTTTGTGTGCCTTTTAAATATCAGCCACCACATATATAGAGAGACTTCAAATGACTGTCTAAGATATTCCATTTTAGCCTTAAATCTTTAAATACACTTATAAATTTTTTACTTTAACAGATTGTTTAATGTCTCTTCCCTCATAATGGAAATAGATCCCAGGGAATCCTCATTAATTCTATCTCCTTAGGGCCCTCTCCTTTAAAGATGACCTTGCATCTAAGATTCAGCCCTGGGTTTGCTCAACATGAGCCATACTAAGGTTGCTGGTCTTGGGCCCCAGCACGGACCTGGGGTGAGCTGCACAAAGGACAAGGGGCCCGTGTTTCTGCTTACCTGGGAAAGACTTTGCTCCCACCAGCCTTTGAACCACCAAAACTGGGACATCTTCCAAGTAGCTAGTGTCTGCATGTGCTTCAGGTTGCAGTCTTGAAATCCTGGTCTGCCCTCACCTGCCCAGCCCAGTCCTCTTCACTGAACCTCTACAGCCCTTATTTGGAACCATGCAATTTAGGCATTAAGTAAACCTGACCATGTAATAAAAAGTCCTGTCTCCCCAGCTGGGGAGGGCGTGGTCTATTCTGTACCCCCTCAGGTGCCTGGACTAATGCTGTGCATAAGCAAGTGCTCAGTAACTGACCGCGGATTGATCTGAGAACTGACTGGATTTCCTTGGTACCAACATGCCGTCACTGCATGTCCAGCTCTGATCTTCAAGCAACTTGCCAGTTCTATGAGTGTCCTGGCACAACCGCCAATCCTCACCATGCTTCCTTGCTGCCAAGTTCCTTCCCTCTTTACCTAAGTATGATTTAATACCTAAATCTGATCCAGGAAAAATATTACAATCCAAATTTTTCCAGTGAAAGATCCCCAACTCCGCAAGCAAATGAGGAGGAGCAACTCAAGAGGTGAGACCTCTACTCAGAAAAGCAAAGAACTCCTCCCATTCAGCCATAATGGAACTCCTCCAGGCCCAAGAAAATAACTGAAGGTCTATTCCTTTTTTCCCTAAAAGCTTGAGAAAGAAAAGGTGGCTTCTAATGTTCTTAATAGTGGTCTTAATTTCTGCTTTGAACCTAAGAAAATCTGGCTCATTGAATTTATCCCTTGTGTGTTCCTCTGACATTATATCACTTGCTACAATTTAATATTCTTTACTAGGCTGGTCATTAAGTTTCTCAGAAAGAGGCTGGTTTTGCCTCAGCTTCTCAAACCTCCACAAAACCCCTTCAGTGGGGATTTCCATTTCATGCCATTTCTTTCTCTCTCTCTCTCTCTCTCTCTCTCTCTCTCTCTCTCTCTCTCTCTCTCACACACACACACACACACACACACACACACACACACACACACACACACGCCTGGCCTCTTTTTTAGAAAGTTTGCATTCAGACACTACAATTCATAATTGATCTTTATGCTACAGCCTAACTTTCTGTGCCACGGTAAAAATGGATAGATGAAAAGAAATTCTCAAACAAATGGTAGTGAGGCAACTTCAAAGAACACATCTCCAAGCCAGATTGCTACAGAAAAACACACACCATTTTATCCTAATATCTAATTTTCTGAATCTTGTCTTCATTCCCCTTATTATTTACCAAAACCTTGACAAGCAGACATGTCACTTCCCTCCTTCTACTGAGACCATATTAAACAGCCAGCCCCAAATTAACTGGATAGGACATTACAAGTGTATGTATATTGATGACCCAGCTGTTATTTGTACATTTGAAGTATGACATCTACACTCCTTTGTCATCAAGCAGAAGTAATTAAGAATAAACAAGTGGGTGTTAATTGGATTTAATGAAACAATCTCCAGTCAGCCTGAGCCTACTATTTGCCTCCTACTAATAATTATGAACAGTAAACACTCGTGCTAATCTCCTTATTCTAACAGAAGCCAAGCAGAAATACAGTATTTACTCAGCTAATGGCTTGTTTTGTCTGCAATTTAGTCTTTTTTAAGCTAGGAAACTCATGATTTGCCAAGCCATCCCCAGCTGCTGGGCCCAGACCAGGGATGCAGTATTCTTAGTGACAACAGTCCCGTGTGTGTCATCTGAAATGGAAGGACAGATATGAATGGAGCTAACCTCCACATGCAACTGGAGCTGAAGATGTGAATGCCAAAAAGTCCAAGTGCTACGTCTGTATTGGTCTAAGCTGCCTGAAGGCTGGGCACTCACTGGATGCCTGGGGCTTCCACAAACAGGAGACTGTTTCACATGTAACTCTTAGAAAGGCTGCTTTTCTCTACAGAACGCTCCCCAGGTTTCTGCCACCACAGAGGGTGGCACTGGCCTTGGATCATCTTACCTCAGGAGTCTTTTGGCTGCCGGATGACTATTATACAGCAGTGAACTGAAAGTGTCTTAGCGAGAGTGACCATTACACACATATTACCGGCCATTAAGCAGATGGTTAGATGTTTTTAAGGAGCTCTTACATAGTAATAGAATCCAGAGTCATTGACTATATTTATTACTCTCCCAAGAAAGTGAAAAAAAATAAAAAGATTGAATGTTTATTCCAGAGTGGTTAATTTCATTCTCCCAGGATCACCAGGAAGTCATATGGACAGGACAAATGAGCAGCTGGTGACTGGATTTTAAAACAGACTTCTGAACAAGATGATTAAAATCCATGTCCTTCCTTCCTTAGCGTAACTTAGTAGATTCCAACTGAAGATCCCCCTTGCCTGATGGTAGTAGAATCAGTGTCATAAAACAGATATGCATCTAGAACAGAGGCTTGCAAACTTCTCCTGTAAAGAACCAGGTAGTAAATGTTTTATACTTTGCAGACCATAAATCATATGTCCAGACAACTCAAAGCTGAAGTCGTAGCATGAATCATAGATGATAGTAAATGAATGGACAAATAAAATTTTATTTACAAAAATAGGCAGCTGCAGGATTTGGCCTATGGGTCATAGTTTGCCAACACCTGAGTTAGACCACACTGGAACCTGCTGGGGGTGACAGTTGGGGGGAGATGAATTCTTCTGCCCTGGCCTCCAGCACTACCCTCTACTAAAATTCACAGTTATGAAGATCTCATTTTCTCTGGTACATTTCTGAAATTGGGCTTGAGTCAATATATTCTAATGCATCATTATTTTCTATTAATATATACTTTTATGTGAAGTTTTATTCTCATTTTGGCACTGAACTATAATGAATAGTCATACCCTTGTACTCAGCAAATATTGTTATAGAACTTCATTCATAAATAAACACATATTTTGCTATTGTTTTTATATTTACATATTGGATCCTACCTAGATCACAGGATCCCACCTCAAGCTTAAACCTTCCATGCATAGTACTGGGGATTTGTTCAAATTATCCATAATTCATACAATAATACACATACACACACAGATAAACCCACACACAACAGTCACCTGCACTTCCAGTTACAATAATGGAGAGAGCTTCCAGTGAACTCTGAAATTTTCCATTAATTCAACACCTACCTGCCCAAATCTAAGAGCTCTTTATATCCATTAATGAGCTTCAATATTAAATACACAGATGCTTATGCATGTCCTATAAACCGAGAAGAACCAGGCTCTCAAGGTAGCCATGAAAAAAATAAAAAGCTGAAAGCAGCTTATGGAAGGTCAGAATTCCTCCCTATGCCTCCAATTTAACAACAAATGCCTCACAATGAATAGCTTGATGAGGACACGGCTCTGCAGCACAGTGAGAATTTTTCTTTTATTTGGCAAGCAATGAAATCATTAAGGTAATATATCACCATTCCCGCTAACAGAATCTCCTCGTGTCATCTCCTTCAGTGTGCACGCAAGCAGAAGACACATATCTATTGTCTCTTACTTCTGGAAGTTGTAAATGTAGGAAAATTGTCATCATTAAATTGAACATAACGGTCCTCTCTCCCCTCTCATCCTCTCGTTCTCTCACTCCGTACCCCGCTCAGCCTGACACATACCTTGTAAATGTCAAGACAAAATTATGTCCTGAAGACCAATGGGCAGAAAGTTCTGATTACCAGCAAAAATCCATCATGTGATACTGACCATTCACCCCTGCAGGGAGAGGAAATGACCGTGGCTTTGCTGTGTGAGGTGGGGAAGCCGCCCTCAAAGTGTCTGTGCTGGTATTAACATGTAAGGAAGATGGGTGCAGACAAAGGCCGCTGCTGAACACCCCAGGGACACCAGAGACATCCTCACCTCCGAGGCGTGCTGCTGACTAGTTGGGCAGCTCTAATTAGCGCCTACTCTTCACACTTCCAACATCTTAACGCAGGGCCAACTTGCACACCAGAAAGTTCCCAGCTAGGGTTTGGAGAGGCTTCGCACCAGGAAGCCAACCCCTAAGGGAGAGAGAGGAAGGAGCCGGGCAACCGATCCCTGCCTGGAGATTCGCTGTGAAGGAGAATGTGAAGCTTTGATGCCATCAGCATGTGGCTTGCGAGGTCAGAGAGAGCTCAGAGCAACCAGCCCGCTGAGCCAGCAAGGGGAAGGCGGGCGGACGCCTCCTGACCTGGGGAATCCACACCAGGCCTGGCATCCACGGCTTGTCAGGGGCTGTCATTGGGCAACAAGGACTGTTTGGCCTTGAGCATTAGTTATGTTATGTAAATTATGCTTAATGAAAGCGCAGCCTTGGTCCATAAAAGCTTAACAATGCATTTGTCTTCATTTGAGCGTTCCCCTGCAGCCACCGCCTCCCTTTACAGACCATATTAACTGGGCTTTCACGGCTTGTCCCGTCCTCCACAGCCATCGTCCGGAGGCCCCAGAAGAGAGGGAGAAGTTGGCTGACACTTAACAAGACAAATGTGCCATCGCGGACCCGGCATCAGGTACCCAAGCACACAGTCGGGACGGGGAAGCAGATGCAGCCATGCCCATCCCTCTCCCAAGGCCCTCTTTGTGAACCATGTTCAGATGGCTGGAAAAGGTAACACTGGGGTTTGCATTCCTGAGAGCTGGGTGTCACCTCTGATCCATCGGTGAGCCTTTAGTCAGTGCCTCCTGTGTACACAATACATAGAAAAGTCACACATCTCTCTGTGCATGTGACAAGCTGGCAGCAGTTTCTGCCTCAAAGACACCCCATCTTGACATGCCCATGGCAACTTTTTAGGTGCTCTATAGCTGCTCTTCTCAGTTAAATGCCAATCACCTTTGAAGAAGGAATCTCACACAACCCCCACCCCACCCCTCAAAAAAGCTGCAAGTTTCAACACAGGTCCTCAGAGTTAAAGTGAAAAGGAACTGGGATTATATTACTGTGAGAAGAGGAAGTTTGGGTTTGGCTTGGCTTGAATGTAGTCTTTAAAATTATTGAATGTTTCAAAAAGTAAAACACCTTACCACTGCCTGTAAGGCCTCGCATGGACGGATCCTACCACCTCCCCAGGCTCAGCTCTGTCCCTGTCATTCTCTCCCTGGCAGCCGGCCTAGTCTCAGTACCTCGCAATCACCAAGCTCTGTCTAGTCAAGAATCTTTACTTGATGTCCCCTCTGCCCGCAATGCTCTTCTCTCTCCTCCTCTTTCCCAGTGAACTCTTCCTCCTTCAGCTCCCAGGGAGACATCACTTCATCGGGGAAACTTTTCCAAAGCCCCCTAAGTGAAATGTGGTCTCATCAGAGCAGCATGGCTGTTTCCCTCCCCAGCCACAGCCTCAGCTGTGATGCGACATCTGTTCGTGTCAGTGATCGTAGGTGTGATTCTTAAGGACTCTCCACGAGAGTGTAAGCTCGGTGTGGACAGCAGCTCTTTATGTTTCCTCAAGACCAAATCCCTAGCACCAAGCACACAGTAGGCCGCTAGAGCAATCACTGAATACATACATTCACACCTACTGGTCACTTCCCCATGACTGTGGAAAAAATACCTACGGAAATAACTATGTTCACATTCATTCGGTGGGAAGCAGAATTGAATGACCCTAACAGCGTTTCATTAGGAAGAGCTGCCAAGAGAAGCCAGGTGGGCTACAGGTGAGAACATCTTCAAGAAGGTAACATCCTTCCAAACAGGACAGCAGGCAGATGGGCCGGATGGCCTTTCATAACCCTGTCACTCCCCCATGTTCTGTCCTAGCGGCCTGACTGTTCAGCCATAGCAGCCACGTCTCATCACAGGTCCAAGAGCATTTCTACGCCAAGAGCAGGCGCAAGCAACAGCAGCCAGCCTTTGTCCTCTTAATTGTAGCACTTGGCTCCAAGGAACAATATGGATTCTTTCGTTTTCCAGGCACCAAAGTAGAGAAAATAACTATAATGAAGCACCAGGCTGGCAAACATTGGTTTCCTGAGAGTCAAAGGCCGAGATGAGTTGGTTGCGCTGCCCTAAAGCCTAGTACAAGAAAGATGAAAATCCCCAGGAAAACGGGGTACTTGCAAAATTCCTCTCTCTCATCTAGATAGCAAAGGAGCCTCGCTGAATAAGTTGGTCAGACTTCTTGGAAAAGGAGATTTTTCCCAATTTGTTCATCTCACAAAGGAATTGTGTGAATCCTGTTTGACCCCTGTTTTTCCAATCTAGGGTATGAATTTAGCTAGCTTCGAAAATGTTTTAGGGCTTACACAGAAATTTGTAAAATGTCAGTGTGAAAATTTTAATTGAGTTATTAGCAATATCTCTTCTTTGAATGACCTTTTAGTACTCCTTATAACATATCACCTCTTTTTACTACCTTCTGGCTGACAGTTTCTAATATATTCCTTCTTCCCAGATGATATCATCTGTCCTTGGGTGGAATTAACTAAAGCACTCTACATTCAGAAGCTGACATTAATCCATAGCCTCGGATTTGTAACAGTTGCTGGAATAAACACTGTTTCCATACACTGGGTTTCAGCAATGACTAGAAGAAATGCCTACTATTCATTGGACACTGACATGCAAACAAAGGAAACAGGATGACAAGCAGCAATATATATTTTTTTAATTTAATTGGCTTAAGTATTGTACCTACTGCATAAATCTAAGGGAGCATTTCTAGCTTTACAGAAATTTTATATTTCTCTTAAGAATCACATGTGTAGAAGCAGCTAATCAAAACAAGAACTTATGAGGATGAACAGCAAACGAGCTGTTTGTTCAAGTAACTTTCTGATATTCCATAAAGGAAATATGGAGACTACCGCTCCGTATTCTTCATAGCCCAGACATTTTGCATCATTCCAAGAAATGGAAAAAGTAAATCAATATGGCATATGACTACAGAAAAGTATATTCGTAGTTGCGAATCACCAAACAGGGAAAAGATAAATAAAACCCCTCCCCCAAAAAAGTCCCAATTCCACTGATTTCTCATAACCACCTCAAGGCACCCAACCCCCATGCCCTGGTGTGAAAATGACCAACGAAGGGGCAGGAGGCCCGCATCTCCTCCGCCTCCTCCCATCTCCTCCCCCAGACTCCATATTCTGCTGTAGCCAGCGCATGCACAGCAACAAGCAGTGACATCTACAGGGACCTCCCCGGCATTTTCCATCAGCACAACCGTGTTATTACTGAGGCAGTAATGTCCACCATGAATGCCAGACTGTTGATGCTTGTCCTGGGGTTCAAGGTGGCTGACAATTAAAGTGTGACTGCCATCATTGTGTGGCAGGAACTCGGAGGGAGGAAGAGGGAGTCTCCAAGGGTAAAGGAGCCTGCAAGCAGGGTTATGGGGAGCAAAACTTTGCAGAAGCCAAGTGAGTATTCAGGAGTTGTGTCCCTTTTCCTGGTGCCTCACCTCTGTGGTCCTACATGCCAGACTTTCCGACTCTTGTGAGAAAAGGCCACCCTGCCATCTTGCATGACTCAAGTCATGAATCCGCTGCTGCCATCGCATTAGGACATTGTAAAGTGTTGACAATAAGGTTACACCTCTGTGGACTGGTGATCAAGAGCTCACCTGAATAGTAAGGTTATCCCTGTAGTCACCTGGGGGAACAGCAGGTGTGTCTCCAGGCAAGAAGCAGAGTCCAAAAATGCAGAGCTAGGTAAGTGTGAGAAAAATAACTCCCTTGGCCTAGGTTTGGAAAGTGCTAAGTATCTAGGAGGTTGCTCCTCATGCCATGACTTCAGGAAAGCATCCACCACATGGAAGCAAAGACATCACAGAGAAGAATGTGCTTTGCCAACCTAACTCATCATTCCCATGACCATTCAGCCCCATTTTAAAATCTTGTCCCATGGAGACATGTAGGTATCCAGATACCTTTCCCTTTTCCTCTTTTCTGAGAATGTTTGTGATGGCACGTGAAAAAGTCTTCAGCTTTTTTGCCTTTCAGAGTCCAAACCCATAAGATCACATCCATCCTTCTGAAATCTCTCTAAAGTGTAACATTCAATTGTGTCCTCTAACTCTTCTTGGCTCTAAAAATGAGCTGGGACCCTGCCTTTCCTCCCGTAATTGTGCACTCATTCATTATCCCAGGGCAATGTGGGTCTCTTCATGGGAGCACCTCTCAATCTCAGGAAGGCTTATTGGGGGTGGGAGGGATAGGGTGAGTAAGCAGAGGAGGGAGAGGGCCCAGGTGACCACAAGTATGAGTCTCTTTAAACAGCTCAATAAACCCCACCAACTGGCATATGAAGAAACACAACAGGGTTGTTTGTTCTGAGCTCTAGCATGCCACTTGGTCATTCTACCCCATCCTAGTACCTCTCTCTCCGATTCCCCAACCCCCACATCAGATCTAATGCTATATGGGGGCAGGGAAGTCATGGTTAGTCACTATTCTGCCACCTCTCCTTGCCAGAACTCTCTGCTAATGACGTCAGCTGGAAGACTGCCAGAGCTTAGAGAGAAAAACTCACCAAAATGATCATAAAGCCACTTAGGAATATATGAGCATGATCAACACACTAAATAATAATTATTCACGTTTGTATTCCCTGCCAATCTTCATATACAGGGCATAAAGGTAACCTGCTCCAAATGAATCACCTTGTTTTAGATGCCTGAGAGTCACAATCCTATGATTCTGACAAAGTAACCCACATCTCTCCTATCACGGGTTTATAACAAATACATTGCTGTGCATCAGAACCCCAAAGAACAAAGCCAGTTGAAATTGTAAAACATTTATGCCCAACTTTTCATTATGGGTTATATTCTTCTCAAATATTTTATCAAGCCTTTTTCCTCTCTCTGGTTTAAATCTCAATCACTAGAAGGAATGATTTGAAGGCAATAATGTAGAAACAAAAGGGGAGATTAAATACAAATTAAGCTTTCATTTGTACTGTTTTTCCAGACTGAATTAAAGTGATTGAGCTAACTTTGGTGTAAAGTAAATTTTACAGCTATTGGAAATGATAGAATGTAAATTGGATTATACTATTTAAATATTTTACAAATAATTGAAATGGCATTCTTATAAGTTATATTCCAATATTCATGTTCAAACATAGTAGATCATGCTGACTGGCTCTAGATATATATATATCTTTCCTTCTGCTTGATATTTCTTCCATTACTAAAATGAAACTCAAGGAAATTCACGCGAGGATAGGTCAGGGGACACCAGTTAAGATGCTGTGAATGAAAAGGCCTGATGGTATGATTTAACCTATTCACGTTAATTCATTCCAACAGATATTTATTGATTACAGGACACCGAGTCAGCTACTAGATACAATGAGGAAGGAACCAGCCTTGTCCTAAAGGTGCTTATCATCTCCCAAAAGGAAGAAAAACAAAGCCAAATACGATTTTTCTGCTTAAAGCAGAATAATACACATGCATAACATACAGGAAGTAGAGGGAGAGGGGGAAGGAGCAGGTTGGAAAGATTTTTATGAAAAAGATGATACTGAAGCTGAGTTCTGAATGATGAACACAATTTCCATTAGGTGAACACTGTAAGAAGCATGTATAAGGAGCAACAAAGGAACAAATAGCCTCAATTCATAGAAACAGGGAACGATGGGACTTGTTTGGAGAAGAGAGTACAAAACAAACCAAAAGGAGCTAGATGCCTAGGAAAGTAGAGTGAAGATTTCTCATGCAACTAATATTTGGTGATTATACATGTTCCCATCAGATTTATGGGGGAATATAAAGAAAAATAAGGATTACTTCCCTCAAGGAATTTGCATTTTAGCAGCTAAGATAGAGGGGTATAGATACAGTGTTTTGTAAATTGAGTGGAGGGAAAGGTCACTACTAAGCAGTAATGAGAAGAGGATCCTTAAAGAGTGGACATGTGGAAATAAACACACTCATTCATTCATTCATTCATTCATTCACTAAAACATAGTTTTCTCATATGTTGGATACTGAGTAAAATAATGGAAACAAAGATGAACAAAGCAGAGTGTCTGCCTTAAGGAACTCAATTTGACTGAACGGAGTAAAGGTGAGTAAGGGAATATAAAACTGGGAAGACAGACTGGTATCAAACCATGACAGCCTATGGTTCTGAACACGACCAGTCCTATACTGAGAGGTGTGGGAAGCCCTGAGATGTCTGGGCAGCAGCTTTTAGGACACTGGCCTGTGTCTTAGTTTGAATCCCTCTGAAAGCAGAACCTGAGATGATTCCTTCTCCAATATGCCTCAGAACAGTGATGGCGAACCTATGACACGCGTGTCAGAGGTGACACGCGAACTCATTTTTTTGGTTGATTTTTCTTTGTTAAATGGCATTTAAATATATAAAATAAATATCAAAAATATAAATGTTTGTTTTACTATGGTTGCAAATATCAAAAAATTTCTATCTGTGACACGGCACCAGAGTTAAGTTAGGGTTTTTCAAAATGCTGACACGCGGAGCTCAAAAGGTTCGCCATCACTGCCTTAGAGGCATATAGGAGTCCTCCCAGAATTATCTGTCTGAAGGACAGGAGGCTGGGCAGTTTTCCATCAGCTACAGTCCTCATCAGCTAAAGGTTGCCCCTGCAAGAAGCACTGGCCCCTTGCACTTCTGGGCTGAGCTTAGCTTATACATAGTCTCATACCACTCCTGGGAAGATCCTGGGCAAAAGCAGAAAGAATCATGGAGTAACTTGAGGTGAGACACTGGCAGCAGGAGTCTGAGCTCACCTGGAACTGTGCAGTATAACTGTGACCTAAACCAAAGGTAGACTGAGAAGATGTGACAGGGCCCAGAAAAGGTCTGCTGGAGGCAGGCAGCAGTCTGTAGGCAGAGTAGGGTGGAAGGGAAAGAGCCAGTAAAAACACTCACTCTCTAACCTGGGAAAGAGAAAGATAATGGGGAGCTGAATAAAGATGGTGGGAGTAGTGAGAAGGGGGTTGATATAGGAATTATCATCAAGGATTAAACAACTAATGAACTGTTTGGAGCTACAGAGATCTATTACAGATAACTGAGGTTCTAACCCTTCATGCCTGAGAACAAATCAGTCATGGACAGAAGATAAGCGAACATGAGAGAGAAGCTAAGAGAAGATGATGCCAAGGAGAAAGATGGAAATACAGAGTTTTGGAGAGAGTGAACTGGAAACGGTCAGCATAGAGATGGTAGCTGAATTCAGAGTTTTGTTAAGAGGACTATAAAAGAAAGAGAGGGAAAAAAGAGTACAGGCTAGAAACTAAAGAAACATCTACAATTACTAAATGGAAAGAAAGAGATAATGAGGACAGAAAAGGAAAAATTACAGTAAAAAACAAAACCTGTCAGGAATGAGAGGCTGAAATGGTGCACAAAGGACAGAATAATAAAGGCCTAGAAGTGTCCACTGGAGGTGGTGACTGAGAAGTCAGTGGAGACCTTCAAGGGACATATTTCAGTAGAGACAGCCAGTTCCAGGATCTGGTTGACAAAGTTCTAAGGAATAAGAAAGAGCCAGCCTTTTTCAATGGTAATTCATCATCTAAATCCCTGAATGTGATCTCCATGATTGTTTTCTCAATTCTCCCAAGACTGGTACATAACTAGCACATTTCTAAATGCACAGAAGTAACAATCAATGCCTAGGACCAGGGGTCCTCAAACTATGGCCCGCGGGCCACATGCAAATACAAATATTGTATTTGTTCCCTTCTTGTTTTTTTACTTCAAAATAAGATATGTGCAGTGTGCATAGGAATTTGTTCATAGTTTTTTTCTTAAACTATAGTCCGGCCCTCCAACAGTCTGAGGTACAGTGAACTGGCCCCCTGTTTAAAAAGTTTGAGGACCCCTGCCTAGGACAGTGGTCAGCAAACTCATTAGTCAACAGAGCCAAATATCAACAGTACTTCTTCAAAATAGACTCGCCCAGGCTGAAAACCGACTTCTGTGCATGGGCCACAAAGTTTCAATCTCACTGTATGTGCGCCCGCACATGGTATCTTGTGGAAGAGCCACACTCGAGGGGCCAAAGAGCCGAATGTGGCTCACGAGCCGCAGTTTGCCGACCACGGCCTTAGGACATGGGTCAGCAAACTTTTTCTATTAAGAGCCATATGGTCTCTCACAACTTCTCTACTCTCCTATTGTAGCTCCAAAGCAGCCATAAATAATACCAAAATGAATGGGTGTGGCTGTGTGCCAATAAAACTTTATTTGTGAACACTGACATTTAGATTGTAGATATTTGTCATGTGTCAAAATTCTGTTGTGTTTTTTTTAACTTTTCAACTTTAATTAAAATGTAAGAAGCATTCTTAGCTCACCAAGGCCTACAGAAACAGATGGTAGGCCAGATTTGGCTTTCAAGTGACAGTTTGCCCCTACCTTGGGACATCAGAGTCTAGTTATCAACTGGAGGCCTATGTCGGACATGTTGGTAGACACTTTAAATAAAGAATAAACATAGGCCCTAACCGGTTTGGCTCAGTGGATTGAGCATCAGCCTGCGGACTGAAGGGTCCCAGGTTTGATTCCGGCCAAGGGCATGTACCTTGGTTGCGGGCACATCTCCAGTGGGGAGTGTGCAGGAGGCAGCTGATCGATGTTTCTCTCTCATCGATGTTTCTGACTCTCTATCCCTCTCCCTCCCTCTCTGTAAAAAATCAATAAAATATATTTTTAAAAAAAGAATAAACAGAGGAAAATACAATAGTATGATGGATAGTTGGGATCAAGAATTTGTTTTTATTTTTAACTGAATTTATTGGGGTGACATTGGTTAATAAAATTATATAGGTTTCAAGTGTACATTTATATGTTACATCATCTGTATATTGCATTGTATGCCCACCCAAAGTCAAATCTTTCATCACCACATATATGGCCCCCTTTTTATCCTTTATGGTCCCCCACACCCTTCTCCTCCGGTAACCACCATACTGTTGTCTGTGTCCATGAGAAGAATTTATTTTAAGAGTAGGAAAAACACATGCATCATGACAGGTTAATAGGAAATAATCTTTGGAAAAGGAAAATTGAAGGTACATGAGAAAGTGGGAGAAACTGGTAGATCAAAGTGCTGGGTGATGAGGGAGAAGGAGACAGGATGGCGGAGTGAGCTGGGTAAAGGAGAAGCAGGCGGCTTCCTCTGAGATGAAGGTTAGGCAGAAAGTCAGGCTGGAGGCAGATTATGGAGGACCTGAAGTGCCAACTCAAAAAGCTCACACTTCATTAGGTGAGTAATGAGGAGCTACCAAAGGTGTTTATGCCGAGGAGTGCAGCCCAGGAATCAGTAATGCGCCGGTCTTCCCGTTGCAGACTGAATAAATAAGCAAACACTCTGTGTATATGTATTTACATAATGTAGGTATGACCAGAATAGAAGAAACTGAAAATAGGTGATAAGGGACTCTCTTGCTCAAAAACCTGCTTCACAAATGCATTCTGAGAAGCAAAGATAAGACAAGCTGTCATACTCAAAGACAGTTAGTTCAATATATCCATATATAAATGCGTTCTTACCCTCAAGAATTTGAGTATTAAATATAGCAAGAGTCCATGACACAGGGTTATAGCAACTTGGGGTTTGGAGTAGGGTGAAGTATGGTAACCAGAGCAACTTCATTATTGACTATCCACATGATACCAGGACAGGTAAATTAAGCTCTCTGGGCCTCAGCCTTCTTGGGGTCAAATGGGAATTACAATTTTGTTCCATGAGCCTCAAAAGTTTGTAACAAGAATCAGAAGAGCTCGTGGACATTGAAATGCTTTAAAAGTATAACAGGCTATACAGATGGAATATTATAGCTGAAAAGAGAAAAGTTCTATTATGTCACTTATCAGAGTAACTTCTCTAGACCATTCCCTTATCGCATATCTGAATCTTTCTCCCAGTGGGCAGTAGTAAATTATTTCAGGAGGACACTCCTTGTCAAAAAGCATCCTTCTTGGCTGACCTGCAACGTCCATCCTTTGCTCTTAACCTTTTTCCTAAAACATGTACATATTTTGGAGAACAGGACACCTTTCCAGAAGTGTGGTCCTGGAGTAGGGTCAAGCCATTTGCACAGCACAGTGCTGTGTGGGTTGAGGACCCGGATGAGGACCTTCTGGATGAGGTGACACTTCAGGTGGGCCTTGAAGGTTAGCGAGGATTGGGTAGACAGAGGAGGGTGGGGCTTTCTGAGCAGTGGGACTTAACAAACTGCACTGGATCCTTTCCTGTAGGCTGAGCATCAGAATGCACTGGGAGAAAGAGCCAAAGAAGAGGCTCAGGAATAGAGAGCCTATATCAGAGTCTAGGAAAGAGGGAGAAGGAGAAGATTTGTTTTCTTCTCTGTACAATCAAATTCTGGTTCTGTTTTCACAGTTGAAATACAGGAGATACAATCCATTATTATTAACAACAATCATAGTTAACAAGAAGAGCCAAAACTGGAAAAACAGTGATAATAACCCCAAAGCCTTTCATTGATATAATAATTTATTGTTTATAAAGAACTCTCATTTCTCTTAACTCTTTGTTCTACAGAAGAGTCAATGTCACATAGGCGAGGAAAATACACTTAGCCCCAATGCATAAAAAGAAAAAGGAAAATGGGGCTCGGAGGGGTTAAGTGACCGACCTGAGTCTGTGGTGGAAGTGTCATGAGAAGGTTGGTGTGGAAACCTGGGGGGTCCGCCTCAGAGCCCAGACTTGTTTTAGCAAGTCTATATCCACTATGTCTGTCGGTTGAATATGACCGCGGACCTAGTCTTTAGGTTGGCAACATCCTCCTTCCAAAATGGACAGCCACCATCTTTTCACAGATAAGAGAAAGTAACAAGACAGAGCAATACCATAGGTCAGAGGTGAGCAAACCACAGTCCCTGGGTCAAATCCAGCCCATCATCTGTTTTTGTATAGCCTGAAAACTAAGCACGGTCTTTATATTATTCAATGTTTGGGGGAAAAATCCAAAGCAGAATCATCTTTCATGGTATGGGAAATTATATGAAATTCCAATGTCCGTGTCCACAACACCGACACACCCATCATTTATGGACTATCTATGGCAGTGTTTATGCTGCATCCACCGAGGTGAGTAGTTACAACAGAGATCGTATGGCCTACAAAGCCAAAAATATTTACCACCTGGCCCTGACAGAAGGGGTTTGCTGACTGCGATCGTTAAGTCATAGATCTGCGATTACAATAGGAATAAAACAACTCACTAGAGAGGGTTGTTGCAGGAGAAAACAGAGCCCAAACTCCTGAGTTCCAAGATTTTATATCTCTCGCTTGTGAACACAGGATTTTGAGGGAGAAATTCTCAAAGTGCTGGGACCACCCCACTGGGTACTGTTGGGGTTCCTGGGACAGTTTTATGACTAAAACTGCTTCTGACAGGCCCTTTCATTTCCCTTGCCCTCCTCCCCCACCCTGCCCTGCGTGCTCACAGGGGTTGAACCTCATTGCTTCTAGAAATGAAGATGCTCTGGTGTCAACTCTAAAATCTGTGTCTCACCTCTCAGACAAGTGGATATTTATTGACAGGCTGTGGGATAGAGAAAGAAAGGAGAGAGGCCGCCTGTCCAGCAGGCAGTAACCTTGGTGGAGATGCAATGTCACCAGCCTAAACCATCATTCTCACAGATGTACAGCATATTATTTAAAGGGAAACAAATATCAGCGGCTGAATGTCATGGCAAGGACACATCTCCTGCCTCTTAACTAAACTTATCAGAGCTGCAGTTTAATATGGTTCCTTTTTCATCCTCCCCTCAAATTCATCTTCCAGGGCAGCTCTTGACACCACCAGCAAACAGTCAAGACGAAGATTTACTGACGTTAGCTTCAAACAGATCTAGATTTATTGACATGTGGGGCTGTCTTCCTTTCTCAGGAGCTGCAGTACACAGGATTAATTTTAACTGTTCCTTAATGTTTAGTGCTGCTTTGCAAATACTCAAATGGCTGGCTGCCCTGTGGCTTCTAGAGGGAGGTCAGTTTCCACCAGGCGCAGGGTTCTCAGGAGCAGCTTGAGCATTCTCTAGTCCACTGAATTGCCACCACCCGGGTTTTTAATCAGAGGGCAGAA
The DNA here is from genome assembly GCF_963259705.1 of Myotis daubentonii. NCBI lineage: Eukaryota > Metazoa > Chordata > Mammalia > Chiroptera > Vespertilionidae > Myotis > Myotis daubentonii. The sequence goes on from NC_081852.1 coordinate 17,731,486, forward strand.
CCTGAGCAAAGTTCTTTCCAAAACCCTTTTTTCTTCCCATGTCCTTCAAGCTGACCCTGCCTCTTTCTGATATCAGCAAAGACTCGGCAAAACCAGCAAGCAACCTTCGTTGCTACAAAAGCTTTCATCTTGTTGTCTGAAATCTCCCTGCACGCCTACAGACACTCGGTGTCGGAACAGGGGCAGGCAGCTATAAGCCAGGCTTTTTACAGGCTGACTGGGTTTCCCAATTCTTGGGCCACAATGTTGAGCTTTGCCCACACTTCCCGCAAACACGTTTTTACGAGCTCACTTGCTGTGCCACAAATCTGTGCTGCCAGGGGCAGCCAGCTGTGCCATGGATGCCCACTGGCTGCGGGAAAGCAAGGTCTCTGTCTCACTTTTTTGCTGGCCCTTGGATGCCCACACCCCCATAGTCACACCAGGACACGGAATGACACAAAAATGAGCACAGCCTGGGCACTCGCAAGCACAATGAAGAGGGGGAAACCGAAGGGGAGGAAATAAAAGCTGTCAGTCCTTTCCTAACACGAGACTAAAGAACAAATTTGCAGAGCTCTGTTAAAAGATTAACTGCTAAATGAAAAAGAGCTACTAGATGTAAATTTAAAAGTCCCAAAACACCCAAGAGGCATAACTATAATTATTGCTGAGGGAAGCTCTTTAAGACTAAAAATACATTTCCATTAACAATCAAAATTAGTTTTCATTGCTTTTTTTTCTTGAGCTTTCAGTGAATAACCTTTGATGGTAGTACATGATAATGATTCATTAGAAAAGTGGATAGGTTTTTCAGAAGTACGCACCAAAAAAAAAAAAAATTAGCCAAGAAATTATTCCTCCATATAAGTCAAACAGCAGAAGAAGGGACCATTTTTAGAATGAGTAATGGCTTCCTATAAAAGCTATCCCAGGCTGCAGGTACCCACTTGAATCTCCTTGGCTAACAGAGCTAACAGACAAATTTTTTCCTAATATCCAATGACTCAGAGGAACTGCTATTGTGATATGACACCTTTTCCTTTAAGCCATAAAGAGCTATAAGGAAAAGGCATCCTATTGCCTCAAAATTTCCATAGATTTTAGTCATTATTAAAGATGCATCTAAAATGACACATATGCAGAAAGGGTAACAATTAATTTTTTCATATTTTTATTGAAGTATATTTGCATAGAGTAAAATGCACAGCCCTTAACTATACAATTTAATCAGTTTTGACAAATGCGCATACCCATGTATAACCACCTCAATCAAGATCTAGGTTTCTAATTTCCACCGTCCCACCAACACTCTTCATGTTCCCCAGAAGCAACAACTGTTCTGATTCCTACCACCCCAGATTACTCCCAGCATGTCACATCAATGAAATCATACAGTAAGTATCTTTTATGCATGACTTTCTTTGCTCAGCATATTTTTTTTAGGTTCAATTTTGATTGAAACTTAGCTACAGAAAATCTACAAACTTAGCTAGAGAAAATCTACAGAAGCTAAGTGATTTGGGGAGAAATTTGACAAGCAACAGCATTTTCAGGAAGAGAGTAAAAGGAAGGGAGGGGGGAAAGTCCCAGGTTTTCCTAGAATGTTTTAAGTGACAGGGGGAAATTGGAGATTTTTCTTTAAATGTCGTAAATCAACCTGAAAAGCTCTTGAAATCCTGTGATGATCGCTAATTCACTCACCTATCATAGGGAGCTATGATGTAATGCTGAGTTGTACATAATTCATAATGCTAAACCTAATTATGATGAGTGGTCTAGCAGTTTGAATAAAAATCATTAGTTCTGTAAAGAGCCTCAAAACAAAAATGAACATATAGAAAGGATAAACTGCCTTGCTAGATGGATTATTCTTTGAAAATCTGAAGCAAGACAATAAAAGTAAATTATTTAGAAGAATCACTGCCAAATTGGAAAGTGTAACATGGAAATGCTGAGTTGCTGGTACTGAGGCAGAATGTGTGGTTTACATTAAATGACACAGATAAAATACATGGTCTTTAACCCAAAAAACACATAGGAAGAAGGGCAAGACTTCCCCTTCCCCCCTAAAAAAGATATTCTACTGTTTGCAGTAGAATATGAGTTGAATATAAAGAGGTAAAATTTCTTGGAACCTGGCTTTCTCTAGACCAGGGGTGGGCAACTCCTGGCACGCGTGCCGAACATGGCACGCCAGTAACTTTTGCTGGCATGTGAAACCCTCTCATATAATCTTCCATTTACAATTGTGAATCTTTGTTCTCAGTGATGAATTTTGTTAAGTCTCATAATAGGAGTAGCCTGACGGATGAAAGTAGTAGCTCGTGCATATCTCTGAAGGTCACGAAATATAAACCTGATGTAAAATCTTTGTCATCAGTGATGCAGCAGCAAAAGTCCCACTGATAATATCAAACGGAGTCATAAAGTTTTCTGTCGGACTATCAGCGTACATGTATACATTAAAAAATAAATGTATTTTTCATCATCATATACTGTGTTTTTGTCTCTCAAATGAATTTTATTATTTCTTCAAGGTTCTTCACATATCTTAAGAGATATCAAGTAGGCGTAACATGTTCTCAAAAAATTAGGGTTGGCGCGCAGAAGAATTTTGAGTCAGAGATTTTGCTGGTTTTGGCACGCACTCACCAAAAGGTTGCCCACCCCTGCTCTAGACCTCTGTTTCTCACATTTGGGATTCACACCTGGAGCAGCAGGAAGTGAGAGAGCTGAATCTTTGTGGCATCCTCTATATTCATAAGGCACATCGGGATTTTTTTTTTTTTCAGAGACTTTTCACGCCAATTATAGCATCTCACCTTTGCAACAACTTTATTAGGTGGCATTTTATTTATTTACTTTATTGTATTTGTTGGGTTGACATTAGTTAATATAATTATATAGGTTTCAGGTATACAATTCTGCAACACGTCGTCTGTTTACTGTATGAATAGTCCCCTAAGATTTATGTAGTGCTTTATTTAGAGTATCTGAGGTTATGTCACAAACATCATCTCACCTGATTCTCAACACAACCCTGTAAAACTGGCAGAGACATTACCCCATTTTAACATGGGAGTCTTTTGCCAAGGTAAGGAGGCTTGGGATTGTAGCATGTCTTGTGACTTCTATTCCAGTGCCCATGTCACTAGTACATCATGCTCTAGACAGGTATCATTAAACCCACGTAATGGATGAGTAGACTGAGGCAAAGTGAAGTTAAACCTTAGAAGTTAGCTAATGGCAGACCTGAAAGAGAATATATGGGAAAAATAACTTTTCAGAACTAACATTCAGATCCCAATGAATCATTCCCTTTCTTGTCTAGGGCATGCATATCTGCTGAGTGAAGTCTGAAAGTGAAGGTTTACACCTGAAAGTAACTGAGCCTTCCCAATATACTTACCTACACCTACTCATTACAGTTCTAAAGACAAACATTAAATAAGCAACTTATCTGTGCCAAGCATATTCTAAGCACTTTACCAGTATTCTTTTAATCCGCATGCCCATCTTAGGATGGAAGTACTAATATCATCCTCATTTTACAGGTGAGGAAGTGGAAGCACAGAGTAAATACCTTGATGCAGGCCACACAGCAGGAAGCAGCACGGCTGGGATCTGAACCCAGGCTGTCTGGCTCCAAGTCCATTCTCTCTAGCATCAGATTGTATGTAAAATGCTACTCTATGGAGCACTGGTCATCCCCAAATTTTCTACTCCTCCTACTCCAAAGGGTATGAGGGCTCCTAAAATATAGATACAACATATGTATGTATTTTTTATTTCAAAGAGTGGGCTTATATTTATATGTGAAAACAGATTAAATATATCATGATTACAACAGTAAACATGTAAATTCTGATCAATAACTACTTGCCTTCCCCTCCCCCCATTGCTAACAGCTGCAATAAAGCTTTAACTGTAAAGCGATGCACCACCAGCCATAAAAGTATGTAAAATAAATGAGGATAACATAATGAGGGAATCCAACATTCATCTCATAAATATAACATAACGACCACAACTAAAATGTCAGAGAGTCTAATAAATCAATATGGTGGGACAGAGCTATCTTTATGTTCAGAATACATAAAAAATATATTTACATGCAGGGTGTGTGGTTTTTTTATGTCACGACCAAACAAAAAAATTTATAAGAAATTTAACCTTTGGTTTACCTAGATGCTCTGGTTCAACAATGCTATTTTCAACACTCCACTGGGTTCCCCGGATCCTTTCCTGGTAAGAAATGGGCTGTATTCTAAATCTGCACAGAAGGTCTGAGATACCTCGCTAATATGCAAATGCCGCTGGAAGGGGAGCAAACAGGAAAACATCCTGAGGGTACTTTGAAAGGATCAATTACAGGCCCTGGTTTAAAATACTTCTGATCATGGTGATTTCTAGAACTTTCAGCTCATTTTATTAGCGCCAACAAACCCTGGGAGGTTTAGTTATTTCCCTGTTAATGCACTAGCGATTGATGTGGATAAATCCCATAAATACTAATGAGGGTGACACAAGTAAATCTCCCCTGAATTAATGAGAAGAGAGTCTCCTGTACTGACCAACATGCCGCCTAATGACTTGAAATGATGGATATATAAATTCTTCCTGGTCCCCCTGTGGATGCAAGCTGCAAAAATAAATATCCTTACGCAGTCGCCTATGCCCACAGGCCCTTCTGGACTGAGGGGCCCGGGTAGGGATAGAATTGGCTTCAACGGGAAAGGGACAAATGCTTCTTCCTTAATGAAACGGGCATACCCCAAATGCTACCCCTCACCTGGTGGTGGTCCAAATTAGGAGGGTACATGCGAGTTAAGTCTTCTGATAAAATATCCTGAACCCAAGTCCAAAAATACTACCGTCTCAGTGTGAAAAACCAGCTGATTCTCACAAATGAAGTTGTGAATGTGCGTTTTAATCCAATGTTTCAGTTATCTATTGGTATATAACAGTGTATATTTAAACAGCAACTATTTTATTTGCCCCAAATTCTGTGGCCTGATAGGACTCAACTGGGCATTTCAGCTGATCTCATTGGAAGCCTCCACGTGTTTGCTGTGAGATGTGGCAGGCGGTAGGACATCCAAGATGACTTCACTCCCATGTCAAGAGCCTGGGCATTGACGCAGGGCTGTGACCTCTCCCCCACATACCTAACTTGAGCGTCTTTACCTGGTGGGTGGATTCTGAGAGCAAGTGTTCCAAGACCAGCTCCAACGTGCATTGCAGTTACTTGCATCCCACACCTGAGAACGTCCCATTGGTCTGCTTCAGAGTCGCTGAGGAAAGGAACTACAGAAGTGAGAATACTGAGCAGTGTGGCTCATTTGGGGCCACCAAAGAAACAGTTCACCACAATTAGCACTGTTTCCCTGGCAGGGGCTCGGGGGAGACTGTTGGCATTATTATAAAAAGCCCCTTTAGCTGTAACTGGTTTGGCTCAGTGGATAGAGCATCAGCCTGCGGACGGAAGGGTCCCAGGTTTGATTCCGGTCAAGGGCATGTACCTTGGTTGGGGGCACATCCCCAGTAGGGGGTGTGCAGGAGGCAGCTGATGGATATTTCTCTCTCATCGATGTTTCTAACTCTCTATCCCTCTTCCTTCCTCTCTGTAAAAGAAAATCAATTAAAAAAAAAAAAAAAGCCCCTTTAGTGTGTTTTGCTTTTTTCTTTACCTAGTCTTTCACTTTAATATTCAATGACCTAGTGTTCTGATAGTTGCTTAAGTTTGGGAGATTTGTGTTCAACATGAACGTGGGGGTAAGTTGGGCCAGAAAGAAAGACACACTCCACAATTTATAAACAAATAAAGATTAAATTTCTATTTTTAAAACAGAACAAACACTGGACATGACCATGGAAAACACAAGAAAGCATGCAGTCAGTCCCACTCACTCTGCCTCTTGATTCTCATAGCACAAGAAGTCCACACAGCGCTCATTCTGCCTGTTATTCACACGTAAAAGGCTGCCTGCGCCCTCTTAAAGGACCAACACTCTACCTTCCTTCAATCAAGTGGGTGAAGACTTAGGGCCCCCATAAATCTTGTTTCAACAAGTTCCCCTGAGGATATCCTATTAATATGACCCTATTTCACTGCACTAACCCCTTGGGTTTGGTTAATATTTGCCAATTCTGGTCCATCTGTTGAGATTTCCCAGTAATAAATAATTTGTATGACATTTTCAATTTTATCAAAGCACATCCCATTTGATGCTCAGAACAGCTCTCTGAGGTGGGTAAGACAAAGATTTATTATCTTCATTGGACCAAAATGAAAACAAAGCCCATACACATTAGTATGTAGTGCTAGTTCTTGTAGTGGTGTATAGTTAGCAATGTTCCCTTAGACATTGTTTGTATAAAGATTCCCTAAAACCATTCGGAGAGGTAGCTGATAATATTCCTATTAATAGCTGAGATAGAGAATTAAACATTTAGCTCAAGACTCCATAGTCAACAGTAGCAAAACCCCAAGTCTTCTCAATCCAACTTACTCCCCAGCAGGTAACAGGGAAGTAAGTGATCCATTGTCATAGAACAGAACTAAAATTAGAACCTGTACCTTCCAGTGGGCATTCCCCTGCCAAAACTCATGTTGGCCCTTTTGCCTCAATTAGAACCTGTGAGAACTATCCCTATGTTAGTGATGAACTACACATGCAATAGTGGGCTCTGAAAGAAAAGCTGGAAGCACCATAATAATCTAGTCTCCCAAGAACACGGGAACATAACATAGTCCTTGGACTTTAGAGAACCTAACACAGTCCTTATACTTTAGAGAATACATTACGGTGGACGCCAATAGCATAATGATGAGGGTTCACAAGGTGACCTCTGGTGCTCACAAAGTTACCGAAACATTGCTCAGGCAGTTTAGACACTCACATTTCTTTTTAGCATTTCTAAAAGCAAACCAAATAGATCAATAAACAGAATAGAGAGTCCAGTTTATCTAATTAAAAAATTTTACATGCCCTAGGTGGTTTGGCTTGGTGGATAGAGCATCGGCCTGCAGACTGACGGGCCCCAGGTTCATTCTGGTCGAGGGCATGTGCCTGGGTTGTAGGCTCAATCCCCAGTGTGGGCTGTGCAGGAGGCAGCCAATCAATGATTCTCTCTCATCATTGATGTTTCTATCTCTCCTTCTCCCTTCCTCTCTGAAATCAATAAAAATATATTTTTAAAAATTTTTACATGATAAGAATAGTATTTCAAGAAAGTTAGGAAAATAGCCTGAAAACAAATGGTTTGGGGTCAACTGACTATCTGTTTGGAAAAACATAAATATTAATTTTGATATCAATATGAAAGCATCATGTATATTAATAAATAGATAAAATTTAAAATATAGATATATATCTCCAATGAATCAATACTTAAAAGATAAAGTTAAAGCAATCCAAGTTTTAGAAGAAATACAAGAGAACATGTTTATGGCCCAAGGTTCAGGAAGGCTGTTTAAACAATACACAAATAGTGTAAAGGAATAGATTTGTTAATTTGACATCAAAATTTAAAAAAAAACTGTATGTAATTAAAAGCTTCATAAAATTTAAAGATAGCAACAGATGGGAAGAAAATATTTGCAGTATTTGAGAGAGGGAGGCTAGATATATCTGAATATATAGATTTAAAAGAAATAGTCTCACAAGCCAAGAGAAAAGTAGGCAAATTATATACATAGGCAATTCAAAATAGAAAAAAAAAACACATAGACAATAAATATATGAAATGGTTCTCAAACTTGGCAAGAAAATGATTTTTAAATGGCAGTGAGGTATACCATGTCATACCCAACAGACTGCAATAATTTTCTAAGTGTGCTAACACCAAAGGCTGACAAGAGAGTGGATCAAACATTACTTTCCACACATCACTAGTAGGAGTGAATACTGATAAAATCATTGTGGAGGACAATTTTATGGTACCCATTACAATTTAAAATATGCATACACTATGATTAAGCAATTCTGCTTCTTAAAATATACACAGGAGAAACACTTGCATATGTACACAAAAAGGCCCATACCCAGGCCATTTATTACTGAGAAGACAAGAGGAATGCCCAAGCACACATGCCCATCAGAAAACTTAATGGCCAAATAAATTTTGGCATATCCACACTATGGAATATTGTGCACAAGTCAAAAAAGGTAAGTACATCAACATATCACGATATGGGAAGATATCCAAGACACACCATTGAGTGAAAACAGCAAGCTGCTAATCTTACACAGTAGTATAAACTCTTTGGTGTGTGTATAGGTGCCTGTGTGTGGGAACATATAAATTCACAGAAGGATGAGTAAGCATAGCAAACTCTCCATTTGATTGTCTTGGGCAAAGAGAGAGAATTAGGTTGAAGACTGAGACTTAGCAGTTAGCACTCAGTATGGGGAATACTGTACTTGTGTAATTAAAATTCAATTTTCAGTAAATAAAAAGCCACAGCAAAGCGACTTCCCCATCCCCAAATTCTCCAAAGCACTTATAGTCTTTTCTGAAATTTATAAAATAAATAAAAAAGAAACAAACCAAACAACAAAAACATGGAGGTTATAATGGAGGAGGATGGGAACCAAATAGTGGAAAGCAAGGTGTGTGGTGTCAGTTGGCCCGAGTGCAAATCCTGGCTCCACTACTCTCTAAGGCAGCGGTTCTCAACCTGTGGGTCGTGACCCCTTTGGCGGTCAAATGACCCTTTCACAGGGGTCACCTAAGACCATCGGAAAACACATATATAATTACATATTGTTTTTGTGATTAATCACTATGCTTTAATTATGTTCAATTTGTAACAATGAAATTGGAGGTCACCACAACATGAGGAACTGTATTAAAGGGTCCTGGCATTAGGAAGGTTGAGAACCACTGCTCTAAGGTGTGTAGCTTGGTCAATGTCTTAGTGGGTTTTGGCTGCTATAACAAAATGCCGTAGGCTGGTGGCTTATAAACAAATTTATTTCTCACAGTTCTGGAGGCTAGAAGTCTGAGATCCGGTCCTCTTCCAGGTCACACACTCCTTGCTGAGTCTTTACAAGGCAGAGGGTGAGGGAGTTCTCTGGAGCCTCGTTCGTAAGGGCTCCACTCCCACGTTCTAATCACCTCCCAAAGGCCCCGCATCCTAATACCACACCTTGGGGGTTAGGTTTCAACATATAAATTTTGGGGTGGACACAAACACCATAGCAGGCAACTAAACATTGTTGTTACATGTTAATAGATAAAGAAACAAAGGCTCGGGAAAGTTAAGTTTCCCAAGGCCACATGCTAGGGAATAAATTCAAAATCTGCATATTTCCAAAGCCCCTCAATACACCAATGTTTCTATGGGACTGGGGCAACAAATATAAAAATTCCTTCCAAGTCTTACAGACAGAGTGCTCATTCACATCCAGATATTTTTCAGAGTGAAAGAGAGAAGGGGGTTGTTATTAATAATTATACCAGGAAAATGGGCATAAATTGAGACTACCCCAGGAAAAGCAGGACATATGCTGACCCTGCTTATGTGCCACATGAGGAACACCACCCAAGAAAAACAAGGATGTTCTAAAACCCATAAACCATGAGTGATATATGTTTCATTCCAGGAGGACACGGTCATGCAGATAGTGAGGACCTAGCTTATCCTCTACAAACCTCAGAAACAGAAGGAAACCCAACAAACACTAGAGCTGCTAGCTCAGGTGAACTCCTCTCCTGCCCCTATGTGTTTCCAACAATCAAGAAACCTTTATTGCATGCCCTCAGCATGTAACCACAACTCTAAGCCTGAACCCAGGCAAAAGCAGGACCAACACAGGCATCCCGGACATCTGCTTCAGGGGAACTGGCCCCTTGGGGGGCTTGCTCCGTCCTGGAGCGCACAACTTGCAGGTGCCTCCTGGATTTCCAGAAGCAGGTCAGGAAGACCAGGAACTGCATTTTCTCCCCTGACCCATCTCCCACAACAAGCTGCACTGGACTGTTATGGGGAGGAAGGAGCCTCAGCTAGAGAGGACCGGTCAGTTACCTGGATTAGGAAGCTCTGCGGGTGTCCGGTGGGTCAGGACATCTTCCCACCCCAGCAGTGGGGAATGGCCCATGGAATTGCTGTGAAATTACAGACTTGGCTGCTTTCAAGGACACAACCCAGAACATCTTTGCATTCGGGATTCAGTATCCCAGGGAGTAATTGCTCCTTTCTACTTGATGACAGAATGCTCAATTATACATCATTAAGTTTAGTTTTCAGGATGGGTTATTCAGATTCAAAATGATTTAGTGGCAACTAACCCCAGCGTCAGATCCCACTCACACAGGAGAATGTACACCACCCACCTTAATGCTAGATTGTTCTTTCAGCTCTATATGGAAACACACACACACATACCCCTTTTTGCATGGATAACTCAGAAGAAGCCAGGACACCCAAATAACCACAACACAAAGAAGTAAAAGAATGTGCTTCTTATAACCCAGGAGATAATTTTCATTTTCCACAGCTAGCATTTATAGTTACTGTACTGGCCACCAGGGGAATCTGGCAGGCCTGCAGATGATAAGAGGTTTTTGAAAAGAGAAAAGAAAGAATGCTTTCTCCTTTAAAACTCTATCCCCACCCCACCTCACCCCCATCAGTGGAGCCTGCACTAAAGGGGCAGCTTGTGGACACTCGCGCTAAGGTCCCAAGAACTACCTCCTACCAAGGTCTGTATTCACCCCCATAAAATTGCCATCCACCTCTCCGCAGAGGCCAACAAAAATCACACACGCTCAATGGGAAGCAGAGAATTTCCTCTGAGCTCCATCCAAATTTGCTAATGATCCAGGGTCCCATGTCAAAGCTGGACCAAATTTTTGAGACCCTCCACCCACCCAGGGGAAAACCATTTTTATATCAGCAGGCTCAACTTCAGAGCTTCAGAAATGACACGCAGTGGTCCAAAATGAAACTAATTTACAGCATTTCCTATCATGCAATTAACCTCTTTTCCTGCAGAATATTGCTTTTTTTCAAATGTGTGCTGCAAAATAGGCTCCTAAATGAGTATAATTTCCCACCCACCTTTTAGCAAAAATTATGTCTTTCCACACCTAATATATGCATATTACAACAACTCTTAAAATGAACCTGAGAAGTCAATGTTTTCCATCACTGTCCTCCCCCCACCCCACCCCCAATTTTTAAAACCTTGGTTTTCACTGAAATCAAGTGAAGTCTGGCTTCTCCGGCCTGGCTGGAGTTGAAGTGAGACAAGATGATGGAATGGCCCTGGGCCTTCCGCCAGCCTTCTGGATCCTGCCATGGAAAACTACTTCACTGTCCTTGATGGGGTCTAGACATAAAATAAAGGAGGTAGGGATACCCTTTCTAGGAAGGGGGTTAATAATTGCCCCTCCATTTGCATCCTTCCCAAGGGCTTTCCCAGGGCCCTTCCTAAGGCAACACCCACAGACCTCAACTACAGGGGACTTCCTGGTTTCCTGAAGCCATGCTACAAAGGTGGATTACTTAAGAAACAATTAGGTGCGTACACAAAGCAATTTGCAGGCAGCCGCACTCCTTCAGCTTTCTAAGTGAAGGGCCTTTCAAGGCTGATTTATAACACTGTCGTCTTCAGAAGGCAAAATAATTAATAGGAGCATGGACTTCTAATTTCAGTGACTTCCAGAGAAAGTGGATTTCATTTGATTTATGACGGCCGGTGACTTTGCATTTTATCAGTTCATTCACTCATTATTTATGCTGATGGCCAATTTCAATGGGTCGCTATCATCTAACTCGCTACTAATCAAAGAGAATTAGGGTTCACTGCATTATTTAGAAGTCGCTAATTTATCTTCAGCACAAGTAGTGAGAAGAGTTTGGGGCCTTCCGTAAGAAAAAACTGAACAGCTGGCTGAAGCCAGAAAATTTGGTCAGCACTATAAATTAGTTTTATCAGGGATATTGCAAGTTGACGAGTTCTGAGGTAGAAAGGAGGAAAGAAAAAAAAGAGAAGACAGGAGAAAAAAAGCAAAACAGAATAAGGCTAGAAAAAAATAATAAGCCCTGCAGTTACCACCACAGGCTGATCAGCCCCATCATTGAGAAAGACTAATCTAACCCTTCAACCCTGGGGTTTGAGCATCAGAGAGTATAACCTTATTAGTAAAATATCCCAGCATCCTTCAGTTTAGTTCAATAAATGTTTGCACTGAAATAAGCAGAGTTCCCTTGTTTCTCATTTTAAAGTCATTTTAATATGTTTTAGACATAGATAATGGATCACACTTAAACATGAGAAAATTAAGTCCCATCAGCAAGTAATAACACCCAATCATATTCAATCACATTGAATAACAACTTCTACCAAAATGATCCTCTCCTAGGCAAGGTTAAGAAAATGACAACAATTTAGGGGGTGGAGAGGCTGTTATTTTACTTTTTAAAAGACCCAACTTTAAAGTACTTCTATGTAAATTCCTGTAAGGCAATATATTCTCATGTTCATGCCTCCAACTTCTTACAACTCTGATTCCACTGACCAGAAAACTACTCTCTCCATGTTACCAAGGGCATTCCTTTTGTCTTTCCAATGTCTTCCCACCAGGTCTATCTACTCCCTGAAACACTCCTGGGTCACTGTCCTAATTGTCTGTATTTTTCAGCAGATGATAAACGCCATGAGAGTAGGAACCACATGATTTGTTAGCTGCTATACCCCAGGATCCCATGCATCTGCTGAGTCAATAATGTTGAATATGTTGTGGCTTTGACTTTAATGTTTTCTATACTATTCAACAGTCATTCTCTCAGTCTAAAGTTTACCTCTTAGGAAAACTAGATGGCGTTTCATGGGTAAGAGGAAAACACTAGTTTCTCATCCACCCCGTATTTCTTGGCAGCTTAGAAACGAAGGAGGAAGAAAAAAGTAGAAAATAACATCAATTTTTGAATACTTTTCATTTGTAATGGCAATACCCAACTCTGGAAGCTAATAAGGCAATACCCAACTCTTGACAGCCTGTTGGGCAGCTCCAGCATAACCCAAAGGGAACACAAGGCTCCTAAAATCAAAGGCTACATCATTTCAATTTTCATAATAATTATACTATATTGTTTTATCTCAACATGGAAAATGCCTAGAGACTAATAAATATAATCTGCAGAGGAGTTTTTAATCTTTTTATTCCCAACGCAAACACCGCTTTTAATTTAGACTGGGCTCTTGTCCTTTATATCTTGCCTGACACCAGACTGTCAAGGTACTCATGTAATAAATATGGCCTTTAAACTGGATAGAGTAACCATGCTGAGGTACGCCTATGGGGTTTTCTTTAATAAGTAAACACCATGTTTATCATATTAATGATCTCAAAGTCTGGGATTTCAGCACTGGTTTCCATCCTGATTCACAATTTATATGTTACCACAAGTAAAGTAAGACTCGTAAAACACAAACCACTTTATTTTTACACTCTTCATCAACTGCTTTCATTTTTGGCTGCAGGCGCAGTACACAGTGTTTTTCTATAACTGTTACTAAAGTGTGTGGCCACACCCAAATTGACACTTTGTTTTCAATCTTGCTTTCCTCCGATATTTGGGTTTTTACTGGATAAAACTGTTCAGGGTTTTCTGAAGGCCCATGGACCACCAAGACGTCCCTAGGCACGTGAAAATATAAACTGCTCCCAATATTTACAACAGAAGGACCAAGACCCACTCCCCCTACGAAGCCCACCGCTCTCTCCCTGCCTACAATAATCCCAGTCACGAAGAAGCTAAAATTGCATCTTTCTGACTAGATTCCAAGATCTCAAGGGTAGAGAACAAAACTGATATCTACATTGGTGGTGGCTGTTATTGTTTTTATTGTGGTAAAAACACATAACCTTAAATTTACCATCTTAACCATTTAAGTGTACAGTGTGGTAGTGTTGAGTATATTCACATTGTTGTACAACAAACCTCTTGAACTTTTCCATCTTGCAAAACTGAAACTCTGTACCCACTTAACCTTGATTTCTCCTCTTCTGTTTCCCCTCCCCCACCCCTTGAAACCACCTACTTTCTTTTTCTATGATTTTGACTACTTTAGGTACTTCATATGAGTGAAGTCATATGGTACTCGCCCATTTGTGACTAGCTTACTTCAGTCAGCTAACGTCCTCGAGGTTCATCCATGTTGTAGCATGTGACAGGTTTTCCTTCCTAAGGCTGCATAATATTCCATTGAACATATAGAACACATTTTCTTTATCCATTAATCTGTCAGTGGACACTTGGGTTGCTTTTATCTCTTGGCTGGTGTGAATACAGCAATGAACATGTATGTGCAACTATCTCTCTTTGAGTTCCTGCTTTGAATTCTTTCGGATATATACCCAGAGGTGGGATGGGTATTATAGTACTTGTATTTCTAAATTTTTTTAGCAACCTCCATACTGTTTCCCATGATGACTGTGCCATTTTTCATCCCCATCAATAGTGCACAAAGGTTCCAATTTCTCTATATCCTCACCAACACATGTAATTTTCTGTTCTTTTGATAGTGGCCATCCCAAAAGGTACGAGGTAATATCTCATTGTGGTTTTGATTTGCACTTCTCTTATGATTCATACATAATGTTAAGCAACTTTTCATATACTTCTTGGTCATCTAGTATATCTTCTTTGCAGAATGTCTAATCAACTAACTTGCCAATTTTTCAATCAGGTTGTTTTGTGGTTTAGTCTAGGAGTTAACACCTTATCAGATATATAATACGTTAATATTTCTCCCATTCCGTAGGTTGCCTTTTCACTCTGTGGATTGTTTCCTTTGATGTGTAATTTAGCCAGTGAAGCAAATTTGATGTAGCCCCATTTGTCTATTTTGCCTTTGCTGTCATAGCTAAGAAATCACTGTCCTGAAGCGTTTCCCTTATGCTTTCTTCTAAAAGTTTTATAGTTTTAGGTCATACTTTTAGATCTTTAATCCATCTTGAATTAATTTTTGAATATGGTATAAAATTAGAGTCTAACTTTGCTCCTTTTCGTATGCACATCCAGTTTTGCCAACACCATTTACTGGAGAGACTGTCCTTTCCCCATTGTGTAATCTGAGACCCTTTTCAAAAATAATTTGATCATATACAGAGAGCTTATTTCTAGGCTCTCTATTCTACTCTCATGGTATATATGTCTATCTTTAAGCCAGGACCATGCCATCTTCATCACTGTTGTTTTGTGGTATGTATGTTTTTAAATGAGGAAGTGTAAGGCCTCCTACTTTGCTCTTTTTCAATATTGACTTGGATATTCAGGGTCTCTTAATATTTCATATGAATTTAAGAATGGTTATTTCTATTTCTGCAAAAAAAAAATGCCATTGGTATTTTGATAGGGATTGCATTGAATCTGTACATTGCCTTGGAGAGTATGGAAACTTTCATAATATTAAGTCTTCCAGTCTAACAACACAGGATGTTTTCCAATTTATTTCTATGTTGCATTTCTTTTAGCAATGTTTTGTGGATTTCCATGTATACGTCTTTCAACTCCTTGGTTTATTCCTAAGTATTTTATTCTTTTTTATGCTTTCGTAATTGGGATTGTTCTCCTTTGTTTTTTGGTCAGTTCCTTTCAGTGATATTAGTATCAATAATAAAGACATTTTAGCCCAAAGCCTCAACTTCTGACTTATTTGTGTTAATTAAAGCAATTTCATCGAATGCAGTGATGACAAGACTAAGCCATGACTTCTCTCATGATTTGACTTTAGCCTTGTATTTGAGATTTGATCATTATTCACTTCACTTAATAAAGCTCTAAGTCCCCTTACTTATTTTAAATGGTTGGTATGAATTTGCTCAGTAATATGGGTAAGGTCTGTTTGGACCGTACTGAGTTTAAGAGAGAAGCTCCCATCCAAAAGAAATAAATAAACAAAAAACAACAGCAGCAGCAGCAGCAACTATACCACATGAAGTAAATACATTGCCTCTTACTTAGAAAGCACCTTTGGCATTCTCATACCAGTTTCTCCATGAAGTTCTTTATGATCTAGGCTTTGAAATCCTACGGATTCAATTGCTTGGGCAGAGCAAATGTTAGAAGCAAATGTTAAATCAGTAGCAGCAATAATATGAAATTTTGGGACTAGGCCCCCAAATTGTGACTACATATCCCAAAATGCTAGGGAAAATTAACTAGACAATTTAAGAGAGAGTTTAAACACTAAAATTCTATTACCACTTCCTCCTATCTCCAACATCTTCCCTCTCTGCCCCCATGTGGTTCTTTTATTTATGGAGGCAATGCAGGAGGGCTCTTTCCTGTTTTTCCCCCCTTTATCCAAGTTACATGAAATTCAACTAAGCCGATCTCCCTGTGACATAGTTACAAAAAAATATAGACATGCCAGCAGGCTCACAACCAACAACTCAAAATGAGAAAAAAATGTGCAGTAGATGGCCTGACTCCTGGCTCACATGGTCACGAAGCCCCTCACCTCTGCAGCTGCCTGGCATTAGGGCCTTCCCCCAAAAAGAGATGCAACAACATGTCCTCATAGCCATATCATGACATGCCCGGCTTAAGGTAGGAAGTGAGCGTGAGAATGTCAAAGGCAGATGAGTGGCATGGGAGCTGGGGAACGCGGATCCGCTGCCGGGTATCATGACAGGCAGGCAAAAGCGGATGAGTGGGAGTTTTTGAAACAAATGCCAGTTAAAGGATCCATTCAGTTATACTTGATATGTCTGATATAATATAGCTTGTTCCAGATGTCAAATAATATTGCCAAACCATGCTCACTAATGTGAAAACCATTGTTGCTGATAAGCCTATGTGTTGTTGAATTTGTTCAACAGTCACCCACCTGCAAACAAACTATTGCATTAAAAAAAAAACCCTGTGGCTCATATAATTTAAGCCGACAAAGGGATTGACTGAAAAATGTAATTTATGAAAAGCAGTTTTCCCCTGAAAAACTTTTTTTCAAAAATAATATTTCACATTTACAGATTTAAGTTATATTCAATTTTATACAAAAATTATAGTAATTGTCCTTCACCTAACATGAATGTTGTAATTATACTTTCAGCATGCTGCACTTCCCCACCCAGCCATAAGAAAAGTACAGTGTGTTTCAACCAGCACTGGAAGGAACAAATAGATTTGCAGCATTTGACGTGACCTCTTTAAACATACAGCTCCAAAATATCCATTGCTCATAAAATTCATAAAGGGCTGGATATGTACATCCCAGCTCTCTTTCCTATTCGATATATATGAAAATGCAATTTACTGTATGTCAAATGAAAAATGCAGTTTTCGAATGCATTGACAACAGGTGCTAGTTAAATGATCAGGCGCTATTTGTTACCTAGTCCCTTACTCTCATTTGCAGCAAGATAAATTGCATTTTAGAAGAGTCGTACGATCTAAGGGGTCTTGACATGTTTTTATTGATTTGCATAGGTTATATGCATGTATTCCTGTTTGTAGGCAAATGGCACCACAAGTAAATGCAAGGCACCGTGCCTATGTTTCAAGGAAATTGGAGTCATCACGGGGGAGCCGAGATGGAGTGAGCCTGGGTAAAAGAGACACATCCAGCCTGCTGGAATCTCAGAACCTCTATTAAGATTTATAGGCTGTAGGATTCTTTTGGGCTTCAACATTATTCTTAGTAAACCCTTTCTGTCTTCTGTTGTTTATAAAAACTGGCAGCTTTAGCAAAGACAGAAGCTTAAGTTGTAGGTAGCACAATTTAACATAATAGTTCTCGCCTGTCCTCCAAATAGCCTAATGCTGATTTTGCAAAAGGAAAAGGGGAAGGGGGAAGAAAAGCCACATGAAACCACATTCCATAGGCTGTTGCTCTGACATGGATGGATTTGGCTGTCACTACAGAAAAGCACTGGTAAAATTTGATTATATTTCTAATGTCAAAATTTACTAACTTTTTAGACTCCCGGGTTCCATTTCTCATTTGATTTTTCATTTCGTTATCTCAGCACCATCAGGCCCATCACAGAGAGTAATGCACCAATTAGCCCAGGGAGTCACTCACTCAGAAGGGCCTTTTTCATTCACAGGGGCTTCCCCTGCTGCTGCTACCACAGCCAAGCAAGCCTTCCCTTCCATCCCAGATTCACACACCTCGCAGCTCTCCCCACCATCTCCCTTCCACTGCCTCCTCTCCCCAGCTCCTTCCAGAGCATTTGCATCCGTTTTTGGAGCCAGGGCATTTACAATGGTATGGATGAACTTACAGCACCTCTTCTGCTATTGTCTTATCTGAAATCATGTTGTAATCAATCTTATCACCAATTTAACCATGAAAACCATAGGTCCTTACCTTAACTGGTGAAAAGATGGATAACAGCTTTTGAACTTCTATTCTGTTTGAACTTCTGCCTTGCTCACAGTAGAGGTCTGGTACAAATATGTTAATGTGACATGATAATGAGCATTGCCTCCGTGTGGGGATTGATACTTTTCATGGATTCTCTGGCACATTTCCTCATCTGAGCCTCAGAGCTGAGGTGAGCAGTAGCTCATCATCATCAGGCCTCGTGTCCGCTGGGTGAAAGGAATTTGGCAGAGATGCTTGGGTGACTAGTGTGATTTTACAGGAGTTCAGGGTGGAGTGGGCACCAGCACTCAGGACCTCTAACCAGTGCTGTCCCCTTTCTATGCAGCACACTCATCACCCGGCATATCTAACCTTCAGGATGGAACTCAAGTTCAGTTTCTTTTGTGAATCTTTTATAACAGAAAAAAAAATTGCCTACCCATTGATATGCATGTCTTTATTTCGGGAAACCACATGCATTGAGTTGAATACATGAAGATATGTTCAGAGCTTCTCTAATAGCCGGGCCCTTAATGGTCAATAATCATGCCTTATCTCTTCCCTGAATTCATTCCTTGATCTCTTCAAAACACTTATAAAAAACTATTTTTCCAGCGTTATGCCAGGCCCAAGAACACAAAGATGAATGAGAGGTTCTCTGCCCTCATAGAGCTTACAGTTTAGTGATATAGCTTTCCTATTTTTTTTGCCATGATCCACTTTATTGCCCACATAATGACTCAGCATGCACATAGCCCTCTGAAAAAAAAGCTTCATAGAGCAATGTTTACCTTACCATGTTCAATTTAACCTAATAGTTCTCACACTCTGATATTTTCCATTTTATTTTATTCTGTTTTATTTCACCTATTTAGCAAATACTATTTACAACACTCTAAATTAATTTCACCAACAAATAAAGAATCATGACCCACAGTTTGAAAATCACTCATGCACTAGGATTGTGGAATGACTCAGATCAGAGGTCGGCAAACACTTCCTGTAAAGAGCCAAATTACTAGGCTTTGTGGGCCCATCAGTAAAGGACATTACATAGGCATTAACAAGAGAAAAATGTTTTTCTATTTAAGTTTTATTCATAAAATTCAAAATATTATAGTCGATGAGTATAATTCTGTATAACACAGGTTTAATAATGAGAAGAGTTGAATTTATTATTGAACATGAAATTTGAATTTCATATAATTTTCCCATGTCACAAAGTTTTATATTGACTTTTGCAGCTATTTAAAAATGTAAAAGTCCTTTTTAGCTCATGGACATATGAAAAGAGGCAGTGGGCCATAGCTTGCCAACTTCTGACTGAGAGCAAAACCAGCTTTTATTGACATGCCTACAATGTCAATTGTTTTCATTGCAAAGCTGGATATCGACTACCTTCAACTGGTGCTTGAGAAAGACCCAGAAAAAGTGTGGATATTTAAATAACTGAGGGATGTTAAATTTAACCCTCTCAACACATTATGGGTTTGGTCCCATTTTATCTCCATCTTATCCATGAAGAAACTAAGGTATAGGGGTAATAGGATGTGCCTACTAGCTTCCAAGCCCAGGCCCAGGTACATGACACCTGTCTAAGCCGTGACAGGGTCTGGCTTAGATGACCAAGAAGAAAAACAAACCCCCACTCCTCTGGTAGTACCAGCAGAGGTTAGCATGCACTCTCATAAACATATTTTCTCTTATACCATTCAGGGTACCAACAGGTACCACAGTTAACGCTACCTGTGCCATAACACAGATAACCTGCAGGAGGCTTGGATCTCAAAGTCCCCGAATGATAATCATTTGGGCTAGAACATCAGTTACTCCTGAACCTCATCCATAGTTAGGTTTTCATGTCTTAAAGGGTATTAAGCGAGAAGACAAATCACGCTACCCAAAGTCTCCACATTCACTCCCCACCACGCTGCGCGTTTGGCCAAGTGCCCACGCGGCGAGAAAGACCAGCAGGGTTCTCCGAGTTTCGGCGGCAGCATGTGGCGACCACAGTCCATGACTGAGGCTCCCAAGGTTGGCTTGAGTCTATGCTGTGCGTATGTTCTTCCTGAGGGCAATCATTCACGCAGACAAAACACAGCATTCCAAACCTCGGGATATATTAATTTCAATAATAAACTATAGAAACTGCAGGGCTACTCGAAGTTTCCAAAGACACGTGTGTCTCAAGGAGAGTTCGGGGGCCCGTGGAAGGAGATGATCAAAACACAGGCAGCATGTAAACACATGGTCATGTTGGTAAGGTTTTGGGAACCAAGTGTGTTACCTCTAGAAAGAATGTGCACTCGATGTTAGCTAAAATAACGCTTCTCACTACTTACCCTGAGTCCCCAGCATTGTGGTCTGTAAACGCTGCTAAACATGACCCCCAGGGCTAGCGAATGTCTGAGCCTTACCCCAAAACCCTGGCAGTGTTAGTATTTTCAACACAAACAGGTCCCTCTGAGAGTGACATGTAGGTCTTTAAACAAGAGCATACACAAATAAACACACTCAACTCAACATACTGAATCAAAGCATGTGCAGAAGGCAGCAACGCTCAGAAAGTAAACGTCGCAAGTTAAACATATGAGGTGACCAGCAGATACTTTCTCCTCTAAATGACTTACTGCAGAGCTCCTCACTTTGCCTTAAGGTATTCAAGGTCTTAATAATGCATAGTTTGTACAAAGAAACGGGCAAGTGTAAAATTGTAAGTTATTTTATTCTTCATAGTTCATTAGTAGCTCTGTATTAGATTTCCATTCCTTTTGATTTTTTCCCCAGGTAGTCTGGCACACATGTACACACACACACACACACACACACACACACACTGAAAATAGACACAGCTTCACAGGTCCAATATTATATTTCTGGTGCTAAATGTGAAACTCAAGGAAAGCAGACTACAAGGATTTTAAGTTTCCTACCTGAAAACGCCTTAAAGAGAACTCTTTGTTCAATTAATTATAAATCAACATTGAAAATAACCTTAGAGTGCTTTTTAAGAGTTCACAAAATGCTTTACTTGGACCAAGCCTGGGAAGAAAACATTACTATCTTCATTTGGCAGACTGAGAAATGAGGTTACAAAAGCCAGGGTTCCCTCTTTTTGATGGTAGGCAAGGAAACAGCAAAGGGATGAAGAGCAGCAGCCTGGACTATGCATGAGGTGAAGGGAGCCTGTAAGTGTGAAAGCCAAGAACCTATGCTCTCACCGGCCAGGAAAGTAGAAGGAAGAGAAGGAAGAGAAAGAAGAAGAATTGCATGTTACAGACAGAGTCAAAGTTTTGTCAACATGGGAAAAGAAATGTTTCTGGCAATTGATTTTATAAAACAAATTGTAAAGCATCGCTGCAAAAACTGGGTGCATCTGAAGGAAGTAGAATTAAAAAGCATCAAAGTATTACACTAAGCGAAACATGCCAGTCAAAGAAAGACAAGTATCACATGATCTCACTCATATGCGGAATCTAATGAACAAAATAAACTGATGAACAAAATAGATCCAGAGACACAGAAGTATGCAACGGTCTGTGGAATCTCAGAGAGAAGTGGGGGCGAGATTAAGTGGGAAGAGATCAGCCAAAGAGCCTGTATGCATAGATGCATAACCCTTGGACACGCACAATAGGGTGGTGAAGGCCTGAGGTGTGTGGGGGGTTGCAGAGAGGGGCAGGCTAGAAGAAGTTAATGGCGGGGGGAGGGTGGGGGGAGAAGGAGGACATATGTAATACTTGCAACAATAGAGATTTAAAATAAATCAATAATAAAAATACCAAAATAACTAAAAGCTTCTCCCTTCAAAAAGAAAAAGTATCAAGGTCAGAAGCTATAAAGCTTTTTACTCTGCAGAAGATCCCGACCATCTTCCAGGGCGCAGGCAGGGAGATCATGCAGTTAGGGTGACTGCAAGGCAAGTGAAAAGGAAAAATACGGCAAAAGAAGTACCTGCTCTAGCTGTAGCCCCAAAGCTCATATCATGTTGTGGGCACTCAGAGAGTTGATTTGTCTGCACACCCTCCCCATCCTTACATGCCTGTACTTCTACAGGGGGAAACAGTGTGTTCAGCAGAATCCTAGTGCATGTACTTTGTTTGTGCTTATTAAATAAAAGGAAAGGATCACCTTCAACTATATTAATGATGGACTGGTGGATGAAGGATGCCTGTGAAAATTCACAACATCTGTTTGCTCCCCTCTCTTCTCAGCATGCTGCACCTATTTCTCATGCTTAATGATGCTCAGCCACTCTGCAAGTTTTACGAACAAATGTGTGTTTAGCCACATTCATCATTCTGAATGAGTGTTCCTGATGAAGCCTCCACTGGCCTGTTTCGCTCTTTCTGCTACACTTTAACAAATGACAACTGCTCTACGTATTTTTCATTTGTTAAAAATAAAAAGCTAAGTGAAGGATAGGCCTGGAGGATTTTTTTCCCCTTCCCTTTGACTCCCCCAGAAACTTCAGCACACCATCCATTGTATTTCTACACCCACAGCCATGGACTGGAGGGGACACGCTGGGGCAGCCTGCCTGAATCTCGGGTGTCAGAGCCCCGCTGGCTATGTCCCACCTCGAGGATCCTGTCTCTGCTCTCTAATTACCTGCCACTCCTGGAATCTCGGTCCCACAGCGTGGTGTTTAAACATATGCCTTTACTCTTCACTGGGCAGGATTTTAAACCAG
The DNA here is from genome assembly GCF_963259705.1 of Myotis daubentonii. NCBI lineage: Eukaryota > Metazoa > Chordata > Mammalia > Chiroptera > Vespertilionidae > Myotis > Myotis daubentonii. Next base: position 17,754,493 of record NC_081852.1, read on the forward strand.
TACATTGGCAGGAAATCAGGAAACGCTGTCTGTCTTACCAAGAATGTCACATATTATATCAGAGAGTAAGGGAGAAATAAATAGTTGTTAAACTGAGCAGTAGTATTCCTCTCCAGTTCTCCAGACGAAAGCCAAGATGCTTGCTTAGTTGAGACAGACAAGATAATATTTAAATTATCACAAACTCACAAACTTCAGCTAAACCAAGAGGCTCATCCCAGCAAAACCTGGATTCACATTTTGAATGACCCACATTAGTCAGGTCAAGCTGGCTAGAACCCAAGAGTTCAAATAGCAAAGGTATTATAATATGTTAAGTAATAATCTTTCAGAATTTATTTTCAAGTGGTTGTTTTTATTCTGATCATTTGGTTAGGAGCATGAAAAGCAAAAAACGTAAGGCAGTTCTTCTATATTAAATATTCAGAATCATTGGAAATCATATTAAATTCTATTTCATAAGACAATACATTTTTCTCTATATTTGCAATGCTGAATGCTGTATTAGTATTTTTATTGCATTTGACTCAGCATGCATTGCAAAACACTTTACAGATAAAATAATCATATTATATATTCAATAAAGCCACACTGTCATATCACCAGTTTAACCACAGTGGTTTTTGGTTTCCTACCCCTCCTGAATGTTATGAACATTTGAAAAGGAAAATGTTTCAGTCATCAAATTTAGTTGCTTCTCCCACCCCAACCTTCTTTAAAATGCCCTGTTAGTGACTGTGGGTTTTATATACTTCATTAACTGAATAGTTAATACATTTCAATCTAATTTTTTTAAAAAAAAAAACTTCTGAGATCAGTACAAAAAGTTTTAGGAGATATCTACTCAACAACAAAGAAGCTAAACCTTAGCAGACACAGTTAAGAATTGATTAAAAGGAGAAAAATTAAGAAATCTTAACCAGAAATCCATCAACTTTCACGGGTATTTATTAAGGTCCTGCTCTGCAGGTTCCCTGAGCACCACAGTCCACCAAGGAGCCTTGGAGTTCTTGAGCCCTCAAATCCATACTTGTCACAAGCTTGGCTGGAGACAGACTTAAAACCATATATTGAAAATATGTGTATATTAATCTTGCACTTGCACCACTTTTGTTCATTCTATTTTATAAACTACCAACACTAAAGATATAACTATTGTCATGTAGGCAAACATAAAAATGTTTCATATTTGAAAAAAGACCTTCAGTGTTTGATGAAACTGTCCTCAAGGACCTACTCAATTCTACCTCCTCCACAATCCCCAATCACCCCAGACAACAGAGACCATCTTCTTCTCTAAAACACAGGAGTGGTATCTGCCACACAACTTAGCCCCCCCCCCCGCCCCCAGCATTACTGCTTGCTGATATTTTGCTCTCTACAACATAATATGGTATTACTAAGAACTAGGATCTCATTTTATACTTCCTTCCATCTCCCATAATACTATACTCAGCTCTATACTGAGCACTAAGTCATTGCCGTCTATATCAATATTGATCTCAGTATCAGTACAGCAAGTCCTCAAGTAACATCCTCATGCTAATCGTTTTGGTATAACCTTGAGGAGATGCCATAGGAACCTAACTCTTGTTTTTATCAATTAGCCTATGGTAAAATTGATTTCCTTACACATTGTTTTGCTTAAAGTCACAGAACCTATTTAAGTGAGGACTTACTGTATATCAATAGAGATATCCACACGTACTCATTTATTGTATCTTATATAACCACTGAGTCTGTGCTTAATTGTGAAGTTAGACCTTTATTCTATTCATTATTTTTATACATATCAAGCCCTTCCTGCTTTAGGTGCTATGAGAAATGTAAAGATAAATAAATTCTTCAATGACATTATAATGTAACGAAAGAAAAGTATATTTGAATACCTACTGTGACCAAGCCTCTAAAATATTAAGTACCAGAAATAAAACAGGAGATTAAGAGACAGAGAGGATCATTGGAAATAGAGGGATTAAAAGGCTTCATCTTCAAGCATGGCATTTGAGCCACTCCTTGCAGAAGAGGCAGATGCTTCGCATGTGAAGATATGGGCAAGGATTCCCAGGCAGAGGAGATAACACAATCCTATCTAATGAAAGAGAAACATGGCAATTGGCGTACGACCACTACCCTTCCCATTGGCTAATCAGCGAGATATGCAAATTAACTGCCAGCCAAGATGGCGGCCGGCAGCCAGGCAGCTTGAAACTAACATGAGGCTTGCTTGCTTCAGTGACGGAGGACTCCAACGTTCCCTGCCTGCCACTGCAGGCCTCTGAGCTGCAACTCTAAGCAACTATGTAACAAATATAGAAGCTAAACAAAACCCCAGAAACCTGCTTTAGTCCAGGGCTTCAGCCAGCAGGATCGCAACATTGTAAGCAAAGGCCAGAAACCTACTTTCAGCAGCGGAGGCCTAAGAGCTGGAGCCAAGCCTCAAAGCTAAAGCTGGCCCAGAATAAAAAAGAAAAAAAGGAGCGGTTGGGAGCTTCAGTCACCCCCAGCCTGAAAACTGCCCTCAGCCCCTCACCCAGACTGGCCAGGCACCCCCGTGGGGACCCCCACCCTGAAGGTGGGTGACCAGCTGCAAACAGCCATCATCCCCTCACCCAGGCTGGCCAGGCACCCCAGTGGGTACCCCCACCCTGAAGAATGTGTGACCAGCTGCAAATAGCCATCATCCCCTCACCCAGGCTGGCCAGGCACCCCAGTGGGGACCCCCACCCTGATCCAGGACACCATTGAGGGCAAACCAGCCAGCACCCACCCATGCACCAGGCCTCTACCCTATATAGTAAAAGGATAATGTGCCTCCCAGCACCGGGATCAGTGTGTGACAGGGGGCAGGGCCACAACCTCCCTATCCGCCCTGCTCTGTTCGTGACAGGGGAAGGTGCCCCAACCCCCTGATCAGCCCTGCTCTGTGCCTGATAGGGGGGAGCTCCCCAACCCCCTGATCATCCTGCGGCTCTGTGTGTGACAGGGTGCGGTGCCCCAACCCCCCCCCCCCCGCCCCCCATGGGCCCTGCTCTGTGTGTGAGAGTGGCGGCGCCCCAACCCCCTGATTGGCCCTGCTCTGTGGGTGATAGAGGGCAGCGCCCCAACCCCCCCCCCCCGACGGGCCCTGCTCTGTGTGTGATGGGGTAGAGCCATAACCTCCCCATCGGCCCTGCCCTGAGTGTGACAGTGGCGGCGCCCCAACCACCTGATCGGCCCTGCTCTGTGGGTGATATAGGGTGGCGCCCCAACCCCCTGATCTGCCCTGCCCTGAGTGTGACAGGGGGCGGTGCCCCAACTCCCCTATCAGCCCTACTCTGTGAGTGACGGGGGGAGCTCCTCAACCCCCTGATCGGCCCTGCTCTGTGCATGACAGGGGGGAGCTCCCCAACCCCCTGAGTGACCCTGCTCTATGCGTGACAGGGTACGGAGCCCCAACCCCCCTGATGGGCCCTGCTCTGTGCATGACAGGGGGCAGCGCCCCAACCCCCTGATTGGCCCTGTTCTGTGCGTGACAGGATATGGAGCCCCAACCCACCTGATGGGCCCTGCTCTGTGCGTGACAGGGGTTGTCACTGCAACCTCCCCATCGACCCTGCCTTGCTTGTGACAGGGGTCGGTGCCCCAACCCCCCAATCGACCCTACCCTGAGCGTGACTGAGGGTGGCATCGCAACCTCCCAATCTGCCCTGCTCTGTGCATGACAGGGGAAGGCGCCCCAACTCCCCAATCGGCCCTGCTCGGAGCCCGACCAGGGGCTGCACCTAGGGATTGGGCCTGCCCTCTGCCACCCGGGAGCAGGCCTAAGCCAGCAGGTCGTTATCTCCCGAGGGGTCCCAGACTGCGAGAGGGCACAGGCCGGGCTGAGGGACCCCGCCTTCCCCCCCGTGTGCACAAATTTTTGTGCACCGGGCCTCTAGTTGAAATTATAAAGGCTCAAAGGTGGGGTGCTCATCTGAGTGCAGAATAGAAGATTCCTCTTTTTAAAAACACAAGATTGAACTTAGCCTTGCAGACCAGTTTAGAAAAATCCTATGGCCTTACTGAAAGGGCCTCTTTCCAAATTCTCATTGTCATACCCATTGCCCTTGAGAAGCAATTGAAAGATTGCATGTGAATCCCCCAATGCACAGAGTCCCACAGGACAAGCTGAAAAAAATAACTTTCCTCTTCTGAACTCTCCTAGGCACGGTGCTTAAATTTCGTGACCTGGTTTCTTGGAGGCCTTGGCTCAAGTTAACTTTCCCAGTTTGCTTATGGAGGGCTTAGCACCCGATGCCACCTCCAACTCTCTGGAGCTCGGTTACATGCTGGCCGCAGCAGCCATGTCTACAGCTCCAAGAATTCAGCAAAAGCCACAGCATACTTGCTCTGAAGGTCTTTCTTTCTCCTGTTGGAGACATGGACCTTTGAAATACTTCCCCAACCTTTCTCAGCTACAACCTCCACTGCAGAGAGTAAAAGAAACTCTTTACTCAGACCTCAGTTTCTAACATTTAAGTCATCCTGACCCCTCAGCACATTAAAGGTGATGATTCTTTTTCCTTATTCCATCCAACTACCTTCTAATAGAAACTGTGCTTCCTAACGCTTTTGCCCTGATTGATGTGTGCTGAGTGTAACAGGTCCACAATCTGGCAACAACCCCAGGAAACTGAACAGTCACCTCACAAGAAACTCAGCACCAACTGCAGTGCCACTTTGGCTGATTCACTTCCCACTTTTTGAAAACTGAAGTCATCATCTCTTCTTTGTCAAGAAGCCTTTGATTGCAGTGACAGCCCAGAAACAGAGAACCATAAGAGTAGAGAGTCCTACAGGGCCTTGGAAATCACTGTTTAATCCCCTCATTTTACAGCAGACAAAATTGAGATCCAAAGCAGCAAAATGGCTTATTACCCCTTTTTAGTAGCTCAACTAGGACTAACATCTAGGTTTCCTGACTCAAAAATTAGTTCCTTCCTCTACTACATGTTTATCAGCCTCCTAAAAGTTGGGAAAACTGAAAGAACAGCAGTATGATAGGCTGATTAATATAGAGTATGTTCATATCTCCATATATCCAAAACCTGTGACTAGTATGTTACATGGGAAAAGGGACTTCGCAGGTGTGATTAGGTTAAAGATCTTGAGATGGCAGGGATACTGTGAGCTCAATGTATTAAAAATGATCAGTAAAAGAGGGACACTGGAGGAGTCAGAGGACAAAAGCAAAGTTGGAGCGACAGGCTTTGAAGATCGAGGAAGGGGCCCCAAGCCAAGGAATGCTGGCAGCCAATGAAAGTTGGAAAAGGCAAACAAACAGATTCTCCCCCTCGGAGCCTCTTGAAAGAACTGTCTCTGCCCAACCTTAATTTTAGCCCTGCAAAACTCATTTTAAACTTTTGACCTCCACAACTATCAGAGTATTCATTTGTGTGGTTTTAAACCACTGAGTCTGTGGTGATTTGCTACAGTGGCAGTAGGAAACTAATATAAATTTTAGTGCCTAGAAGTGGAGTGCTGGCCACTGTGACAAGTCCTAAAAATGTGGAGATGGCTTTGGAATTTGATAATGGGTAGAAGCTAGAGGAATTTCAAGGAGCATGATTAAAGACCTAGATTGCCTACAGTAGACTATTTGTAGATATATTGGCATTAATGACTCTGTTAGTGAAGACTCATAAGGAAGTGAGGAGTGTGGAAGAGAAAACCAATATTCTCTTAGAGAATATCTAAATCATCATAAACAGACTGCTGGTAGGAGCACAGACATTAAAGGAGCTCCTGGTGAAAGCTCAGAAGGAAATGGGAATTCCTTATTAGACACTGAAAGAAAGGAGACCCTTGTTATAATGGAAGAAAGATTAGCTAAGCTGTGTCCTGCAGTTAGATGGAAAACATCACTTGGAAGAAATAATTTAGCTGAGGAGATTTCCAAACAAAATGTTCAAGGTGCTATTTTCCTCTTGCTGTTTATTGTAAAATGCAAGAAAAAGATAAATTAAGGAACTGTTATATATACTAGTATATTTTTTTAAAGCTTGATAATTCTCAGCCTAGCCAGATTGAAAAATTAGGAGATATACTATCAGGAAAGATGGTCTGGTGAGAAATCCAACTATGTAATGGATACCAGCTAGTTCATCAGAAGACTAAAAAGATCAGAGTATTTATGCACAAAGATAACTCTTAACAAGATTAGGCATGTGACTCGGGAATTCCCTCAACCATCTTAGCAGAAGCCAGAAATAGAAATAGGATTATCCAGGAAAAATCTATGGAGGACCCTCTTGCCTCATGGAATGAATCCATGATAGAATGGGAGACCACAAGGTTTTTGAGAATGTTATAGCAGCAGGAACACTGACAGCTTAGACTAAAACCTTTAACAACAACAAAAAAATGAAATGAAAGAACACTGTCAGGTGACCAAAATTCTACAGACAGGGGACAAGCTGATAAAACTACTCACCTGTAACTTTCATGAATGCATGCTGCCTTCATGAAAAAGGGAGGATGGCCCACAGGGCAGAGCCTCAAACTCAACGGGTAGAACTTTAGACCCAGAGACACAAGCCACTGAGTACTACTCCCAGACCCTAAACCCGAAGGAAGCTGGCCCTACTGGATTTAAAAATTGTTTGGGACTGCTCAATGAATCCTTTTTCCTTTCACTTTCTCCCTTTTTGAATGGAATGTCTAAAATTGTTATCCTAAGTATATCCCACCATTGTATTTTGGGAGAAAATAATTGATTTCTAGTTTCACAGGTCCACAAATAGAGAATGATTCTGCCTAAGAATGAATTATACCCAGAGCCTCACTCATAAGCAATATACATTATTGAAGATCTTGAGATTTGAGCTGATGAGACTTAGATGAGATTTTGGACTTGAAGCTGTAATGGTTGACACATCTAGGGACCTTGGGGTGAGGTGAAAGTAATTTTTTATTTGTGGTTGCTATAAATATTTGGGAGGCAAAGAGAAAATATATGTGTTGTTTCACCCCACTAAGTTTGTGGCAATAAGATACTAATGTGGCCAGGAGAGAGGAGGCAATCGAAGGAGGAGAAGGCCTGCACCACAAATGATCTTACTTATGGAGAGAGCACAGCCCTTGACAGTAGCAAAATTCTTCTCATTACACCACCCTGGAGTCCAGATGCCCTTTAGGGTGTCTTTCATACTGTAATACCAGGTTATACTTGCCCTGTAAAACCCTTTCTTTCTTGTTCCAGTCAGGTAGTCCATGACACGCCAGAAATAGGATAATTATATTTTCTGATTAAAATTAGGAAGCATCAGACAACATACTCTGTGTTATCTTCAGGTATAAGAGATTGGCTTGGAGATTCCAAAACTAGATACCAAAATGTTTAAACTTTTTGTAGCCATTTCAATAGTTTAGAGGACAGAAAGAGACACTATTTTGAAATGGGAGTTCCACAGAAAACCTGTAATATGTAGAAACTTATTTATCTAGGAAACTAGAGAGAGAGTGGTGATGTATATGGGATCTCAGAATCAAAGTTCACAAAAATGAAGGCACCTGAATACAGGACCCAAGTCCCTGATATGCACAAAGATGAGCAAGAGACTTAGGTAGGGTCAAGTGCAATAGACTAAAGCAAATTAATGGTCGTTTCTACCTCCCAAATACCTTGTTTCTACCTAGTTTCATTGAGCTTCACATAGACAATTTTGCTCACAAGAGCTCCTCAAGAGAGGATATTGCACCAGATATTTAGCCCTGACCAGGTAGCTCAGTTGGTTAGAGCATTGTCCCGATACACCAAAGTTGTGAGTTTGATTCCCCAGTCAGGGCACATACAAGAATCAACCAATGAAGCATAAGTAGAACAACAAATGGATGTTTTTCTCTCTCTTCCTTCCACTCTTTCTAAAATCATTAAATAAATTTAAACGTGTAAGAAATGGGCATTGAAAGGGGTTAGATGCATTTCCCAGGTAATCTCTATAAACAGGTAAGTGGCTGGGCTGGGACCCCAAAACACTTCCCACTCTGCCATGCTGCCAGTAACTGCTCCAGTGATAATGGAGCAGAGAATATCTGTGATGAAAGGAGTTGGAAGAATTTAACACCCATAAGACAATACTCTTTTCCCCAAAGAATTTATGGAAGAACAAAGAACATAGGGAAGAATTGATTAATTTAATTAATTCATGTGAATATTTCTTCCGGGAAACCTAAGAGAGTTAATGAAAACCTCAAAAGTGTTACTAACATATTCTAAGAAAGAAAAAGAATCTATTCTTTCAAATGATACAATTGACCTTGGAGGTTTTTTCAGAACAGCAGAATGGGGTAAAAAGAAAGTGGAAAAAAGTCATTTTGCTCTTTTAATATCCTGGAATTTTCATTTTTCTTATCAAAGAATGACTTTAAAAACTGCTTATCTTGGAATTGAGACCAACTGAGAGAAGTTGCAGAGCCACAGACATCCCGTAAAAACAAACAAACAAAACAAAACAAAACAAAACAAAACAAAACACACACACTTCCCCTGAGAGCTGTCCGTCGATGGCCCAGCTGCCCCTTGAAGCACTGAGCTCCTCAGTATGGGTAGGGTTCAAGCAGGAGACTAAGCAGCCGTGTGAGTGGCACCAGATGGATTCTGGGAAGACAGAGAGGATGCCCACACAAGTCCCACCTTGGATTTCTGTGATGCCTGGACGATCGCCTCATCGAAAGGGCTCAGCAGACCATGGAAAGTCATTCGGCTCCAATGACATTCAAAGAATGTCCACTTTGCTAACTGTTGAGTCAAGTGCTAGAGAACATCTTGTCACAGAAACTCTAGGTGACATAAGTCCTCTAAATACAACTGCACTCGTCCTTGACCTTGACCGGCCGCAGCCCCTCACCCTGCAGGCTGACCCTGACAGGCGCCTCTCAGCCCCAGGTGCCCGCAGTTCCACATCTCACTTACCTGTCTGGCTGAGTAAATTACTACAAGCAATGCCTGCCTCAAAGACTTATAATAAAAAGAGATTCAAGAGGACGACGCGAAGCGGAGCAGCATTCATGAGAACGCTGAGATGAAAATTCCCCGTCGGCCTTCACGCTGGAGAATTTACTTCCGGATGTAAAAATAACGCGCACTGCTGTATTTCTCCACTTTATTTGCTCTCCTCTGCAGAGATTACTGCTGTGTGCGCAGCGCTGTAAGAGTGGAGAAGGTCAGGTTGACAAAACTTCTTGGTGGGGAAGAATCCTTAGCCTTCCAAATATACATGCCTTGCAACTTCCAGGCCACAAAAGCAAACTCTGGCTTAAAAAATGCCAAGTCTCATCTCTAAGGAAAGTCAATAACTTCCAAATGGTCCCAAGATCACATTTGTGTGGTTATAATAAACCATTAAAAACATTAAGGAATAATTCAGATTGAAAGAGCTTTCAAGGTTGTTAGGTTTTTTCTTCCTTCTCAGTTTTGGCAAGGACAACAGAAAGCTCAGCAAAGAAAAAGCAGCTATAGGAAAATAGGAAAATGATAAAATCAGACCTGGTTGAACTTGCTTTTCATCTACCAACAACTTCCTAAGAAAAATGATAAAGGTATTTTGTAGCTTCTCTATATGAAAGAAACTTTACTTATTTTCAGGTTAGAGATAGCTTGGAATGGTTCTAAGAGTCTCTCCCCACCCCCACCCCCCCAACCCCCTGGTGGACAGTGTCCTCTCAAACCAAACATGAAAACAGTTTGAAAGTTTGGGCAGGTTTCAAAGGAGACAGAAAAGGGCACACAAGGAGTGCTATTCAACACATCAGTCCCAAAACTGATGGAAAGCCAGAAATGAACATGGGTTTGAGGGTGTGCAAGCAAAACACATTATTCTGTGTTCCCCCCCAAATAATCACCCATCAACAATGCCAGCTCTTAGACTGCAGTTCTAAGAAAGCCCAAACACCCCAAAGGAATCCCAGCCCGTCCCGGAACGAAGGCCCCATGCAGAATGTTACGACAGCTGGAACACCAAAGATCACCAGCTTTCAGACCTCATATGAAGCCACAGCATGATAAACAAATTCAATAAAATTACGAATTGGCAAACTGTTTGCAACAAATGTTATTTCCTGGATAACAAGATGGATAACGTACATTCTGCAACATATGTGAGGAATTATTGAAAACAGATGTAAATGTTCTCAAACTCAAGTCTTTCTTTGGCACAAATCTGAATACATTGATCTTACACTTTGCTTTACAGCCCTGCCCAATGTACCTCAAATAGGAACCCTCGTACGGAACAGAAGATGTTCTAGGAAGATATTTCTGCTGTCCTTCCCTATTTCATAACATTTGGGTTGGGGAGCATATTTGTTCCAAAAGCCCTTCCATATAACACCAAATAAAACTTTGAATCCGGAATGAAAAAGCAAAAGCAAGGATGAACTGCAAACAGGGGATAATAATTGTATTTAAATTGCCCCAGGCCTAAAGGTCCTCTGCTAACACACCCACACTGTAAAGAATGTCATGACTCTCCCACAGCCCACGCCCTTCAAAACCAAAACCCCTTCCCCTTAGCTAAGTGCTACGTCCCTATTAGGTCTTTTGTTTTTGCCTCTGGCACCGCCACTCACTTGCTTATGTGGCAAAAGCAGCCAAGTCGCTGCATCCTACCTGCCATACAGTCAGGATTTCCCTAACTGTGAGGAGAACTGTCTCCTGAGCACGCACAAAAACATGCAATATGCAATCATCGCATTTTGGAAATGGGGGCCCAGAGAGGTATTTTCCATGAAAAGTAATTTACATTTTTCAGCTACAAATGCATCTTTTCTTCTAAGAAGAATCATCTGTACAACAGATTTGTATCTGAAAATAGAAGGCCGGATTTATGCAAAAATGATCTCAGGGGATCATCACAGAAACACAAAAAAGTAATTTTCTGCCAAAATTATACAGAGCACTCACAAGAGATGTTTTTCAAATATGACCACTAAACACATAAAATACACAAATGAAATGGAATTAATACAAAGCAAGAGTTCTATGGTGATCTTAAAGAGTTTAGGGATGTCAGACAAAACGTCAGAATAGAATTCTTGAGAGTTTAAACATTATAGAAATGTCAAAGCCCATATTTTTACACTGAAAAGAAGCTCTTTTGCTTTGTAAGGATTGGTCTCTCCAGTTTATTTAAATATTCCACAAGTGCACTAGATGGTGAAGTTAATTCTCTAAAACTCCCAAATTTTGTTAATCTGCCCCAATATAAAACTGTTACCATCACCTACAGTAAACTGAACTATAAAACTTTATTTATTTAAATGTTTTTGATATGTATTTCTTTTTTAAAATTTCTTTATTCATTAAGTTATTACATATGTGTCCCACCCCCCCCCTCATGCCCTCACCCCCCTGTTGTCTGTGTCCATTGATTAGGCCTATATGCTTGCATAGAAGTCCTTTGGTTGATCTCTCCCCTTACCCCCACCCTCCCCTGCCTTCCCTCTGAGGTTTGATGGTCTGATTGATGCTTCTCTGTCTCTGGATCTGTTTTTGTTTATCAGTTTATGTTCATTATATTCCATAAATGAGTGAGATCATGTGATATTTATCCTTCTCTGACTGGCTTATTTCACTTAGGATAATGCTCTCCAGTTCCATCCATGCTGTTGCAAATGATAAGAATTCCTTCTTTTTTACAGGTGCATAGTATTCCACTGTGTAGATGTACCACAGTTTTCTAATCCATTCATCTGCTGATGGGCACTTAAACTGTTTCCAAATCTTAGCTATAGTGAATTGCACTGCTATGAACATAGGGGTGCATATATCCTTTTTAATTGGTGTTTCTAGTTTCTTGGGATATATTCCCAGAAGTGGGATCACTGGATCAATGGGGACTTCCATTTTTAGTTTTTTGAGGAAACTCCATACTGTTCTCCACAGTGGCTGCACCAGTCTGCATTCCCACCAGCAGTGCACAAGTGTTCCTTTTTCTCCACATCCTCACCAGCACTTGTCGTTTGTTGATTTGTTGATGATAGCCATTCTGACGGGTGTAAGATGGTACCTCATTGTCGTTTTGATTTGCATCTCTCGGATGATTAGTGACTTTGAGCATGTTTTCATATGTCTCTTGGCCTTTCTTCTGTCTTCTTTCAAAAAGTATCTATTTAGGTTTTTGCCCGTTTTTTGATTGGGTTTTTTTTTTTATCTTCCTTTTGTTAAGTTGTATGAGTTCCCTGCAAATGTTGGAGATTAAACCCTTATCAGTGACAACATTTGCAAATATGTTCTCCCATGCAGTGGGCTTTCTTAATTAATATTCGACAAAGGAGGCATGAATATACAATGGAGTCAAGATAGCCTCTTCAATAAATGGTGTTGGGAAAATTGGACAGATACATGCAAAAAAATGAAACTAGACCACCAACCATCACCATACACAAAAATAAACTCAAAATGGATAAAGGACTTAAACATAAGATGGGAAACCATAAAGATACTAGAGGAATCCACAGGCAGCAAAATCTCAGACATATGCCAAAGCAATTTCTTCACTGATACTGCTCCTAGGGCAATGGAAACTAAAGAGAAAATAAACAAATGGGACTACATCAAAATAAAAACCTTTTGCACAGCAAAGGAAACTATAAAACTTTATTTAAAGACAATAGTTAAAAGAAGGCTTCACAGAACCAGAATCCTATAACAAATCAGGAACAGGCAGCAGCCTCTTAATGTTTCTTACCATGGACAATGACCTGGTCAGCAAATTCATTAGTCAACAGAGCCAAATATCAATAATATTTCTTCAAAATAGACTCGCCCAGGCCGAAAACCGACTTCTGCGCATGGGCCACGAAGTTTCAATCGCACTGTACATGCGCCCGCACCTGGTATTTTGTGGAAGAGCCACACTCAAGGGGCCAAAAAGCCTCATGTGGCTCGCAAGCCACAGTTTGCGGACCACGGACCTAGGACATTTAAATAACAAGGGGTCAAGGGTCATTTTTTTGTTCTTGTTAATTCTCACCTGAGGATATTTTTTCCATTGCTTTTCAGAGAGATTGGAAAGGAGGGGGAGGGGGGAAATGAGAGAAATTTCGATGTGAGAGAGACACTTCAACTGGTTGCCTCCAGCATTTGCCCTTGACCAGAAATTGAACCCACAACTCTTCAGTGTATGGGTTGACACTCTAACCACTGAGAACACTGTCCAGGGTGGACCAAGAGTCATTTTTAATTACAGTTGACCCTGGAACAACATAGGTTTGAACTGCACGGATTCGCTTATAAGTGGATTTTTCCCAATAAATACAGAGAGTACTATAAATGTATTTTCTCTTCCTTATGATTTTCTTAATAATTTTTCTTAAGCTTTATTGTCAGAATTCAGTTTATAATATATATGTAATATACAAAACATGTGTTAATGGACTGTGTTATCAGTAAGGCTTCCAGTCAACAGTAGGCTACTAGTTGTTATGTTTGGGGGGAGTCAAATGCTACACATGGATTTTTAGCTGTGTCCCCACCTTGCGCATTGCTCAAGAGTCAGCTGTGCTCTATTTTAATAAAATCAGCAATTCCAAGAAACTGCAGCCTGTGAACAAAAGCAAAAAGGTAGAATGGAAGGAACTCTGGGCCAGGGATTAGTATATTTGGGTTTTTAGGACCAACCCTTCACTTAACTAGGATTTGACTTTAGGCAATTAATTAACCTGAGACCGCATCCATGAAAGAAAAAAGAGTTATACCAAAAAGTCTCCTAAGATTCCTCCAGCTTTAACATCCAATATGTAACAGATAAATCATGGCAGGATTAAGTAAGAGTCACCCCTTAATAATTTTTGAGGAGGTCAAATTCCACCTGTGTTATAAGAAAGAACCAAGAATCACTTCTGAGGCCCCCAAAAGCCACATGGTGCTTTTTCTTCTATTGAAAGATAGGAAATAAGCTCAATTTTATAGACGAGAAAGGGAGCAGGAGACAGAGAAAGTCCCACCTCTATTTGTCTCTACTTTGATGTTCCACACGCAGCCACTGTTTATGTTGGCTGTCATCCTTTGATTTCCACTATAGTTTGCAGCATGGGGGTCACTGGGTAACCTCTGCCTTCAAGAGTCTTATGAGCTCTCAACCCCCAGGCCAACAGTGCCTATGCATCTGGCGGGCTTTCCCTGACAGTCTCCAGCACTTGGCAAGAGAAGATCGAAAAGATGCAGAATAATGTCAACTCGAATAGTAATCTGTTAGGTGAATGGTTCTGTTGCTTACTACACAAGAGTAGGTTATGGTTTCATATATCATGTTCAATGTGCAATAGATATTTTTTTCACCCATTCATATTAAACTGGTGTAAATGTTTTCATTCGTTGCCACAGTTCTGGGTGGTAAGCTTGGGCTCTCCCAGGAATTTGTTTGCTTTAAAATGCCATGCATCTCCAGGCAGCCTGAGCTCGTAAAAAATGGGCACATCTTCTAAATGAATTTCCCCTTTTTTGCAGTTAATAACTAACCAGCACAGCAGAAATACACCATGTGTGAAGCCCGTTTACTATAGGTGGTAAATCACGTGCCTAACATCCTGTAATTCATTCTGAATACTGTACTCCGTTCACTGTAATACGCTTTGCCCCAAGCTGCCAGGCATCAACACCACCCAAAGTCTGTGGCAAATTTGATTCCGATTCAGGGTCTATCCTAGGACATGCATTTTTTCTGAGGAGAGAAAGTGGAAAGGAATTTTTAAAGCAGCATCATGACAATTTGCACCTGGGAGCAGGCTTTATTGCCCAGCCTCCACACCCCCACCATCCCGCCCATGGCCCTTGCCCACAGGTGGGCCTCAGGAGAAGGCTATGGTCTAGGTAGGTCGGCTCTGGCCTCTTGTGCCATCTGTCCTTGTGTTTCAACTTCCCTTCCCGTCTTCACAATTCTCCAGAGCTAAAAACTCACCTCCCAAGGTGTCCGCTGACAACTAGCGTGTTAAGATTACAACCCCTCTTAAAACAGATCCTGGCTGCTGAGCCCTTAAACCTGAATACCCTGAGGACCCCAAATTATGGAAATGCACTGAGGCTGCCCTTTGGGGCAGGTGAGCCTCTGAAGTCACACCATACACGGTCACCCCTACTTACCAGCCATACCTCTGTGTGGCTAAAGGAAACCCTTTAGAGATGCAGGGACAGCCACGCTTCCACACTCCTCCCCTGGATGGAAAGGGTCCTAGCCCTGCCCTCTGTCCACAGTCAGTTTTCCAGCTCTACAATCTCTCTTTTCAGGTTTCTATCAAGGTGGGGGTTAGGTTTACAACTTGTTTAGAGAGAACAGGCTGGGATAAAGGGGAGCACATGCCTGAAGCACCCCTAAGACATCAGGGGACTCTTGGGTTCTCTCCCCTTGCCTGAGGGAGTGGCTCACAAGGGCAAGGCTCAGGGTTTCCTGAACTGCTCTCAGGTCCTACCATGTCTCCCAGCATCCTTTACATCAGAGTTTAGCAACCTCTTTCTGTAAAGACCCAGATAAATCTTTAGTCACTGTGAACCATACAGTCTCTTCTTCAACTAGACAATGCTGCCTTTGTATCATGAAAAGAGCAGCAGACCATACATATCCCAATAAACCTAATTTATAAGAACAGGCAATGGCCATAGTTTCTGCTGAACCCTGATCCAGACCCCTGCTGGCCAAGAGAAATGCAAGCCATGAAGATAATTTAAAACCCTCTTGTAGCCACATTAAAAAGGTAAAAGGAAATGGGTAAAAATAGTTTTTAAAATATTTTGATTAAGCTAATATATCCACAAGATTATTGTTTAAACATGCAATAAAAATGAAAGAGTAATTATGAGATATTTTGTAGTTTTTCCTCTGCTCACACACTGTGGCACAGCTCAGTTCTCCACTATTCCATAGGCATATGTGTTTACTGGCTACTGTAATTGACAGTGGAAATCTAAATGGACCATTGCCTGTTTTAGGCACCGTAGGGGACAACAGTCCTCCAGACCACCAGAGGGCCACCTTCCTCATCTCCTCCTGAGACTTGTCCCAAGTCACTGGCACACCTAGGGCATCAGCAGAGCTGCAGGTGCCAACACCATGAGCCACTCATCACCAAACCTCACTGGAGAATGTTTAGAAGATACATTTCCCATAATTGGCACATCTCTACAAGAGGCCATTTTATTCGTCAAAAACGATAAGGCAAATTTAAAGGCTTTTGAGAAGAACAATTGAACACTAAAAGCATTTTCAAAAAGAAAAAAAGAAATCTTTTCACTGCTTGCATTTTGCTTCTTCCCCCCACCTTCTCATGTTACAGACTCAAAATGTTTTCTGTTGGATCTATAGGTAACCCCTTCCCACTAATACCAATAACAGACTCTTATTCTTAACCATCCTCTTTAATTTTGACAAACTCAGAAATGTCACTGAGGGAGACCTTCTCAGTACTAGGGTCCCCAAATAATGTCATTTCCCCATCTCTGCTCCTGTTGTTTAAACATAATCCTCCCCCAGACAAGGTTTGTTTAGTGGGAGTGAAGTGGGGAGGAAGTTGAGAGAGCTTTCACTCCGATTTTTTTTTTTGTAATAAAAAGCCATCAAGACATTTTCTTTCTTTCCCTATGTTTTCAACTTACACAAGATTCTTTTAAAAAAGCATTTTCTAAAATGTGCCTAAAGTAATCTTTTCCACGAGGAAACACAAACCCAACAAAACAGCCCTTTGTTTCAACTAACATTTTGCAAATAGAAAATAGCTATACCTGGCACAGGTCTTGGGCTTAAGGAAATTAGGGAAGCCACACTAGCTGTTCTGGGGGTCCCCACGTCACCGTGGGTGGACTTGAACACCCACTAATGGATTTCAGTATGCCCTACAATACCAGCCACCATGACATCTATAAAAGAACCCTCCCTGTGTGTAGGGATAGAGGAAAACCAGTTCTCCTCTATCCCATGACAGGCCTGTACTTTGCCAGTGATGTGAATTGGGAACAACACTGGACCAGTACTCAGGAAACTTTCATTCCTGCAAGTATTCAAGAGTTGGCTCCATTGCCACTTGGTAGGGATGTTGTGGGTGAGAGTAGATGCCTTTGGAGGAGGAGACAATGCTGGCCTAAAGCCCTCTCAAACCGGAGACTAACACCCTATGATTCAATAAGATCTAATACCTCTAGACACTAACTATCCCAGTCACCCACCCAACACTCAGTTTCCTCATCAGTAAATGAGTATGATACCACCTACCTGGAAGGAATATTGCAAAAAGTAAAAACAGAACACTAAAGAGTGCTCAGCATATAACAGATACCAGACATATGACAGTTATTCTATATCATTACTTGTGAAATTGGTCAATGATACAAGATGACCCACACCATTGGCAGAGCTAACTCACAACCCTTACCCAGAACCCCCCCTCCCCCCCCCCCCGCACTACCAAACCCACTCTTTGCTGGCAGTTTGCCTTCCTCTGTCTCATCCTCCCCTAAAGCTGAGGTGTGGGAACGTGATGAATTATGGTCTACAGGACACAAAGGGATGTAAAAGGGATGCACTGAAGGGAACACCCCTCCCTGCTTTGATATAACCTTGTATGTCCTCCTGTGATTCATAGAGCCATCACACCCAGGTAGTGGCTATGAGGAAACAAGCCCTAGCTCCAAGCCGATATGTTAAGGCTGGCAGAGA
The DNA here is from genome assembly GCF_963259705.1 of Myotis daubentonii. NCBI lineage: Eukaryota > Metazoa > Chordata > Mammalia > Chiroptera > Vespertilionidae > Myotis > Myotis daubentonii. The sequence goes on from NC_081852.1 coordinate 17,772,159, forward strand.
GAAAGATGGAAGGAGTCTGGTCCTTGATGTCAATTGCTGGATCAATCCCTTCACTGCTTACCTCAGCTTTCCTGTTATGTGAAATAATAAAATCTCTTCTCTGCTTAAGCCACTTTTCTTAAGTCTTCAATTACAGTAGAGTATTCTACCTACAACTAGTGTCCTCTAGTTCTACAATATTATGACTATAAATCCGAGTTCCTAATCTCATCAAACTAATACTCTCCTACAACTGAACTTGTTTTACCTGCCCTGACAGATTGAATAGATGTGTCTCTTCTCTCTCATACATACCACATCCACCATCTTTGTGTCTTTATACACTTCACTATGTCAACTTAGAATATATTCTTTCTGCTTTCTCTTCTTTTTTAGGCCAAATTCATGTCCCAATTACTCCAAAGTGATTTTTCTGACCACTGCTAGCATATATATATATATATATATATACATATATATATATATTCCCTATTCATTTCTATATCTCTCACAGGTTGTATCACAATATCATAGAATGATAGAACTATGATCATCTAGTCTAACCTATTGAATGAGGAGAGAATGTCCTCAAATAACATCCTATGATAAACATTACGAACCTAACTCAGATTTAAGAATTTCAGCATCAGGCAGGTTGCCATCTTATAAGAGCAGTGAAATGCACTACCAAAACCTTCCTTATATTTAACATCATGACTGTCACATGCTAGGTATTCAACATATATTGCTGAATAAATGACAGATCTAAACCCACTACCATTGCTTATAGTGTCATGAATAGACCATGACTCATTGTAGAACAAATGTTTCTCCTTCCAGATTGTAGAACTGGGAGTTAAAGCTGCTTATCAATCTCTAATAGGTATGTGAACAGAAGGTCCATAAGCTCAGGAACCATATTATGGCCAATTGTCCATGAACATATGGCAGCAGAGAAAGCTAATAGGGTAGAGGGAGTGAAAGCAAACATACTGAAAGAACTGAAAGGAGCTCCACATAACCGCTAAGAATTGAAGAGGGTAGGTGTGACCCTAAGGAGCTTTCCAGGCTCTTGTTCCAGTCCCCCAGGGGGGCTGGTTAAGTGTCTAGCATTGGAGTTCCATAAGATGACCCTACCAATTCCTGTGTATTGCTTAGAGAAGATTGAGGAGATTTCTGTCACCTGCAACCAAAAGATCCTTGACCAAGGCCTTCAGCTATCTCAGCGTAAAAGTATATGTGAGTATTTATGAAAGTTGTTTCTGAAACAAACCAGCTGGAGACAGAGGAGTGAAATGGGTGAACTGCTACCCTTGATCAGAACATATTTGAACAAGTGAGCAAAATCACACCCCTTACAGCTTCCCTGCCACACTGCAACCCCTCTTTTTGCCCATGTAGGAAAACTGCCCACCTTTCTAAAGCAGTAACATGGGCGCAAACCTGCAGTCCTCTTACACGCCACTTCTCCTCAGAGAATATGGGTCAACTCTACAGGTGGAGCTCCCACAAGAGGGTCTGCTTCTCTGTGCTCACAGTACAACACACCAGCCATTCGTCTCCAAGAGGGTAACCCTCAGCCACACAGCAACTCTAGCCCTTGGTTCCTTGATTTCCCCTGGAGTCCCTGACTTCCTTCCTGGTGACTCATGTGCCCTTTGGAGCACCAAGCCTTATAAAACCTTTATAGGGCATTGCCAACCAGAGCACTATTTTCCTAAAAGGGAAAATAAATAAATAAATAAATGCAGGGCCCTAAAAACAAGTAATTATAATGGCAAAAGGACAGGCAGCTAAAGATATCGGGACAGATAATCCAAATGATGCCCCTTCCAATGATACCACATGAAATACTGTATGTTCCACCAAATCGTAGAACTCTCTTTAATCTTGACTCATTCACTCACCATTTATTGAATACTAGTGGCCCGGTGCACGGGATTCGTGCACTAGTAGGGGGCATGGCCTGTGGGGATCGGCCACTGTAGGAGCAGCTGCTCATCCCAGTCAGCGGAACAGTGCTCCCACTGTGGGAGCACACTGAGCACCAGGGGACAGCTCCTGCATTGAGTGTGGTCAGTGCACATCATAGCAACTGGTCAACTGGTCATTCTGCTGTTTGGTCTCTGGGCTTCTATTATATAGAATTTTCCAGACTGCCTAGGTTCCCATCTCAATTCTGCTCCTTAAGAGCAATGTAATCTTAGGCAAGTGGCTTAGCACCTCAGCACTTACATTATCTGTCCTGCAAAATGGAGATAATAGCAGCATCTCTATCACAGTGTTATGGTGATCATCAAATAAATTAATACATATTTATTTAAGTACCTAGCACATAGCATGGAATAAATGTTAATTACTATATCCACCAAGATAGGATAGATTATGCTGCAATAACAAACAAGCTTTAAATCTCAAGGAGCTTAAAGCAAAAAGAGTTATTTCTCTCCCATTCTACAAATCCAGTGTGCGTCCACTGGTATGGAGGGTGCTCTGACCACTGTAGTTATTAAGGACCCAAGCTAACAGAGTCTCCAACATCTTATGATGCTGGCTTCTCAATAAAAGGCTTAGAGTTTGCCTTAGCATAAGAAAGGGGGGCACTCGCTGTTCACTGGGTCTTAAGTACTTCTCTCTAATGGTGGGTGGCACAAATCACTTCTGCTCCCACTGACTTGACCAAAGCAAGGCACACCTAACCTCAGGGGGAAGGGAAATGTGACTCTCCTATATGCCTAGAAGGGTTACAGAACTAGAAATACTTGTGAGCACTAGTATTCCTAACAACATCCACCGCAACTAGTATTATTACTATATACCAGGCCCTATGCTAGATATCCACATCCTAGCCAGTACTTCACACATCTGAACAACTCTGATATATCTATAATAATAAAAGCATAATATGCTAATTAGACCAGACGTCCTCCTGGACGTCCTTCCAGATGACCTTCCAGATGAAGCAGGGGCTGAGAGGGAAGCCCGGTCCTGGGTGCCTGCCAGCAGCCAGAGGGAAGCCTCCCGAATGCCAGAGGGAAGCCGGTGCTGGCAGCCGGGGGAAGGAAGGCCTACTCTTGCACAACATAACAAATCAATTGGATTATGCTGGACATTTGCCTTTTATTTCTGCGCATGTATGGACAGAACTCATTTTTGAGGCTGGATCTGGTGAACACCAATAATGCTAGGTTGTTGGGCTGGGATTCCATCAAACCAGTTGCTGGAGGCGGGTAGAACAGCCACCTGGAGAATGGCCTAAACTGATGCGTTATTTGGTAGCAGAGTAATTTTGAATTAGTAGATTACCCTTCCTCTACTTGGAAAACCAATGGATACAAGCTTTTTCATGACCAACATTTCTGTGGTTTTGGAAGATATTATTGCATACAGAAAGATCAATGTTAAGATGCACTTAGGAGCTCCAATAACGTGCAACAATTTTCTTAAAACTACAATAGAAAAAAATCAACTGAAACATGAAAGTTTAAAGCCCTATTATCCACATTTCACTCTGTAACATCCCACTTCCCATCATCCTAACATGCATCTTAAGTGTGCTAATTGGAAAGGCTCTGCCATGCATACAGCTCTGTTTTCCAGATGACAACTGCTTTGCTTTTATCACTGGGCTCAATACCAAGAGGGGAATCATTTTCAAAATTCAAAGGGTTTTGATCTGGCTGTGTCAACCGGCTTCCTGAGCTCTGTTGGTATTCTGTCTTAGAGAAAAAACAGGAATGCCCAGGTGGTAGGGCCGAGGCTAGGGAAAGGAAAGCAGCCCTGGGTGGTTGAGTGAATAAAGGGTGTCCTAAGATTAAAAACAAAACCAAAGTCCAATAAGGCTGCCAAATCATTTCCCCCTGTTCCTTTAGGGAAGCACACTAAATATGCTACAAATGTTTATTGAAAAGAAAATCATTAACTAATAAATCCCAGAAAAGAACTCTCAGGCAGCTTAAGTACCACCCAGGAATACAAGCAGAGAGACTTTCTCAGTTTACACTCATCTCCTCCAAAATGACACAAACATTGGGCAGATGAAAGCTGTGTGGTCCAGTGGGTGACTCATGCCTATGAAAAACCATCAGGAAAAAAACACACACAACAAGATAAACCCATGTTTCTGTGAGTCACTCCATGTTAGAGAACGATCCACCAGGCAGAAAAGCAGAATCTTCAAGTTCAATGTCCCTGAGCCCAGGAGAAGGAAGCTCTTCGCTTTTCTCCCTGCATAAAAGGTGCTTCCAAATAACTCACATATGTAAGACTAAGGCTAACAGAAGGGGACCAAACATTCAAATGAACACAGAAATACAAACTCAAGAATACCAATGCTTTCCAATGATGACAAATGGGTTCATTACCTATACTGGGGAGCCATATGCTTCAACTTTCACCCATGTGTTCAACATGATGAAGAGCCAGCATTTCAACCATGCAGAGCTTTCTCTGGGACCTTATCTACTGGTCATATCATGACTGTCCCCTCAACACCACTGCTGGAACAATATAATGTGATCAGTGAAAGGCTCAACAAGTATATTACTCTGTCTTCTAGCCGGGAGTTTTCAACACACGGTTCAGGATGGGGGAACTTTGGGCATTAGAAATCGCATGCAAACTATGTCTATGAGATACCAAAATACAACCTAAAGAAAATGTGTATTTGTGTCATTTCTGGAAAATGTTCATTTCTCAAATGGACCTGTAAAGTGAAGAAGCATCTCTTTTCTAGATCCATCCAAAGAATATCCTGACCTCTCAAGATACAAACCTTACGCTATTCTGGGGGGAAAAAAAATGAAAAGGAGGTCTGACTAAGGTTCTAACTTGGCAAGAGTCCTTAATTCTGGAACAGTGGTCGTCAACTTTGTTGGTTTGCAGGGAACTCAGCTCGAGAACTTTTTAAAACAGATTCTCATCTACCCCACAAGAGATTCTGATTGAACACCCAGGTGACTAAGATGTGGGCAGTCCGTTGGCTACGCTTCCAGAAACTCTGGTCAAATGGTTTTGCCGCGTGGGTCAGGCCCTGCAGGCAACTTTGAGTGAACCTCTTTCAGAAAAGCACCTCGTGAAAGCAGTGGCCTCCCCAGAATTCTCCTCTGTCGGCAGCTCCATTGCAATATTCTCAGTGTGCCAGACACCCCGGAAATGCAAACTCATGCCTGCCTGGCTCCGCCTCTTGCCTATTTCTGTTCTGCTCACAATTCCATGCTGCCCAGGTTGTCCATAACAGGTCTGACATCCTTGGCTGTGGGTCTGAAGAAGCTTTCATTTGTTCCTGGAGCAAAAGGATTCTCATCTGGGAAACCCTGGATTCTCCCCAGCTCTCTGCCATTTCCACAACCTGAGCACATGTGCTCACCCCACCCCTGTCTTGTCAATCAGCTCTGCTCCTGCCTGGGTTCCCTGCTCACCTGGAACAGAGCCTGGGAGAGAAGGAATGATCATATGACCTTGAATGGAAACAGAAAGATATTGGAGAACAGGTATGGGGACAAGGTTTTGCCCCTGAACATACAGGGCATATGTCCCTGAATTTCAAAGTCTCATGCTCACAACTAAATTAGGAAACAGACACTAAGCAGATAATCAGGCCCCAAAAGAAAGTGTGTGTGAATAATGGAAACAAACAAAATATAGATTCTAGAAGCTCTGTCAATAATGGCCGGCTGGATTCTCAGTTCACCATTTAACTATAAATCCATACTCACTGAGGATTGTATCACAGATCATAAATACCTGTTTATATCATGTCACCACATTCGGAACTGCCCCAGAAAATCATTAACTGGCAAAGAAAGTTTGCAGTTTGGAAGACAGTGGTAATGAAATGCTCCTCTCTACGTTTCCTACTCACGGTGGAAAGAGCAGAAAGAAATCTCTAAATAGATGTATTTTAGCATGCAGTCATAAATATCTACCTCCCTTCCCAAAGACACGTTGCTGAGCTAATTTATACCAGGCTGCTGACTTTTTGTTTCATGCTATATTGATGGGCTTGACAGTTTTTCGAACAGTTTATAACTGCAGCAGTGTTGATCTTATTTAAAGAGAATATTAAATCAAATCCCTTGTCATTGGCATAAAATCTCCTATAGCATCAACAAAAGGCGGCAGTTTTCATCGATTCCCTGATACAAAAGACACATGAAGCAGACTGATGCTGCTCTGCCAAAAAAAAAAAAAAAATCACAATTAAAGCCCCATGAAAACTATTAGTCATTGTAAAGGTCATCATCGCCTTTTAATGGCATCCTGAAGGGAAACAATATGCTTCACTTCAACATCGAGGGCGAAGAGAATAAAACCCCGATTCCAGGTGGGCATAGCGGAGAACACCAAGAAACCTTACACACTTGTTGTATCAAAAGGTAACCCTCATAAAACATAATTTGCATCACTTGATTCACTGTCCACATTCATGATGAGGAAATGTCCAGGGAAACAGCTGATGAAAAACGCATGCACACAACCAGATGTGCTCAGTCTGGCCGAATGAGCCAAAACATGAGGGGGATTGCTATGTGGCCAAGGGTTTTCACTCTCCCAGACCAGAGGAGGGACCATTTACTAATCGGGAGGTAGGAATGAGGGTCTGAGCTCCATGTGTGCCAGCAACGAGCAGCTCACTGCTCTCTCAGGCCCTTGGCTTCCTGACCTGTGAAGGGATTGAATCTAGTTTCTTTGAGTCCTAAATAGCAAATATACTTATTCTTCAATGCTAACCCTGGTCATTCAAGCGCATCCTCCTGGATATCAGTTTCCTGAGTCCTAAAATGGGATGGGTTGTGTTGAGAAGGATTCTGAATCAGCATCCAGAAGCAGCAGCAGGAAAGAGAGCCCTGGTGATCAGCAATGTGCTCCAGGGGCACCAGAGGGGGGCATGGCAGTAGCTCACCCAGCTCTTAGGCCTAAAATGCCAAAATTCTGTCAAATTCACCCCAAAAACACTGTAGAGAAAGCTTAATTAACCATCAATTGACCCATCCAAGAGAAATTGCTATGTCCTCAACCAAGGCTCTCTACAAAGTTCAGACCTCAACAGTGGTTGAGGATGTGCTTAGTACAAAAGTGGCATGAAAATGACCAGGGAGCCAAGCATTCCAATTCCTTCTATTTACTTGTACTTTTGGGCCTGGGGAGACCTCTTCCAAAAACCTCCTTTTCTGAAGGGAATATGCTACTATTTTCATAAAATGTTTATTCAATAAGAAATTCCTAAGGACCTACTTGGTACAAAGAGCTGTGCACCTTGGTGTGAGGAAGCCATCCCATCGGGGAGGCTGCATGCATAGTGGTTTAGAGCTTGGGCCCTGAGACATTAACAGGCTTCAAAACCCAGCCCTTCTACTTGCCAGCTGTGTGACCTTAGATAAGTTAATTAGGCTCTCTGAGCCACAATGTTTGAATCTCTAAAGAGAGCACACTCATACATTCCTCATAGGACTGTTGCAAATTACACACAAGGTCAACCTAAGTCAGTGATGGCGAACCTATGACACAGGTTGATGAACTCATTTTTTTGGTTGATTTTTCTTTGTTAAATGGCATTTAAATATATAAAATAAATATTAAAAATATAAGTCTTTGTTTTACTATGGTTGAAAATATCAAAAAATTTCTATATGTGACACGGCACCAGAGTTAAGTTAGGGTTTTTCAAAATGCTGACATGCCGAGCTCAAAAGGTTCACCATCACTGACCTAAGTGCTCATACAGCACCTGTTTTATCAACGTTATATCTCTGCTCAGGCCACTCCACTAAGCGCCAGTCCCACTGAGGCAACTGCCCCTCTTTCTCCTCACGTGGAGATTTCCAAGGCACTTCAAAGACACCATATCAGAACACAATTGGGTTCTCTTGCACCTCACCACTACCAAAGCAAGAACTAATCAAAACCCAACTGGTCCTCTAAGCAATCATTATCTACGTGAATTTCCTACCAACCACCCATCTATTAGGCTGCATCATATGAAATTACTGTTTCTGCAGATCATAAATGTCAGAATATTGGCAATTTCATAAGGTTTAAGCCAGAAATCTAGACGTCATCTCTGGCATCTTTTTCTCTGCAGGCCACCCTGCCAAGCCCTGCTGACTGGGTCTCCTCAATATATTCCCACACTTTCCACTTCTTTCTCCACCACCACACTGATCCCAATGCAGGCTGTCTGCCCTAGATGGTTACAGTGCCCTCCAAAATGCCCTTCCTTCACTCCTGCTATTAACCATTGTGTATCTGGCACAGCCAGTGTGACTTCACAAAATCCCAGCCTGATTCTGATAGCTTCCTGCTTAAAAACACTTGAGTAGCTGTGTAAGGCTCAGAGAATAAAGACAGATGAGTAGATAAAGGAGAAGTGGTACCTATATACAATGGAATATATTACTCAGCCACAAGGAAGAATGAAATCTTGCCATTTTCAACAACATGGATGGACCAGAGGGTATTATACTAAGTGAAATAAGTCAGAAAGAGAAAGACAAATACTGTATGATTTCACTTTTATGTGGAACCTACCAAACAAAAATAAACAAACAAGCAAAACGGAAGCTAACTCATACATACAGAGAACAAATTGATAGTTGCTATGGGACAAGGGGGGTGGGGGAACGGGAGAAAAAATGAAAGGATTAAGAAATAGATATTGATAGTTACAAATAGTCAAGGGTATGTAAAGTACAGCATAGAGGACATAGTCAATAATACTGTAATAATGTTGTAATAACTATGTATGGTGTCAGGTGGGTACTAAAGGCTTAGCAGGGTACTCACTTCCTAAGGCATATAAATGTCTAATCACCATGTTGTACAGCTGAAACTAATATAATATTGTATATCAGATGAAATTGAAAGATAAATGTTAGATAAAAACATACATATATATATATGTACCAGAAACCTTCAGGGCTGTTGGCCTACCATCACCTCCTCTACCTCCCTGGCCTCAACACAACAGCAATCAGTAAAAGTTGGCTGAATAAGTGTTTATTATGCCATTATCGTTACTGTTAGTACCCTGAACCATCAAGGTTAAGAACCAGCAGGGAGATGAGGAAACTACACAATATGGCCATCGGTCATCTTCACCAAGTGCTCGTGGCAAAACACGTCCACCCCCGAGAGTGACTGTGGAGCTGCAGGGAAGCCTGGGGCCGGGGCTGAAACAAGCAGGCCCTTGGAGTATGGGCTGCACCTGATGGCAGAGGTCAGGGGGGAGCAGCCCCCAAATAGAAGAAACAGCGTAAACAAAAGCACAAATGTGAGGCTGGGAACGGGAACTAACAGCTGGCGGAACGTTCCGGCTCAGGGGCCTCGCTGTAGAGTCGGTCACAACTGTGGACAGTCCTGAACGCAGGCTGGGGAGTGCCCTTTTCCTAACCTAAGTGTGCAGGTGGTAAGTACGGTGTGTGAAGAAATTAAGGCAGTTCTTTATGAAGCCTAAAAAGTGTGAACATCGTTACTCGAATAATCGCACAGAGATGACTTTTTAGGTATACGCAGGGAAAAAGACAACCATGTTTGAGCACAACGCAACACCTTCTCCTTTTTGAAGCCATATGTTAAAATGTGCCTAATAAAAATATGCTTTCCTATTGTACACAAATGCATGTTACGCGTGCTATCCTTTTCAAAGGGCTTTCAAACACACTGCACACAAATGGCTCTCAGCCACCTCTGACGCACACCCCTGTCTAATGATCAAGTGTTTGGTCATCCCAGCTGACATCTTCCAGCTGGTACTGCCCCAGAAAGAGGCTTCCCAGATGAAAGACACGTGTACTTCTCCGGAAGGCAGGAACTCACATCTGCAGCTCCCTGCATCAAACACTGGTATCGAAAAAGGAGGTGTTTATTCTACTCCGGGCTGCGGTGATTACTGCTTAAATTCACCAAGACAAAGGTGAATTTTTCTAAAAATGAAAAGAATGCCTTTAACAAATGAATAATTCACAAATGCCCACGTACTGTGTGCCTATGTAACAGGAACCCAACTGAGCAACCAAAATGCTCTGATTGTGATGTACAATAAGATCCAAATGTTCAAAACCTGCAGTTAACTCCTTATTCAGAAATATGTCCACTGCTCAAAATGGAGAGCTACTTAATTTCCACTCGAAGGCCGTAGGGAACATGACATGCCTCTGCTGACTCGCTCCCTGTTTAGACTCAACAGAAGTACAGGTGTATTATGTCGTCCGTCTGAGGCACATCCATGAGCACCACAGTGCTGTGCGGCCTGGGCATTATCCGGCCCCATTCCCACAGTTTCTTCTAGGAATTCTTGTCAGTACGTCAACATAATCCCCTGCCATTTTAGGCCACTGTTCGTCAAGTTGAATGAAAAGCACAATAGCTAGCATTTAATGTGCTGGCGAACCTTTTTCCAACCTGCCTCCTTTAAAGTAAAAGTTTGTCAAATGCACAAAATTCCCTGTAGAGCTCATTTACGATGCATAAACAATCCCAAAGACAGGAACGAACAAACATAATAATTTGCCCTTTGAAGGAGCTGGGCTATTTGAGGGAGACATTGAATTCCGGATCCTCTGTTAGTGGGTGGGTGATATAGGCCACTCTGCCCCCTGGCTCGCAGGCACCCGCGGCCGCCCAGGCCCGAGCCTTGTCTGATCTGCTGAGCCTTCACATCTCCTGGCAGGATCTACCGCTCTTGACAATCCCAGAGGGAAAACGCTGCTTCCCCGCCCCGCACCGCATGCCCCTCCACACACAAACCCAGCCATATGCTTGCCGCTCGCTCCATCCTACATGCTCCCTCTACTCGCAGGGATTTAGAGCAGCAATGGCTGCAGGACAGACCTGTAGCTAAAGTCACAATGAATTGAGAGCTGAGAACATATTCTGCACGCTCACCCCCCTCAAGGGTTTCAGAGGACAGCAGCAGTTTCAGAAAAATCAAATCACATGTTGACCTCACCAGAGCCATTCTTGTCCTGCCCTGAAGTCCACCAAGTGGCACCTGTGCAGCAGGAGGTGTCTTCCAGGGAGGGACAGACAGGGCACCCGGAAGGGGAGGCATTTAAAAGCCAGAAACAAAGATTAGGAAGAACAGCAGGTCAAAAAATCCAAGGTACATTCTTCCTTCTAATATCCAATGTTTCAATAAACCAACTGTGGTTCAGACATGGGGACCCCAGCACACAGCAGAACCACCGTGATCCATAACCACATGTATCCCTGCAGCCTGCGATTTGTAAGGACTTATCAGGGCTTCCAAGTTGAACCATTTGTCCAGTCAAGGATGGAAAAAAAGGGACCTCAACGGGCAGGTGGTCAGCTTTACCCTGATGGGTCTCCCAGAATCTTCTAGTGGTCGGTGTCACACTAACAATACATTAATGTACTGACGAGTCATCACAGAGACATGTTCAGTAATCATTACAGACAGACTAGAAAAAAACCCTCATCCTACCAGAACGTTTGAAGATCCTCCCATATTTGTAGAGGCATGTCTCCTCTACCCCAGGATCATCGGCAGTTTAATAAGGAGTCCAGATCTAAATAAACATGAACAATTAACACAAAATAACGTATCTGTGATTTCTCGGGTTTTCAGGAACCCTGCTAAGTGTCACGACTTACCTGATGTTCAAGACAAAGTATCTAACTCCCATCATGAATTAGCAGTAAATCCTCAAAGATAACTGAGTAGTCTGAAAGCTTTTGTATTAAAACAATCCAATTATGAAAATACAAACTCAAATCACCGAGTCTCTGGTCTTGTGCATGTGTGAGCTTTCTTGAGTCAAATTATGACTTGAGTCAAATGTCCATGACTTAATATTTCTCTCTCTCTCTCCCTTCCTCCCTCTTCTTTCTCATTCTCATTCTAAAATTTTTAACTGCGAAAGCGTCATACACAGAGGTTCACTAAGTAAGAACTGATGGTAACAGAAGTCACACAAAGCCTCTCTGGCTTCCAGGAGAGTAACCTCTCTGGATCCATCAATGACCTCAAAAGTCCCCCTTGTCACAATCTCAGCTATGCAATACCTCAGAATCTTGGTCCCTGAGCCACAGTCCCAATGACCCACCAACACCCAAGTCCCATTCCACTCATGACTTTTGCCAGCCACCAGGCCAAATCCACTGCCAACTCCACTGCCTGGAAATGTCTGCTGCTTCTGCTTGATTCAGATGTTTGTTCAATTCACACTCATCATTAAATGTCTCCCTAGAACACATTCATCTCAAAAGCTCCTTTACTCCTGTATGAAGGCAGAGGTGATGCATCTTAGATAAACTGCATGCAGGAAGTACTTCCTTCTGGCCAGTGGAAACTCAGTCACTGGATTCCTTCAGGGACCACTCAGATGAACAGCTTTATATTCTCCACCCTTTACTTCCAGCCTCTAACTCATTAAGCCTCAGTATATTATGGTAAAGGGGTTCATTTTATAGATGAGAAAACCTAAGTCCACAGAAGACCCTTGGTCTCACAGAAAGTATCTCTAAGCCAGCACAGAGGGTACCTTCCCCTACTCCTGAGATCTGAGGAACGTTTGGGCCCAGTATCAGCGAAGACATAGTCGAATGGGAGGGACTGTGCTACACACCAGAGTTGGCCTCCTGAACTTGGCCTCCTGTTGGCCTCCTGCACTTCCCTGTGTTCCCTGGGGCTGGCAAAAATCTCCACCAGCTTCTCTGGAAATATCCCATCCACATGCAGGGACCACTCATCTCATGCACAGAGAGAATGGCATTCTAACCTTGAGTCATAACCTAAGAAACACAAACTGGCTGATACAAATGACAATTTTTTTTTTTTTAATGAAAGTCAGATTCTCAAATGCTTCGATTTAAAAATGTATTTTTTATTGATTTTTAGAGAGGGTGAAAGGGAGATGGGGGAGAAAAAGAAACAACATGTGAGCAGAACATGGATCAGCTGCCTCCTGCATGCTCCCCAAGGGGGATCGAACCTGCAACCCGGGCATGTTCCCTGACCGGGAATCGAACCAGCAACCTTCAGGTATACAGGATGACTCCCAACCAACTGAACTGCATGGGCCAGAGCAAGGATAATAATTTTCTTTTTTAAATATATTTTTATTGATTTCAGAGAGGGAAGGAGAAGGAAAGAGAAACACACCAATGAAAGAGAATCATTGATCAGCTGCTTCCTGCATGCCCCACACTGGGGATTGAACCTGCAACCAGGGTATGTGCCCTGACCGGGAATTGAACCATGACCTCCTGGTTCATAGGTCAGTGCTCAACCACTGAGCAACACTGGCCTAGCAAGTTGAATTTTTTAAAACCATCTATCCTCCCTTGTAATGTGGGCTTTGTCCTGTCCAAATTCTATGAACTGCTCCACCTCCAACACACACACATACCAACAGGGAGCCCATCCCAGAGCAAGCTCTGTGGCCCAGGTCCTTGGGAACAAGAGCACACGCATCCTGGGACTTTGACTGTGAGGAGACAGGAAGGCAGAGAGGAGGAATCCTTAGTTGGGGCCGGGAGGAAAATCGAACCCTTGAAAATTGCAAAACAAAAAATGCCAGGAGAGATTCTTCACTGTCGCAGCTGCTCACCAGAGAAATCTCTCCTCATTTGGGGATGACATCGGCAGGCCTGATTTTTTTGTCACCAGTCACTCCGCACTTGCTTTAATTATGCAGCGCACCAACAGAAATTTTCTTTCTGATCACATAAATCACGTCACCGTGACACGGGCTCGATAGGCTCCGCTAGAACAATGCGGCGAGAGCTATCGACTCCATCGCTCAAGTCCACAAGGTGTATCATTTAGCCAAGAGTGATAATTAGACGCAGAATATACTGAAAACTGTCAATAGGCATGTCAATAGGAGAACTCTTAGCATCTAACACCCAGTGAATCAATGGTGTTTTTCAGCTATAAAATCAAGAAAATGATAGCTTTCAAATGAATGGTGGAAAGGAAACAGGAGCCTCCTTGGGGAGGAATAAAACAGCTCAATTTTCCCTTACTGAGTGCCTCTCCAACTGCCTCACTCAATGGAAAAGGTCACAGAACATTACAGCAAAATTTCTCTGAAACACGATGTACAACAGCGCTGGGACATGACATGCTGCCTGGGCACCCCACAAAGGCCTGGCTATCTTTGACCTGACAGGAGCAGCGAATGGGTCAGCAGATGGCACCCAGAGCCGGGGGAGGGGGAGGCTGAGAATGGGGGAGAACAACTGTGACTGAGTGTAAGGATAGAAGGGGGGTGTCTGAGCCCAAGCACAGAGGCAGTGGGACTTGGACTGGGAGAGCATTAATCATCAACACAAATATTAATAGATAATACTTACACGCCGCTCTAAGAATTCTGCACACATTTACCTCACTTAAGCCTCACAACAGCCTATGCAATAGGTAGCATTATTGGGCCCATTTTACAGGTGAGGAAATTGAGGTGTGTAAAGGTTCTTTGCCCACAGGCATTCAGCTAGTGAGCCACGGAGCCAGAATTTGCATGCCCTGAAACTGTGCTCTTACACACCAGGCTATGCCGCCTCTGATGGTCACCTGGCAGCACCCAGTTACACCTGCCGTTTCCTTTTTAACAAGAGGAGATGACAGGTGAACCTGTGTGAAAGGTCAAATGGTGCTAGGTGTCCCTGGACAAGTCTCGGGACTGCTCTGGGTCTCTGCTTCTTCATCTGTAGAAAGGGAGAACAGACCCATAGAGTATGCAAAAATATACAGAGCTTACTAAGGTGTGTGTGGGTGTGTGTGTGTGTGTGTGTGTACTCTTAGTCATGGCTTGAAAACTACATCTTCATCTTCAATGTACTGACAAGTAAACTGAGTCTTAGAGCGGTTTAGTAAAATGACTGTGAGAACCCAGTGGGTCTGACTCTCAGGCTGTTCTCTCCATCACCACACTGAACTGGAGACTCTAAGAAGGCTTTGTGCATAATGTGTTGGGAACAATAACTAGCACACTTGGTTAATTATAGGAACGGTAGGAAGGGGGAAGGGCAGGGGAATGAAGGAGAGAGAGAAAACCAGAAGCCAGAATTAAAAGGGGCCCCAGGGAAAAGATACACATATATGTACACATCTGGGCAGGAGAGCAAATAACTTCATCAATTAACAAGTCAAGAGAATGTACATAAGTTGCTCTTTCTAGTTTCAATCTAATATACTATTTATTTAACTTATTACTCTCTTTAGGGGTTCTTAATATATTAAATTGGTGGGGTTTTTGTCAAGCAAAGCAATACATCTAATTTCAAATAACAGGTTCTGAGCTTGGTCCTCTTATTTAATAATGTATCTTTACTCTGCTCTGTTCTTGAAGCTACCACTTTTTCAAAAATATACTCTTGCCCTAACCGGTTTGTCTCAGTGGATAGAGCATTGGTCTGCAGACTGAAAGGTCCCAGGTTCGATTCCGGTCAAGGGCATGTACCTTGGTTGTGGGTACATCCCCAGTAGCGGGTGTGTAGGAGGCAGCTGATCTATGTTTCTGTCTCATCGATGTTTCTAGCTCTCTATCCCTCTCCCTTCCTCTCTGTCAAAAAAATCAATAATATATATATATATTAATGTGATACAGGAACTCTACCAAAGACACTGCCTTCAGTAAAATAAACCAGTTGTCAGACCAAAGGCAGAAATGGCAGCCTCATCTTCTGTATATACCAGTATAAAAGCCTAATATGCAAATTGTTCCCTCGGGAGTTCAATCGCTCACTATGATGTGCACTGATCACCACAGGGCAATGCAGAGTGAAGAAAGACCCCAGCAGGCAGCCGGAAGGCCCGGTCGGCCCTGATCGCTGGCCAGGCCTAGGGAAGCTACCTGTGCACTAATTTCATGCACCAGGACTCTAGTAATTAACTAATCATTAATGGACATTAGCCTGATGACATTTGCAATGACTTACCCAGCAAGGTATGTGGCTATATGCACACATAATCAAATACTTCACCATACCTGGAGCTTCATGCTAGGGCTGCCTCCTTCACTGGTTGCCTTTTCTATTATGCGTGTTTTTCTATGTTGCAGGAAAGTCCCATGCTTTGACCCCCACCAAGGCAAGAAGGAAATCCAGATCACAACTGATTGAGTGGGTAGTATCAACAGACCCATAGGATGTTCTTAGAAAATAATTCTGCTTGACCCAACTCGATCATCATCATCGTCATCAGTAGCAATAGCTCTCCAAAGGGTCTTCCTGCTTCTCCTCTTGTCCCCTAGAGTCTAGGACAGTGGTCTGAAAACTGCGGCTCGCAAACCACATGCGGCTCTTTGGCCCCTTGAGTGTGGCCATGAAGTTTCAATCGCACTGTACATGCGCACCCGCATGTGGAATTTTGTGGAAGAGCCACACTCAAGGGGCTACAGTTTGCCGACCACTGGTCTAGGAGATACATTAATTATGTCCCTCCTCTACACAGAACCATCCAGTGCTTCCCTATCTCACCCAGAGAAAATGCCACAGTACTCACTATGGCTTACAAGGACCACCCACAGCTGGAGTTGCTCTTCCAGCTCAGGGCTTGCATTTTTCTGTTCCCTCTACCTGGAGTGCTCTTCCACTAAATCCCCCTGGGAGGCTTTTTCTTATTTTTCTAGTTTCAGTACAAGTATTTCCCTCACCAGAGAGTTCTTACCTAAACACGCTACCTGAAGCAGAGCACACACACAGGTCCCCTCATTAGCTCTTGATTGCACGCCGTTGTCTTCATCACACTTATCACAAACTGATAGTTGTATACTATTTGTTATTTTCTCCTTCTTCCACCTATAAAGTAAGCGTCAGGAGGTGGAAGCTACCTAAAACTTTGCCTCAGATGCAATAGGTTCTCACTCTATAATTAATGACTGAATAAATGAATGAACCTAAGTGTGCAAGAAAAAATAAAATTAGAATCAGTGATAAAATCAGTCACTAGTTGGGTTACTTAATTCTAAGCATCTTCAGTGAGCACAGTTAGAGATTTTCCCCAATAAGCATGGAGATCATTCTGATTAAAAGGCATAACCATGAAAAACAGAGGTAAGTTGAGGCAGGGATGCAGCTGAAGAGCCATGTTTACTGGAAGGGGTTTGTAAAAACAAAATATCCCAAATCACCAAAAATAAAAAAATGCAGAGAACACCAGAAATACCCCCTTACTGCTATCCCTATTTCCAGCTTTACAGAGGAATATAAGAAAGCTATATATGGGACTTCCTGTTCTAGTAATAATCAAGTAACTTGTATCCAACTAACTATCCCACAGATAAAAGTTATAAACTCTGGAGAAAATATACACAACAACTAATTGAAGGCAGGAATGGAGAAAATCCATAGATGTTTATAAAAGAAATGAACCATATTAGGTGATACTTATGTCTAAATGGCATTTCCCTTGAGCCCACTTTGCTGTCTGCACTGCACACAGGAACTAGAACTCAAGAAGAAAGCTGCAGTGTCCCTGGCTTAAAAAGGCAGGAGGCAGGGTAATCAAAGTGGCTGGAAATTGTAAAGGTAAATCCAAGAGCAGAAGAGTGACAAAGGTAGGAAACCTGCCCAGATCTCCTCACAAATCCTTAGCTTACTCCTGAACCAGTGGCACACAGGGGAAGTCCAAGTAGCCTGGAAGAAATTAACAGGTAAAGGTCTGAAAAGGCTACCAGGAATTTCATAAACCATCCATCAGAGGGGAGTCGAAGTTTGGAGTTTGAATTCTGACAAGGTAACCAACTTCCCTAAAGGAAGACACCTTAAAAGTATAGACTATACCTAAGGATTATGGATTTGCACTAAAACCAATAGCAAAATTAAAACAGACTGCCATGACAAAGTATACAAACAAGCCTCCCCATGATCAAGGTTATCAAAAAGTAAGCTAGCTGCAAAAATCAACCAAAACAAAAGTCAACACTTTTCAGAAGAAGAAAACAGAGTCGAGAATCTCTGCAATATATTAACACAATGTCTTATATACAATGAAAAAAACTAGACATGTAAAAATGTGACTCAGAGTCAAAATGAAATCAGCCAAAAAAAGCAAACCCTGAGGTAACCCAGATGTTTGAAAAAGTAAACAAGGCCTTTAAAAAAGCTATTATAAATATTTTCAAGAAATTCAAAGAGCATCATAATGGTTAAAACATATTGAGGTATTCTCAACATAACATTTTAAACTACAAAGAAATAACCAAGTAAAATGCTATAATAAAAGTAAAGTATCTAAAATGAAAAAAAAAATTGCAGCAGATGAAAATGTTAGGGGGCAGGGAGCTGGAAATAAAGGACCATTCAACTTGAAAGAGATCAGTAATATTTAAAGATCAATAATATTTATCCAATATGAAGAACAGAGAAAAACAATTAAAACAAATAAGCAGAGCCTCAGTTAAATGTGGGACAATACCAAGTGGTCTAACATATGTATAATTGGAGTCCCAGAAGATGAAAAGTCAAAATAAGCCAAAAACAGTATTTAAACAAAAATTTCCCAAATTTGGGGAAAATCAACAATGTACTGATCAAAATGCTTTATTAACTAAAAACTGGATAAATACCAAGAAAACCACACTAATGCTCTGACAACAAAAAATAAATAAAAAGAAAATCTTAAAAGTACCCAAAGGACAGCCCTGCCTGGTAGTTCAGTTGGTAGGAGAGTGGTCCTGAAATGTTGAGGTTGCAGGTTTGATCCCCAGTCAAGAAGCATACAAGAATCAGCCAATGATTTCATGAGTGGGTGGAATAACAGGTTGATGTGTCTCTCGCTCTTTCTCACTCTCTTCCTCTCTCTCCCAAATCAAATTTTTAAAAAAAATGTTTAATGAAAATATCCAGAGGACAGACACTTTAAATTCAGGAGATAACAAAACAATTTATAGCTGGCTTATCCTTAGAAACTAAGGATACCAGAATCAATTGGAGAATATCTTTAAAATGCTGAAAGGAAAAAATAAACTATTAATCTGGAATTTCACATGCCACAAAAATAACCTTCAAAAATGAAGACAAAATAAAGACTTTACTGATATATGAACAATAACACAATTCATTACCAGTTGACCACCACCACACTAAATTTTCCTTAATGAAGTGTTCCAGATAAAAACATGTACAGGAAAAATGAAGAGTATCTGAAGTAACAAATATTTATATAAAAATTACCTTTTTCTCTTAATTTACTTAAATGTATACTGACAGCTTAATACAAAAATTATAACAATCTGTCACAGGGCTTGTTATATAGATGCAAAAATGTATAACAAAATAGCACCAAAACAAGAAGGAACGGTAAATATAATGGAATTAAATGGTTTCAAAGTTGTTACATTTATATGAAGTTATACAATATTAACTCTTAGTAGGCCATGAAAAAATAAGCTAAATTAAGGTTGCAAATTTTAATCTCTGAAAAAAATGCTAAAATAGTTTAAAAGCCATAAGAGAAATGAAAATATAATACTAAAAAGCATTTCATTTATCAAAAAGGCAGCACAAAAATTAAAGTAAAAGCAGATGGGACAAATAGAAAATACCTTACAAAGTGGCAGACTTATGCCTAAACTTAATAAATAAGATGTAAATGTCTAAACACTATGATTAAAAGAAAAAGATCACTAAAGTGAATAAAATATCAAAGATGAATTGAATGCTATCTACAGAAATGCACTTATAAATATACAAAAAGGTTGAAAGTGAAAGAATGAAAAAATGTATGTACATCTGGAAAGTAAATATAAAAACATTGGTATTACTATACTAATATCAAACAAAGTTAACTTCAAGACACAGAATACCACTAGAGATTTAAAGAGGGATGTTACATAATTATTAAAGAGTCATATCATTGGGAAGACATATAAACTATGAATGTTTGTGCACTTATATACAAAGCTTCAAATTATATGATGCAAAAACTAGACATATATAAAAAGAGAAACTGACAAATCCACAATCATGGTTAGAGAATTAATACCCATTCCTATGCAACTGATAGACCCACATAACAAAACAAAATCCAGTAAGGATCCCTACATTTGAACACACTAGTGAACAAATAACTCTAATTGACTTTTATAGAACACTATACCCAATAACTGCAGGATATTGTTTTCAAGTACACAGGTATACATGTGTGTGTGTATTTCTGTTTTATCTGTGATATTTCACTGATCTATTATTCTATCCTTTTTTTATTGCTTAAAGTATTACAAAGGGTATTACATATGTGTCCATTTTATCCCCCTGCCCTAGACAGTCCCCTAGCCTCCCCTATCCCCCAGTGTCTTATGTCCATTGGTTATGCTTATATGCATGCATACAAGTCCTTTAGTTGATCTCTTACCCCCCTACCTCCTGCCCCCCAACCCTCCCCGGCCTTCCCGCTGCAGTTTGACAATCTGTTTGAGGCAGCTCTGCCTCTGTATCTATTATTGTTCAAAAGTTTATAATGGTCTCTATTGTCCCTGAATGAGTGAGATCATGTGGTATCTTTCCTTTATTCTATCCTTATATCAATGCCATACTGTTTTGATTACTGTAGCTTTATCGTAAGTCTTCAAATCAGGGAGTATGTGTCCTCCAAATCTGTACTTTATCAACAATAAAGATAAATTAAATAAATAAATAAAATGTGTAACTTCTATGAATGCAAATTGTAGCTCAATAAAGCTACTTTAAAAAAATTAATAACCCCGTAGGCAAGAGACTGAACAAGAAAAAGAAAAAGAGAGAAAGTCAATTCAGCAATGGAAGAGGGTTATTACTAAAGAATCTGCAGATGTTAAAAAGGATAATAATGGAATAATGTGAATAGTTTATGTCAATAAATTTAACAGTTTAGATGAACTGGACAAATTCCTTGAAAATTCAGCTTAATGAAATGGACACAAAAAGAAATTGAAAATCTCGATAGCCTATATTTATTAAAGAAATTAATCTTATAATAACATGTAAAACATAAAACCTTCTGAGAAAGAAATCAACAGGCCCAAAGGGTTTCATTGGTGAATTCTATCAAAAAAAAAATAGTAAGATAAAAACAATACCAAAATTACAAACTCTTTCAGGAAATACAGAAGGAACATTTGCCAACTCATTATGAGGTTTGTATAACACCCCCAAATATGACAGAGACATTACAAGAAAAGAAAACTATGGACCAATTTACGTCATGAACGTAGACTAAAATACCCTGAGCAAAATATTAGCAAACTGAATCCAGAAATATAAAACAATGGATAATACATCATGACCAACTGATGTTAATTACAGGAAAGTATGATGATTTTAACATTTAAAAGTCAACAAAATGCATTCATCATATTAACAGTAAAAAGGGTAAAAACCCATATGGTTTTTTTAATAGAGGCAGAGAAAGCATTAGACAAAATTCACACCCATTCATGATAAACTAAGAATAGGAGAGAATTTATTCAATCTGATAAAGGGCATCTAAGAAAATCTCTACCCAACATAATACAAAATGATAATGTATTGAACACTTTCTTTCTAAAATTGGGAATAAGGCAAGAATGTCTGTCCTACTTCTACTCAGCATTGTAATGAAGGCCCTAGCCAGAGCAATAAGACAAGAGCAATAAACAAAGACATGAAATTGAAAACTGAGAAGTAAACTGCTTTTATTCCTGACAATTGTTTATACAAATCCTATCAAACTTAAAAACCAAAAATAAAAAATACTAAGTGACTTTAGCAAGGTTACAGATACAAGGTTAATACACACACAAAAAAAATTATATATCTTTTCATATTTACATATTAGAAGTAAGGAACTGGAAAATGAATTTGTTTACAATTCCATCTATAATGGCATCAAAAGAATAAAATAATAATGAAAAACTTAATAAAGTATGTGCAAGACCTACACTAAAAACTACATAACATATGAATACCTGGAAAGATGCAATATTTTTATGGATTTGAAGATTTCATATTGTTTAGTTGTCACTGCTCCACAAATTGATATATAGATTCAATGCAATTCAAATCATAATCTCACAAGCATATTTTTAGAAACTGACAAGTTGATTCTCAAATTTATATAGAAAAACAAAGGATCCAAAAAAGGCAGACTCTTAAAAAGGAGTATAAATTTAGAGGGCACAAACTCCCTGATTTAAAGACTTACAATAAAGCTACAGTAATCAAAACAGTATGGCATTGACATAAGGACAGAAAAACAGACCAATGAAGCATAACAGATAAACCAGAAATAGATCCACACATTTATGGCCAATTGATTTTTTTTTTTTGACAAAAAGTTTCAAAAATAACTAAATGGAAAAAGTTTAACAAAAGAGGATAAAGAGGGCTGGAACAACTACATAAGCATATGGACAACAATAAATCTCAAATTTTAACTCACAGATGTGAAAATTAATTTACCATGGATCAAAGACTTAAGCATAAAAGCCAACATGCTAAAGCTCCTAAAAGAAAACATAGAACATCTCACAACCTCAAGGAAGGCAAAGATTTCTTAGAACACAGAAAATACTAATCTCCCTCTCCCACCCCCACAAAAGATAAATTTGTATTTATCAATATAAACCCTTCTGCTTATCTACAGGCACTGTAAAGGATGTGAAAGAATAACCCGAAGACTGGAAAAAATATTTGAAATAAATAGAGATAGCTACAAATGTAATACAGATATCTGACAAAGGACCTGTAACCAGAATATATAGGGTACTCTGACAAATCAATAACTAAAAAAACAAATAACTCAATTTTTAAGTGGATAAATACTTTAATAGTCCATCCACCAAAGATGATAAATGAATTGCCAGTAAACCCATGAAAAGACACTCAACATCATTAGTCATCAGGAAAATAAAGACTGAACCATAATGAGATACCACTGCATATCTATCAGGATAAATACCGTCAAAAAGACTGCCAACACCAAATATTGGAAAGGATGTAGAGTAATGGAAAATTGTAAACACTGCTGGTCGAAGTGTAAATGGTATAATCACATCAGAAAGGAATATTGCCAGTTTCCACAAATTTAAACTCATATCTACCTAACAATTCCACTGCCTAACAATTGTACTTACCCATGAGATATAAAAGCCTAGAGCTACATACGACTGTCACATGAATGCTCATATTAGCTTTAGTCATAATAACCAAAACTACAACCACCCATCAACAAGAAAATGAGTGTGGGGAGAACAGAAAAGGGGAAATTTCTGAGATGATGGAAATGCCCTATATCTTGATGTACCAGTGTATACATTTAATAAAATCATTGAGCAGTACATAAGATCCAGGCACTTCACTTTATGATTTAAAAAGAAGCAAATAATATTTGTTTCAAAAAGAAGATTTTAAAAAGTTAATTGGGTAGCGCAGTAGTTAGCATCAGCTCAATTATGCTATGGTAGCAAACTGCCTCCAAGTCTTAGTGCCTTAAGTAGGAGTACGCCTGCTAACCAAATGCAACCTGCTGGCCAAAAGCAGCCTGCTGCCTGTGTTGTAAATAAAGCTTTACTAAATCACACTCATGCCCACTTATTCACATATTTCTATGTGTAACGAAGTAGAGTAAAAGCCTAAGATAGTTTCTATCTGGCCCTTTATGGGCAAAGTTTGCTTTCTGACCCCGGGCTTGAAACCATGAAGGTTCATTTCTCACTCATGCTCCATGTTAATTAGATATCAGCTGGGAGCTCTGCTTCATGTCATCCTCATTATCAGGCCTGGCTGATGGAGCGACTACCTGGAATGATGCTGGCCCCTGTGATGAGGGAAACGAGCGGGCTCTAAAGGGCCATACACCCGCAATTCAGTGATCTGGCTCTGACGTTCCACATCGCTTTTCCTTACAACTCCTGGGCCAGAAGCGTTCACATGGCCCCATTCACACAAGGGGACCAGAAAAGACAATCCCACCATTTGTTTAGACACGGGCCTGGGCGTGGAGAACTGGGAAATCGGCCAACCAGCACTGATGACTACCACAATTAAACTGAGAACCATCAGTCCAGGTGTTTATTTCCAACAAACATGAATGACCCTGCTAAAATATTGCCCTGCTGGGAAGATGCTCTAATCCTAGACATTCCCAAAGCTGCCCCTCACCCTTCCCTTTGGCTCCTGTGTCGCTAGTTAGAGCAGCCCAGCACTGCGTTCTGCACTCATATTGGATCTAGATTGCAAATCTGACCAACCATCACCTTCACATTTAATACTTAGTAGGGACTCCAGTCCTCATCAACAAGTCAAGTCTCTGTGCCCAGACCCTGCCACACCTCTGAGACCGTGCAGCCTCATCTCTCCACTGGTTCAATGTCATGCTGGAATACAGCTTACAATTCCCCTGTGTAGAACACCCTCTCCTATCATTCCTAACCTTGAACATTCAGCACAGTCATTATGTTGTCCACAGTTTTCCATGACCACCAGTCAGAGAAAACTTTGCTACTATTGCATCAGACCCAAAGTGCATAATCAGAGCACTTCACCCATTGGGTTCAATGACAGCTAACTTACACAGTACTCACCAGGTGTCAAGCACGTTTCTAAGCACTATTCATATATCATTTAACTTAGTCCTTATCCCAGCCTACAGATAGGTGCTAGTATCATCTCTAGTTTACAGATAAGGACACTGAGGCATAGGGTTGTTAGTTTGTGCAAGCTCCCACAGGCAGCAAGTGGCAGAGCTGGGGTATGGCCAGTAGGCTGCAAGGCAAACTCTTAACATCTTGCTAGCCTGCATTTCAACACTGAACAAGATAGGTCTGTCTGCTGCCGGGAGCCGGTCCATCCTTGCTGTTTCAAGGGCCTGGCATATATGGCATACGGTTCTTAATATGTTTGCTCACCTTCTTGGCGCTGTGTTTTAACCAAGGTCACCTCTCCGAGAAAGGTTGAATCCCCAGGTAGGGATTTTCCCCTGAAGTTAGGGAGGGAATAAAACCCCTCAACTAAGTGCCAGGCGGGTAATTAATCCCTTTAACTACGAACAATCATGCTTAAACTACATAATCTTTACTCCCTGGAATGGAGATAAGAAACGCCCTAACCTTTGTAATAGAGATTGATAGGATTGAATCAACTGGTATAAATACAGTTGTAACAAGACAGAAACACTCAGAGCTTAGAAGAGAACTCAGAACACAGAACCTACAAAGAGCGTTCTCTGGGGACAGAAGAGCTTCGCTGGAGAGAGCATGGCAAAAGATCCTGGACAAAAACTGGCCTCAGAACCTAGAGACAGAACCTAGCGAGAGAACATGGCAAAAGATCCTGGACTGAACCTGACTGCGGAGATTGGCAGGACAGCCTGACTAGAACCTGGTGACTGGACCTGCCTGGAGAACCTGGACAGAACCTGGCTGGAGATCCTAAGCAGAACCTCTCTGGAGATCGAGACCAGAACTTGGCTGGAGATCCTGGCTAGGCTGCTGATCAACTGAACGCTGTCTCCGTGTCATTCCTTCTTCGCCGACTCCGTCCACACCTTTGGGGACCCCTGGACCTGCTGGGGTTGGACCACGGCAGTCTGCCTTTGAAAGTAAGGCAAAACTAGCAAAATAGCATCTCATTCTTGTCGATACCCCCAGGGGCCTGGATCATGGGCATTTAGACAACAGTAGCTGCTTAAATCAGGGTTTGTTTGGATGAAATGAGACCCGGGATTCCCCAAACCAAGCTTTCTGCTAAATAAAGTCCTCTTGACTTGTGACATTTAGGAAGTGGACAGATAATTACCACATATACCTTTTCTTGGACCCCAGCCCTTCCTCCAGGGCTGCTGTCCTACTTGGAAATGGAGAGGCAGGAAAGGTCCGAACTGCAGATCTTCAGAAAACAAGATACTCTGAGTTGGGATCGGCATCCAGCCAATCACTCAGGAACTTTCACAGAATCCTGACTGAAATGTGAGAACTTGGCTTCTCTGTTCAGAAAACAACACAAAGCTTTCCTAAAAGTTTTTCTTTCCGCATATAATTACGCTTTCGATTGTTAATAGCCATAATTATGGAAGATGGCATTGTCGTGCCTGTAATTTTTCCTATCCCCTTTGGTATTTATTGATAAATGGCTTTATTAAAAAATAATGATAATTACCTTGTTTGGTTATATATCAATATCGTTTCAGTTTTTCTTTATTGCCAATTATGGAATTTTATGGATTGCTAACATTTAGTTCTTTTATTGGTTTATATTCTCTTGGTGGTACAAAAAAGGGGGAGAAATTAACAATAATTTAATCCCTTCATTTCCTGACTCCCCCCAACTCTGTGAAGAAAGCAATCTATGCCTGCTACACAATTCTAACAATTAGCTGCAGACCCCCAAATTCTCCTCTATGGGCCAGTGCCTCACCAAATGGTAGAAAATGAAAGGTTCTTCCCCAGCATCGCACCTCACAGAATCAGTACGCAGAGCTCAAAACAAAGCCCTGTCTGGTGGGACCAGGGTTTAAAATCTACTAAATTAACTACAAGAAGATCAGATAGGCAAGTAGCTGGTCTCAGTGTTCCCCAGAAGAAAACCCCATTTGCTTTACCATCACAACCAAACCACCTTCCACACAGCTCTTGGATAGCTCCTTCCAAAAGAACCTCTCCTTGGACCTCTTTTGAGTTCTCTCTGGAGACTCTGAGCTCTCAAAAGCTAAGAAGCGTACACACCCCTTTGTTTACCAGCTGTCCTCCACTGGGTACAGCCCAGCTCATAGTCTCTCTGCCAAACTTGAATCAATGCCCCAAATGTAAGTGGTCCATGCTTCTTTGCAAACAGTGCATCTGACAGTGTTTTCATGAGGAAGTGAAGTCCTTGCCCTTAGCATCACGAAGAGGAAGCGTATGAGCCTTGGTACTTGCTGTATAAGTCAGACTGCGCTAGGAGGGAGAGGACCACAAGCAAAGAGCATCACATTTGGAATCAGACCCCACCTGTCTAACCTTAGGCCATGCTCTTAACCTCTTTCCACCTTTCTTCCTGCAAAAATAATTTCAGCGACACCAGCAACTCAGAATTGTTGTAAGGACTTAATGAGTTAAACATCTGGCACATACTTATTGTTTAATATATGCTATTAGCTCTTTCCCTTTCTTCTAGTTTAGCAGTTTTCAACTGAGGCAAATTGCTCCCCAGGAGACAGTTAGCAAAGTCCAGAGAAAATGTTTGTGATCACAACTTGGGGAGGGCCATGCTGGCACCTAGTGGGTAGAGGCCAGATGCTGCTTAACATCCTACAGTGCACAGGACGGCCCCCACAACAAGAATTATTCAGCCAAAAATGTTAGCAGTGGCAAGATTGGGAAGTCTTGCTCTAGATCAGTGTGAGATAATTCTTTCATTATGGCTGTTTATTCTCCATATATCCTATCTCTTTAAATGAGCAAAGACTTACTGAGAACCTACCATGTGCAAAGTGCTATGCTAGGCATATCCTTAACCATCTTGTATATTCGGTTGCTGGCTGACCTTTTCCCAGAGCAACTCCCATCCTCAAATATTGTCCAACCTTATGAACATCAAGCTCTGGCTTCTTTCTTCTCGATGCTGCTCTCAGCGGCCCTGAAGTCAGACATGCTATGTGTCAGAGCAAAGACCTGTATTCATCAACCATTCCAAATATAGCAACAGCAGCGTGAAAATCAAAGAATGGGCCTTGGGGACATCAATATTTGCATGTTCGTAATAAATACTTAACTACACATCTGTGCAATGTTCAATGTAGTTGAGGGAGAAAAAGAACATTTATGTTGATATTTGTCAACTTCCACAACTCAAGCATCGGATGTGCTAAAGAAAACTGTAAAGCTGAATAGTCATAAAGATGATTTTAAATGTGTTTATAAATATGCACTTATGAGTTGGAGATATGCTTGATTTACTCTGAAGTTTTTCTAACCATCAATTAACCTATAGCTACCACTTGGGTTAGGGGGACAACTTTTCAATCTGTGTATTAAACATCCATCTCTTTCCATCTGATGCTCACCTCCACAACTCATACCGACCTAGGCTTCAACACCCAACACTGGGTTTCATGTTTTTATTCTTCTCTGTATATGTTGCGCATCTGTGTGAGTACGTCTCTCTGTGTGCAGAAGCCCGAGTTACCACATTTCAATCCTCCAGGCTCTACTGTTAGTTCTTTGTGGTCATATTATCATTTCATTATCATAAACCACTACAGAGGCAGAGGGTATCCCCTTTGTTTTTGAGGGGGGAAGATTGAAGCCTTAGAGAGGTTAAGTAATTGGGCCAAAGTCACACAGCTAAAAATTCTCAGTAAGAGTGTTCTGAGAATTTTGTGCGTCTAATTCCAAAACCCATGCTCTTCACCATTACACTACTTAGGAAGAAAGAGCCTCCGTCTGGTGAGTGCTCCTCATAAAGAAGGAAGCAGTGGGCACACCCTTTGACTCAGCAAATCTACCTCAAAGAAGCTAGCTCATGTGCAGAAATTTATATGAAAAAAAAAAAAAAAAATATATATATATATATATATATATATATATATATATATATATATTGCATAATTTGAAAGGGAGAAAAGAGTAAACAACCTAAATGGGGGAAGTAGATCCACGCTATGGAATGTGGGAATTCCGTACACAGTAGGGGGAATATGGCAAAGAGAGCTTTGCTTACCCATTACCCATCTTCACTTCTTCCTTACTAACAATACTCTGATTTAATAGATGTGTGCTAGTAAATGTTTCACAACCAGCTCGCTCTTGCACCAGTTTTTATGGTGTAAATACTCCCACTATGGCCAACTTTAAGCTACCAAGTTGAGGCTCACAAAAATTCCTAAGAATGTAACAATTGGTTCTTGCAACCAAGGAAGAGCCAGCTCCAGCACATGATTGCCTAGGGCAGTGGTTCTCAACCTTCCTAATGCTAAGACCCTTTAATACAGTTCCTCATGTTGTGGTGACCCCCAATTTCATTGTTACAAATTGAACATAATTAAAGCATAGTGATTAATCACAAAAACAATATGTAATTATATATGTGTTTTCCGATGGTTTTAAGTGACCCCTGTGAAAGGGTCATTCAACCCCCAAAGGGGTAGCGACCCACAGGTTGAGAAACGCTGGCCTAGGGGTAAGCAACAAGGTATAAACAATCTGTCCTTCCTTAAAAGTGTGACAGACAGCAAGTGTGGAAGCTTTTTCTCTTCTTCTCCCCTTCTTCCTCCTTCCTGCTTGGAATTCAGATGATATGACTGGAACTCAGCAGCTACTTTGAGCCATGAAGCAACATAAAAAATGATGGTGGTACAGACAGACAGAAGGTACAGAAAGAAAGGGGGAGCCTTGTCTCTGTTGACTTCATGAAGCCAACACAAGAGCTTTGGCCCACCTACCTCTGGGCTCCTCTATTGGAAATAAAATAAAACTCCTATTTTAATCCATGGCTGCTTTGGTTTTCTGTTACATGACACCCAACTAATACAGACTTTGCTTTCACATCTCTATTACTTATATCTTTTATAATGAGAATGTGTTACTTTTTAATTAAAAAGGCAAAATAAATTTTTAGAGTCAAGCAGTTGGACCCTTAATAAATGTTTCCAAGTTGCCAATTCTTATAACAGTATCCATGGATCACAGGGCCAGGGGCGAGGAAAACCAAGAGAAAGTGCAAGCCTGGCACACAAATCTACAATGTGGGCATGCCCTGAAAATGAAAGGGAAAGACTGGAATCCAACCAAGTTCTCAAACTGCCAAAAAGATGACTGGCCAAAAAGGATTCAGAGGACTCCTGAGGTAAGCCTTGGGTGAAACACACAACAGGTGATGGAGAAGCACAGGATGTGCTGCCAGGCTGACGTCTCCACTCCAGAAAGCTCCCATGAAGCCTGCCCACGGAGAGGAAAGGCAGCGAGACTCATCCCCTGGCTCACAGCACGGGCTCCTAAGCTGTCCCAATTAAGAGTACCCCAGAGACTATAAAAAGGAAACAGAAGACAGAATCTCAAACCACATAGCATGGGATGGAGCAAGAAAATACGGGACCCATTCAAATTTCCGGGCCCAAAGGGAGAGCTGCAAATAGCAATCTGGTGATTAGGAAAGTCCTGGGGGAGAGCACAGACAAATCCAATGGGATCTTCATGGTTCCTATTCCCCAGGGGTCACAAATATTTTACTGAGGGTGACACATTGCAAAATCAATCGCAGTGTAATTCTCCTGCCTTGTCTTACACAAAATAACTGCCAGGTATATTCAGGATGCATCTTTGGAGACCATTTCAAGTCACTATGTTCTAGATGCACCCTGTGTGCCCAAGATTAGGGTCTATGCCATGGAAAACGGGCTAAGCACAGGCCCCTATTCTTGAAGATTCTGTAGTTTTTACAACATGAGTTGTGCATGGGTGAAAATATCTATAGAGAACCTCCATCTATGTCTAAGCATCAGGTGTACAGTCAAACTTAATGGTCAAGAATTCATAGGAGGAAAGGCAAAGAGGAAGGTAAAAACCACACAGAGAATACGGGTCAGAGAAATGTGGGTCTTCAGTCAGGCCCTAAAGAATATATATAATTAGAGCCAGAAAAAAATTAGAATGTATTCCATACTGGAAAATGGCAAATAATGTGTGAACAAATATATTTCCAATAATAAAAGTAGTGGGGGGAAAAAAGGAGAGTGGCGAGAAGAAAATGATAATACCGGGCATTCATGAGGAATAATGTTGAAGAGGGAAAAGTGGAAATTATTCATTCTTTCATTCATAAATTCAACAAATATTAAATGCCTGTGCACTTGTTCTAGGGCCTCAAATACCAAACTAAAGGCTCTCAGACAAAAGGGAGCCCCTGGAAGCTAAATAATGGGCTCCACCTACTCATTAGAACTGATGAAAATTCACACTTTCCACACTCTCAAAAGTGGAAAGATATTATGAGGAGAAGCAGCCCAGATATTTCTAGGCCTCAGTATCTCATAACTGAGAAAAGGTAATAACGAACCCACGAGTGATGATGATGCCCATGGGCTAAGATATCCCTTTGCCAGCATCTCACACTCATTGAAGTTGTGTCCCATCAATGCCCCAACCCTCCCAGTGTTCAGTGCGCTTGAATATAGTGTGTACCCAGTAAAGCCCAAGTACGGTGAGGGCCAGGTTTGGTCCATTGTCCCAGATGCCAGAGAATCAAAACCTAAGGCTAAGAGCATGACACGTGTCCCCCGGGAAGCTGTGGCAGATTTTCACAGTGGTTGATGAAATGGAGGGCAGGGGTCAGAGATGCTTACAGCGAGAAACACGTAATGGATATTGGTATTTAAAACAGAAAGTAGCCCTGGCTTTAAGTTAATGTTTCATATCCAATAAAGAAGGCTAAATATCTATTGTTTTGATAGATTGCTATAAATGAAACATTAGCGGGGCTCTTAAACACCTTGCTTCAGATCTTCATTACATGAAATTAATCTTGAGCAGCATATCACACCCAATATGGCTGGATCCTATTAAATAGTAGCCAGTTAGGTAACACAGGCTCTGCTTTGAATAGTAAGGGCAGAATCGGGAAGGAGTCTAACAGGACAATTTCACCACTTCTGCAGCCCGGGAGCACTGCAAGGCAGAGCAGAATGTTTTCTAGAAATCCTCAGTGTGGCCATCATGCCCCTGGAGATTTAGGATAATTTCACAGTGCCTTCCAAAAAGCAGGGCCACGCTGAGCGCTTAACGTAGTTATTAACAGAGAGTTGAGACTGGAGAGACTGCAAACCTCCATCCTGGCTCGCTGAGAACGGGGCCACCTTTGCTGCCTCCAGACCCCTCCGAGGACTTCCACCGAATCATCAAAGTCGGTGAGGATTTCCCTGAAGTTTTCTTGTGGAAACTTCCATTAGGCAAAAGATGACCAAAAGCTCAAACTACAATAAACTCAGAGGGTGGGAGGAAAACACACAACCCAAATACAACTACTCTTTTCAGCCAAAAACAAGCCTGAGAAAAAGCACAAACCTCCAAGAATGCAGAGAACTCAAATGTCCAAGGAACAGAGTCCCTCTTCTGGCCGCACCTGCTGACTTACAGAGCGCACGCCACTCACAGGTTACCGAGGCTCCTAAGTGTCCCCACCAAGTGCCCATGAGCAGAGGCTGATGTGGACTTTATCCTCCGAGGAGGCCCATGGGGAACCTGGGGAAGCAGACAGTGATTTTGTGACCTTTGCATTCCACATAACAATATAACTAGGAACCAGTAGGCACTGCAAAACCTTTTTATAACATGTTGGAGAGATAATCCATAATGTTTTTAAATTAAGCCAGAAAAAAAATTTTCTCTTAGGTGTTTGTTTTGTTCATGA
This sequence comes from Myotis daubentonii, assembly GCF_963259705.1. Taxonomy (NCBI): domain Eukaryota; kingdom Metazoa; phylum Chordata; class Mammalia; order Chiroptera; family Vespertilionidae; genus Myotis; species Myotis daubentonii. The sequence continues at coordinate 17,804,442 of NC_081852.1, forward strand.
GACCACCTCAATCAGATTTGATCCTACAGTGAGGACAGGGTGGAGCAAAGCAGGGCTGCCAGTCAGTCACTCCAACACTTACTGTCCAGATACAGATATGGATGTTTCTAGAACCATCTTGGCTCTAAATTCCTTCAATAGGGAAGCTTCTCCAAAATGAAGAAAGTATTTTACTCCGTATACCATTACCATGGACTCCTGTATCTAACTGTGTCTTTTCCTTTGTTACTTCCAACCCACCGGAACTGCAGCAATATCTCCCTTTCTCAACCAGTCACTGTTCCGTAGTAATCACATTAACATGTACATACCATGTACTCTTTACATGCTTTCTTTTTATATATTAACTCAATCATTCTAACAAGACTGTGAGATGGGTTTCTTACTAGCCCACTTTAGAGGTGAGAAAACTGAGGCTTAGGGAGGCATATAGCAATTAATTGAAAAACCTGGAATCTGAATCCAGCAATTTGGTTCCATCAGCCCAGCTCTTAATCCCAACAGTGTATTGCATAGGTTTTACTTGTTCTTTCTAAAGTTGAATAATATGAACCCAGATATATAATCCAAAGAGTAATAGTGAGAGAACAAACCCTAAGTGTACTTGGCACATTTCTCCCCCATTCCTTCCACCTCACTCCCTAAACTCCCAGTATTCAGTAATTAGGTATTTCTGCTGCTCCCTTAAACATGTTTTGATACAAAAAAAAATGGCCATAAGAAATCCCAGCAAGCACAAGAGTGACAGAAAACAGACCATTGTTTATTTTGACCATGTAGACGTGCCCCTGATATTGACATCTCAGCTCTCAGCCAATATTCCAGGTATTGGGTGGTTTGCTTGACTGGAAGAGAAGGAAGAGATTAACATTCTCTGAGCACTTTCTCGCTATGTGCAAGGTAATATGCTATGTGCTTTCACCCACATTTTTGTCTTTAATACCAACAGCAAACCCACCAAAGGTAATTAATAAAATCTTGTTTTGAAAGACAAAACACAAACACACAAAAAACAGACTCAGAAAGATTAAGTACCATGGTCAAGGAGACTCACCCAGGAGCGATGGTATGTGGATTAAACCAAAGCCTGATCTGCGGCTGAGGCTATTTCTGCAACCGCATGCTGGGGAGTAGATACCCTCGCCTTTAAACCAGAATTCATTCTTAGATTTTTTTTTTCCCCCTCTGAGCAGTGAGTCTTTACAGATTTACTGGTTGTTAAATGCTACTGACTCTAGCTAATTCCCAAATTAACTAGATTCCTTTTGGAGCTTGTAAAATGTGCTACACACTCAACTTCTGAATTTAGCATGCAAGATGATGACCACAGCAGGAAGAATGGTGCAACTTTCTTGTTAGAACAATGCACGTCTAAAAGCCTCTTTTAATTTCTACCTTCTTTTATGGGGACTACGTGAACGAGGACACACCTAGGATACTGCATATTAATTTCAACACGGCTAATACCCAGAATGTCCCACCAATTTACTCTTCACTGACAATGTAAAAAGAAAATGATTTATGCAGATCAATCATCTCGCTCATCAAGTCCTACCCTGACAGCCAGCCTTCATCATTGCTATTTAAAAGGCACTGCTGACAGAAAAGACCGACTCTTTGATTAAGGGCCCTGTCTGGCTAACCTTTTATTTGAAGAATGATTGCCGCTGAGTGACAAATACTTTTCCATTCATTTCAAGGCAAAGATATTGACATTCAAATTCTCGATGGCTACACTGAGCAGATGCCACTGTTGGCAAGAGGCTTGAGAGCAACAGCAGGTACGCCGTGGCTCTGGGGGCACCCGGGAAAGAATAAAACTAAAACACACGCACGCACGGGCTAAAGGCTCTCACCAAGCGAAGGCTGCGGGTCTCTGGGCCAAATCCTCTTTCCTCCGCAGTTATCAAAGAACATCTGTTTGTAGTTTCGCCCCTGGTCTCTCCTTAAAAGTGCCCTTGTGTTACCTTGACCCGACTTGGAACTGCACAGACAGCAGAGACGAAGAGTAAAATCGAGGTTGGGAGCAAGTGGTTTCCAACCAGAGAAGGAAACATCTTCTCCCTCTCCACCCTGAATCCCACGATCCCGGCAGACCTCACACCTAAACATACTGGCCTCCCAGGACTGCAAGTAACTAAATACAAAGTAGAAGAAGCATCTGAAAAATCACCTACTAAAAGCAAAAAAACACCAAAGTAATATATCATCCTATATGCTAAGGGGAAAGAAGAGAGGGGAAAAAAATGTATGAAAGAGTCAAGGATTAACAGAAACGGAGTGACCAGATGAGACAGAAATTGAATTTGAAAAAACAAAGCAAAACAATGTTTTCTAATGCATTTCAGGTAGAGGCTATGTTGGTCAATATTTCATATATATAATGTAAACACATGTCATCACAGGATTAGTTTGCTTGTGTTCATTTCTTAAATGCAAAATATTGCCTTATAGGGAAGTGGGAAAATTATGGATTAAGGAAGGCTATTTGTGACAAGACATCCCAAAGCCTCGAGATGAATCATTTCCAGGAACAAAACTACTAGTAAAAAAGCTCAGCAGGTGATCAGCGATTCCTTTTAAATCTTGCCAAGATGCAAAGTGTAAGGTCTCAAGTGCTCACAAGGGACAGGGCATCAAAAACACCTGCAGCCCTGATGTCTGATGAGTTCCCACAGCGGGAGAGGCAGGGGACAGCAGACACAGGTGGAATCGTGTTCTGTTACCCCCGGCCAAACAGGTGACCCAGCAGCAGAGTAGAAGAAGGTAATGGGGCTTCAGAGAGAGAGAGAGAAGACCTGGGTTTGACTCCAATCTTTGCTGCTTATTAGCTGAGGGATACGAAGCAAGTTACTTTCCCTCTCCAGTCCTCTGTTACCCCATCTGCAGAATGTCTACTTTATAGAATTATTTTTGGACCTTAAATAAAGCAACTTTCCCTTCCATTCCTTTCTCCTCGTCTTCTCCTCTTTGCTCACTTGTATCTAGGAGAGAGTAGTTCACAGGAGGTATGGGGGGAAACACAAGATTTACGGTTACAGGGCCAACCTATGACCCCTGGGGCAGACACTTACCAGCTGTGCAGCCATACAATCTTTGGATAAGTTCAATTTCTTCAACTTTACTGGTGAGTGAAATCAGTTGTGCTAGCCCTATGTCCCCCACTGAGTTACAATGAGAAAAAAATAAGATAATGTTAAAGCACTTGATAAATTTTTAAATCGATACAGAAATATTTTCCATAGTTACTGTTTTTCTCCAAAAATGGGATACTCCAACCCATTTTTATCTTTTTCCTTATTTATTTCACCCATCTATATTTCTCATGGTGAGTAATACATCAATCACCCATTAATTAATCAATAATTATAATATCATCTCCATTCACTAGAACTATTAGTAGTTGCCTCTACAGCTGTCTGGAAGAACTACCAGGTAGAAGTGACATTTCTTCCGTAACAAAAATTTACTGGAGGTTATTATGAGCCAGGAGGTGAATAAAAATGCAAAATTGAGTCAAATGGAGCAAATAAATAAATAAATGATTTCAATACTGCTGCACCATATATATCACAAAGGATGCTGAGGGTGCTGATGAGGGAGGGTGTGGCTACCTGCGGGGTCAGGGGAGAGTTCTCCATGATGTGTCAGATGTGGGTCTTCCAGGGTGAGCAAGTCCTCACCACGTGGAAAAGGAAGGAAGAGCTCATTTGGGGGGAAATAATGCCAAGTACAAAGGCACAGAGGCACAAGAGAGATCACATGCTCCGGCAGAGACAAGGGCAAGTTCAAGAAAACCTATGTATTTAAGACTCACTCCTTTAAGCAAAGGGGAGTTTGAGTTTGAAACTGCTGTGACGTGGTCTATGGTTTAGAAACATTCACTAGGCACCTAATCTGTACTAGAAACTGGAGACACAAACATGGAAAAAACTATCTGACAGCCCCTCTGGGAGGGGAGTGAGGTAGTCTTACTTGCTTTCAAACAATGTCTAAGTACCTGCCCAACTGGGGACGCTGGGTGCCCCAGCCCCCTGGCACCAACACCCGTGGCTTCTTCTCTGGCCATGGAACCTGCCCGTCCTATCCAGTTTGTGGGTGTGGGTTCCTATGATTCTGCTTGACCCTACTGTTCTGTTTCTATGGACGGTGGTGCAACTATGGGTCCCCACTTACATGTTGTGAGCTCTGTCCTCCGTTTTCCATCTTCCCTCCCTAATGCTAACCTACTGCTGTCCTGCTTTGACCTGTGGTGATCCTGTGGACAGCCCAATGGCGCCTGAAACTGTTTCTAAACGTGGGAAGGTCTCTATTCCAAACCTCTGCCCCTTGCTCCCTGTATGCCCTTCCAGTGAAAGTGTGAAAGGTGGTGCTAGGTGTTCACCAAATCTTGTTTCACTCTCCTCTTCCTGGGCATACAGAGATAAAAATTGACAACAGTTCGTTTGGATTCTGATCAATAGAAGAAAAAAAGCTCATTGCAGGCCTGGCCCTTAAAAAAACATCCTAGTGCAGACTTTCTAGTGTATTAGTTTCCTAGGCTACGGTAACAATCACCACAAAATTGGTGGCTTAAAACAACAGGAACTTCTTCTCTCACTTTGCTGGATAGCACAAATCCAAAATCAAGGTGTCAGTAGGGCGCCCCCTTCCTCCAAAGACTCTAGAGGAGAATCTTTCTCTGCCTTTTCCAGCTCCTGGTGACTCTTGGCATCCCTTGGCTAGTGGCCACATCACTCCAAACCCTGCCTCTGGGGTCTTTACGTGGCCCTTCTTCCCTCTGTGTGTCTGTGTCCAAATATCCCTCTCCTCTCTCTTGCAAAGGGCATGAGGTTTTTTATTTAAATCTCATTCTAAATTGGTATGACTTAAGATCCCCCTCAAGATCCTTAAGTAATTATATCTGCAAAGAGACTATTTCCAAATAGGGTCACTTTCTGAGGTTCCACATAAGCATGAATCAGGTGGGTCACCATGCACCCTTGGAGGCCTCGTGCTCTTGCTGATGCAGTCGCCAGGTGTCAGAGCCCGATTTCCGAGTGGCCATGTGAAGCAGAGTTCCCCCAACAGCACCCCTCACTGGACACATAAATGATCATAAAACTGTTCGATGTTAAGCCACTGAGATTTCAGGGTTAATTTGCTACAACGGCAGAGGCCAGCCTGGCTTGGCTACCACCCCAAGCCTCATGCCTTTGCTCTGCAACACAAACACGGACGATGGGCCCAGGGCTCACATGCAGTGTTTCCATTTGGGGTCATTTTTTGCTCAAAACCCCTTTTAGGTTGTTCTTGCTAAATGTCCCAGGAATTTCTTCCGGAGCTTTGCTTGGCCTGGGTATGACTGTAGGAGAGGTTTCTTATGTTCCCTGGGTCATTAGGCTTCTGCTGATAACATCGCTGTTTTCTCTACTGACCTCACAGGAGAATGTGGTGGCCGGTGTGAGTTATCTCTTGCTTCTACTGTGCCAAGGGAGAAGGAGAGAGGGGTCAAATGTGGGAGTTTTCCCGCTAAATTCATCCAAAAGTGCACCAAGAAAAACAGTAGCTAGTGTCCCTTTCTTACAGTAGTAGGAAGAGCACCAGATTTTAGAGTCATGAAACTTGAGCTGAAATGTCCCAGCTCTGCAAACTCGACAGCTAAGATACTCTGAAGTTGCTTTTGTCACAGAGCCCTACATCTCTTCAATTTTTTTAAAAGGGGGGGGGGTGGGTGATCACCACCTTTTCTTCAGGGTAGCTGTGAGAATTACATGGTACTAGATACATGCTTAGCTAAGTGCTGTTATCATAGCAGTTACTGGTATATGTGAACTTTCCTATGCACAGGCCAATTTATTCCCACTTGTATCACCGCCTTCTGGGGCAAGGTCACAGCTAAGTGGGTGTGAAACCATGATCTTTAGCGTTGGTCCCAACAACCCCGCAAGCATTTTCTGCTCGTTCTCTAGTTCTCCCTTTTAGATACTACTTGTCTAGTCCTTAGAAATGGCTTACAAGTTAGTGGATGGACTGTCTAACCTCTCTCATCAGCTGAGTTTTGCTCTTAAATACTTCATGAGGGTTCGTTTTGAGCCTCCAGTTAGACTGAGAGCTCCCTGAAGGCAGGAACTATTTATTACCTTATTTCTGTAAACCCAGCGTCTGTGGCACAATGCCAAACTGACCATCGGGGACTACCCCATGCTTACTGACTGCCGAGAAAACGGAGAATGGAGAGTTCATGACTAAGACAGGATTTGGCCTCCTATATCATGAACGTTCACAAAATAAGGGGCAAGTGTTGAAGTTAGCTGGTGCACTCACAGAGCAGAGGGCAGGCAGCAGAAGCTGAAACACTTAAGAAACAGAACAAAAGGAGGCAGGATTCAGCGACACTATGGGATTTGGTGGGTCCCTCCCTAAATAAATCAGCTAATGGTCTGTTTGTCACCCCTTCTGAGCTGGGTCTGCAAAATGTACTCTTACAGTTGTATGAAGGGATTATAATAAAATACATGGTACACAACACAAAGCATATGTTATCTACATATATAAAAGCCTAAGTGACTCTAATGATCAAACGACTGGAATGGCCTGTCGACCAGTAGCTATGATGTGCACTGACCACTCGGGGGCAGACACTCAATGCAGGAGTTGCACCATGGTGGTCAGTGCACTCCCACACCCAACCTCCCACGGCCAGCTGGTGGCATCGGCGTCCAGCGTCCACTCCATCTGTGCCCAGCCCTGCAACCGTAACTTCCTCTTCCAACCCCGCCATTGCCTTTGGGTCCCAGGCTGAGATGGGAACCAGGGGTGGGTGGCAGCAGAAGTGGCCACTTTCCCAAGGGGGCCAAGGACTGGCTCCCTCCCGGGGCCAGTGGTCAACCTCCCATGCCCCGTTCCTCCCAGAGGGCTGGCAGGTCCCAAACAGCCTAAGGTCCCTCCTCCTGGCCCTCCCCCCAGCCAGCAGGCCCCGATCGGCCTGGCCCTCATCGGCCCTGATCACCAGCCAGGCCTAGGGACCCCACCCATGCACAAATTCATGCACTGGGCCTCTAGTATAATATATATGTGTTATATATCAACTAGAGGCTGGTGCATGAAATTCTTGCACTCGGGGTGAGGGGGGCGAGGGGGTCGGGTCCTTCAGCCCAGTCTGCACCCTCTCACAGTCCAGGAGCACTCAAGGGATGTCCGACTGATGGCTTAGGCCCGCTCCCCCCTAAGCTGGCAGTCGGACAACCTTAGTGCTGCCACAGAGGCGGGAGAGGCTCCCACCACTGCCACTGTGTTCATCAGCGTGAGCCCAGCTTCTGGTCAGCACACTGATCACAAGGGGTCAGCTCCTGTGTAGAGCGTCTGCCCCCTGGTGGTCAGTATGCATCATAGCAACCGGTCATTCCACCGTTTGGTGGATTTGCATATTAGACTTTTATTATATAGGATTTGCAAAACATATTTATAGCACCTGCTTTGTATCAGGAACTGTTTTACTTAGATATTAACTCATTTAATTTTCACAACTCCACCACATAGATGCTATTATGATCAGCATCTTACATTTGGGAAACAAACCCAGAGAGGTGAATTTGCCCACAACCTGAGACTAGTAAGTAGGCAAGGCCTGGACTCGGATTCAGGCAGCCTGGCTCCAGAGTCTATACCCCCAGCCATTAGGCCACACTGCCTCTCAAGAGGAAGAGCAGAGGGGTGGAGGAGGGAGCCCTCAGTCAACATAGTATCTGGGAGAGGGGCTTACAAACTAACAGATTTTAACAGAAGAAGCTGGTCACAGGAGCAGGGTCTGGCAGCACGGATGCAGGGGGACAGCCCCCTGTGAGAGAAGAGCTGGTGACAGCCCACCTTAACGCTAGCAGAGGCCGGATGGAAGCAAGCCCCTAAGTGAATGCCTTTAGTCTGAGATAGGACTGACCCCAGGGGGAAGGCCCTGAATCGCAGCATGGGGAACACAGGTCTAGCAGACTAAAAACAGAGGATAAAGACAGGGCTGGGAGCAGCTCCAGAAAGCCTTGATGGCTCTGCTTTGAGCTTCCCATCTTTAATGCACCAACTGCTAGAGGCAACAGACAGCCAGCTTTCCCACCAGCCCCCTAAAGCTGGGCAATCCATAACCTGCACTCGTTTACCATTCGTGAGTAAGTCATTTCCATTTCCCACAGCCTTGGCCCTCCTCCACCCTAAACAGAGTCCCCCAAGGCTCCCACTCGAGGTAGTCACTAAAGCTGGGAGGGCAATGGCGTCCTCTCCCAGGCTCCTCAGCCCTCGTGGGCAAGGCCCCCTCCTCCCTCCCTAAGCATATCGGAATGAGCACTATCTGACGGGGGAGCCTTTCATCTCTGCAGCTTTGAAAACCTCAAACGCTATATCAGATCTACAACAAAGAGCAGGGACTTCAGGGGTTGACAGCACGGCCATAATTAAAGAGGACCATCAATAAGCTGCCATGTTCAACAATGCCACCTTATAGCCGCGCCAAAGCCAACTGTTTACCTTTCAGACATTTCTATGGAAAGGTTTAAACAGGTGCCATTTGAATTGTTTTCATAGATATGCAAACAGGAGATAGCAACTTTCCTTCTAAGACAGAGTGTAATGTACAGCATGCTATTCCCTTGCTAATAGTGTACAATGGATTTACTCAAGGGAAATACTCTCCAGTAACTGATAAGAATATGAAACCAAAAACATCATTGGAAAATACTATAGGGCTATTGCCAAAGATGAAATGGGAAACAATCCAAAATTTTCCATTTTAAGTTTCTTCTGGCCCATTGACCTCAGTTTCTCTCTTTGTAAAATAAGGAGGCTGCACTTGAAGCTTACGTTGACATGAAGAACCCCCTCCCCAGCACAAGTCCAGGTTACAGAACAGGAAAATTCGGCACTGTTTTGGGGGTGGATCAGGGTCCCACTTGCACCCCTGTGCCCCCAGAATTTTCTTAGGGCTTTGAGAACCACAGGACCAGATCACCTCTGTGATTTCTTTCCAGGACCAAAATTTTGTGATTCTGAAGAAAATGCATAACTAAATAAGGAAGGAAGAGAAGGAAAAGGTAAAAGAGGAGGAGGAGAAACAACAACAAAAACACCCTATCTTGTGTCCACAGTATTTCTCTCACTGTTTAGCACCTAAATAGCACCGAATGAATGCAGTCCTGAGTCAGTGACTAAAATAGGAAGCTTAAGCATCTTCTCTGCTTCTCCTAGAGTTTTGGGTAGTGCTAACTATTCCAACAGCAAACAGGAAGAGGCAGCACTGAAGTGAATTTAAGTCTTGGATACAAAGAACTCCTCAGCTGTGTACTCAGAGCTGGCTCTGTCCCATTCCCCGACAGGTCTGAGGTGCGCAGGAGAAATGTGCTCCCACACTTTCCTTCTTCCTTGGACTCTTATGCCAGCTTCCCAAGGCATGCAGTTGTCATGTTTCCAGTTCTACCTGCGTGCAGGAAACCTCTGGAGTTCTCTGGGGCTCCTGAAAACTTAGCCCATTCAAACACAGCGAGGCACTTCAACTTGGGCAATGCACAAGACTTGAGGTGGGAGCAAGAGGACTGTGTGTGGAACCACTGAGAGCCACTGAAGCAGGACCCCTCAGTGGCACTTGGGAAGCCTAACCATGTTCAAGGGCTCTTATCACCTCATGCGTACAACTCATACATGGGGAGGGAACCCCTGGGCCAGAATCACCGTGGCCCTACCTGGCATATTATGACTCATTATGAAGGCGACCATTGGGGAATTTTCTGACTCCTGAGGACTTAACACTGTGAGAGTAAGTGTGAAGTGTTGTGGCTCATTTCTCTGCAGACTGAGTAACTTAGAATTTATAACAAGAAGAAACTCTCTGGTGTTTATACGGGACAGACCAAAAGAACGGCAAAGGCTGAATCTAACCTCTTTCTATAAAAATAATATGAAGAATCCTTGACTGCTCTAATCTCCTTGCGAGGCCCCTCCCAGCGGGAGCCCCACAGAACCTCCAAAGCGGAAGGCCAAACCATGAAGTGTCTCACGTCTACAGAGGGGCAGGTGATGTTCAGTGAAGTCCAAGCGACTAGAACCGAGCCAAGTGAAGGTAAAGAAAACCACACTTCCCGTCTGAGGCTGGGCCACCTGACCCTCTCCCACCCTCCAACCTTCCATGACATCATTCTTCAGAGCTCCCTTCCCTTCTAGCCAGGAGAGCTCCATTTTGAAAACAAAGACCCTTTATGGAGAGCTTTCATCTCAGCTTAAGTTCTAAAAAAATCTAAGATTAATATGTCTGAAATGGAGAAAGCATCCCTCAAGAATGTGGGAAAAGTGCCTTGGGTGGTTTGTATTTAGTGGTAATATCTTCTTTAACTTGTCAGATTGTCTTGCTGTTTTCAGAATGAAACCAGATATTTTTTAAAAAGCAAAAGAAAAGAGTGTTTGAGATAGGCTACTGATTACTGGTTTATTTTTTGAGTTGGGAAACCACATGGTTTTCCAAGCATAGTTATGCTATGGTAATATACTTTGTCATAAATTTACTATATCCTTCTGCTTGTCTCTAAACACCGTCTGCTCCTCGTCTTTCTAAACTTGGCCTGGATACAAAACTTTTAACTTAAAATATGTAACAATATGTCATATCCACCAGAAGATCTATGACAGCTATTTCTAAGATACACAATATTATTAATTGTTTTTGAATGTAATTGAACTGTTGTGAATCTAAAAAGGATAAAAATGACATTTAGCCATCAACAGTTCTTGAAACATTATATACACAAAAGGAAATACTAACAAGTCCAACAGTACTCAGTTTCAAAATTATATCCTTAGAAGCTAAAATGACACTAAGAGAGACAGAAAAAAAAGTGTGAATTTAAAAAATAAAATTGCAATACTTGAAAGTATTAAACTTACCTTCAGATAAAAATTAATTTTGAGCTAAATTATTTTTTTATGTTGGCAGAACTGTCAAACAATGGACTGTCCCCTTAAACTATTTAAAAGGCTGTGGCTGGAGTGTGTGGAGGGGATCTGCAAGATACAGACAAGGATAAGCAGAGGGACAAGCAGATTTACCTCCATTTACTCTGATTCACTTAGAATTTACTGAGCACCTACTATGAGTTCATACTGAACGGTGTAGCATGGAAGATAAGAACTTTAAACTTTAAAGGAGTGTAAACTTTAAAGGAGCTTACAAACTTACTTCTTTGTATAATTTTAAAATAATGGTGAAATACCCAAATTAAAGTTCTTGCACATAACATGTGGGGTTAGAGCAGAAAGAATTCAACGTGAGCCAGGGGAGCTGAGAAGACCCCACGTAAGAGCTAGAAATGTTGCTGGATCTTGAAAAGTGAGTCATATTTTAAAAGGTATAAAGAAGGCCAGGGGGTATTTACAGTTGATGAGGCTGCTTAACTAATGGCCTAAAAGCTGACACAAAGATAACTTGTTGAGGAAAAGGGGCACTGAAAGGAGTGGCCCAGGCAAAAAGACCTGGACCACAGGCTGCTCCCAACTCAAGAACCCAAAACATTCATCTAACCCCTTCCTCCCAATAGTTACTCTTCATCAGATCTCATGTGGCTGAGAATTCTGAGCTTCCAGCATCCCTTTCTCACCAAGCTTGTTCCACTGGACCCAAACAGGAAGACCCCCACCTGGTTCATTATCATATGTGTCAGAAACTTCCTTCTCTTAGCTCCAAGGCCTGTGCTCATTTTAAGAAAGGGTCAAACTAGTTAGAAATAGAAATGGTCTCTCCCTTCTCCTATTTAAGATATTAAAAACCTTTCTACTGTAGCCTCCATACGCCTTCCTGCCTCCCTCGCCATCCTAAGATCAGTGTTTCTCAACCAGGGGTGAAACTGTCCCCTAATATCTGGAAACATTTTTGTTTTAGAAAGAAAAGAAAAGAAGAAGGGAGGGGAGGGGAGGGGGAAAAAAGGAAGGGGAGGGAGAGGAGGAGAGAGGAAAGGAAAGAAAATGTGTCATTGACATCTAATGGGTAGAGGCCGGTGATGCTGCTAAGCATCCTACAATATGCAGATGGCTCCCACATAAAGACTTTTCCAGCTCAATATGTCAATAGTGGCAAGACTGAGATGCAATGAGTCTGAATATTTACATTTTCTGAACAAATGTATTTTAACAAGACAGAGGACTTTCTTTTTTCTTAAACTTGACCCAGTCTCAATGACTTTCAAAAGGCTCAACCCAGATTCCAAGATGCCTGATCCATGCAGTCCTGAGGGATCCCCACCCCATAAGAAGAGTGCACTGAGGGGAGGAGGCAGTTTGGCAGTAACATGTGTCCTGTGTTTAGGCAGATGATACATTCATACCTAAACCAAACTAGAAATGAGACACTAGCATTTTGTACCTTTCCAAAGCTAGACATGCTGTACGTACTTTAGTTTTAACAGGGAGGAAAGACAATATCCAAATATTTGCTATTTGAGTACTTTAGGTTTTGAGTTTACATAGGGAAACAAAACACCATAACTTGAAAAGATTCATTTAAAAAACTGACCATTTATTTTATTGGTTCCTACTCAAGCATCCCTTCCTTCTGAGTAGCACTGAACCCTGATGACTGTATCAACAGTTTAAGCCAGTCTGATAGTCAAATGTTACATAAGGAAATCAACTACAAAATGAAATGGAAACTTCAATAAAAGGTGTGGGGTCTCATGAACTCAACTGAAGGGATGGTGGGAAAATATTCAAATGACACTCAAAACCACTGATTTTGTATCCTTAGACCAATTTAAAACAAGAAAATGAGAGAATAACACAATAAGAATTTCATGAGACTGATTTATATATCAAAGCATTAAGAAAGGCTCTCATAAAATTGTGCAAAAATAAAAAAAAACTTCTTATAATCCCATATAATAAAAGGATAATATGCAAATTGACCCTAATGGGGAACCACTGGGAACGACAGGGAACAACCAGTCGCTATGATGTGAACTGCCCACTGGTGGCCAGTGCACTTCCATAGGGGGAGCACTGCTCAGCCAGGAGGTGGCTGGCCAGCACAGAGGCAGGGGCAGGAGCCTCTCCCACATCTGTGTTAATCAGACATCCCCCAAGGGTTCTAAGGCTGCAAGAGGGATGTCTGACTGCCAGCTTCAGCCCGATCCCCTAGGGAGTGGGCCTAAGGCCGCAGGTGGACATCCCCCAAGGGGTCCCAGACTGCAAGAGGGTGCAGGCCAGCATGAGGGAGCCTCCTGAATGCACAAATTTTCATGCACTGGGCCTCTAGTTGTGCAATAAAATCAAATATAAAGTAAAAGAAAAATGGTGCCATAATATAATTTGTCAGAAAAATTATGGGGGAAATTAATCTTTTTGTTTTAAGAATTACAGCATAAGAGCAAATACAACTGAAAGTATTTTTGATGTAAAATATATACATAATTTTGAATGAATTTTCAGGTGCTGGGGTCCAACCCCAGCAGGTCCAGGGGTCCCCAAAGGTGTGGACGGAGTCGGCGAAGAAGGAATGACACGGAGACAGCGTTCAGTTGATCAGCAGCCTAGCCAGGATCTCCAGCCAGGATCTCCAGCCAAGTTCTGGTCTGGATCTCCAGAGAGGTTCTGCTTAGGATCTCCAGCCAGGTTCTGTGTCCATGTTCTCTTGCTAGGTTCTCCAGCCAGGTTCAGTCACCAGGTTCTAGTCAGGTTCTCTTGCCAATTTCCGTAGTCAGGTTCAGTCCAGGATCTTTTGCCATGTTCTCTCCAGCGAAGTTCTTCGGTCTCTAGAGAACGTTCTTTGTAGGTTCTGTGCCTAGGTTCTGTCTCTCTTGGTTCTGTCTTCTAAGTTCTGACTTCTAAGTTCTGTCTCTCGCTGTCTTGTTGCATCTGTATTTATACCAGTTGATTCCAATCCTATCAATCTCTATTCCAAAGGTTAGGGCGTTTCTTATCTCCATTCCAGGGAGTAAAGATTGTGTAGCTTAAGCATGATTGTTCGTAGTTAAAGTGATTAATTACCCGCCTGGCACTTAGTTGAGGGGTTTTATTCCCTCCCTAACTTCAGGGGAAAATCCCTACCTGGGGAAACAACCTTTCTCAGCGAGGAGACCTTGGTTAAAACAAATAGTGCCAAGAAGGTGAGCAAACATTTTAAGAACAGTATGCCATATATGCCAGGTCCTTTGAAACAGCAAGCATGGACCGGCTCCCAGCATTCAGGTTTCAAAATGAAATCCCGAACTTTCTCCCCATATTTACTATACATTTCACTTTCTAGTCAAATTGATTCACCTTAGGAGACCTGTTTCCCTTCATACCATGGGCCTCCTCCTGAAGAGCCTGCCCACCTGAAGCAGAAGCGGAGTGCCAAGGCAAGCTGATCTATTTCCAGGCCTGTCTTGTTGCCAGTCTTGCCATCTCCACATCTGATGACACTTCATAAAAGTGCCCACCAGTCTCCCCCACCTCTGTTTGACAACCACAACTGACTTCCAAAAAGTAAGAGCAGAGGTGTAAAGAAAGTCTGAACACAGAAACAAAAGGCCCTCCAAAATCCAGGCCCCAATTCCATTGCTCTTAGAATAAAATTCCAATTCCCAACCAGAGCTGACAGACTGAGTCATCTGGCCCCTGCCTACCCCTTTGATTTAAACTTAAACCTCTTTACACCTCTTTTTAACCCTTTTTAACTAGCCAGTCACATGGACCTGTCTGTCAAGCCATTTCATACCTGGGGCCTTGGCACATGCTTTATCCTCTGTTGAAAAGTTCTTCCCCAGTTCTTTAAATCCTGTTCCATAAGTCTCAGCACAAATGTGCCCTCTTGAGATGATTTTCTTACCAGTCTATTTAAAGTACCCTCAATACTCTACATGGACTTAGAAGATGTTGAAAAACTATTTGTTAAATGGATGAATGGATGGATGGATGGGTGGTTGGGTGGGTGGATGGGTGGATGGATGGATGGATGGATGGATGGGTGGATGGATAGATGGGTGGATGGATGGATGGATGGATGGATGGATGGATGGATGGATGGACGGACAGACGGGCGGGCGGACGGACGGGCGGACGGACGGATGGATGGATGGATGGGTGGATGGATGGATGGACGGACGGACGGACGGACGGGTGGGTGGATGGGTGGGTGGGTGGATGGATGGATGGATGGATGGATGGATGGATGGATGGATGGATGGATAGATGGGTGGATAAATGGATGGATGGGTGGATGGATGGGTGGGTGGATGGGTGGATGGGTGGATGGATGGATGGATGGGTGGATGGGTGGGTGGGTGGGTAGATGGATGGATGGATGGATGGATGGATGGATGGATGGATGGATGGATAGATGGGTGGATAAATGGATGGATGGGTGGATGGATGGGTGGATGGATGGGTGGATGAATGGATGGATGGATGGATGGATGGATGGATGGATGGACGGATGGATGGGGATGGATGGATGGATGGTTGGATGGGTGGGTGGATGGATGGATGGACGGACGGATGGATGGATGGGTGGGTGGGTAGTTGGGTGGATAAATGGATGGATGGGTAGATGGATGGGTGGATGAGTGGGTGGATGGATGGATGGATGGATGGATGGATGGATGGATGGATGGATGGGTAGATGGGTGGATAAATGGAAGGATGGGTGGATGGATGGGTGGGTGGATGGGTGGACGGATGGACGGATGGATGGGTGGTTGGATGGGTGGATGGATGGATGGATGGACAGACTTCATTTGTGCGGGAAAGTCAGTCAATATCTGCTGTCAATGACCATTATTCTCTAAGGCCATTTTCCAAGCAATTGTCTTCTCCCTTGGATCATTTGAGATTGAATCAGTGAATCCAGAGCTAGGCAGGAAGAGCCTGATTAAGGTCACTGCACCAACCCTCAGGGACAATTCCCTATCATCATTTTCCTCATACTTTATATCAAGTTTTGCTTCCAGCCCTCCAGTGGAACAGCTTCTCTTTTGTCCTCAAGAACACCTCCTCACACTCTACCCATTACAAAATGTGCCCTGATTTTCCCAGTCTGCATTCCTCTCTGCTTAACTTCACCCCATTACTCACAGCTACCTCCCTCTGGACTACAGCTAATGGCAACTCTGTGAAACTCACTTTCTCTTCCTAGCTTCCCACAACTCCCCAATCCCATGCCCTATTCCTTGATGAAATAGCAGGGCATGAGACTCAAGCAAGAAGAGTTTGCACAAATGTCATGACCAGTCTCCCCTCACCCACCCATCCCTCTCATCCAATATTCATTGCCCTTCCTCCTTCCCTCAGCCTCCACAAGGCGAATCTTTTCCCATTACACAGTTCTTCCAAAATATAGTCATATGCTTGAATATAAACAGCACATTTCTGGAAGGCTACACAAGTTAGTAATAATGGCTTCTGGGGAGAAGAGGATTATGGAAAAAAAAAACCTCCATTTGTATGATAGTTTTTTGTGCTATTTGCATTTTTAACTGTGTTTATGCATTTATTTTTAAATTGTGACAAAATACACATAAGAATTTACCACCTTAACCACTTTTAAGTGCATTCACATTGTTGTATAACCACCATCACCAGATATGCAACTTTTTCCATTGAAAAATTTTAATTAAATGTTTAAAAGTACAGTTCTTGATCAAGTAGCTATACAAGACAAAGAGTAGGACAGGAACAATTGCTAGGTCTAGCATGAGTCATTGAAAACAATTACCAATGTCACTTAGTCATTTTTGATATATTAAAAACTTTCAAATATAGGATGACAGTTACTCTATAAAAGTTAAATAAAGGGGGAAAAGGAATTAAGTATAAAATAAAATTTAAAATAGGGCTTTATCCCCTTTCCCCACACACACACATACATTATAATAATGATGTACCAAAATAAGTATGTGTGCTTTCAGTCAAATACTGAGAAGAGACAGCTTAACAAAACAGAACTATGGCTACCACAGCAGTGTGAGAAAAAAAATATTAGCTTTATTACCACAAAAGTAGTTTGAATGGGCATCTTCCAGCTGTTAAAGCTGATCATCAGAACACCACCAATTTTCTCGGCCACAGACTTTTTGTGCAGTGGGGAACTTGATGCAATTAAGGAATTTTCTCACTTCTTAATAATTCTCAGATTTGGAAGACTTTTCTTGTAAGTAACAATTCAAGTAGTGGTATCATACTCTGCTCCTTTCATATAATTTTATAACAGGCTGGAAGTGGCGAAGACTGCCACATCTGAGGGTGGTGATTTTGTGTGTCTCTAGTAGCTGTGCTCAAAGTCAAGTTTCTCCACTCTGACAGCATGAAGGCTGAAGCAGACCTCTGATTGCAATTTCTGCCATCAGAACTCCCTCCAATCCCACATGTTTCACAGGACATGCACACTGTGCCCACCCCTGATGGGTTCCAGCTTCCACTAAATCTGACTGCTTTTTGGAATAAGTGTTCTTTCAACACTGACAGCTCAGTTATGAACTATGGGTGCTGGCTGATTCGAGAAAGGCTAGATATCTAAAAAAGAGGAGGTCTAGGGAACCAGTTATGTTTAGTAATATTTTTTAAAAAGCTCCCCCAAGCAACTCACAAAGATCCCTAGATATTTGCTCAAAATCTCTCTCTCTCCCTCTCTCTCTCTTTGTACTACAACAGAATTGGGGTTTACACTAAAGAACCTCCAAAGAGCCGTCTGGTATCAGAGTCTGAAAGAACAATAATCCTTTCTAGGTTGCATGGGTTTAATTTAATGTAACAGAAGCTGGAACGGAATGACTACAGAGAATAACAACAAAACTTAGAGAAATATCTGTGTCTGACTGTAGCTCAATGCTCTGAAAATGGTATGGAATGGAAATGAAAACTAATAGCCTGACTTAAATGCTGTAGTAGGATCTGGGATATTTACATTCAAATCTCAACTTCAGTGTTTACTAGCTGGATATCTTTCCTTAAGTAACTTACAAGCTGATAGTTTTCTTACCCATAAAATGGGGTGCTTATTATCCATAAAGTATATGAGATTCTTATGGGAATAAAGATACTGCACAGTGGAGAAATTAGTAAGGATATTTGTACAATAATTTCCCCTTTTCTGTCCTTTAGAGGTCCCACCTATAAAGTATATCAATGGGGGAAATGGGCTGCCCAATACTGATACCAACCCAGCTTCTAGGAGTGGTAAGATGCCAACCCCAAGGCCATTAGATGCTATATTAGATTCCTACTGCTGCTTTGATGGGGAATATAAGACATTGTTGGGGGGCTAGCAATCTAAATCTGTGCCAGTAACCTGACTTCTAACGCACACTCTTGCTAGCGCATAATTAACTCCATTGATGCCTGTCCGGCCTTGCAGAAGCTGTTTCCCGGAATACCCCCTTTTTGCAGAGGCCCTAAACCATGAACCATCCACAAACCCTGGAGGGGGTTATCAGCGCTGGCGCAAGGCCTTTGCATGTGTTCTCATGTCCCCCATCCCAAAACACCGGGCTTTTCAGAGAGCTGGCGAAAGGTCCAGAAGCCTGATCCATATTTGGGGGACAAAGGAACCAAAAAGTATAAAGGAAAAGCTTCCTTTATATTCGCTCACTCAGGGTTTGGAGAACTGACGCCCTGAGTCACTGTCCTAGTACATCTCAAACAGCTGAAAATAAACTGGTTTATCCTGGATCTCCGAGTACTCCCTATATATTTTTTGATCACCTGGTAAATTCTGTAACACCAAACTAGCACCAACATGGTGGCTTAAAACAACTGAAATCTATTCTCCCACAGTTCTGAAGGCCAAACGTCTGAAATCAGTATCACTAAGTCAAAACAGAGATGTCAGTGGGGCCACACGGCCTCCAGAGGCTCTGGGGGAGAATCTGTTCATGGCCTTGTCTAACTCCGACAACCGCAGGCACTCTTTGGCTTGTGGCCACATACGCCAATGTCTAAGGTCAGCACCTTCACTTCTGCTCAGTCTTCACATCACCTTCTCTGTGTGGGAGTCAAATCTCTCTCTGCCTCCCTCAGAAGGATGCCTACCCAGATAATTGAGGATAAGCTCCCCATTTCAAGGACTTGAACTTAATCACATCTGCAACACAGTGCCATACAAGGTAACATTTACAGGTTCCAGGGATTAAGACCTGCCATCTTGGGGGGCAGGTATTTTAAAGCCTACCTTAAGTATCAAAGACACAATGGACAAAGGAAAAGAAGCTAATCAACACCTTTTTAAATCTTCAAATTACCCCTTTGAGTTAGAAATCACATTAAGATGTTGGTCCGATTTTCCCAGGGGTATGAATGAATGATATTCACCTTCCTGGCTACACTAAGAGAGTCATTAAATGAAAGTGAATTTGGTTTAAGGGGGGGGGGGGAGACAACAGAAAAGTGAGTCTATCAGAGTACCTAGCAGGTGCAGGCTGGCCATGAACCAGGCAGTGGGAAAGCACCTGACTCCCAGGGAGAAGCTTGGAAGGAGGAAGCAGAAAAGCTTCCCTCTCATTCCCCACCTTAACTGAGAGCCATCCCTATGCACAGACCACAGGGAAATGAGAAACCCTGTCTACCACATGCCATACTGCAAGTTCATTCTTTCACTCCTCAACAAATGCTCATTGAGCACCTACTATGCACTGGGCACTGCCCACAGCACCGGTGATAGAGCTGCAAACCATACAAAGTGCTTCCTCTTGTGAAACCCACACCCTAGTGAGAGACAAGTGAACTCAGTGCAGATACTGTCTATAGAGGACCTACTATGTGTCAGATACCTCTATGACTAATGACAAAATCTATTCCTCCACCAAAAGTAGGCTGGTGATATCTCAAAAAAAGTGTTCTATATCCTCTGAGGTGCACACTATACCCTCCAGATAATGTGTCCTGCTGAAGGTCAATGCTGAAGCCCAGAGCACGATGACAAGCCCCATCCTGGGGATGGGGGGGTGGCATTTTTCAGGGTACGGTGTAGTACCTGGAGCCACCATTCCTTGCTCCCTTCTCACCTTGTCAACCTCACCTAATGGATTCCAAGAGCTCCTCCTGTCTATCTGATTACATACGCCTTGCTTCCCACAGGAGGGTGGCATGATTAAGTGGCATTCAATCTTCTCGGCTGGGTGATGTCAGGCTCAGCGGCATCACCACGCAGAGTGGGCATCCCGGCGGCTGGTGAAGAATGGGGATGCAGGGCGGCCGAGGAGAGGGGAAGGAGGCTCCTTTTCATTCTGCACGTGAGCTTCTCCAGGTCCCATAAATTCTTCTGCCCTGTATATTTCACTCAGCTGTCTAAATGAGGTTTGCTCATATAGCCACCACTGTGCACAATCGATCATGCCCTTCTGCACAGAATGTTAATTGCGTGCCTCTCCAAAAATAAAAAATAAAATAAAACAAAGCATACTGCAGAGGCCTTAGGAAAAAAATTCAAAACCATTTCTTTGGAATTTACAATACTTTTTAAATTGCCATGTGAAGTAGTCACAAGCCCAGGCGTGATCCAGCTGCAATCCAGGTGCCTTTTTCAAGGCCAGGGCGAGAAATATTAAAACCTCTGCACTTCCATCAATTGTTCCACACGACACTTCCAGAGTCAGCTGCTGAGCTGCCCAATAAAGAAGCTCTGAGCACTCCCCTCCCGATGACTAGTGTCCTCAGTTAACTCCACACAGAACAGCCCGTCCAAATTAACCTGCGCTGCAAATCTCCATGTGTATCTGGCAGGAGCTGACTCATCTCAGAGGTAGGAATGGAAAAGAAAAACAACTAAGAGTCTTCTCCTCCTCCCCTTCGTTATACCCTAAAGCAGTAAACACATGCGGCTGGTTATTACCAAACTAAAATGAAGTAATGAGTGACAGCTGAAAAGTCTTTATCAAGTCACCATCTAAGTGCCTGGGACCCAACAGCCATGTCTGTTTCAGGTGACCTCATTTTTTTTTATTCTACAGAGGTCACATTATTAAACCACAGAGCAGGAGATCGTGTGCTTAAAGACGATAGAGATGCACACACACACACACACACACACACACACATCTCTTTTCAGGGAGGGCAAAGAGCTGACTCTGCAGCCAGAGGCTTCAAGGATCCCATTGTTTCCTAAAGGACTGGATGGACACCGTGACAACCACACTGCCTTCCGCCACCGATTTTGGGAACATGTGAAAAATACTGCAGGCTGCTCTGCTGGTATGTGGTCCAAGATGACTCATAAATCTTCCTTTATCTCCTTCGTGGTGTTAGCAGAAAAGGATGAGTTGCTTTTTTCCATCTCATTCTCCCGTCTATCTGTCTGTTAGCCATGCCCTTGAGCAAAGATTACTGATGCCCTGCCTTTGATATATGACACATCGCCCACAGCAGCTTTTCATCAAGTGAATTAACCTGGAAAAATGCAAACCCACCTGCCAGTTGCTTCAAACTTTGCACAGTTCCTTTGTGTACTTCCTCCCTAACACTCGGCAGGCAGGAAGGCAGCAGAGGCAAGCTAGAGAAATAGGGAAAATTATGAGCATCTAAACTGGGGGCTCTGTGCAGTCACTTACTCGCTGGAACAGGCTGCTTTTGCATAAAGACTTTCAGAGGGGGGTTAAATGAGAAACCCCAGCTAAGCCACAGTTTGGAATGCTTTGCACCTGAGCTGGAAAACACAGTTTCCCCCCAGTTATTTACCCCGTGTGGCTGGAATAATGACAAGAGCCTTGGCAGCCATTGATGACATGGTTACAGAAACTATTTGGTGAGTTCCAATCAATAATCTAGATGGGTTAAGGAGGAGCCTGGAGCAGGAAGGAGAAGGCAGGCAGGAGAAAAAGAGAGAGAAAGTGAGAGGCTGAGACAGGAGAGAACACTGAAGAAGAGAAGGGAAAGGCAAGCATGGAATGGGTGTGGGTCCTCCTGCCAGCCATTCCCACACTGGCAATCCAGGCACCCAGATTCCTTGACCATCAGATCCTCTAGCCTCCTAATTATCCTGAAAGAGGAAACAAAGACAGTTCAATTGAAGCCCCGAAGGAACTCTTCGTCATGTTCAAACAGAAGGTAGTTTGGAAAACCTCAGTTGCATTGTTCAGCTAAGAGAGCCCGAGGTTCGGAGAGAGCCCCTGACCCCTCCAGGGCCATGCAGCTAAGCAAGGTGGGAACAGGACTGAAAGCCAAGTGTCCCAACCCCAGGGCACCAGCCAATACAATGCAGTGCCACCTAACCACACTGCAACCTCACCCCATCCCAGGCCACTGCCTCCGAAACACATTTACTAGTATACCGACTTGAAATTGGATAGAACTCATCGCATGGGGGAATAGGAAAGATGTCTAAGCTGGAACAAAGCTAGATTCTGTGTCTCTTGTTTCCCCAAGTAGTAAACATTTTCCTCACTCTCATCCTTGATTCTGAGAATAAAGCAGTTATTCTTTTCAAGGTGACACCCACTGTGTGTGACTACTTGAAGGTTTGTGATGAGAGAGATCTTCCTGTAATAGATTCTTTAAAAAAAAAAACACACACACACACATACCCACGTAAAACCCAAAGAACCCAAACTATCAATCATAATTCCTTGTCCATACTCTAATTTTAAGGGAAAGTTACAAAGATTGGATTTGAGCGCATTATCAAAAATCTGTCTCTGGGTATTCCTGGGCTCATACGCAGGCAGTCCAATCTTCTACACCCACATATATATTTCGGCCCAACATGAACTGATTTTCTGAAATGGCTCTGAAATCTTTCATTGTTGAGGAAAGATTAAATTTTATTATCAACCACCCTTCCTAAGGAAACAAGGGACATTATTGGATTTTAGAAAGACTTTTAACAAATAAAACTTGAAATGAAAGTGGTGTCTTGTAGGCATTGGTTAGTCAGAAAGTTAAATTATCGAAGATACCCTGTCTCCTGAGCATTCTGGAGAAATCTGAAAATAGAAAAAAGAAAAGGAAAATGTATGCATACCCAGTGACTGATTAAAATGAAACAGACCTCATCCGGGCTGGGTGGCTCAGTTGATTGGAATGGTGTCCTGTACACCAAATGGTTACAGGTTCAATTCCTGGTCAGGGCACATGCCTAGGTTGTGGGTTTGATCCCCAGTCAGGGTGCATATGGGAGGTAACCAATGGATGTTTCTCTCCCACACCTTCTTCTCTCTCTCTCTCTCTCTCTCTCTCTCTCTCTCTCTCTCTCTCAACCAATAAAAACATAAATAAGTAAATAAATACATAAATAAATGCATACATACAGACTTATACACATAACATAAAGGTATTCCCTCAGGGGATCAGTTTCTTTTCTGATAAGAAGAAATAATGCTTCCCTTCCTTCTGGTCAATCTAACATTTTCCCAAAAAAATAAAAAAAAATGGTGCCTCCCTGGCAAAGACAGTAGTAGAAAGTGGATGAACAAACTTCATTGAAGGTTCTGATAAATCTGATTGTAGTTGAGACCATATATAGTTATCAATAAAATAGTAATAATTAATAAAACACTTATTGAGGGTTTACTATGTGGTGTGTCCTCTAAAAACCTACTATCTGCATTGTATCATTTAACATCCTCAATAATCCAATAATCCTATAACTCTCATTAACTCCATTTTACAGTTAAGAACACTGGCTCAGAGAAGTTAAGTACTTTGTCCAAGCACTGCAGCTGGGAAGTGGGAGAGCCAAGATCCCCACTTGGGTGAACCATCTCCAAAGGCCGTCACATTTTATAAGGTGAACGTGACCCAGGCTGCTGTGTCCACACCCTGTCCTGGGCACTGAACATCTTCATTCACAGGAAAAAGAAAACATTTCTGAACCCACCCAGTGTCAAAACACAGCAATGCCTAAGCCCTCGTGCGGTTACTGTCTCCTTCTCACCCACGGCTCTCTGGGAGATTAAACCTTGATAGCCTTCAAAAAGATAAGCCAAAACCTCAGGGAATTTATTTACGTCTTTTTTTTTTTAGGCTATATTTTCCTAACACACCTTCTCGGATAGTCCTCCATTTTTGATTGTGACAAAATATACATACCATGAAATTCAGTATTGTAACCATTTTTAAATGTACAGTTCAGTGGCATCCTATATAATAGCGAGCTAATATGCTAATTAGACCAGAGGGCAGAAAAACCTTCTGGAACAACCTGTGGGTGGGGGGTGGGGCCAGGAGGCATCCAGGGCCACCACCCTCTGCTGGGCGATAGATGGGATGGGGGAGTGGAGATCCAGGATCGATTGCCCGTAGAGGGTGGCAGCAGCCAGGGCTGTGAGGGCTGAGCTCCTTGCACAAATTTCGTGCATTGAGCCTCTAGTTAAATATATTCACATTATTTTACAGCTGTCACCATTATCAATTTTCTGAACTTTTTATCATCCCAAATAGAAACTCTGTCCCCATTAAACATTAACTCAATCATTTTCCCCCAGCTCGTGCTAACCACCATTCTACTTTCTGTCTCTATGAATTTGACTATATCAGGCACTTGTAATATAAGTGGAATCGTGCATTTGTCCTTCTATGTTTTTCACTTCATATAATGTGCTCCATGCTCATCTATGTTGTAAATAGTGTTAGAATTCATTCCTTTTTAAGGCTAAATAAAATTCCATTGTAAGTACATACCACATGTTGCTTATCCATTCATCTGTTGATGGACATTTGGGTTGTTTCTACCTTTTGGCTAGTGTGAATAATGCTGCTATGTACATGGGTCTATAATATCTGTTCATGTCCCTGTTTTCAATTCTTTTGAGTATATACTTAAAATTGGAATTGCTAAATCACAGAGTATATCCATTTGTTTAACTTTTTCAGGGACCTCCTTCAATTTCTAAAAACTGAGCATTTCTAAGTAGATGGTGAGTTCCATGTAGACAAGAGCACAATCCTTGGGTACCATTGGATCCTAGGGTCTAGAACAGCCGTGGGCAAACTATGGCCCGCGGGCTGGATCCGGCCCGTTTGAAATGAATAAAACTATTGAAAAAAAAGACTGTACCCTTTTATGTAATGATGTTTACTTTGAATTTATATTAGTTCACACAAACACTCCATCCATGCTTTTGTTCCAGCCCTCCCATCCAGTTTAAGAACCCATTGTGGCCCTCGAGTCAAAAAGTTTGCCCACCCCTGGTCTAGAATAATAAAATTTCTCACTGAATGCTCAATGGGTATTTTTATAAATGCACAAATGAATCAAATAAAATTGTAGTTCTCCGCAGTGAGGGGTAAGATAGCACATAATTATGGAATCCCTCCAACCCACATGGCCCATGGTATGACTCAAGTCTACACAACTTTCCCAAGTCCCCGATTTTACTCTATCACAAACACGCACCCAAACACACATATGCGTTGATGCCAAAGAACATCAAAATAATCCAAAGCACACATCAAAAGGGTTGAAAAAAATCAGGAAAGCATCAGCTATTTAACTAATGAATCTGAAGTCTTCTTCCAACACCCTCAGCCTTCTACAGTCGCTCCCTATCAGTAGTAAGCAGTGAGAAAATCAGAAATGATTCCTTTAAACTTTGCCCTTGCTGAGCTTCCTATTATAAAATATGGGGATGGAACAGGAGAGGGTAGTGGTGGTGATGGGAGGCTTTGCTTCCGCCACTATTCAAATATCAATACCTCTTTTAGTTCATTAATTCATCAAGAGGGTATTTTTCAACACATTAAATTCAATTTCAAAAAAAGAATGAGCTGACACAGTCAAATACACATGACCAAAATCCATAGTGGGCCTCCCTGGCTGCCCTTTCCGGCCACTCTCCATCCCATCTTGGGAGGCCAGGCAGCCATTACTCGGCTAATTGGCAGGCCTGACTTAGGGAGGAGAAAATCTAGCCAGTCGTCTGGGCTTTTCATTACTTAAGTGCATTCTGACTTGAACTATATTAATGGGCCTCCAAATTTTAACTATTGATGGCTTTCAATGGGAATTTGCATTTCTGTGCTCCTGGGGCCCACAAATCACTAACTTCTCACCTGTGGTGAAGACAGCCACAGGAGGAATTGGTTTCAAAGACAGACAGCAGTGATAATATATGCACTGCACCTCCCTAGGAGCAAATACTCATAATTGTCCTTTCCCCATTTTTCTATATTAAATTTTCAACTCTTTACTACATCCTTTAATGAAAGCAGTGACGGAAAAATATAAACATGGATACATAATTCCCAATGAATTGGTCTAAGTGTTACTTGTAAAAACTGGATTAATGGTACAAAGCATGTACTTTATAAAAATAGCCTGTAGAAAAAAGCATTAAGCAATTACAACTCCAGCTCTGAAGGTTCCAATATTATAGGGTAATATTTCCTTAATGTTAGACTTCATTAACCCTAAGATAATCTCTCATAAATTTTGCTGATTTTTAAGGAGAAAAAAAATAAATTATGTTTATTAAACTACTGAATATGTTTATGAAAATAAGACATAATCTAGTGCCATAAACTTCTTGTCTTTATCTGAATGATCAAGGAGCTCATAAATAAAATATCACATAACAAAGTGAGTGTTAAAATTCATTACTGTAATAGCTATGTTCATGATCTATTTCATTAACACTCCTCCTCTCCTTGGATAAATGGGCTTCTTAGCCTACGAGAGGAAAGCCATTTACAAGACAAAATACTAAGCTGCTTTTTCTCATTTTCCCTTATCTCTTCTATTCCTAACTTTCTAAATTAATTCTTCCCTTAAATCTTATTGTTCCTTCCAGTGTAACTCACAGCACATTAGAGAGAATAGAGAGAAATAGAAGCAAAAAATGGGTCTATAGAGTATAAGTTAATTAGGGATCTAAGTGACTAGTGATGAGATTTGATGACATGGAGCCCCAAAGTGAATTTAGAAGCTTATCTTCTTAAAATATTTGAGAATAAAATACAAATAATAGAACTGCAAGAAATATTCAGTATATCAAGCAATCTCTACACGCTTAATAATAAACTCCATTTCCTGTTTAACTATATATTGTGGCACCACTGACTGTTCTCCACATACAGAATTTCCTAACCTTTTTCTTCAGTGATTTTGCAGGTAATTTTATTTTTATAGATGGGTGTATATACAAATACTCAGGAAGAAAACTGAGTGCTTTCCTGTGAGTTACCAAAAATAGACAAATGTGTATATATGGGCTTCTAAGCCCACAGGTGAAATCTATCAACCCAAATAACCAACTGGACTTCCTAACTAAAGAAAATAACTCAGAGCAGCAATGGTGCTGTGCCCTATCTTGGCTATTTGTTTAATCTTAATTCAGCAGAATCCTAGGATGCAGCATCCTCTGCCTAGATAATAACCAGAGGATGGTGTTTATGATAATGGCAGAAATTAAAACAGAATTGTACAACCGCTGAGCTGAAAGAAGGCAAAAATCTCCACATGAATATTAAACAGTGTAAATAAAAAAGAATCCACTTGTCTTTACTCCAAATTACATACCAATTTATCTTACACTAAGTGTAAAGATCACATTCACAAATCTCTACATGGATGTAGATAATAAAAGTAATAATTCAACATAATAAGCACTTATGGAGCACCTTCCCCTAGGAGGCATGTGGAGTAGATGAAGACGGACGCAATACCCTCAAGAAGCTTCCATCCTGTAGACATGGTCTGGTAGTTGACTCATCACCATCTGAGATAGACAGGGTCAGTACTGTGCTGGAATGATAGCATGGTTAAGGGAACAAGCAATGTTGACCAGGCTCCAACCAAGACTTCAAAAACAAAAAAAAATGTTGATTTGAGAAGATCCCAGCTGAAAAGAATTTCATGGGAAAGGTTCCTCACAGCAGGCAGGAAACTAGACATGAAAACTTAGTTTCCTACTAAAGGTCCCTGAGTCACTGTGTGGAGCAGAGCTTCCCTCCATCCCAAATGTTGGTTGGATTTTATGTGACTGAGAAATAAATGTCTAGTGTATAAAGCCCAGAAATGTGGTTATAGCAGTTAGTCTACTGTGACTAACATAGGATACGAATCTACCTCCTGATCATTCCTAACTCTCACCTGCCCTTCAAGAGAGGCTGGGAGATAGCACATGGAGGAGCAAGTGGCATGACACCCTCACATCATTTTTCCTTAAGCTACGGAGTGTGGGTCTGGCAGTGCCTCTGGTTCACATCAGGCCTCAATAAGAAAACTATCTTTGAAAAGAGATTCACAAACTTAGGTCTGAGTAAAGTGCTGTGCTTTAAGTAAAAATAGCTGATGATTACTGAGCACTTACCATGTCTCAGGCACTGCTCTAAGTACTTTACACACCACATTAATTCATTTAATCCTCAAAATAGCTCTATTACCACCTTCATCGTACACATAAAAAATAGAAGCAAAAGAGGTTAAGTAACATGCCCAAGGTCACAGAGCTAATAAGCAGTAAGGCTGGGATATAAATGCAGGTGTACTGACTTCAGAACTCCCACTCCCAAAAATCACATGTGGCAGAGAATACTGTGTGCTCATCAAAATCCATTTCCTCTACCTCCTGAGCATACAGCTACACTATATTTCCCAGTCTTCCTACAGTTAGGTGTGACCATATGACTGAGTTCTAGCTAATGGAAAGTGGGAAGTGGCATATGACATATAAGCCTGGCCCATCAATACTCCCATACAGTCGCCCACATTCTCTCTCCTCCCCTGGGTTCTGGCTGGGTAAAAAGCATCCAGTAGAGAATGCTGAGGTCCCCAGGAATGGGGAAGGGGAGTTGTAAGTATAGGGGAATGGAGTAGAAAGTGTCTGGGTCCCTGAGTCACTGCGTGGAGCAGAGCTTCCATCCAATGCAAATGCTAGTTGGATTTTATGTGATTGAGAAATAAACCTCTATCATGTAAAGCCCCAGAGGCTTGATTATAGCAGTTAGCCTACTCTGACTAATACATGACACATCTCTACCTGCTGAATCATCCCTCTGGCCTCACCCCCTAAATAATAGAGAAAGTAGTTTCAGAGTCATTGCCAAGAACGTGACAGTCTAGCACAGTGATGCATGATCAAAAATCAGTTGAACCAGGAAAAAATATACATATAAAAGAAAACCAAATCAGTTGAACCAGAGTTGAAATCTAGGTCCTCAAACTAGCTGTGTGACCTTGGATAAGTTATTGAATATTTCTGTGCTTTGGAGTCCGAGATATAATGCCTACCCTATAGGACTCTTGTGAGATATTTCAAAAAGCACACACATATATAAAATACTTTTAACAGTGAAGTGCACATATAAAACACCCATAACAAATAATAATATCCTGATTATTGTTGTCT
This sequence comes from Myotis daubentonii, assembly GCF_963259705.1. Lineage (NCBI taxonomy): Eukaryota > Metazoa > Chordata > Mammalia > Chiroptera > Vespertilionidae > Myotis > Myotis daubentonii. The sequence continues at coordinate 17,833,697 of NC_081852.1, forward strand.
TTCACAAAATGAATACCTGCACCGATTAGGATTATGTTCAGCTGCATTAAACAAAAACAAAACAAAATGCTCAATGGACTAAACGAAGTACATAAAAGAAGCCCAAAGGTAGGCAGTCCAGAGCTGGTATAGGAATTCCAAGAAATCATCAGAGACACAAGTTACTCCAATTCTATGTTCTGCCATCCCTAGCATGTGGCCCTGGTCCTCATTGTCCAATTACATACAGCTCCATGCAGCAGAACTGGAGGAAGCAAAAAGGAAAAAAAAAAACAAAAAAACACCTGTGTCCTTTAAGAAGACTTTCAGGAATCCCACATAGCACTTTCATTTAACCACTTGGCCACATCTAGCTCCTACCTGCCAGGGAAGAGAAGGTAGCAATACGCACAGTTAAAAACCCAGAATTTTGTAGGTAAAAGGACGAAAAGAACGCATTTGGGAAGCAGCCAGAAATCTCCACCTCAGCAAAAGAATCAGTAAAAGAAAGAAAATTACACTCCCCCATCCGAAGCTCTAGTAAACTTTGAAGAAAAAAAAATCCTTTAAAATAGCAAATACCCAGCACATACCACTGTGGTTTTTACTTCTGCCTCTCTCCAATCCATTCTCCACACACCAGCCACAGTGATATGGTAAAAATGTAATCTATACCCCAGTTAAAACCCTTTGAAGGCTTCTCACTGCAAATCCAGTTAAGGAGTATGGATATTATTTGTAGCATAAGGTCCCACCTGGTCTGGCCCAGTGCACCTCTCTCGACCCCACTGCATGCCATGGCCCCCTGCTTGCATAGCCAAGCCCGGATGGCCTTTGCGGCTGCTGTGGCTGAACCATGAACACTCCAGCTTGTACCTGCCTAGAGCTTTTGCACTTTCTGTTTTCTTGACCTGAATCTCGCCTCTCCCTGATCTTCCCTTGACTGGCTCCTTCCTGTCACCCTGATCTCAGCCTTATCAGAGCCTTTCCTGAGCATCGCCACCCGTCACACCCCAGCTTACACACAGCACATCATCCTACCTTAACTGTCAGCACAGCACTCGTCACTATCTGATACTTTTCTTGTTTATATATTGTTCTTTTCCTTATTAGAATGCATGTCCCCCATTAGAGGAACTTCATCTTATTTGCTGTTCAAAAAGCCCCTCCACTCCCACCCACTGCAACTCCTGATTCTCATCTAAGCAGACATTTACTCACTGAACAAATACTTACTAAACACCTGCTCTGTGACAGACACATGACATGGTCATATGATACCTAAGCTTATTTTTACTATGTAAGCTGGCCATGCCAACAGTGACACTTCTGTTCCAGTGATGTTCATTTAATTTAAAAGGTTTTCTTTTCTGAGATTCTGAGCCCAATAAAGTGATGTTCCAGGAGTCCAGTAAAGTGACATACTGAATCTGCATTAACAGTAGATAAAGGGAGGAAGTGGAGGTTATATTTATGGCATCCTAAGAACCCCAAAGTGAATCGTAGCCAGAGGTTTAAAAAATTTGTGAGTTCAGGAACATACATTTGCCCCAGACACAATTCGCCATTTATTTTATCCTTACAGGATACATACATACCCACAGATGTTCTTTCAGAAAGTTCAAGGGTACAAGTGCAGGAGAACTCACCCAGCAATAGTCTATGGCTCCCACAGACGCTGGGCGGTTGTGATGGTGTAGCCAAAACATGTAGAAGATACAGAGAAGTGGTGCTGAGGGACAGGAAGAGAGAGGAGGGCAGTGGAGAAAAAGTGCATGTTAGCTGAAATAGAAGAAACAGGAGAACAGGCAGAAAAAAGGAAAACAAATCAAAGAAAGAGCAGTTATTAAAAATGCTGAGTTGAAAATGTTTCAGATGGCCTCTGACATCTAATAAGTCATCTGTCTTTCTCAATACAGAAAAGTCATTACTTACTGGTGAACTAATACCAGCAACTGTGACAAGTAAAAACAACAAAGCCCATAAAAATATAAAAGTTCGCCCCTTGCAGTTAAGCGAGAAAAAAAAAAAGAATGTATTCAATTTTTCAGATGAAAAACATTTGAACTGACTGAATTTATTGTAATGCAACTTGTATTATATGCTGGCAAAATGAAAAGGAAAAAAATAGCCACTCAGCCCGGCTTCAACTTTTCCTTGGAAAAAAGAATATAATACGTTTTTTGAGAGCCTGAACTCTTCATAGAGACCAGCCATAAATATCAACATGGCATCCTGGCCAGAGGCCATCAGTTCTCCTAACAGAGGCATGAATTAATAGCACCATCTCCCCTGCCCACAAAGACCCCTATATAACCAGCTCTTCAGAGGGTGTAACCGAGGCCTCAAGTGCAGCATGAGGAATGCAGGTCAGATAAAAGAAGAACTTGAGAGCCTTCGGGCTAACCAGAGCATGGGAGGATTGTCCGTCCCTGGGAGAGGTTGAAAGCAGTCGTGTGCATCAGCAGACCAGGCAAAATGACAGACAGGATGTCATCAAGGGCCAAAGGAGCTTTTCTCTCCCATAGAAAAGCCACCAACATCATCACCATCCTCGGACTCACCTCTGGCTCTCTCTATATTAAAAATACAGTCTGATCTCTCCACTTCTTTGCATTGGTCCTACCCACTCCCTGGCTGACACCACCACATCCATCTCAGAGGCTACCATGACAACCTGACCTGGACCCCCCGCATCTATGCTTGCCTGCCAAGTTCCAACCAGCAGCCAGTGTGGTTTTGAAAAACACAGATTAGATTCTGTCATCTCACTGCTCAAAACCTGTCATTGACGTCAATGGTTTTCCGCCAAACTTAGAACCAAATCTACTAGCAAACTCCGCACGAGCCTCCACCATCTCCACATTGACCCTGGCCGCCCTCTCCTCTATCAGCATCCTGCTCCTCACATTCCTGACCAGGCCCACCAGTCTCCATTCTCTTCCTGGAACTCTCCTGGGGTCTTTGTACCTGCTGCTCCTTCTGCCTGGACACAGCCCTCCCCAGCGTCTCAGAGCTGTCTCCTCCCCAATCAGCTCTCTGCTCCAGATGTGCCTTTTTAAAGAGGCTATTCCTGGCCACTATATCAACATCAGGCCTCCCCCTCACAAGTCACTCTCTGCCCTTCGCTCTGTTTTATTAGGACCATAAGAAATTGTATCATATTCGTTTTTTCATGTTAACAAAGTGTCCTTCTTGGAGTTTTTTGTTGAGTGTTTTCAATATAGAGGCAAAATTTATTTGACTAATGCCATAATTAAATCTCCTAGCAGCTGTATTTTATTTTAGAAGATAGGAATTATATTGAACACTTTTTTTTATTGAACTGTCATTTTTATCTTAACTGTGGCTTAACCTCATAATCTAATTATTTTTTCTAAATCTACTTTACAGCTAATAAAAGAAAGATATGAAAAATTAAATTACATAATAAAGCATGAAGCAAGTGTAGCTAACATGAGACTCTCAGATTGAAAAATGAGCATGAACTCATTTATGCTGTTGAAAAGCTATGTTTTTAACTCATTTTTAAAAAAATAAAATAAAATAAACCTCTTTAGGTGGGAAAATAAATCAGGCTATTGTAATTCCTGTGTATACCTTTAGGACCAAGGTTAAATCATCATAATGTTATACCAACTTTTCAGTCATGGTAGAAAGAACCAACCTCACAAGTCCTACTGGTGAGGTGCCTGTTAAAGGGATTTGTAAAAGAATTACTCCCTCTTCCTTCTTATCTCACTTTCAAAGCATTTAGTTTTCAACTCAAACATAACAAAAACTCCTTTTCTTCCATACTTTCCAGTGGGATGTGTCCTGAATGCTTCTATGCTCCATTAGGGCCATGTCAAATATAAATCCCCGAAAGGGCTAGGGCCCGTGCCCCACCAAACACCTGCACAGATAAGTATTTTGAAAATGATTGTTATGACAATGAGATAAAATGAATTCGCAGTGGTAACAATTTGTTTGGGCTGTTTGGAATCCATTGAGCAATACCTTAGCTTTAGAATCATCAAAACCTCCCACAAATATTTGTAACAGTCTCTGCAAATAGGGACACTCTTGTTGTAGGTCAACAGAAACTATAAAAGTGCAGGTCTGGGCCTCCCCTAATTTGCACATCCAACATAAACAATCACCAGAGTCCTGAATTTTCCAGAATCATCCAGAGTCCTGAGCTTAGTAAAGATAGCAGATGATCCCTCTTCATAGCAATTGGGACAAAAGTTTAAGTAATTTTACAATTTATCCCCTAAGTGCAGTGAACAAAGACTTCCAAATTGACTGCAGGGAGAATTCAGTGGGTGGGATTTTGTGTTCTCGTTTATTTCAATCAAACACCTCCAACGGTCTGAAATGAAGTCACTTCTTTAATGACCTCTCCACTAGCTTTTGTGGAGCTTCCTCTGTGCAAGACATGGCAGAGCAGTAGGTCCCATGAAAGACACCGAGAGCATTAAATAAACCTGCCCCTGCTCCCAAGGCAAGAATTGTCAGTCTAGCTGGTGGGGAGATGGCAGTGTGGACACACATCGAATACAGTAACTCTACAGTAGAGAAACCTGGCTCCCTTAGAGTCCCAGCTAACAAGTGACAGAAGTTAGCAGAACCAGTGAGAAACCATGGTGATACCATGAGCCCTTGAGGTAATGTGATAATACCTCTTGTGCGGTAATTTCCCCCCAAAAAACCCCACAACCCCAATATAATCCTGAGAAAACAAAGCAGACAAAGCCGAGTTGGGAGACATTCTACAAAGTATCCGATCAGTACTCCTCAAAACTGGCAAGGCCATGACAAACACGGACAGGCCGAATAACTACGCTGGAGGAGGCTGAGACTTGACACCTCAATGCAAGGTGGTACTTCCATTTAGGGTTCTGTAACCCTAAATTATTCCAAAATAAGTTTCTCTCTATATATAGATATAAATGAAGAGAGAAAGAGAAAGCAAGAGGAAGGGGGGAGGAGGAGCGAGAGAGAGAGATGGAGAGAGAAACCAACTGAACAAAATATGTCAACAAGTGGCACAGAGTTTTTTTAAAGACTACATTTAGGTTGAATAGTATGAAATTGCCAACATTTGACTTTTTGACCTACAAACCATCATCTTCAAATGATTCAACCCAACACATTGCCGCGGGCTGGGAGTACTACAGGATGAACTGGAGATTGTTTATGTTGGATGTGAAAAGAACTGGAAAGAGCCAGAAGACACATTCCAGGAGAAGGGAATGGTGTGAGCAGAGTGGGGGACAAGTACAATGTGGCAGAGACAGCAGAGAAACCTCCCTGTGCACGTAGGCAGGGAAGTGACAGAAGACGCTGACAAAGGAAGGACGTTGTTGGGCAGGGCTCTGAACTTTCACACGTAACAACGAGCCTGGCCTCCCAGTGACCGGGAACGTCCTCGGGAAAGGGCTGCAGCCACTAGTGACATTGGCACAGGAGCCAGTCCTACTGCATCGACGGCCCCCTTTCCCAGCCCAGCACAACGGAAAGATTGCCGGACTACAAATTGGCAGATTAAGTCCTAATTCTGGCTCTGCCACAAATGGGGTGAGAAACCCTAAATAAGTCCCTGACTCTGTCTCAGTCACAGATTCCCAGCCCACAAAGGCAGGGAGAGGATGCGGTGCTCTCTACGGCCCCCTCCAGCTCTGAAACGCTGCCTCCAGCTTGGAGTGAAATACGTTTCCTGGCTCTCAGAAGCAACATGTGGTTCGCTCAAGTAAAGAGAATGATGCAAGGCCCATGAAAGCAAAAACACAGAGAATAAAAGGGCTGTTTTTTCAAATACACAAGAGTCTATTCTTTTATGATACATGTCTAGACCCCTCTAAATATTTAAACAACAATACTGTACCAGTATGAAAACTCTCTAAATCAGGCTCTGTGGTTAAGGAGGATATATGAACAGATGTGATCTTATTAAGGGCCCTAATGTAACTCACAAACAATTTGTCATATCTGACGGGTATTGTTAAATTATGTCCACCTGCCACAGGCAACCAGAGAAATTACCAACTGCCTTGACTCTACGTCTCCTGGAAACTCCCTCCAAAGCTCCCGCAGAAGTGTCCAGGATATGTATTTTTTAAAGCAGTAACTTAATTGTCACCAGCACATAGCAGCCAGTGCCTCACAATTCCTTTTCATGTATATTTTATTATGGGCCCAACTGTTTCAACACCCTAGTGGTTCAACTTTAATGTAGCTCAGGAAACCCCCTAAGTAATATCACAAAATGCTTAACATCTGTGAAACTTGGACTCAAAAATGTTACAATTTTGTCTTTGGTTTGGGAGGGGAATATGGGGGTGGGGGGGCGCACGCTGGCCAGGGTTTTCATTAACAACTGTGTTCAAGCTCACGGATTTTCTTTATTGCCTCACAGGCAGGAAGGACATTTCGGGTGTACCTTGCTAAAGGCTCAGAATGATTTCCAACTACGAGTGCCTTGCTTGCTTACAGTCAGTTCAAAATGAATCCATGTCCTCTCCTGTCTCTAAATATTTGCCTCATCTTTCCTTCTTATGTTACATTATTTTAATTAAGTGAAACAATGAAGAGAGGGGGGAAATGAAGTGTGAAGAATGTGGCGTATTTCCCAAGCTATTTCAAAACTCCTCGGAGCTCTTTGGTCTCCAGTGATGTTTGAAATATTCTTTATCCCACTAAGGAAAGGATGAAAAATTGATCTCCTCCAAACTTCAAATACCGCATAGTTCTACAACTACAGACTGCGGGAAAGGCGGGCGGGCTTAGGAGTTACCAGACCAAACAGCAAGCAGTTCTCAGAGGGCCCACAGCTCATCCCAGGCAAGTCCACGGGCCGAGTGTGTACATAGAGCCATTAGGAGAATAAACATTGGCTCCACTTCTGAGAGAAATCAAAGCAGATCTCAGAGAAACTGAACCTGGAGTCAAACCTCAGCAATTTGAATTAACTGGGAGGAAGGTCAGGTTGAATCAGACAAAGCCTTGATAATATAAGTTTTTGTTTCTTGTTGTTTTGGTTGTTTTCTGTTTTTCAAAATGCAACTCATCCATTTCAAGTTTCCCCCCAATCCATCCTCCCAACTTCTCTTAGCAGCCGCCTCCCCAACTCCCCAGCTCCCTTGTGCATGACCCAGCGGCTGCTGGCTAGTCTCCGTGTAGACCATGAGCTTCCCATCCTCATGCTCTTCCCTTTCGCCTGAAATGCCCATCACCCATTGCCTCCTTGGTAAACTCAGCTTCCAAGACCCCACTTCAAACATCAGCTCCTATCCTACACAGAGTGAGTAGCACAGATTCCACAGCATAGATGCGGACCCAAAATATAGTAGAACAGTTCTCACCCTGACTAAATGGTATTAGAATCATCCAGAGAACTTTTCAATGAAACCCCATCTTAGCAATTCCAATTGAGTTGGTCAGAGGTACTGCCTGAACATTGCTGTCATTTTAAAGGTGCTCAGGTGATTGAAATGTACAGTCCAGGTTGCAAACCTTTGATACAGAATTTACCATACTGCTTAGAAGGATGTACCTGCACCCTAAGAACAGTGGGCCGTCAACAAAGGCTTGCTATAGGCAGGGATGGAGGGCATGAATCCTTCAAGGGATTTCTCTAGGAATAGGAATTTCATGTAATTCCAGAGCTTTTGTCACCATGTGGCTAACCACCAGCACTCACTTATTGTTCACAGTGTACCTCCCACCCACCTTCACAAGGGGTAACACGCCGCCTATTCAAAAGTGGGCGAGGACCCACTACTCTAACTTAACTTTTCATTCTTTCCCTGACACAGTAGGTCCTTTGCCACTTTTGTGCCCTGCCCATGCCTATCAGTCTGGTCTAACAGTATGCCAGGTTAACGGTCTACTAACCTCTTCACCTCCTTGGGGTTTACTTTCCCACTCAACTCCACCTAATGGAGCACCTGTTCTCGAATGCCTTGGCTGGTTAATGATATCATGGTATGTGTATGTGGAGCTTTGGCCAAAGAGGAAGTCAGAGAGACTTGGAATGTCAGGAGGCATCAACATGAGACAGAGATGCTATGGCTTGAAGATGGAGGGGAGTCTAACAAAAGAATCTGGGTGCATCTAGAAGCTCGGGTGAACCCCACTAAACTGCCAGTAACAAAACGGAGCCCGGCAAAGGTGAGAAACTGAATCCTGACAAAACCCTGAATGAGGTTAGAAGTGGATTCTTCCTGGAGCTTCTAGATGAGTGGTTCTCAACCTGTGGGTCACGACCCCTTTGGTGGTCGAACGACCCTTCACAGGGGTCGCCTAAGACCATCCTGCATATCAGATATTTACATTACAATTCATAACAGGAGCAACATTACAGTTATGAAATAGCAATGAAAATAATTTTATGGTTGGGTCACAACATGAGGAACTATATTTAAAGGGCCAGAAGGTTGAGAACCACTGCCCTAGATGAAAATGCCCAGCACATACCACCTTGACTTCAGCCTTGTAGAGGCCCTGCACACAGACTCTGGGCCAACCAGCCCGGATTCCCAATTTACAGATAATAAATGGGTATTGTTTCAAGCCACTAAGTTTGCAGTCATTTGTTACTGAGCAATCCCCAAACTCCTCCCTCAAATTACTTAAACAAGAGAAGTCCCTCTCATAAATTAATAAACATACATTGATGTACGTTAATATACATGTGGGTTATAAGTCCTAAACGAGCGATTTTCAACCAGGGTGCTGCAAGAATTTTTAACATGTGCAGAACCTGACTGTTAGTCAGGGGCACGGACCTCTTTTCCCTTAGATTCTCAAAATAAAAAATGACAACACTCAACACAACAACAGCCGTCTGGTGTAAATAAATACAAACTATACCTTTTTTGTCAGATCGGCAAAAAATAGAACATTTTTGGTGTGCTGCAGAATTTTAGTAATTAGTTTGTGTGTGCCACAAGATGAGGACGGTTGAGAATCACTGCACTAGGCCAAAGCAAGGTACTCTCACTGTGCCTCTCAAAATCCATATGCGCATTCCATTGTTCTATTGAGAAAGGAGGCAAAATGTCATGGAAGCTCCCATATTAAGTGCTATTAATAAAATAGTCATTTATGAATTATGAAAAATTGAGTAACAGATCACTTCGTCTTTGTCAAATGCTATTTACTGAGCGCAGTCTGCCTCTGACCAACAGAGGTTCAGATTGGTAGCCCGACATCTGGAGAGGACACAACCAAGATAAATCTTCCACCTCCTTCTTCGCAGGGAAAGGGCAGCTGAGGGCTCATGCCAAGCTCTTAGGAGGCCAATAATCCCACTGCTGCGCTTGCCCCACCTTGCCCGCTAACAGGCACCAGACAGGATGTTACAGACGGGCTCAGAGTGGAGCGCTCTCTTCCCACGCTCCTGGGGTCTCCCTAAATCCGCACATTTAGGGCTCCCTAAAGGTCATGGGAACACAGCCTCAACCCCAGACCCTAGGGCTAGGAGAGGATGAGGAGCCCTGATGGCCAAGCCCTACCAGCCACCCAGCGTGACGGACGATGCCACTGACACACATGTGCTTTCCCAGCAGCCATTCCTGAAGGCACCTGCCAGGCCACCGCCCCTCAGCCGCGGTTCCCGTTGGGTTGGTCTGCGTCAGCATTTGTCTGAACATCGCTCTTCCATCATCCACAGGGGAAATTGATGTCAACGGCGTGGCAAAGGAATGTAACTACAGCCTATTCTAAAAGCACGCATTCATTTTCTTCTATTTCGGAAATGTGTGCATTATGTATGGCTGTACATAAGCGTTTTTATAGAGCCTCTTAAATGATTTACCATGAGGTATGTGTTGATTATAATCTCTGCTTATTTAAGAGAGCCTTGTTTACCCCCATGGTAGTTAATACATTGAGACATGTTTCAACTAACAGTGACACCAGTAAACAAAAGTTACTGATCTACCTCATGAGTTATAAAACTTGTAACATGCTGTAAACAGCTCTGTCATTTTATTTAGCATATTGCATTGTGTGAGCTGCCTTATTTATCTAGTGGTAAATCTTTATGTATCAAAAATGCTACAGAAGGCACAACAGATAAATTACAGACAGACACTAACATCTGACTAGTTAATCAAACAAATAGGACATGTAACAAAGAGAAAAGCTATAAATATTGACAACAAGCTGCTTCAGTCACAAAAACATTCAATACTTCAGTTCTCAAGTGTGAGTTTTATATCAGTCCCCTGGAAACAGTTTGTATCCTCCAATAAATTTTTACAGTTGATTCACCTGCCTGATACCCCTCAGCCATTTCCTTCAGAAGCTGTCAAACCCGCCAACGATAATATATGGCCCGACCAACAAGAACAGCTGTAGCCATTCTCTCTGCAGGTTCTTGCACCCTGTTCTGCATAAAATAATACATCAAGATTAATTGATTTCCCGTCACTCTCACAGAACAGAAAATTAATTTTCATGTAGCTATTTTCCCCAGCATATGAATTTTGTACATGGCAAGTAATTTAAGTTTTTAATTATTCATGAGAAAGAAGGGGGTGGGGAGAAACATGATAAAGTAAGCTTGCAAAAACCCCAAGGCCAATCCCTGGGCCTGGGGTTGTGCTGAGGCAACAATAGCATTCGCTAATGCCCATATAAATAATATATGTATTAACATACATCTTAGTACAACACCAATTTCTCTCACTCTGACCCAAGACTCCCAGGTCACCCCGCGGTACTTTGTCAAAGTCGCCACGCTGGTTACATGTGACATGCGGTGGGAAAACACAGAACATGTCAGCCATATTGAGTTGACCCCTGGGCGCGGGCCACGCAGCCCAGGCATGACTGGAGGTAATTCAACGGTCAGAGTGGGAGTGGGACCGAGCAGGAGCTGCTAATCATCCAGGTGCTACCTCAGCAAGTCTTCCATTTGCAGGTGCCACTGACTTGTGAACAAGAAAAATGAAAGCAGAAAATAGAAAGAAAGCATTTGACTCACGGAGGCCTCATCTTTCACAGACTCTCGGCAGACCAGCTCGAGAAAAACTGTCTCCACAGACAGGGAAAAACCACAACGTGAGCACCTCCGGCAATCAAGGAGATTTGCTAAGACGCGCGCTAAAACGCTCCCACAGTACCTCCTTAGGAATCTCATTGGCATACTTCATGTAAACTGCAAGGCAGGCAAACGTGCGGGCCCGTCTCGAGTCACGGCGCTGGAGTTAACCCGTCCGGAGCCCAGCTCCCAGCACTGGTGGGCACGAAGGAAATCGGCCACCCCGCCGGGGTCAAGGAGTTTTGGTCACTGATTATTTATTGATGACTCCTTCTGCCCTGGATATGAAGATTTAGTTTGACATTAAGAGATCACTACAAATAATTGATCTTCCACCACTTAAATAAGTAGACCTCACCAAAGCTGTTTAAGAACCAGGGAGAGAAGAGAATGTGATCAAATCCCCAAACTTATACAGGGACAAGGGGGGATTCAAAGTGGGGCACGTAAGGAGAGGCCGCTTTCTGCCCGATGAGAAGCAGACAGAAATCACAAAGCAAGTGTTTCCGAGGGGAGAGCCTGCTTGGGTGACCTGGGTGAGAAGCTCTGATGTGGGGCATGCTCCTCGCCCCACGAATGCCCCACTAGCAGAGAGAGCACTTTGGCAGGAGAAGGCAAGGCGGGAAGGTCAAAACCGAAAAGGAAAGAAACTTAAAATAAGTCGAAGGAAGGAAGGAAGGGGGGGAGGGATGGAGGGAGGGAGGGAGGGAGGGAGGGTGGGAAGGAGAGAGGAAGGGAGGGAGGGAGGGAGGGAGGGAGGGAGGGAGGAAGGAAGGGAGAGAGAGAGAGAGAGAGAGAGAGAGAGAGAGAGAGAGAGAGAGAGAGAAAGAAAGAAAGAAAGAAAGAAAGAAAGAAAGAAAGAAAGAAAGAAAGAAAGAAAGAAAGAAAGAAAGAAAGAAAGAAAGAAAGAAAAAAAGAAAGAAAGAAAGAGGGAATTTTCCCTGGAAGAATAGGGGAACGCTTGGCTGGGGGAAAGGGTTGGGTTTGATAAAGTCAATGAAGTATTAATTAGACACAGAAAGGGAAGTCTCCGTGAACATCTTTCTTAACAGCTTGTACAATTGGCCACTCTAACCTGAAACCAGAGAGAACCAGGAAATTGCTTCTCAGCGCAGAGCAGCCACACTGGAGGCCAGGGACACTGTGCTGCCAGTGTTTCCATCACAAAGCCCGTTTCCCAGGAACCAGTGCAACCTTCCCTGAGAAATCTGGCACCCGCGCAGCCTCAGAGTGTAGGCTGTTTGAATACTGGTTCAGAAGAGGGCTGGGGATTCTATTTCTATTACCCTGATGGCTCTCCAGACACAGGGGTAACATGACACATCATGTCAAGCAGCTCATTATTAGCACTGAAGAACAGCTAGTCAACTTGGGCTCCCTTAAAATTGCAAGGAGGGGAGGTCTTCTCATGGTTTCATGTGGTGTGTGTGGGAAGGGAAGGTCAATGAGGCTTGCTTAAGTCTTCGTACCTCCTGGTTTAAAAAGAAAACAAAACAAATTGGGGAAATTAAATACAGCACTGAGACCCCAACAACCAAGGCCTTGCTCAAGTGCTGCTAAACCAACCCGGAACATGTGCCGCAACGTGGCCCGGTGCCAAGAAGCATGGCCAGGCCCTCCTGATCTTGAGATGCCCATGGCCGCGTTCGCGGGAAGGCCTCCCAGCAATCCCCTGCCCAGTGGTGATGGGGTGAAACCACAGGCCCAGGAAATGCCAGGAAAATCTTCAGTCAACTATTTTTTACTGATGAATATATTTGACATACTCCTACCTTGCCAACAATCCTGCCATCCTGGTAAATGAGCAAGGCTGGAAAAGGCAGGGCAGCAGCAAGCATATCCTCTCGGGATGCTCTGGACTTGGTTTGCTTCTGATGGCTGGTGGAGCCTCAGAAAGGCAATTTAGGGAGTCGATCAATGAAGCAACTGTGGCAATCAGGTTGTATTTGAATTGTGCATGTTGGAGTGCCAGTACATGTATGTATGCATGCATACATGCATGTGTGTGTGCACGCATGTGTGCCTGCGTGTATATGTGTGTGTACAGAAAGGGAGACAACATGGAGTTCCAGGAAAACCTTAAGTATTCAGAATGGCTCCGAAATCTGCGTCAGCCAAGCTCCCAGCCCAGCCATGCCTTCCCCACACTCCCAAGAGCATGGCAACAAAGGTGCATTTCAGTTTATACCTGTGTTTGTGTAGGTTTTCTGCATCTGATGGGGAGAAGGAGGCTTGCTTTATTTTATTTTGAAAATAATCCTATTGAGAACATAAATGACCTCATTATGCATACCATCATATATATGTATAAATATATATATACATATATATATATGCAATTCTGTAACTAAAAACGTAAAAAACTTCTTGAAGTCGATGTTGCTACTGGCGTATCGTAAAGGTCTTTGTTTCTGTAAATTCAATTGAGTGTTTCTATTTCTAAGTCTGGCAAGAGGTTCTAATTATTGTTAGAAGCCTAATTAGCATTTAGTATTACATTACAACAACTGCAGCAAAATTGTACCCATTCTCCAATAAACAGTATTCACAGTATGCAATCAAGCCGCTGTACCGAGCAATGAGAATTAATAGCACCGCACGACAATGGTAAATCCTCCATCTCCTGCTGTGTGTGTTTAATAATTTTTCACTCCTTCCAGATTGTTCCCATCAAGCACAATTCCCAAGGTCCTAATCAACCACCCTCCCCATCAATACTGCACAGAGATCTGAGCACTGAAAATTATCTGCAATTTCAAAAAGTGCTTTGTTGCATTATTAGGCCACTGACCTAAGAGGTAATGGGTAAATAGTTTCTGAAAAATGTCCAAAGCACAACATAAATTAAAGCTTATAGTCTTGCCTGCTGTTCTCACCATAGCTATAACTGCAAACTATTACGGTTTTTACACAATATTCCTAACTATAATTTTACACCATAATATTGGTGCAAAGCGCCAAATGTTCTGCGTTCACGTGCCTTCATTTTCTCAACAAGGGGAGCTCGGGGAGGAAGCCGATGCAGTCAGTCCTTTAGAATTATTCTTGGCCGCACTCCTCCCGCTGTCTTGTCCCTCTGCCCACCTCCTGCCCACCCTTCCCCCAAAAGTTCTTTAGTTTGCAAACCTTTTTCAGCAGACAGAGGTAAGGACCTTTAAAAGCAGTGGTGTGTGTCACATTTTCTGCAGTTCACACCTGCGTGGGTCGATTTCTGGAGTTAGGATATGATGCTTCTGAGTGGAGCCGGGGATGGACTAGGCCAGTGGTCGGCAAAGTCATTAGTCAACAGAGCCAAATATCAACAGTACGACGATTGAAATTTCTTTTGAGAGCCAAATTTTTTAAACTTAAACTATATAGGTAGGTACATTGTTATTAACTTAATTAGGGTACTCCTAAGCTGGCCTTTGCTAAAAACGTCCTCAATCTGAGGGGTCGGCCTCAGTGAATGTACCCCCACTTCTTCTAATGCCACTTCTTCAAAATAGACTCGCCCAGGCCGGAAACCGACTTCTGCGCATGGGCCACGAAGTTTCAATCGCACTGTATGTGCGCGCCCGCACGTGGCATTTTGTGGAAGAGCCACACTCAAGGGGCCAAAGAGCCGCATGTGGCTCACGAGCTGCAGTCTGCCGACCACGGGACTAGGGGATCTTAGCAGAGAGGCTAGTGCACAGTACCTGCTGTTGCCTGGTGTGTGGTGACAAATATAAAAGTGTCACACAAAGCCAAAGGAGAAACACTTTGTCTCAACAACTGGAAAGTGTACTTTGGGAAGATATGAAGAGAAGTTTCTGACCAAGGGAAACGGAGCCTGGGGCCTGGAATCATAGCAGAATGCAGGAGCCAAGACCACCCAGTGTGGCTAACCCAGAGGTAGCACACAGCACGTCGCAGCAATCCCCTCCGAGAATACACATCCTGGCTAACCTAGCGGGGCGGGTTGGATGTTGTGGCTGGTTGTTGTTTTACACAGCAGCAAAGAGAAGGAATTTCTGACAGCTCAGTGCAACCTAACTAAATAGACATCTGAGGGCCTTCTCTGAGCAACGCTAGATGCCAGGTGACCCTGTGGCCCGCCACACCATGCCAATGCAAACACTCATCATTTTGCCACAATACATCAACACCCCTCAGAACAAAAGACTCACAGCATTGGTAAATGCGTGCCATTGATTTCTCAAGACTAATGCCTTACTGAATAATAACACCGAGTTTTCTGCAACATCATCAGAACACTCCTCTGTCACACAGTCACTTATTAATTCATTCAACAAATATTCTTTTAGTTTAAGTGCTTACTGCTGTTCCATACACTTGGGACACATGTTGAACAAGGAAGGTGACAATTTCTGCCCGTGGGGAGCATGAATTCCAGCATGAGGGAGGCGACCATCCCAATTATCCCGGTGAACGTGAGCACTGTGTGAAGGCGGGCGATACACAGTCACGGGCCGTGGGGAGCGGAGGAGGAGAAGCAGAGCAGGAAGAGGAGCAGGAGCTTTGAAGAGGGGTGTGGTAAGATTAAAGCTAGTGGCCAGTGTGGGCTCTCTGAGAAGGCGATATTATAGCAAAGACTTAAAAAGAGAGGAAAATGCTTGATAAGAGGTTTTCAACCTCTTGAATTTCTCCTACTAATTCCAGGGAAACCCCTCCACCCTATATTCTAACAGGGCTGGTTAGCATCCACTGAGTGAACAGACTTCCCTGCAGGAGAGCAGGTGTCAAAACTGAAAAGTCTATCTCTCCTGAGAACCAGACTGGCAGCTGTCAGAGGAGAGGGGGCAGGGGGCTGAGTGAGTGAAAAAGGTGAAAGGATTAAAAATAAATAAATAAAAACCACCTCATCGACAGACAACAGTATGGTGATTACCAGAGGGAGGGGGGAAAGGTAGGAAAGGGCATAGGGCGGATAACTGGTGATGGAAGGAGACTTGATTTAACGGTGGTGAATATACAATAAAATATATAAATTATGTATTATGGAATTGTGTTCCTGAAACCTAGATCATTTTATTAACCAGGGTCACGCCAATAAATTCAATTGATAAAAGAAAAAAGAAATTTACAAAAGAAGAAAAATCTGTCTCTCCTTTTCACTTTAGTGTCCCCAGCAATGAGCACAGTGCCTCACAAAGAGTGGATTCTCAACGAACATTCACTGAGTAAATAAACACATACATGAATCGACAACAACGCATTTATTTTCAGGACACCAAGTAATTCCTTAAAATTGAAATAATTAAGACCTTATGAATGACAAGTTCTTTTCCCGCAGCTGTATGCAGGTACAACTGGCATATAACATTGCATACATTTAAGGTATACAACACGGTGATGTAATATATGTACATATTGTGAAATGATTACTACAATAAAGTTAGTAAACACATCCATCACATCACATGGTTACAGTTTGTACGTTTGTGTTAAGAACTTTTAAGATCTACTCCCTTAGCAACTTTCAGACATGTAACAACACACCATTGTTAACTACAGTCACTGTGCTGTGCATTCATCTTATACTGGAAGCTTGTCCATTAGGACCACCTTCACCCATTTCCCCCACTGCCCCACCACCACCCCTGGCAACCACCAATATGCTCTGTTTCTATGAGTTTGGTTTTTTAGATTTTACATATAAGTAAGATCAAACCGAATTTGTTCTTTCTCTGACTTATTTCACTTAGTATAATGGCCTCCAGGTCCATCCATGTTGTCACAAATGGCAGGATATCTTTCTTTTTGTGGCTAAATGATGATAGGTAGTTAGATAGGTAGGTAGGTAGATGATTGATAGATAATAGATGATAGTTTCCATGCCTTAGCTATTGTAGATAATGATGCAATGAATATGCGGATGGACATATCTCTTTGAGATAGTGATTTCATTTACTGCAGATATATCTGTAACAGTGTAATTGCTAGATCATATGGTTAAATCGCATTGCTCCTAACGTTAGAACTGTGGAGATCTTTCCTAATATAACTCTTTGAGAAGACTCCTTAGACAAGTTTTTACACTTTTATATTCAAACATAAATGCGTGTATAAACTCAAAATATATTGAGGACCTTTACAATCTAGGCTCTGGGCCTTGGGAATGAAAAATTGCTGAAGACAGTCCTTATCTTAGAGGAGTTCATGGTCCTGCTGGGGACAGAGACAGTAAGTGCAGAGAGAGGAGCGTTACACAATGGAATACTACGCTGCTGTAAAAAAGAAGGAATTCTTACCATTTGCAACAGCACGGATGGAATTGAAGAGCATTATGCTAAGCGAAATAAGCCAATCAGAGAAAGGTAAGTATCACATGATCTCACTTACTTGTGGAATATAATGAATATAAACTGATGAACAAAAACTGAACCAGAGTCATAGAAGCATCAAACAGATTGTCCAACCTATGAGGGAAGAAGGGGGGGTAAGAGATCAACCAAAGGACTTGTATGCATGCATATGAGCATAACCAATGGACACAGATTGGGAGATGGGGGGAGGAGGAGGGCATGTGCTGGGGGGTGGGGGTGGCTGGGGAAAGGTCAATGGGGGAAAAGGGAGACTTATGTAATACTTTAAAGATAATGAATTTAAATTTAAAACAGAGATTCTAGGAGATAACCTATGGTCTGCTACAGTCCACTTCCAAAATCTGCATTGGTCACTTAGAAGTTTTAAGGATTCAGACAATTTAGGTTTATTCTCTAATTTTGTAAAAAAAAAAAAAAAAAAGTAGAGCTTGCTTGATATTTGCTTATTTCACTGGCTTCATTTTTAAATGTTTTATGTGTATTCTTGGGGGGGGGGGGGAAGAAAAGCTCTCAACCTTTCACCACTGAGTATGATGTTAATTATGGGCTTGTCATATAGTCCTTTATTATGTTGAGGCATGTTCCTTCTATACCCAATTTGTTCAGAGTTATTATCCTGAATGATGTCAAATGCTATCAAATGCTTTTCCTGCATTGATTGAAATATGATTTTTTATCTTTCATTCTATTAATTTGGTATATGGCATTACTTGATTTGCCTATGTTGAACCATCCTTGAATTTCATTGATGAGTCTCACTTTATCACGGTGTATAATCCTTTTAATGTGTTGCTGAATTTGGTGTGCTAGTATTTTGTTGAGAATTTTTACATCGATGTTCATAGAGATGTTGGCCTGTAGTTTTCTTTTCTTGTGATGTGATGTCTTTTTTTCTGTATTTTTTTTAAATCCTCACCCAAGGATATTTTTCCATTGATTTTTTTTTTAGAGAGAGTGGGAGAGAGAGGAAAATAGAAACATCGATGTGAGAGAAACACAATTGGTTGCCTCCTGCACACCCCCTGACCAGGGCCCGGGCCAGGGAGAAGCCTACAACTGAGGTACATGCCCTTGACCAGAATCAAACCCAGGGCCCTTTAGTCTGCAGGCCAAAGCTCTATCTACTGAGCCAAACCAGTTAGGGCTCTTGTGGTATCTTTATCTGGCTTTGGTATCAGGGTAGAGCTGGCCTCATAAAATGAATTTGGAAGTATCACCTCTTCTCAACTTTTGTGAATAATTTGAGGAGGATTTGCATTAACTAGTTTTTAAATGTTTGATATAATTTACCAGTGACACCATCTGATTATGATATCTTTGTTGAGAGGTTTTAATTACAGAATCAATCTTCTTACTTGTTTTGGTCTGCTCAGATTTTCTCCATCTTCATGATTGGTAGGTTGTATATTTCTAGGCACTTATACATTTCTTACAGGTTGTATAATTTGGGGGTATATAATTGTTCCTCATAGTTTTGTATTATCCTTTGTATTCCTGTGGTATCAGTTGTAATGCCTCCTATTTCATTTATAATTTTATTGATTTGGGTCTTCTCTCTTTTATTCTTGGTTAGCCTAACTAAAGATTTCTCCCTTATAATTATCTTTCCAAAAACCATTCCTAGTCTTGTTAATCTTTTCTATCATTTTCCTATTATCTATTTTGTATACCTAGTATTTCTGCTGTAAACTGTTATTTACTTACTTCTGCTAACTTTGGGCTAAGCTTGTCCTTTTTCTGGTTCCTTGATGTACAAAATTAGGTTTATTTGAGATCTTTCTATTTTCTTGATGTATGTATTTATTGCTATAAAATTCCCTTAGAATTACTGTTGCTGCATCCCATAGATTTGGTATGTCTCCATTTTAACTTTCCATTTTGTCTCAAGATATTTTTAATTTCCCCTTTTATTTTTCATTTTAATCTTTGGTTTTTCAGTTTCCATGCATGTATTTGGAAATTTTCCAGCTTTCCTCTCATTATTGATTTCTGATACTATTGTGGCCAGAAAATATACTTAATATAATTTCTATCTTATTGAATTAGTTGAGACTTGCTTTGTGGCCTAACATTTTATCTATTATAAAAATGTATACTCTGCTACTGTTGGACAGAATGTCTTATATATGTCTGTTAAATCTAGGAACTCTATAATGTTGTGTAAATCTGCTTTTTCCTTATTGATTCTCTGTCTAGATGATCTATCCATTTTTAAGAGTGGAGTATTAAAGTCCACAACTATTATTGTATTGCTGTTTATTCCTCCTTTTAGCTCCATAAGTGTTTGCTTTATATACTTAGGTACTCTGATGTTGGGTACATAAATATTTACAATTGTTGTATCTTCTTGATGAATTTATTCTCTTGCCATTATATAATGACCTTGTCTCTCTAGACCATTTTTACCTTAAGGTCTATTTTGTCTGAGATAAGTATAGCTATTCCCGTTTTATCCTGGTTACCATTTGCTAGAAATATCTTTTTCCATCCCTTCACTCTCAGAATGTATACTTAAAGCTAAAGTGAGTCTCTTATAAAGCTGCATATTTTTGAACCTTGTTTTTCTAGCCATTTATCCATTCTACAATTTTTGATTGGAGAATTTAATCCACTTACATTTAAAGTAATTATCAATAGGTCAGGACTTACTACTGCCATTTTGTCCATTGTTTCTGACTGTTTTGTAGATTATTTGTTCCTTGTTCCACTCTTGCTGCCTTCTTTTGTGATTTGATAACTTTTGTGGCAGTATGCTTTGACTCCCTTATCATAATCATTTTGTCTACCTGCTATATAGACTTTTCCTTTGTGGTTACCCTGAGGCTTATACAAAATATCTTATATGTATAAGATTAAAAAATTCTTAAAGCTAAAAGGAAATTAAAGTTCTTCTGGTACTAAATACGAGAAAACTGAGATCTAGAGCCAAAGTGATATTTACAGAACTAGAACCAACTCTCCTGAATATTCATTGTATGACTTTTCACGCCTCACCACAGACAAAACAATAGTGGTTTGACCACTCTGCTTTATCCCTCCAACATGGCCTTGATGGTTGTTGTCCCTGTCCTCATAAATATGACCTCATTCTCTTCCTCAATAATCATTGAATATGTTACCCTTTTGGTTCAGCTCTATTATTTTTAATTTTTTCTTACCCTTCATATCATTCTAGATAAACCAAATAAAGCATTTGATACAAGTGTAAGATACAAAATACCCCAGGTCTAGGCACTCAGAAGAAGAATGA
The DNA here is from genome assembly GCF_963259705.1 of Myotis daubentonii. Classification (NCBI taxonomy): domain Eukaryota; kingdom Metazoa; phylum Chordata; class Mammalia; order Chiroptera; family Vespertilionidae; genus Myotis; species Myotis daubentonii. Next base: position 17,854,269 of record NC_081852.1, read on the forward strand.
GATATCTATCTTGGCTCTCTCTACTAACATAAGTCCAGAAACTATCTCCCTTGCTTTTCCTGGACACTAGAAAGAGCTGAGTGAGCTGTAGGCAAAAGTAAGAATCTTGAAGGGAAAGGGTTTGAGAAGTCTCCTTCTTAAATAAAATTTCTCCCTCTATTTCAAATAGAATATTATCAATGAAAGTCCATTTATGCCTCTCTTTTAGGACTCGTGATCTATCTCCTACTTTCAAACAATAAATCCAATGGTATACAGAGAGCTCTGGTTATCCCCAATATCATTGTGCTCCTCCATCCACTCTAAACCTGGTTACAGATACAGCACATTAAAAGATCCATCTGTTTCATGAGAAAAACTATACTAACTCCCTTCTCTATACTAACTGCCAAGGAAAGAATTTCCCTTCCTCTTACTTTCCTTTCTAGCAAAGGCAAAGCAAGAACTAAACTTCTGAACTAATCTTCTGCCTCAACCACAGGCCCATTATCATCTCAATGCAACATCCCACAAATTTCTGTTCACTATGCATGAGAAAATAAAGTCAATTGTGTGAAATAGAAAAACCAAGAGAGATGGCTTATGAAGTCAAAGCAAGGAGGTGAAGAACATGTTTACGGGGTGGGAACGGTTTACCTGATGCTGACAGATAAGCATGACAAATATGACAGTGATTAACATGAAATGCAACCCCTCCCAGGTCTCACTCAAACAATGAAAAATTACACAACCTATCTGACCTTTCTTGGATGGTAAGACAAAGGAATTGACCACAATAATTGTAATAAGAACAATATAGCAGCTACCATTTATTAAGAGCTCATCATTGTGCTAAGTTGCTTCCATGCATGTTGTCTTCAAAGTTGGGAATTTGGTGGTGGCCTGCACATGGCTGCCATAATCACATATAGGCAGTTCATTCAGCATAGCCCAAGTATTCATTTTAAAAAGTTCCTGAGAGATTCTTACACACATTAATACTTGAGATGACTGGATAATTAACACCAGACCAAGTCTCAGGTGATCCTTGTGCCTGTGACTCAGGAAGCATGGGCTTCTCCTTAAATTAGGAGTCATGATGCATTCGTTTCCCAGTACATTTCTTTACCGCCAGCTCTCAGGTCTGAGCTAGAGAAGACCCCTCCCTGAGCCTGCTCAGCCTTCTTCAGACTGTGCCCCTCCTCACTGGATGCAAAGTCCTCAGGGCCCAGGAGCATGCCAGAGTGCACCCTCCCCTTTGTAAGATCCACTCTGGGTATCCAGAACTCAAATGCACTGCCCAAATGATACAGAGCCCCACTTCCAGAGATGGAATATCCCTGGTCCACTCTACAAAAATAAAGCAGTGTGCCCAACCCTAACCTGAAAGATGTCTATTTAAGATGAGCTGGGGGTGGACATGCAGTGTGGACATACGGGCTTATCCAGACACAGGTGCAAAGGCTCCTTACAGAACAAGACAGAGCCAGGGGCACACAGAGAAAGGAGATGGGCCTAGGACCCAGGACAGGCTCTCTCCTCACTGCCATGTTTCAGCTTAAAACCCCAAGGAGGTGAAGAATTCTAAATTAAAATCTGGAATTTCAAGTCATTAGTGAAAGTATATTTGTCATGATAAGAAGATAGAGTATATTTTATTTAGCATTTTTGGCTTCATTTATAATTTAAATATTTAGGTATACGGTATATAGGCTTCCATTTGTATGCTTGTCCCAAAATTCATAAATGTTAGGAGTAAACCTGATCATTGCCCCAGTGTTCCTCCCCGATGGTTCAGGACTCCATGTCAATTAATGCTTCCTTTCCAAACACAGGCATGCCCATTTTTAAGCAAACACGGATTTATATAAAAGACGCATTTGAGAGTAGGTGCTCAATTTACTAAAGGATTCCATTATTCAGCAAACTCCCTTGATGCATATGTTAGAACCAACTGATAAAAATTTATTACACACACACAAACACATGAAATGGCACAAATTCATCTTTTCATGTGTAAAGTAAAAGTGTTAGGAAAAAACCCTTAAATGATTTCCCCTTTACTATTGTTTGATTTCATGGATAATATTTAGTCACTCTAGAAAAAAAAGAAAAAAAAAAACAGAAAACAGAACATTCAGATCAACAGAAGGAATCATATAAAAAAAAATATCTCTTACAGCCCTGGCCAGTATTTTTCAGTGGTTAGAACATGCCCGCCACCCCCCACTCCCCCCCCAACCCGCCGCCCCAAACCAAAGGGTCACAAGTTCGATCCCAGCACTCCAAGCAGGGCACTCATGGGAGGCAACTAATCAATGTGTCTCTCACACATTGATGTTTCTCTCTCTCTCTCTCACCCCACCTCCCTTTCCACTCTCTCTAAAAATCAATGGAAAAAATATCCTCAGGAGAGGATTAACAAAAACTTTAAAAAGCATCTCTTACAGAACTTGGCAAGAAGAGCATCTAACAGTGCACATACTTAAGATTTTTCAATCGCATTATGTACATGTGAAAACAAAGACACAGGTGGTTAATTTTATAAGAACTGTCATACCTGAACTACAAACAATTTTTCAATACCACCCATGTGACAGGCACTGGAAAGTCTAAAGTTAATAAGACACGGTTACTTCCCTAGTAGATACAGCTTGTGCTGTAGTTAAGGAGATCAACATATAAACCAATAATTACATTGCAACATGAAAGACACTTTACCAGAAAGTATAGAAACAAGCCATAGAGGATTCTATAAAGAGTCCAGAGATAGGGATGACTCTCTCTGCCTGGGGTATGACTTCAGGGATTTGACAGCAATAATATTCAGAACCTGGGCTTCCTATTCTCACTCAACAAATACTTACTGAACACTTACTGTGGGCCAAGCACTATTTTAAATATTGGGTTTACAGTGGTGAGCAAGACAAATTTCTATGCTCATGGAACTTATATAGACCAACAAATTTACAAGTAAGTAGCTAAAGCAATGTCTAAAATAGAATAGGTGCTCAATAAATGGTTATTGGCCGAAACCGGTTTGGCTCAGTGGATAGAGCGTCGGCCTGCGGACTGAAGGGTCCCGGGTTCGATTCCGGTCAAAGGCTTGTACCTTGGTTGCGGGCACATCCCCAGTGGGGAGTGTGCAGGAGGTAGCTGATCGATGTTTCTCTCTCATCGATGTTTCTAACTCTCTATCTCTCTCCTTTCCTCTCTGTAAAAACTCATTAAAAAAAAATATTCAAAAAAAATGGTTATTGCATGAATAAAGGAGTAAAAGTACAGGATGATCCCACCTCTTAGCACTTGCACTTCAAAGGCAGCTATTGTCCTTGAAGTTAGAATAGCAGACAGTTTTGAAGTTTCCAAACACAACCTGCTATATCTGTTCTGTTTCACTTAAAAAATATGAATCCAATAGGCTTAATCCAAAATCTAGCTCTGAATTGGGTTACCATGTGTTGTATTTGATTTGTATTTCCATCAGTATCAACCCAAGCATCCTTATATAGACACCAGCAATGTACATGATTTATAGCAAGTCAGTCAAGGCAAAGCCTAGAGCTTCCCTTCACATTTTGACGTTATCAGATTACTTCAGAAGCTGGCAGCAGCTACCATAAGTAACAAGCTGTCAGTGTAAATAAATCACTCTCTCGAAAACAACTGCTAAAAAGTATAGATTAGTATGAGCAAAGGTGGGCCTGGACTTGTGTGTTTTTTTTCATTTTCCTCTTCCCAATAAGTCTGCTATATATTTAATTTTATATAGAAAGAAAAAATAAATGTATTTTGTTTCTTTTAAAAAAAAAAAGATTTCAGGCTTGAGGTCCATATAAAAAAAACTCTTGTCTCAAAAGGAAAGTTGTGGCTCTTGTATATAAATCATAAGACAATAAATTTGCAATCACCTACAGAAGCCCAAGGTATGGGAAACAAGCAGCAAGTACAAGAAGAGCAACCCAGGCCAAGCCAATTTAATTACCTTTTATGATGGAGTGTCAGGCTGCTGAGATAAGGGGGAAGCAATAGATGCAATCCACCTAAACGGTAGCGGACTCTCTCCCCCTCGTCTGATCCCACATGACACAATCATCAATGAGCTGGAAAATCTAACCTTAGTAGTCCTAAGTGTGCTGGAGCACCAGCCAGAATGGACTGTCCAATGTCCGCCCCCACTAGGATGGAGAGGCATAAGTCGTCACCATCCTGAAGAGGTGAATGGTGGGGCCATGGCTACTGTGCATCTGCTGATGGGTCAGTGGTGGAAGGAGGTACACTGTTGTCACTGGTGTGGCCCAGGGGTGCAGTACCAGGAGGCATAAACAGAGTTCTAAAAGTGCAGGAGACAAATTCTAAAAAGGTCCTAGAACAAGATAAATTTGAGAGTTAATAAGAGAAAGACAGTGCTCTATATAGAAAAACCTGAGTCCATATGATCCCCAAAGGGAAAGGTATATGTTACTGCCAGTGATGGTGTGTGTCACAGTGGCTTTCAGGCAGAATATGAGAAAAAAAATGTTAGTGATATGATGTGTTATGAGAAAATTAGGACGGCACCGGGATGGTTAAAAGCAGCCAGATGGACAAAACCGAGGAGTCATCCATCACTTCATTTGGCATGGGTCAATCTACAGTGTCCTGTCCTTGCTCACTCATGATTTGTGCACAGAGATGGCACAATGTCCACGACAGTTAACACCATATATGCACATAAACCCCTTTCCATACTAGTTTTTAATGACTCAGTTCCTTTGGTTTCCCCTCCCACCTCAAGAAATTTTGGTCTCTATGGCCACATTTAAATTACTAAAGATGGTGCCCTAACCGGTTTATCTCAGTGGGTAGAGCATCGTCCTGCGGACTGAAAGGTCTCAAGTTCAATTCCGGTCAAGGGCATGTACCTTGGTTGCAGGCACATCCCCAATAGGAGGTGTGCAGGAGGCAGCTGATCGATGTTTCTCTCTCATTGATGTTTCTAACCCTCTATCTCTCTCCCTTCCTCTCTGTAAAAAAATCAATAAAATATATTTAAATAAATAAATTACTAAAGATGGCTGAGCAATTCTAGAGTCTACTAGTTCACAGGAAGGGCACCCATTCGAGGGCTTCTACCACCAGAAGGTCCGGATAAAATGGTCAGACTCTCACATTGGCCAAAGGACAGATGCAGAATTCCTGAGAGGTTAATGAAGGATGAACCTGCCACTTGGTGACAGTCTGTCTTATTTAGGGAGCATGCCCTATTCTGCCAGAGCAACAGCAAATGAACCTTCCTTCTGACTTCAATAGGCACCACCTGATTTTCTCTACTTGACTAGTAAAACATAAACATTTAAATATGAGACCACCATCACTCTTGCCTCACACACTCACAGACCTACTTATCCATCTACCCAAAAATACATACTCCACCCCCATTAGCCACCATCTCCCTAGGGTATTTCTCTACCCAGGCTTGAAATCCCCCTGCCCCACCTCAGCCCCAGAATCACAACACATTCATTTGCATATTATAACACCTGACACTCTGTCTAAGGTTCTGCTCAAGTCTCATGGTCCCTACCATGTTAACCACTCCCCAGCACTATGCTATTATATGCTATTGTAGCACCTCCATCCTGACCCAAAGGGTAACTTCGCCTTCTCCATGCTAACATTCACCATTCATTCAAGTTTCAGATTCATCCAAATTCATCTCCTCTGCTGTTCGTGAAGATATGGACCATGTTTTCAACCTCCTACTATCTCTGTTTCAGCAGCCAACCATACATACACATACACATACACATACACATACATACACACACACACACATACACACACATGCATGCACACACTGACACACACAGCATTTCTTAAAGCACAGGAAGAACTGAGCATGTGATAAACGTTCAAAGGCATTTGAGAATTTTTTTAATGACCAGCGGTAATTTCATGATGAAAGGTCATATGTACAGCTCCTACCACTTTTCGGTATATAGGTTATTGTTATCTGGGGCCCCTTTGTATAGTAGCTAGCGATATGGTCTGTGTAAGAGGAAGACTGTGCAGTTTGGTGTCATGGAAGAAACAAAAGCTTTGGAGTCAGACCAACATTTCTCTCCCAGTTCCACTGATTGCCGGCTATGTGTCTACTGGCAAGTTATTTAACCTCTCTAAACTTCAGTTTCCTCATCTGTGAAATTGGGATCATAATATCCTCAGAGGCTTACTAGGAAAATTAAATGAAATAATGTATAGGTTACTGTCTGCTTATAGTAGACAGTCAAAAAAGTGTTCTCGTTTCCTTTTCCCTCTTATTAAGAGAACTAAAAAAACAAAAACAAAAGATGGCCATAATGCAAATTTGAGTCAAATGCCCCCCCTCCCCCTCTGCCACCACACAAAAAAAGATAACTCCAGGAAACAAGCCCATCTCAGCAGCAGGTTGAAATGCAGCACACAGCTCCTAACCAACATTAGCATATTTAGTGGAGACAGGTATACAACAATAAAATTAAATTAGAAGAGCTTCACACCATCACTAGAAATGTCCTTTTTCAATTCCACAAAATAAAAATAGAAAAGAAATTAACTGAGGGAAAGAGAAACACCCACAGATTACCATCTTCCTTTGTTATGTTAAATACCTCCCCGAATCATGTTTGAAGAATTTGTTTTGCATTGTCACCCTAAAGAACAAGCTTGTGGTTAAAATAAACATTCATAAAATATACATGGTGTGGGCATATACTACACATTTTAAAAGACGGAAAATAAAAGCAAGCTATAACCATATGCATGTCTTACTGCAAATAAAGCCCGTGACCTTTCCAGATGAAGACAAGAATATAACTCTTCTCCTGAATCTCATATTTCCCCAACAGATATTTTGTTTTCAACTTTAAGGCTGTTGAGGTAGCGAGCTTTACATTCCCTATCTGTCTTCTGCGGTCAGCTGAGCTCAGCTACCCCAACACACATACAGATGCTGAGAGGACAGATTTGTCATATGACCTTTCATCACTCCTACGCTTTTTAACTGATGGAGCTTCCATCCCATGGAAGCATGCACACAGCGTCACCCCAGAGGACTGAAACAGGTAAAGGATGGCAAAGATAAACAACAGAGGAGCAAGCTAGAACCTGAATGCAGGGCACACGGTTCAGAGAATTAGTCAAGGGAACAAAGCGAGCTGGAAGTTAGCTAAGCAGGCAGTACACAATGCAAAATTAACCAGTGACCTTTACCGGGTCATCAAAGGTCAAAGCAATTGTAAGGTGGTCTATATGTGGACTAGGACCCTGTGTGATCCAACACGGAGAAACCAGCAGAACAGAAATGCCTCCACACCTGAGAATACCTGAAGCTCTCACTGAGGAACGTCTATGGGTCCACTATTGCACCCACACCGGATCCCCAACTTGTGGGGTGGGAACTACTGATGTCTCAAAAAGCTTAAAACACGGCAAGCAATACACCTCCTGCCCTGTGGCAGGCTTATCTTGCTGGATAACATGAGCTTTCGTTCTATGAAAGCCCAGCATCTTCCAAAGGAGGCCTAACGAGTTACTTGGTCATATTTAAAACACTCCAGAAACCTCTGTAGCACAAGTTTTACCCACTGTATTTTCCCTCCCATGATATGAGAACTTCCCTCCCAGTAGGGACCTCGGCCATGAGAAATGAGTGTTTTTCCCTTTTGCCAGTAAGAAATCTTAAGACCTGGTGTAAAAACCACTCAGGCATAGCAAGTTATAGCCCAGCGGGTGCACTGATTAGCCAGGTTCTATAACCATAAAGTCAACAATAATCTACCTATATGCCCTTTCTGCAGGTGGTTGACCTACGAATGCTAAGTAAGTCAGCAACAGTTCAGCCAAAATTACATTGGAGAGCAGTATGCGTAAACAGGAGTGCTCTGGCTTGTCCTTAACTATCCCACTGGGACTCCAGACCTGCAAAATCATCCATTACCCCCACTCACCACCAACCTCACTGCAACTTTTTTCCTTTTTCACAGGAATTATCCCTGGTGTAATTGCATCCGTGCTTATTGTGTCTTCCTATTAACATAGCCCTTCCTGATTTCTTCCATGCCTTCTATATAAGGGCCATCTTATGTACCAAGGAGGAGGTGACTAACTCCCCTTCCATAGTACATAAACTTTAGGCTGATTTTTCCAGAACTGTTGACTGATCACACTAAACTACTCTCTTCACAGTCCCCCTGGAGATATTAGCCACACATTGGAAATCCAAAACCCTAGCATATTAGACCACAGGGCAGGACACACACACACACACACACACACACACACACACACACACACACACTGTTTTTCAATTTATGAAAGTAAAGATATATGTTAAAGCCACTGATTCAGCCAAGCTGGTGTGGCTTACTGGTTGAGCATTGACCCATGAACCAGAAGGTCACGGTTCAATTCCCCAACAGGAAAGATGCCTGGATAGTGGGCTCGATCCTCCCCCCAACCCCCACATAAGGGGCATGTAGAAGGTAGTAGATCAATATTTCTCTCTCATTGTTGATGCGTCTGTCCCTTCCCCACTCTCCCTTCCTCTCTTTGAAATCAATTTTTTAAAAACCTAATTAAAAAAACACACTGATTCAACATTTCTATTTTAGGAATCTAGAACGTTTATACCAAGTTAAACAGAAACAACCAAAAGGATAGTGCATCTCTTTGATTCTAACAGGAAGGGTTGAATCCAAATCTATCCTTTAGAAAAGCCATTACCTCCTCAGAAAGCAGCAGGTAGAGGCCTCATGGCCTGTCTAATGCAGGGTCAGTCTCTGACTTTGGCTCTACCACTACTGTGTGACACCAAGTGATTTACACAACCCCTACTCAAAAACGGTGTAGGATGCTTGATGATTCATAAAATCATAAATTATAAATCAATTACTGGAGATGGAGAAATTGATTTATCCCCAGGCCCATTCATTCCGAAGATGTGAGACCCTCTTACAGGACCCCTTGAATGAGGGAAACAAAGAAAAGGAGGGTCCTGGGGCCATTTCTGATGTCCCAGCCTTTTCTTGCAAACCTGTCACTCCTGTAAGTCTCATTTTAATCCAGTGGGGCTCCGGTCAGGAAATGAGCCCTGGATCACAGGAGTAATTGAATGAACAAAGATAAAAGTGGAACTTGCCTTTCGAAGAAAGGGGCCTGGATCCTCCCAGTTCCAAAAATCCGGGTGAAAATAGAAAAACACTATTAAATATTTAGGACATTGAGCCAGACATCTCTGTATATACCCACCTGCAGAAACACCTGCATACATAACCAGCATTTTTAGGACTCATCTGACATGACTTATGAATAACATTTTTAAGTCCATCAAATATTCTGCATCTCTATTTTTCTAAAGCAAAGGAGTAGCTTTTTTCATTCATTACCAAAAAAAGCAAACATGTTTATTCTATATTTGAGATGATAAAAGGACACCCCTCAGTTTTGGCACAGCCCTGGGTTCTGTTCTAGAGAGAGGCATCCACAGACAGGTGCAGTCAGGCAACCCACGCTCAGGAGGAAATTCTGCCCATCGCAGGCTGAGAGCCTCGCACTTGTCCACCCCATGGCTCTGTTCCCTAAAACCAGTAGTACAAAATGCCAGTGCTCTGATACTCCTGAACTTCTCAAAATTGTCTTCCCAGTGGCTAGAAACAATACACTGGTCTCCCCTTATCCACCGTTTCACTTTCCACAGCTTCAGGTACACACTGTCAACTGTGGTCTGAAAATATTAAATGGAAATTCTAGACATAAACATTTCCTAAGTTTTAAATTGTACGCTGTTGTGAGTAGTGCTATAAAATCCCACTCAGTCTCATTCAGTCCCACCTGGGATGTAGATCATCCCTTTGTCCAGCTTATCCAGCCTCAATATGCTACTCAACTGTGAGTCACACAGCAGCTGTCTTGGGCATCAGGTCAAATGTTGTGGTATCGCAGTGGTTGTGTTCAAGTAACCCCTATTTTTACTTAATGATAGCCCAAAAGCCACTCACATACTTTTATTACAGTATATTGTTATAACTGTTCTGTTTGATTAGTTATTGTTCATCTTTTACAGTGCCTACTTTATAAATAAAGCTTTACCATAAGTATGTATGTGCAGGAAAATGCATAGTGTATAAGGTTCCGTACTATCTGCACTTTCAGGCAGCCACTGTGGGTCTTGGAATGTATTCCCCTTGGATAAGGGGGACTAATGTACTAAGAACCACGAATCTTAACCCTCACACAGAGGCTCTCAGATAATCCCCCATTGAGAGATGGGGCAGCTGAGGCCTAACGTGAATAGGTCACAAAAGCTAGCAAGAGAAAGGTCTGGGGTGGATTCCCACCACAATCGAGGTCTCTTGCCTCTAAATGCCATGGTTCCTCCACTACACCATGCTCTTGTTTAAGTCAAAGAAAATATCAATATTTCTCAGGCTGCATAGCTGGAGAGATAAACCTCTCCTCCCAAACCACAGGTAAATTTTAACACTAAGAGAGTAAATGACAATGCAAATACTACTATTAAATATTTGTTATGTTGCAAAGCTTAAAAACAGTCAGGAAAATGGAAAAGTTACTTTTTCCCCTAAACAAATTTGTTAATGGGTAGCATAATGGGGAGCCCTGTTTGCTGGCTCTCTGTGAAACGTCTACAAATTGCCTCTGTGAAGCATTATAGGTTGTCAGACTAATGTAGTTGAAGATAATTTGGCCTTTCAGTGAATTGAACCTCACAGCACGATTATACTCCACAACCAAGTAGAGTGTCACAATTATTCTTTCATGCCGAATTACCATATAATGTCATGAGTCTACCTGTCATAAGTCCTGTAGCCTCGTTTGAATATTTTTCCTCTAGATCTATGGTTCATGGCATAAAAAAAATAATAATTTTTTGGCTTCTAATGAAAATCTGATTGTTCTTATCAACAATAAATTTCATAGCAAATCAAAGGATATGCTTGGACAAACAATCCGATACTCAAGGTTAAAAAACACACAAATAATAAATTGCTGGTGTGTCATGTTCAATTTTTACTACGGCATTACACTGCAATAACCATAACAGGATCTAAATTGTTGTCAGAACATTAAACAAACCCCCATACTTCACAAAGGCATCCTGTCTGAGTAATTCATACAACGGAAACAACTATCAAATTTTCCACTGTCCCACCGCTACACCATACATCAGTGCAATTTTATGTATTTGGACAATTCGTTGAATAAATTACTTCCATCCTGCCTGCTCTTGCCACTTCTGTTAAGAGCCATATCAGTTTTAATTGTCTTTCTGTCTATATGGAGCCACTGTTTTTCTGGCCTTTTCCTGTGCTGTTTCCTGAGCACCAAAATAAACGATAGACACTCATCAGAGCCGTGTGCTAGGGACCTGCATCCACAATTAAGGGGTGTCCCGTCAGAGGTCAAGAGCCTCTTCCTTCTCCTGCCACATGATGGTTGCTGGATGTGTGCTGGGAGCATGACACTTCCTGTGTTTGTGTGGGAACCGGGTGTCTTTTCAACATCATAGCTCCGTCTAGCTAAAAGGGAGAGGTATCCAGGCCCCCACCTTCTGCTCTGTTTCTGTTTGATGGTTTCCCCTCTTGGTTCATTAGAGCATTGAACCTGCCAGGGAGTTGGGCTCGGCAAGGGTTAAATGTCCCCGTTTCATTCATAGTCAGAATCCAGAATAAGGTGACACAGCCTACCAGGGGCAGTTCACGGTGAACCCCGCAATGCTCCCTTGGGTGTGTTGCTCCCAAGAAAATGACAAGCCCACCTTCCCAGGTTGGATGCTCACGCTGCAAGCTTGGCGGTAGAACAAGTAACACTACAATGGGCAGAAGCAGGCTTTGTCTGTACAGGTGCTAACGACTTTCCATCATGTTTCTCAACCCCTTCGATACGGGACTAAATTGGCACCGACCAAAGGGAGTCAGATCAATTAGATGCGACTCTGTTTCCTAAATGAGATCTTCTTCGTGTTGTGTTGTCTCCAGTTCAGCGCGTGTACAGGGTGGGGCAAAAGTAGGTTCACAGTTGTTAGTATGGAAAATAAAACCATACTCAATAAGTAATACAAGAATAAACTGTGTTGCACATATTCACAACAGTAAACGTACTTTTGCCCCACCCTGTATGTCTATGGCCAAAGTCAAGCTCCCAGGTCAAATAATTTAATGTAAATATATATGAGTGGAAGCTCCTAAACCCCTCTCATAACTCATGTTGTTTTAAAATTATCCTCTAACCTGTGTCGCCATAGCCAAGTAAATAACCGCACCCTGAAATCTCACCCTGGTGGCTACTTGAAGCCTGATGCTTCCAAAGACACTCTTCTATGCTGAGCTACTTTCACCACTTCCACGGGGAACTCTCTCATGGAACCGGCTACAAAACAGATCCACTGCGTACTCAATGCTGCCTACAGCAATGAGTTGGGTTTGTGGCTCCAACTAGCCTGCTCTTGCCTCTCAGGGTAGCATGACCGAAGGAAACCCCACTCAGAGACCGGGTACTCTCCGTTAACACAGTAGCCTTGCTGGGTAGCAGGAAGTAACTCTTATTTATAACCCCAAAAGCAATAATAAACACAGAACTATGATTTACTCTGAACCTTCCTATTATTAAAACACTTTGTCTTATAGTTTTATTGATTTACAATCCGTCCTACTTACTTTTTTAGCATCTGAAAACAATCAAGGCACAAAGCTGCAAAATGTTTGGACATTAATTGTTAGGAGACAGCATTTTATTCCAGGCGAGAGGATTGAGGCCTCGGCAGCGATGCATTCTGGTACTGGAATGATTTATGGTCTTGTAGCAATAACGATGCACCAGGGCCATTAACATATTGGCAGGCCCTAGGATGGATTAGTGGCATTGATTATTTCATGGGCCACTGATACCCATTTGTTACGAGAAGCTCAAAGATGGCCTCTCCCTAACTGAAATCTTTTTATGAGCAGACAGCATTTTAAGCATTAGGAACCTGGGATTTGGGCCATTTTTTATAATCTTGCTGTCGCCTCACCTCAGTATGCAACCAAAAAAAAAAAAAGTGTCAAAAAATTAAAGTTCATTCTTCACCCCCAGCCTTAATTCCTCAACTCATCATAACCATGTCTTCTTTAAAAATTAATGATTGCCAGCATTTAGCCACTGGTTGTTGCTATGAAGATCTATGCAAAAAGCAAGGATCCCTATAGAGTGTGTGATATATGGAATACTCTTTATTACTACAATAAAACTTACTGACATTTCAATACTTCTGCAAATAGCATTATAGTATCAATCTTCTGAATTAGGTTGAAAATTAAGTTGTAAATTAAAAGAAAGTGTACTTTGGAATACAACATGATATGTCACCTAGAAAAGGACCCTTGTGCACAGCTGAGCTGAGCTGGGAGCAGGGGATGAGCCAGTGCCTTGGCAGTGCTGCTCGCATCCTAAAGATCAAGGTGCCAGCGGAAGAATTCACCCAGAAACCTGAATACTCCATCACTGGGACATTTTCTTTCATTGTAAAAAGTCAAGAGACTTGACAACAGTCTTTAAGGGATACAATGAAACCCCAAATCTTAATATATATTTTCTCCTTTGCCACTTTCTTACCATAAATTTCAACGAGGGCACATATAGAATAATAAATGCCTTATAAGATATGCAGAAATTACACATGCATTATGCTTATAATGTGTAAACACTTACATAAAAACTATTTCCTTCTCTGTGTCATCAAATATAAAATTACTCTCATCCCCCCCCCGCACCCACCCCCACCCCCTGTCCAGTCTCAAAAATGCTCAGAGCAGAGCTATCCAGGGCAATAAATGACAATTTCCAAAGCGTGAGCAGTGTTGAAACTATTAGGTTCGAAGGCTAATGTCACATACATTAAATTACAAACAGCCTCAGATCAGAGCCAACACAAAATGGTTATGCAAAAGACTAGTGACTTCAAATATGTATTTGTTGAAAAGTCAAATGTATTAAATCACTTCAACCTATCTTCCACAGCATTCTCTGTACCCACAGGATGAGGCTGCATGGATAAAGCACAGCTGTGCTGGTGATTTGAAACATCTTCACGAAAACATCTTGATGAAAATCCAAACGGACTCCTGCCCACAATGAGTCCCCACCCTCCACATGGTTTCTCATGCTTCCTTACCTGTTTCTTTAGACTACAAGCTATTTCCGGTGGGTATCTATTTCTTCTAATCCCCTCCTCCCACACACACCTATATTTCAGGGAAAGTAAAGAGGTTTCATCTCCAGAGCCAACTCCGGTCCCCTGGTAAGTACCAGGCTGTGATGAGAAGGATTCTGAGGCAGATTTTTGGCTCAATAGGAAAAGGTGCCACAATTAATTAGCCACGTGGGCTGCAAGCACAAGAGTGACGAGATGGTCCAAATTCACATGCCTGAATCCAGAAGGCACAACACACTTTCCTTAACTAGCCTGAAGACCATTCAGTTAAGCTGGGTAAAGACTAATACTCTAAGAGTATCTCTGCTCACAGAATGGGTATAAGAAAACAAAATTTTAACACAGACCGCGGATCAAAGGGTTTAGAACCAAAAAAGAATCATGAGATGACCTAATCCGAGCCTTTTATTTCACAGATGGAAAAACCAGGCCATGTTGTGAAGTGAGTCACTTAGGATCACATGACTAGTGATGGAGAAACAAAATTCTAGGTCTCCTGGACTCGGGCTCTCTCCACAACACACGATGCCTCCTTTTTGCACCAACTTTGTGCTTCTTATTTTTCCTTCCTTCCCATGTGTATAATTTTTCATATTTCACTAAGGTTTGATATTCTGTTGCAGACTTCTCAAGTTTTAGGTTATATGATAAGATATAAACTCAGTAATTTTTATTACTGCAAATTTACGGAAAAAATCTGGAGTATGAATACATGGAAACTCAGGGTTAAGTAGAAAACAACCGGTTAATCTCTCCCCCTTACCCCCACCCTCCCCTACCTTCCCTCCAAGGCCCGACAGTCCAATCAATGCCTCTCTGTCTCTGGATTGGGGGGGGGCAGTGAGGGCATGAGCGGGGGGTAGGGGATAATGTGGGGATAAGGACACATATGTAATAGCTTAATCAATAAAAAAAATATATTCTTTAAAAAAAGAAAACAACACAAGGAGCTTGCCACTGCCCTTGTTAAATTTTAATTTTTTTTTTAAGTAGGGAAGACAAGCACTGTAAACGTGTACTTGAGATGCACAGAGGTGCTTTCGGTTTCAGCCTCTAATTTATGAGCCCTTTGCATAAACCACACAACATTATAATATACAGGAGAAAATAACGCCCTCAAAACCCATAAACTATCTCCTACCAGATCCAGCTCATAAATTAATTGGGAAAGGAGACCTTCCATCTCCCCGACTCCACAGCTCTCGGCAACAGGGCCTGTGGCCTGCCCACTCAGACTGGCCATGGCCTTTCCAGGGTAACAGGGAGTTGGGTGCACCCTCATTACCTTAGAGTGCTGTGTGCCATCCTGCTTTCTCCCTCAACAACCAGAAACAGGTTTTCAGAAAGGTTCCGGTTCCCTGCCTCCAGGGGAACACTACACAACCACCTGAAGAGCTCCCTTTTAAAGTTAAAAATTAAATCCCCTAAGGACAACTTCTCCACAACTTGGAAACAAACCTGGGTCATCACTAGAAAATTCAGCTAGTGAAAGGAGTGCTCCAGCAGGTATAACAATTTGAACATGCTGAAATGTTAAACTTTTTATCCACTTCCTGGTTAAGATGGAACCATCCGATACATTAGAAGAAGATCCTTTAAGCTTCTCGTTTTAGGCAAATAATGATAACTCCAAAAGCTCTTCAGATATATCACTTTACAAAGTATTATTATCGCTACAGTTCCTCTGGACTTTTGCCAAATTTCCTACATGCTTCTTAAACTCGGTAGTCCAGCTGGTATTACAGAGCTGGGTGTTAATTGAAGAACAGCTTAACTGTTTGGACATGTTATGCATCTATTACCCAATTGTCAATCTTGTAATGTTTGCTGTATGACTATATCTTTGGGGAAATCAATGCCAAAGGAAAATTTGCCCTAATCTAGTTCTCTTTTTATTCTCTTAGGGATCTTTCTGATGATTTGTTAACTTGCTTCACTTTCTTCTACAAGCTCAAGTCAAGTCACGTAACTAAAATGAACAACCAAGACCCAAGATGGGGATAAACTGTTATTGACTGAGATATTTGTCTGCTTTGAGATATTTATCCCTGTTGTCGGCAACAACCACTCATAAACCTAAGTGTTAATATGACTACGGTAACAGAGCACACAATGATGAAAATGATTCTCAATGACACAATTGTTCTCATATTTCTAAATTCCACTTTTAATTTTTTGTATACTTTAACTAAATACCAAAGACAATGGAAGATTGGGAGGGGAATTAAAGTTGAATCTTGTCCTATTTATGATGGAGAACCAAACCAGGCTGATGACAGGTGCTTAATAAAGTACACGTCAAATAAATAAACAATTAATGGTACATTGGAAAACCATTCTCATTTATTCACTCTCTCCGTACCTATACCTTCTGCCATGTGATTTTGTAATTCCAACCACTAGAGTATTGATCCATAACCCAATGATTATAGTCTTGGCCACTTCATTGGGTGCATGGAATGTGAACTGAAGTGACAATAGGCCAGTTCTGCATCTAACACTTAAGGACTCATATATTTCCACTGCCCCTCTAACATCTGAAATGAGAAGAACTTGCCTGGAACATCCACTAGTTCCAGACAAAATAGAGACACAAGGAGAAGAACAGCCCAGCTAAGATGTGCCTTGCAATGTGAAGCAGGGCCCCAATCTGCAAAGCTTTGCGTGTGGTGATAACCACTCATCAGTGAGCGACACTAGGTGTTGGAGCAGCATTGTTGTTTCAACAATTAACATGCAATAAATGGTGCAAATGAGATGGTAGGGTCATGTTTGACCATCCTGAGAAAAATTATCCATTTATGCAGGAACATTTTAAAGCAATTACAATATATTTTCTAAAGTTTATTTAATACACCCTGTAAGAATCTCTCCTTCTTCACTAGCTGGAGACTACATTTTGAGACAATAAAACATTTTTAAAACCTAAAAATAATTTTTGTCCAATAAATAGGACAAAACTTGGCCCCAAATATCTGAAGTACTGAAGCTTAACCCAGTGGTCAAAGAACACATGTAGAGGAAGCAAATAATGGATGAAGGACACCTCCATAATCCCCATCAAAAGAACTGCTAGCAGGTGCCCACTTCCATGAACTGCTGGTCCTTAAGATGAACATATGTCATCTCCTTGGAAGGGCAGGATGGGAAGATATAAAAGTCCCACAGCAACACTAAAGAGTAACTCAAGTTGTATGGTCAGGTTGGCCAGATGAGGCATCTCCGGCCACTCATCACCCCACTTTGCTCCTGCCCCATAGATATCATGCAAAGAGGACATTGAAACAGAGCCTCCCCAGAAGACACAAACTGCAGTAGGGTATTCTCTTCCAAAAACACCTTCATTTGCTAAACTGCATTCTGCGGTTTAGCAATAAGAGCCATTCCATTAAAGGCAAGTTTCCGTTTTATATGCTCAAGTCCTCTGTGGCAAGATCCCACAATTCCCCAGGAAGCGTGATTTACCATCCCATTGCCCTGTTTTTATAGGGCTTGACTCTGCAAATGGAACTGATGGAGACCTCAACCACGAATCACTGAGCCCCCAGGAATAGCTGTAGATTTACAATGCCTACGAAGTCATCCTGTCACACTTGTGTCTTCTCATCATGCCCCTGAAGGGGACTCCCTAAGGCTTCAGCTGAGCTCCATTAGCTGCCACTGCCCCCAAAAATGTTTTCCTCCTCTGAGCCCACTCTGTCACCTCAAAGTTCCCAATCCAGGAAGCCTTATAAGGATCTGATGACTCCTGGTGGGGACAAGGCAGTCAGGTGTCTGAAAGCTCACCTGTGGGATGGCTGACAAGTTATGAGAAAAGGAGGGGATGGAAAAAGAGAGAAAAGAAAAAGTGCACTCTGAGTCATGTTGGTGAAATTTTTCACAGCTAATCACACACAAGACTGATTCACTGCTCACTTTGCTCTGCTCACTCATTTTTCATATCATACTTTTCACTGCCCCATCAGCCTGTTCCACCAAGGTCAAATGAAGGGAATGATAGCATACACCACACTGAGATTTATTATAAATGGAGTCACTCACCTTTTATGTGAAACAAATGAACTCCTGAAATCAGCATTTATGAAGATGGACCTGAGCAACAGTCATGTGAGGAGACAGCAGGGGTGGGGGACTCAGTCTAAATGGCACTATTGAACTCCTGTGGTCTCCTTTCCTGTGCACAGAATAAAGGCTGAGCCCCCGCCCCCACTGGTTTGAACCTAACATATGTAAGACTTTTAATCAATATCAGATTTGTAGTTCTGCCTTTGTTCTATTTTACAGAGTTGGATAGACTTTCAGACAATGTAACATTTGAGCAGATCTTAAATCAAATTTACTAGACACAGAAGACTGTCCCAAGATATTTTTAGGATGCTTTAGGTTGCAAGTAACAGAATTTAGGTTCTGAGAGCCACCACAAAGGGACTGAGGTATTTATTGGGTAGGTGACCAATGTGTTGGCCACAGAATAGATTTCATCCCTACCTCAGGATTTTGTTCTTACTGTTCCCTCTACTTTTCCCACACTCGCCATGGCTTCTTTCCTCACATCACTGAGAACTGTACTCAGATCTTCTCTGACCGCTCCATCTCAAAGAGCTGCACACTTACCCTCATCATTCTCTACTCTCTGGTTTTCTTCATAGCTCTTACCACCATCATATCTGTGCATGTATTTTTTAATAACAGATACTCAAATACTTGTAGAATGAATGGGTTAAAAAATGGAAAACATTGGTATGTCTTACTCTTCTATTAAGTTTGCCATGCCAGCAAAACAGATCTCCTTATTCTTCTCTATTTTTCTACCTTCTTTTTCTTACACTTTCCCCTTCCAGGAATGCTCTCCTCACCTTTCCTCTGCCTATTTAAATCCTGTCTTTAAGGATCAGCTAAAATTCCACTTCTTTCATGAAACCTAACCTCACATGACCTCCTAATAGTGCTTTCAGTTTGCAAAACTCAAGTTACTCCTTTCGTAGAGTTTTCCTTGAACCCAACCTGGAGCTGAAAGTACCAGCAGATCTTGAATCACTCAACACTCTTATTTTTATACTGAGGAAACAGAGTCCCAGAGATGTTTTTACCTGCCCAGTAGAATGTGTACTAGCATAGGTAGTTCCCATTTGATAATTAACCTGTACTAAAATTATAGCAGAACATTCTCCAATTGGCAATTTTTAAATATTTGCTACATTACTGGGTGTTTGGGGGAAATGAATGACAAATGAATACACAACCCTCCGCTAATAAACATAAGACAGATCACCCTGACAGACCAAAAAGAGTGGAATAAGGAACAAGAGAAAGCCTCCTTATCGTTCTTCTCTCACGGGTCTGAGCTCACCAAGGGAACTGAGCATGAAAGTAGAGCTGCCAGTAAAGAAAAAGAAAAACTGCCAGGGACAGAGAACTGTGAAAGATGTCAGTCATTGACATTCCTCAGCCTTAGTATCCTCATCTGTGAAAAGAATGGAGTTACACTAGATCAAATACATAGGAGAGCTTTCTTATTTTAAAAAGAGCTGATGTCGAACCCTAAAGTAAAACTGCTCTGGCTGTAGTGAGTACAGCTGAGTGCCTCACCCTCTGTGCCTCTTGCCTTCACCATTGGCTTAATCTTTAGAGATACCTTTCCTAGCACTGAGATACGATCATGCTAAAGTGGATGATTATGATACTTAGTACTAATAACATTAAAAAACCGCCGTGACTTAATGAAGAATTTATACTCTCTAAGGCTCTAGAAATAAGTTATTCATATGGCAGACATTGGTCTTTTGAAACTATGATAAATCAATCAAGTGTTCATAAACCAAGAATGGATGAATGGATGGATAGATGAATAGACAGATGCAAGGGAGGAAGAGAAGAATAAATGATGGAAGGGGGTGGGGAAAGAAAAGGCAATTTAACTTTAATTAAAAATAATAAAATTATCATTAATTGCCAGTTAGATTAAAGTTTTTCACAGTTACATTTATGCAGAAAAAAACTTAAGTAGCATAAATGCCCAACAATAAGGGACTGACCAAAAAAACTTAGCCAAATATCCTATGCCTCCACTAAACATCATTTTTCAGTATTATTAATGACAGGAATGAGAATGTGCTCAAAATACATATTGATACATGCAAAATAAGATTATGAAATGATTCTCATTTTGTAAACTGTAATGTTTTCTTAAAGATGGAAAGACACACAAATATTACCAGGTAACTTCTAGATGGTTAGATTTCAGATAATTTTTTTCTTCAGAATTTTATGACTTATATCAAACTTTCTACAGTAAACAGATATTGTGTTTAACACTAGATTGCCCAAGGAAGTCATTTTGACTGCTTTTTAATTTCAATTAGAAAAACAATTATGTATATAAGGACACAATGTCTTAGAATTTTGTGACTTTTTGTACAACATATAAATGCGTTTATTAATAATTGTAGTTACCTCCCCCTCCTTCATTTCCGGTATATATATATATATATATATATATATATATATATATATATATATATTATACCTATATTGCCCAAAAGCAGTCATTTTGACTGCTTGGGAAATTTTAAATAATCAAATGACTCTTATTATTGAATTGAGTAATAACAGTTCGGCTCTGTATTGAAATAACAGTTTTCATTTTTTTTCGATTACCGTCACATGATAACATACAAGTACATGATAAATTGTCGATACTTGATAAGTTGCAGTTGCTCAATAAGCTAAACTAGTACTTGTTATTCGAATCTTTATGCAGTGATACTTGTTCTAATAAGTTGTTTATTTTATTTCTTTTGCGCCCTAAATTCATGAAAGAAATGTCGAATAGAAGTGAGTTATTGGAAAAGCTAAGGAACATAAGTGAAGAGTGCTCTGATATTATTCTTTCACAATGCAGTCATTTTGACTGCTTTTGGGCAATATAGGTATATACTAAATTTCAGTCTTTCTAGTGTTAATGAAAATGAGACTGAATTAATGTGAGAGACATAAACAATACTAAAGTGAACCTTCCTTTGTTTATTACCCATCCTATATAATAAAAGGCTAATATGCAAATCGACCGAACAGCAGAATAACGGGTGGCTATTATGCACACTGACAACCAGGGGGCAGACACTCAACGCAGGAGCTGCTCCATGGTAGTCAGTGTGCTCCCACAGGAGGAGCACTGCTCAGCCAGAAGCTGGGCTCACAGCTGGTGAGCTCAGCGGTGGTAGGGGGAGCCTCTCCCGCCTCCGTGTCAGCACTAAGGATGTCTGACTGCTGGCTAAGGCCCACTACCCCAAGGGCTCTCAGACTGCGAGAGGGTGCAGGCCAGGTTGAGGGACCTCCCCACCTGAGTGCACAAATTTTGTGCACTGGGTTTCTAGTCCAACATAAAGACTCAAAAGGTAAAAGATATGGAGGGTTGCACCAGAAATATCCAAATAGGCTCGACATTTGACCCAGTGATCCCACTTCTGGAATATATTATAAGACACCCAAAACACCAATCAGAAAGAATATGCACCCCTATGTTCATAGCAGTGCCATTTTCAATAGCTAAGATCTGGAAACAGTCCAAGTGCCCATCAGTAGGTGAGTGGATAAAAAAGCTGTGGTACATTTATACCATGGAATACTATGCAGCAGTAAAGAAGAAGGATCTCTTACCCTTTGAGACACAATGAAGAGACCTGGAGAGTATCACGCTAAGTGAAATAAGTCAGTCAGAGAAAGACAAGTATCACATGATCTCACTCATATGTGGACTCTAAGTAACAAAATAAACTGATGAATGGAGTGGATCCAGAGACATGGAAGCATGGAACAGAATCTGCAAGAATCTTGGAGGGAAGGCAGGGGAGGGTGGGTTGGATGGGAGGTAATCAATCAAAGAATTTGTATGCATATATGCATAACCCATGGACAAGGACAATTAAGTGGTAAAAGCCTGGGTGGGGGCGGGCTGAAAGGGGCTAATGGGGGGAAAGGAGGACGTATACTTTCAATAATAAAGATTTAAAAAATAAAACAAATGGGCCCCGAAGTACACAGAAGGGGAAGGGAATCTCTCTGGGCCACCTGTCAGAAACCTCCTGAGTGCTTTGAAAATAGCAAACATAAATTTCTCACTTGTGGACCTCATTCCATCTGGCAGTGCCAGAACCTCTGAGGACACGGGCTTAGGCACCTGCACCTGCATCTGCAAAGCACAGGTGTAGTGATTTTTATTTATGTGCTTTAAAATAAGCTGTGAAGATCACGAGAGCTTAAAAAAAAATCTCCCAATGAATGCAAAAAGGAAACCAATCTTCCTTGACCTGCCTCTGCACATCATGGATCCTCGCAGGAGAAAAGATTTCATCCTTTGCCCAAAGTGTCCACATTTCAAAAAGGACCAGAACCCTGGATGGCCTGCTACACTGAGCTGTATCTTATCTCTGGGCCACGTGCAAGCCAAGTTGAGTAAACCTAATGTTATCACTTGTCAAGTTTTTCAACCTTAGAAAAATTACTCAATACGAGGATTAATATACAATATAACATCCAAGCGGTTAGCCAGCTCTGAACTCGCATTATCTCCAAATGATGCTGGATGTGCACCTGAGGGTGGCACAGCTCCCAGGCTGCCACAGCCTTTCGTCTTCCGGAGAAATGTGGGAGTGAGCTCGAAGACAAATCCACTTTTAAACTCTGTAGGGGTGATAGATAATCTATGCCATACCTGAAAATACGTCTCACGGATCTCCGTGCAATAGAAAACTTATTAACTTCATTTTTTAAAAACTCTCATTCATCATGTCTAGCAAGTCAACAGTCTTCTCCCAAGACCTGGCTTTAATTGTGAAGGCGCTGACATTGCATTCTTAAAGTCTTGAAGAGCCCAGATTTCTTAGCACTTTGTGGCTGCTTCAGGTATCAAATGTTTGTGGAATCTGGAGATACATCATGAGAAAGACATATGCCTCAAAATCAGTGTGAGGACATGTAAACCAGCACCCTTAAAGATTTTTTTTTAAAAAAAAATGTAATAAAGAGCAAAAAATCCAGGGACTCTTCCTCTTTCCAGGACATTACTTTGAAGGGGGAAGAAAAGAGGGAGGGAAGGAGGGAGGGAGGGAGGGAGGGAGGGAGGGAGGGAGGGAGGGAGGGAGGGAGGGAGGGAGGGCAAAAAACAAACTTTATTTTTAGATGAAAAATAAATAAAGGAAATATTAGGCCATTAGCATTAATTCTAAAATGCAGTTTTCTTCCGTGTATTCCAAAGTGAAGAAAATACTTCCCAGCTCCATAAGGTCCCAGATTCCTTGAATGTTCCAAAAACACAGTGGCTCATTTTTAAACCACCACACTTAAGGCTGGATAGTATTAATTTGGAGATAAATTCGCTTTTCACTTTCCCAACAACTGTCGTGTGCGTATGTATAGGTGTGTGTATGTATGCGCATGTGTGCGTATGTATGCGCATGTGTGCATGTGTGCGTGTGTGTGTGCGTGTGCGTGTGTGTGTGTGTTTAGGCTTCTCTTTTGGAATTTTAATAACACTAATTCTTATCTAAGACTTCTAAATCAACTGATCTCAGCAAATCACTTTCTTTAATCATACAAGGAAACAAACTCTTATACGATTGAGTGTGGTATTCAATTTTAATAATTCAAATTACCTTCTACTTCTTCATACAATCACTGGTTATATTCTTTTAAACAAACAAAACAGACTCCTACAGCTTTTTGACCACAGACTCTTATTTTCTGAAATGACCGTTTTTTAAATGGTATCCTAAAATACTGTACATTTTTCTCACAAGGGGGGGAGAGAAGAGTCACCTTTTTTGTCTCACAATTATTTTTTTTCTTTTTTACAAATTTGATTTTGTGATGGCAAGAACACTTAGCATGATATCTGCCTATTAAATTATTTCCTCGCCTACAATAGCATATTAGGGGTTTATATTAGCACATATTTTCTGCCTTAAAGTAAAATGTTGCAAGCATTAAATACTGAGTCGCTCATTAATATATACCTCCTGGATGAAGGTGGAGAGCCACCAAGTTTCTCCTGCACAAAGGAGGCACGCATTATCATCACTATCACATGCCTTCATACAGCAACAACAGATCTCCTCTAGAAACATTTTCAAAAGGAGCTGGTAAATATTATTATTTACTGCGCTAAGGCACAATAACTGATAAAGGTAAATTTAGTGGAAACATTAAAATAATGGCAGGGGAAGAAAATTTATTCTGCAGAAACACTGTGTGAACTTATTGGAAATAATCAAGTGCTCAGTTTGAATTAAATGAATGTGAGTGAAGGTAGTCGGAGGTGTAGGGGAAGGTTGAAAGAGAAAGCCTGGCATACACTAGCCGGAATCTGCAAGCTTCCCTCTGCCACGGCTGGTAGGAAAATCTGCAAAGATGCAAACAATCCTTGGGTGTTCAGTTAGCAGTAAGTAAATTGCTGTGGGAGCTAAGGGCGGGCATACTTTAGCAGGCAATTCCTCTCTGCCTTTCATTCTGTTTGTCTGTGTTAAATTCCCCCTCTGCCCTCATCCATCCTCACATCCAGTTCCCCGCTTTGTCCATCCATCAATCCCCTCACTTTGTCAGTGCTGACTTCATCCCAGCTCTCACAATCCAGCTGCAGCCATCCCCAGGCCGCGGGGGAGCCCCGCCTGCCACCACCGCCCTGCCTCCCGATCTGCTGACGAGGGCCCAGTCGACCGCTTGTCGTTTTCTATTGCACAGACCAGCAAAAACACTAATACTCAACCTGATTCCTATCGTCCTCCTTCTCACCTTTCCTATTGAGAGGAATGGAAGAGGGAAAGACACAAGGAGAGAGAAACACAGAAGCGAGAGAAGAGAGAAAGGGGGGCTGGTGGATAAAGGAGAGAGATGTTTGCTGAATTTTCTACAACAATTTGCACACCGGTCAGGTGGAGGCTCAATCCAGTCTCCTGTACTGCACATCAATAGAAATCACAGGGAGAAAATGTAGCACTAATTAAGGGCTGATACGCTGTAGTCAAGTGCAGTTTAGGGGGAAAATAACAGCAGACTACCCAGGCCTGTGCAAGCCCAACTCCACACAGCTCTTTCATTGACAGCTTAGGGTGGAAATTAAAGATATAGATAGATATAGATATAGATATAGATATAGATATAGATATAGATATAGATATAGATATAGATATAGATATAGATATAGATATAGATATAGATATAGATATAGATATAGATATAGATATAGATATAGATATAGATAGATATACATATAGATATAGAGATAGAGATATAGAGATAGAGATAGAAATATAGATATATAGAGAAATAGAGATATACAGATATACCATATATATATATATATATATATGTTTTTACCTTTAAAATCAAACAGATAGACTGGGAGAAAAAACATTAGATGATCATTTTTATTCAAAAAATCATTTGCAAAACATTTCACATGTTGTGGGGGGGAGCTCACTAAAGAGGAAAATAGTTACTTAGCAACAAAACTATTTTAAAATATTCTTCAGTGTACTGCCTGATCATGTGCTCTTAATTCAAAGGTGTATGATTCTGAGCACCTGCCAAATTAATAAACTATTTCTTCCCTGAATTCTAAACTCTTTTTCGCCCTACGCAGCACAAACTTCCCAATAAGCCGTAATCAGGATGCTAAACATTTTCAGTGCTACACATTTCTTTACATTTTATCCTTAGAGCGGAAACCAAAAATTCTCTTGAAATATGGGCAGTAAAGTTAGTAAAACTATTTAAATGATTATGTTTAATAGGACTTTTTCAAAAGGAGCTCAGTATAGGGTTCTAAAAAAACTATGGTCAATAGCGATCATTATAATTAGTATATGGGAGGTCCTGCTACCTGCAGAGCATTTGCATACATGTCATTTGATCCTGACTACTCTCTCTCCAGGAATCCGAACCTGCCTGAGGAAGCTGAGGCGCAGCAATGCGGTACTTTCCCCAAATCGTGCCACTGCCAAGGAAGGGCGTCAGGATTTTTAAATGGCTGTTAGCATTCCAAGCCCTTGTCCAACAGGATGAGCACATCCTGTCACGTAGCCCCAAAGTTTATTTTTAATAATAATAATTTTTTTTAAAGCCTGAAAGATCCACTGGGATAAAAAGGATAAAACTGAACCACTTTCTCTCTCCAAAGTGTGACCACAATATTGAGATTGATGTTTTCATTCATCACCCCAAAGTCTTACGTGGGGAAATTATTCACTGCCTCTGCTAACAAACCCAGAGAAGTTTCCAGGAGAATCTGAGACACAATAGTGAGGTAGGGATAAATGTGAGGGCTCCCCAGGCAATGGCTCTGAAGAGCTAAGCACTGGCTTGGATGTTGAAGCTTTGGTCTGTTGGTTAGGAAATTAATCAGTGTCCTGTGGCCACACCTCCTATCGCTGTAAATTTGGGAGGCAACCAGCAGATCTCCAACCAACCGGGGCAGGTGAAACCACAGCATGAAGAGAAAAAGAGACTGGAGAGCCAGCAAGAACTCCTGCCTTGGAGCCATTGCCACATCCGATCCAGAACCCGCGGCCACAGCTCGTTTCTCTTCCCTTTTGTTTCTCCAACCTACAGGCCCAGATGGGCCTTGGCGGTGACAGAAGAGACCAGGGGGATGGAGAAAAAAAAGGCAGCCGCAAAAAGTCTCCTCTGCAGTGCTACTCTACACATCAGACATCTCTAATTAGACAGCAGCAAAATTTTATTAATAGGATGGACATTATAGAATGAGCTTGTTATAAATGGGCCCTGTCAGGGCCTTATTCAGCTACCAAATGAGTATTCTCAGTTCAGTGCTCTCATCTGAGGCATCACGCCTCGTGCTGGATAACAAATGATTGCTATTAACCGTATTGTTAGTAATGATGGCTGAAAACAAACAAAAACCCATAAATAACAGTCTACAGAAAAATTAACCCATAAACTTGATAGATATCCAGCTGAGAAATAATAAATGACAATTTGGGGCCTGCTGGGAGAAGCTAGTGGTTTTTGTTTTCCTCTCTGTCATTAACACATTTTCTGTGCTAAAAATTAGATTCTGATATATAATTATCAACGCTCCCAGATATTAATTCTGCGATTGCACCCTCGGTTTCTCTTCTGGCTGGGCTATAATGTTATTCACAGATTACTCTGAGAAAACACACCAAACACTTAACAGAACAGGTCAAAGTGACAAGCAGCTTCTGCTGACAACACCAACCTGCACTGTCTTTTTTTTTCTTGTTAACCAGGGACACAAAACAAATTTCTCCTATTAATTAACTAGGGTTCCCTTCCAGCCACAACAGGCCTGTACAGTGTGATGTGAGCTAAGAAAATCCCCTCCTTCTCTAATGAAGGCGGCCAAGGGAAGCGAGGAGTGACAAAATCATCCTGCATTTATGACATTCAAATCCACATTCATTAAAGTCTTTCAGGGAGGAGACAGGGTTCCAAACAACTTTCTAACTGCACAGCAGCTCTCACCTTGAGCCCCTTCCCCTCAAAGGGCTGAGTGGAAGGGCAAGGACACGGGCATGTAATTAAGCATCTGAGCAAAAGACCTTCCCCGAAAGGAGCCTGAATTTCACCCCGGAACCGAATCAGCTCTGTCACTGAGGAGGACTTACTTCCCAAATGCCATGACTTCCACACAGTTAACTGACCTTGACTGGGACACAATTCCACCCACCAATGGCTTACATTCATCAGGGACCACCAAGAGAAGGGAACTTCACCAGGCTCCTCCATGAACTGACCTATAGCCTATAAGCAGACACACACACACACACACACACACACACACACACTGTACTCTCGTGCACACATGTAAAGTCCTTATCACCAGTATTGGCATTATCAATTCAACCTACTCTATGAATTTCTTTCTGCTGTTAGCTCTCTGAAATTGTAATTTCAAGGAAAATTACAGGGAAAACTTTTTTTAATCAAAAAATTAAGATACCCAATTTAGAGAATGCATATTATTGTTATGTACGGTTAAAACTAAGACAATGAAGCTTGAGATAAAAGACTAAGATGGCAGTCAGGGGAAGGGGGTAAGTAGGGGGAACCCATGCAAATAGGACAATGCAAATAAGTGAATAAATAAGCAGGTATATGATGCATTTCCCAAACTGTCTGTCTACCAGAGAAAAAGAGACAGCAAGTTCCTATCCCTCAGTACATGCCTTCAAATACAAGATCTCTTACCAGGTAGGGGAATTAAACATAAAAACATGGAAACTCCTTAAAATTAGGCCATATTGCCAAGCCTCGCATACAGAAGCAAAAGGGGGTGAAGGAAGCAAGAGGCAGAGAGGAGAAAGCAAGAGTGGAAATAAGGAATGCTGCGCGCTATGTGAAAAGCAGAAAAAATGTGGGAGGCATTAGACAGCCAATTTAGAAAACCTTGCTAATTCCAAACAGTTGTGGGATGTTCCCTTTTTCTTTTCAAGCTCCATCAAGGACCCAGGCTAAATAACATTTTTGTGATGGGATTTTTTTTTTTAAATAAGCAAATGACTCCCACCTCCCATGCCTCGTTTTTAACCCCCACGCTGCATCCCCGTGAACACGTCGCCTTGATGACAACAGCCTAAACTGCAAATCCCTCGCCTCCCATGAACTCCATTTTCTCAGTATCTGGCACTGCGATATTAAATAACTATAAAACTAGAAAGCCAAAATAACTAAATCACCTGGCAGCCAATTTCTGAGAGTTAAACCACAAACCCGGAAAATGGTGGAGTGTGTTGAAATAATGTAAAGGAAACCCATAAATTCAAACTTTATGTTCTGTAAAGAACAAATATGAAA
Organism: Myotis daubentonii; assembly: GCF_963259705.1. Lineage (NCBI taxonomy): Eukaryota > Metazoa > Chordata > Mammalia > Chiroptera > Vespertilionidae > Myotis > Myotis daubentonii. Next base: position 17,883,313 of record NC_081852.1, read on the forward strand.
AAGGCATCAAAATAATGAAAGATTGTTTATGTATTCTGGCATGAAATGGGAATGTGTTATGAGAGAGAGCAGTGGTGGAGACAGATCGACGGAGCTGACAGTGTGGTATTCATCCTGCGCGGTGGAGCAGGCGTCCCGCTAGTGGCAGTAGACAGCGCAATAAATCAAGGGCTCTCGAAGCTGTACCTACAGCTTATTACATCCAAGATGACAAATAAATAATAATCCCTGTCAGAGCGGCCCTTTGCTCAAGGATTGAGCCTGAAACCTTTGGCTCATCACTCCTCATCTTAAGTGAAAACACTAGAACTAGGGAATTGGAGGCCACGGTTTGCTAAGCTCATGAAACACAAAACAAGTGAGACCCGGGAACTAGGACTGAACAAGAAAGGTCAAGGAAGGAAGGAAGGATAAGCATTTAAATAATCTTGACCGGGAGGGGCCAAAGCGGTGGAATGAAGGAATGCGGGTTAGCATGCCCTAATCACCAGGGGGAGAGAAAAAGCCCGACTCTTATTCCTTGTCCCCACTGCTACCAGGGAGTAACACCAGTCTTCAGTGTAAACTATGTACTGGCAGGCAAGGCGGCAGGGGCACAGAGGTGCTGGAAACCAAATACCAATGGCCACGCCCCTCCCAAGCCCTCACCACCCTGTCCGCCCTCCTGCCTTATGTAAGAACCACACAATGGTGGAAAACCACCCTCCCCGTGTAGTGATTCCGGCTCTCTCACAGCCTCAGAGGAGAGGAGACAGTGCGGACCAGGGCTAGGCAGCAGGAAGCCTGGGTCACAGAGCCATCCCTGTGCTTCCCTGCTGGGAGGCATCATCACCTCCTCTCCTGTGTGTCTCTCACGGGCTCTTTAATGTAGAGACGATAGAGAACCCTGTTTTTAAATGTGTTGGGCATCTATGGGCATGGTGACCTTGAACCCGTTCCCTAACCTTGAGAAACCCCACTTTCCTATTGTTCCCAACTGGTTAGGTGGAGAGTTTCTCTAAGGGCCCTGAATAGTTCTTCCGGAGCACCTCTCTGTCTGGGTGGGCTCTCCCCTTACAGCAGACCCCACCTGGGCTTTCCGAGCAAGACCCGGCCTTCTCCCTGTCTGACCTATCTCCAGGCCCTTCGCCTCAGCGCCTTCACACACACACACACACACACACACACACACACACACACACCCTATCCACCCTATCCTAACGACCTCTGAATATCTGACCAGCTGCCCTTCAGTCAGCCCACGACAGTCCCACCACCCCCAGGTATTAAAGCAAAATTATGTGTTGTGATTTGAGAGACCTGCATGAGATGGGTCAGCCAAAGGGCACCGGAACCACTACAAAGCCCTATATCCTGGGAACTAAAATAAGAGTTTCTGAATTACAAAAGAGCAAAGGGCCATTCTACACGCATCTCAGAGTACAGTGGGGTCCCCACGACTGCTTCACCTCCTTTACTTCATTAGACAAAGGGTGCATGGCGGAGTGGAGCACCCCCCAGCTCTGGGCCAGTAAACCTGAGTTCAAATTCTGATTCCACAAGTTGGATGACCTCAGGTAGGGCCCCTGCATCTTGCCAAGTTTCATTTTCCTCCTCTGGGAAAAAAACCAACTGCTACTAATTCCCAATCCATAGGATTATTTTGAAATTAGTTGACATTGCAGGTTTAAACAATTCCTAACACACCTGTGTGCCCAAAAGATGCTAGTCCTCATTCCAGTTTCCTCTTTCCTCATTTTTGATCATCTACTAAAGCAAAATTAAAATAAATTGTATCATCCACATGACTTTAGATCCTTATGAGCCTTAAAAATATTAAAAATTATCTACAGAGACATAGCGTCTTATGAAAATAATTTGAGCAAATACTGGTACATAGGCCAAAAGTTGGAAGAAACTCATCTAAGGCTTTGAGGAGGTTTGGGGGCTATAAGTGGGTAAGTGATGTAATACAACAGGGTCACCTCCATCCAATAATTCTATCCTGGGACTCTAATATTGAGAAAATAATCCATAATATGGATAATTCATGTGCATGAAAATATACATTATCTGTTATTATGGTCAAAACTAAGCAAACTAAATAGCCCATACTAAGGTTTAAAATATGTTTAAAATTATTTTTAATATAGAATGCTTGAAGGAATAGTATACAGTCTTCAAAAATGATGTCTATAAAAACAATGAAGCAACATGGCAAAATACCTATTATGTAGCATGAAAAAAGGTGGACACAAAATTGACATGCCTCTGACTTTAGCTATGTAGCATTATGCCCCTGGAAAAAGACAAGAATATACACAAATAATAACAGTGCTAGTGTGGCAGAATTATAGACAATTGTTTATTCTTTCATTTTTTCCCCCAACTGTCTATGATTATGTTTCACAACACATTAATTTAAAAAATGAATTTAAAAATTCAAAAGAAGTTCAACAAGTTAAAAAGTGGAACTGTGAGGGCAAAACCGAATGACACCAAGATTTTGTACTAGTAGACTCCCACTCCTCCCTGTCATCCAAGACATCGCTGTGGGACCTTTCATGAGATGGTGGACAACGCCCATCCTCCTTTTCCCATCATCCCTCACATGCCCCACCTACCCTACAGCCAGTACTTTCCCATCACCCATGTCTGCTTCCAGCTTTGCTGCTGAGGTCGCTCAGCCCATCCCATAATATCCCTAGATAACTCACTTCTAATGAGAAAACTCCAGTTTTCAAAGTCTGAGAGTCTGGGATTCCTTCTGTACCCCCTAGGAGATCTTGCTTGCTACCTCCCATTTAATGTCCCAAAGAACCATTTCAAAAGCACACTGTTGAGGGCATCTGGAACTTAGGCAAGGAGGTAAGATGGAAAACGGGAGAAAATGGTGTCCCGTCACTGTTCCAAGCCCTGAGCCCCTTTCCTTGCCCAGAATAAGACTTCCAGACTTGGGTGTCCCTCCTTTCTGCATCCCATTCCCTGGATTGGGGGGTAGCGGGGGACTCTCAGGTTGAAGGTGAGTACTGCAACTTTCTTCATTAATGTTCCAACACAAATAACTTGCTGATAGTTCACAGATTGGGATTTCTTTACCAGAAGACAGTTGGAGAGCCGGTCCTTTTATTAAAGAAAAGGAAAAGTGAAAATAACATTGGGTGTCTTGTTCTGTGCTAAGTGCTGCAATAGATACTTTAACTCATTCAGCAACAACAACAAATTCATAAGATGCTTAGACCTTCTCCAGCCCTCAGTGTCCTCCTTCCATCATCCAGGTAAAGACATTCCCTTTAGGAGTCATATCTATGCCATTTAGTTACAGAAACCCTTTACTTGCGGCAGTTTGGATTTAAGGTCCTAATTTATTCTCCTTGGAGTCTCTTTCCTCTCTCCTCTCTCACTGCTCCCTTGAGGGCACACCTAGTCCAGTAAACCAATTCCCAGTGTACAGATGGGAAAACTGAAGGCCAGAAGGTAAGGAAGAACTTGTCCCTGACACGGAGTTCCTGTCAAAGCTGGAAGTGCCTGTTGGTTCTTCCACTGCGCCACGCTGGTTCCCATCACTGGTTTCCACAGCAGAAATGAAAGGTAACCCCTTCTCACCATCTTCTAGAAAAGTGTGCAAGGCAGTCCTCTGTGGCCCACATGAGACCAAGACTCTCACTTCCCCTGGAAAAGAACTAGTTCCCTAAACTGAGGCTCATCCTAAGGTTAACAAGGTCACCAGGAACCTTTGGAGGGTAGCACTGTACCATGCCAAATTCTTAAAGCATACCATTGTCCAAAATTAATTTTTAAAATACATCATTTGAGATAAGTTTCAGTTCACTGTCTTAAAATGGGTTAACAAAAGACATGAGTAAGAAATGATAATGCAATCATTTAATACAATATCACTATTTAAATGTTTTCTTTAAATATAAACATGACAATTCTGCTAATACATATTACGTACATTTACAACAATGCAAGAAAGCTGAAAGGTGGTTATTGTTGAATAGAAAAAGTCCCAGAATCCCACTAAGAAAATAATGTGAGACAATAATGCATATTTCAGGTACACACTATAACTGACTTAAATTATTATGGATGTACTTCAGACTTAATTACCTTTCTAAAATATGTCGGGGTATTTTGTCATAAACTCTGCAGAGTCCGCTGTACCTCTACTAAATGCCGCTCTGAAACGCACACCCTTGGCTAATGTTTTTATTTGAATAACTTATTACCCAATATAGCAAGCATCAACACATTTTATAGAACAAGAACTTGGCTCTCTGAAATTCTCCCTACCCTAATGCCAGTCACTGTTGGGAGCATTTAGTTATAAATTGTCTTTCAATAAAAGTAAAAGCTCCCAAAACAACAAAATGAAAAGACACAGCAGCTTAAATCAAGGGAAGTCAATTTCCACATGCCGATCCTAAATATTTCATGGCCCTATTTTATTCTGACATTTGTAGATGACTAAAGTGTTACAAAGGAAATAAAATGCTGATTAAAGAGTTCACTGTCATAAAGGTTACTGAATTGTAAATGGCCCTTTCCATCTTCCTGTTAATAGGTACCCAGCTGTAAACATCATGAAGGATGTGACGGGAGGGCGGCTTCCCTCCTTGAGGAGCTGTATATACATTAATCACTGAATCACCAAGCCATGCTTAATTGCAAGCTGTATATCACACAAATCCATGGTAAGTAGAAGGAAACTCATTATTGCTGCTTCATAACTACTGGGTACTTCTCATTTTAACCTCCTCACACCTGGGACACTTTGTTGCTTTACAACAGGAATGCAGAAAAGGCATTACACCACTAATTACAGCCCACACCGCACCTCCAGCCCAGCTGCGGGAAGAGGAAGCAGAGCTCTCAGATCTGCAGCCATCAGGCTTCTGCCTCTCTGCAGCTCAGTCCGTTTGTATATGTGGCTTCCCACCCCCCACCCCTCTTCCCACTGCCCCACACCATCTCCTCCTCCTGTTCCCTTCCTGGGGACAACACGTTTAAATCCATTACTCCTTGAGAGTTTACAGAACTGCTTAAATGATAAAGAAAAAAACCTGCAGTACATTTTGCTTTGACAAAATTATTGATTTAAATCCCGTACAATAGCGCAATACTATTTAAAGGTCAACCCAAGAAAAATGAGTTTACACCCCAACAGAGCCAAGCTTATCTGTCATGAAAGTGTAATGATGTGTTTATTCCCTCACTAGGGTGTATATATTTTTCAGGAAGAGATAACAGTCTACTTGCAGGTGAAATCTGCTCTTAAATGGGAATTTCAGGAGATATTTACATTTCAGATGGTGGGGCTGATATCAAGAGCCCTGAGACCCATTTCTGTACTTACTCGTCAGTTGAGTATTTATTTTCATCACCTAAGAATTATTCTTCTCATTCCCAGGTCAAAAAATGGGACATGCACTTGAAAACTATAACCACAACTCATATGGGAATCTTTTCAGAAGACCAAGGCTGCAAACAGAATCCAAAGGCTGCCATGATAACGGCCTCTCTTGCATTTTGGGTTCTCTTTTAAATTTAAAAATGTGGCAATAAAATTTTCTAAATTGATTAATTCTAGAAATATCTGTCAATGATGAATATGCTTATTTGTCCCCCCTTTTTTTTCTCTTCAAAAAGCCAACTGATATATGATCTACCCCACAAACTCCATCATCGCCCTTCCCCAATTGGCCTCTAGAGGTCCTCAGACCTGGTCGCCCTGGAATGGGATGAAGGGAAGGAGGCGTGATACTCTGCATCCCAGTCACAGCCCCTAACAACCCTGGCCCACTGCCTGTCCACTGAGCGCAGTTCAACCAACATTCATTAGATGTCAGGTGCTATGCTAGCTGTGGAGGAACAAAATAACACAGTACCATTTCTCCTGAAAACCTTCACCCGTTCATCTAGCAAACATGTACCACCCATCTGTCATGTGCCTGGTCCTGTGCAGTGGACACTCAGAGATGATGGTCTTTTAGGGCCGACAGACACTGAATACACAATTACACATGATATAACCATCCCAAAAGTGGACGTTCAGGATGCTAGGGGAGTACAGAGCAAAAGAAGCAAAAGCAATCAACAAAAGGCCTTCTTTACAAAGTGACATTTAAACTGAGACTTGAAGGATGCAAAGATGTTAGCTGGGCGAAATAGGAGGGGGCAGGTGAAGGCAGTGGGAAAGGCAAGTGCAAAGAAGGACCCAGGGACAGAACAGTCTTCTGCAGAGAACAAATAGAGTAGCCTGTGATCTGGCTGAAGGGCATGAGGCGGAACGGAGAAAATCCTGCCACAGTGGTAAGCATTCGGAACCTAAAGAGGACCACTGGACAGTTTCAAGCCCGGGAGAAACATGACCCAGGCAGGATGGGAAATGGATCAGAAGTGAGCCAGGGTTACTGCTGGAATTCCCTTCATTGGAGGTTATTATAGCCACAGGAGCAATAACAACACAGAAGCCCGCTACTCCATCACCACCAGTACAAAGAAGTAATAGTACACTCCCAAGAACTGGCCTTCGTTCTTGTGTTTAAAGACTGAGCTGACCAGGCTTATGATTCTGCTTGTAGGGTCTGCTCCCCTTTTCACAGGTGCAGTTTGGCTGGTCTAGGGTGATCCCAGCTCAGTAATCCTTATTATCTCCCTTCAGCACTCATCAGCCCCCTGGCTATTTTTCCCATCATTATTAACTCTAGAGATGAACTGGAAGAGAGATCACTTCCCAGTCCAGGGAGTTTATTGCTAACGCTTGGAGTGAAAGCTGCTTTCCTGCCTGTGGTCAGAAAGAAAAGTGAAGCGATTGGCTAAAAACTAGGTCTGAGGGTTGTCGAAATCTATCATGCAGACATTTCCCTGTTCCTCACAGTCATGGGTGTTGGCGCCTCGGTTGCCTAAAAATTAGTTAGTATACAAAGATTTAATTCTCTTCCAACACTCCTCTTGGGGAAGAGGAGTTGGTGTTCATGAATCCTTTATGGTTCCATCACTGGCAGGTCCTCAGAGCCTCTCACATTTAGGCAAAAGCCTAAAGCTACCTGCCTAGTTAAATGAACCACAGGAAAGCTGATCACAGCCCCACAGCCCAGCCCACCACAACCCCCTTCAAATCCTTTTCCCAACTCCAAGGCCACCATCACAGGCCAACACAGTCAGACCCAGTGCAGGAATCTTCTGCCTGCTCAGGTAATCCTTGGTACTGCACCTCCTGATTCTTCCTGCCCCATCCCAATGCTGAGATATCAGCCATACATTATCACCATTAAGTCTCACTTGTAACAAATGGATAATTCTAACAAGTATACTTCTTCACAAGATAATGGCAAAGTGTAAAGAGCATCTACTTTGGAATTAAGCACACCCGGACCCATCGCCCATACTTCCCCAGGCATACTGCTTAAAGTGGGATCCTCCATTTCTTCAGTATACATTCATACTCCCATTCATTCATTCAACAGTTATTGGATGCCTACCATGTTCCACGAGTTTTCACATTTATCTCATTCAACCATCACAATAATCACTATCTTTTCCTCTTATGTCTACATCAAGCATGTCAAACTCAAAGGCTAACACGGGCCAAATAAACAAGGTTTAGATTTATATGGGCCGCAAAAAAAAAAACCAAAAGCTTCAATTTTCATAGAAACGTAGGTTTATTTCAATAGAGACATGCTGGATACAAAGGGATGAAATAAATGAGTAATCGTAACATAAAATAATAGAACATTTTAATAAAAATATTTTTTCTTGACTATTAGCTTATCAGACACTGAATAACTGCACAAATTAATAAGCATAATGCAAATAAACCTATTTTTCTTGTTCTCTGAAAGCAAAGTATTTCCTGTTGCGCACACCAAACCAGTCCAAGACTAATGATGTTGGCAATCGGCTGCTTAAATATTCACTGCTAGTATTAGTGGAAAGAAATGGTCACCTGCACATAAGGTATGTAAGGGGAATGAATGCAACACGATTATAGTAATCAGTCATTAGAGAACGCTGTAGTTCATTATTAATAATCTATAATAATAAAAGTATAATATGCTAATTAGACTGAATGTCCTGCCTGATGTTCTTCCAGACGACCTTCCAGACAAAGCCAGGGCTGCAAGGGAAGTCCGGGTCCCGGGTGCCGCAGAGAACTGGTGCCGGCAGCCAGGGGAAGGAAGGACTACTCTTGCATGAATTTCATGCATCGAGCCTCTAGTTATGTATAACAGGATATTGTAAGAATTAAGTTACAAAATTTTTATTCAAACGTTTCTTACCTACCATTACGTTGGCTGGGCCGCAAAAATATTCACCGTGGGCCACATGCATCCCCAGGCCACGAGTCTTACATGCTTGGTCTACATCAAATCTACCTCTGTCCTTCTTTCATAAAGACTCTGTGATGGCATTTAGGGCCTACCCAGATAATCCAGAATAACCTCCCCATCTCAAAGTCCTCAATTTAATCACATCTGCAAAGACCCTTTTTCCATAGAAGGTAATATTCACAGGTTCCAGAGATTAGGGCAGCCACTATTCACCACAGTACATACGGAGAAATCATCACTGGCTGAGTTTATTAAATCATGGTACACTTTGTTGTTTAAATTCAGGGCCCTTGATGTCAGTTATCCAGAATATGTGGCAATTTTATATTTTTCAGAAATGAATTCAAAACCCTCTAAAATTCCTTCTTGAGAGGACTTCTATAATGGTTAGAAAATTCCTTTTCTGAATTTTTTACAATATTTAGAGATGAGCATTTTTATAGATACACCTAGACAGTTTTTAGCAATGAGCTCACATGATGATGGAAACCTTTCTAAACATGTTTTCAAAATATTCTCTCCATGGTATAAGCTTCTTTCAGAAAGCATTTTCCCAACTGCTTTTTGCCTAATATGTCTGTTAGTATATATACTTCTGGTAGGCATTTGGAGTAAAAAATTAAGAAAGCTTGAATTTTTGTAAAAGAAAAATGGGGAACTTGTATTTATAATAATAAAAAAAAGCAACTCTCAAATTCTTTCTCATGACATAATCAAGGAATCTCTTTTGGAACCAAAGATTATTTTTATTGAGTCTCCAATTCATAATCAAGTATAATGTAAAGGCTCTGTTACTTGAGGATTTAAAAAAAAATAAATTTAACCCCATCACTGACATCCTCTGAGCTCACACTATGATGGAAACCTAGTGTTTTAAAAATATTAACCCCATCACTGACATCTCAAGAGCCAATAAAATTTGCAAAATGCTGAAGACAAAAAAAAGGGGGGGGAAGGTGGCACTATGAACTGCCCCTCAAAGAGAACTAATTCTCAGGTGGCCTTTGGAATAGCCCCTCTGTGTGTGGTACATGCTACTGTGGTAGACACTTGTACCACGGGAGGATGCCAGTTCAGTCTGAATATTAAATATTGATCTATCTTATCCCTTTCCCATTTTTGTGTTTTTTAATATTTTTATTTATTTTGAGAGAGAGGGAAAAGGAGAGGGAGAGAGAAAGAGAACCATGGGTGTGAGAGTGAGCCATCAATCAACTCCCTCCTCCACACCCCCTACCAGGAATCGAGCCTGCAACCTGGACATGTGCCCTGGCAGGGAATTGAACCAGCAACCTTTTGGTGCACAGGATGATCCACACCAACTGAACCACCCCAGCTAGGGCTCCATTCCCATTTTTAGATTATAAAAATCAGAAAAAGAATTCTAACACTGTCTCCCAGCATGCCAGTGGTTCTTATGATGTATTCCCTAGGCTCGAGCTCCTCACTCTAAGGACCATTGCCTCTGAGTTAAGGGTGAGTGAGTGTGCGTACACTGATGGGGAAAATGAAGCTGAGAGAGGCTCCAGGAGCTGCCTAAACAGCACAGAGCGCAGGTGTCAGAGCCAGCATTGGAATCCACTCTTCTGGTTCCACAGCTGAACCTCACTCCCCTGCTCTGTCCGTCCTCCCCGCAGCAACGGGAAAGGCGAGGAAGGCGGCTCAGCAGAGCGGCTCAGACTCCGCTTCTCAGTCCAGGCTGCCTGGGTTTGAACTTTGGTTCCATCACATCCGTGCTATGTGGCCTCAGGTACACTAGACTCTACACCTCGGTTTTCTCATTTTCAAACTGAAGATAATAAGAGTACCTATTCCAGAGGGTGCCAGTAAGGATGAAATGAATTAATTCACGTAAAGCACTGAAGACAGCAATGAATGCATAGCAAGCAAAAGTCAGCACTCAGATGTTAGCCATGTAGCACCTATTTTTGTAAGGCTTTTCTGTGGAGCAAATGAGAAATACACACATATACATATATGCATTCACACACATACACATAACAGACAGAATAGGGGGTTGCATGTGTATCTGGAATATAATTGGTACCCACTGAGCTTTTATGGAGCTTTTGTTTTTAATTTGAATGGAACATGAGGGTCACACAGAAGTCATAAAGATGAGAGGGTCCTCCATAGGAACAAGAAAGCACACTACCCTACCCTTTGCAGTCTCTCCCTCAGACCTCAGCCACTTACAAATCCAATGCCAAAATCCCAGGCTTTGAGTTCTAACACCTGCCTGCTGATAAATGCTTACGTCCACAATTCTAACCACTGGGAAACAATAAATACTCTTCTAACAAGAAGGTCCAACCTGGGTCTGTTATGAAGAGCCTCTGAAAAGTATAATCCCTTCTGTTAACAACGAGAAGTCGATTATAAGGTTCTCTGTCGGACCCTTCAGAGTTCTCTTTCTCTTTGGCTCAGTGTCCAGCGATGTTGGAGATGTCAACTGCTCTGCCATCTTGAGTCCCTGTGTGATTACAACAATCAGAGCCTCTCTGACAACTTACATTGTACAAGAAGCGGAGCAAGAAACACATCTGTATTGTTTTTATACCTTGGAGATTCTGGAGTTATTTGTTACTGCAGCATAACTTAGCCAGACCTAAGTAATACAACAGTCTGAAATTAAAATTATTTTTATTATTAGTTGTTTTACAGTAGCTACTACCTAGAGTAAACAATCTTATGTCTTTATAACCTTTTGTATTCTTCAAGGCAAAGCAAGTACCCTACACCTGGAGTTAATGACTCAGTTGTCCAGGTATATGCCCATTACTCCAACTTCTCAGGGGGTCTCCTGCAAAGAACAATGACTATCTCCAGTGGGAATAAAAAAATGGTGAGGACACAAAACTCACACTCCAGCACTCAGTTTCATGAGTAACTTTTGATATAGCGGACTCGTAAGGAAAACAAGAACCAGGCCACAGAGAGACATGACAAAATGTTTTAAAATCACATGACGGTTATAGGAAAGGTGATACTGCGGGCAAGGCAGGCAGATTTTGCCCCCTGAAACCAGGTGAAGAGGAGACAGGTCGCCTCCTACCAGGGCTCCGAATGTGAATTGCAAGACTTCAGGCCAGTTAACACAGACTGCTGAAGAGAGGAGGAGAAGGTACAGCTCTAAAGGATGAATTTATGAGGCCTTGGTGGAAGGGAAGGGAAGGGGGGAAAGGAAGAACAAAGAGATACAAGCTTAAAGATTAAATTGTGTTTAGGAAAGCTGGGAGGCAGTCAAAATGTGGAAATATATAAATGCAAATGAGATTTAAGACGCAAAAAAAGGTACATGGTTAAAAAAACTATAATGGGCAAAAAGCCTAAGAAGAGGAAAAAAGGGATAAAAGTAATTATTGTTTTAATCTATAGATAAATAATTTGCTATCTGAGGCTTTTAGGGAAATGATATAAAGAAAAGAAATTTAATAGATAAAATATTTGTGAAAATTATTTATGATTTTTTTTAACCTCAAGTCAAACCTCTATAGGATATTTCTTGCTTTAAAAACAAGAAATGCCCTGTCCTGCTGGTTATTCGTGGAACTGCTATTTGACAGAGAAACGGTCAGTGTGACCTCAACTGTCATCTACTCAATAGCCACGCGGCGGCTACCAGATGTACAGGCCTGACTTACAACAAGCAAATCATGGGGCGACTCACACCCAGTCCGCAGGTCCTGTGGCTCTCGCTGATGGAAGGATGTGCCGATGAATTAGCAGTCAGACAGCGACTGTCATTGGTAATAACTTCTTATTATGTCAAGGAATTTACATGCAGATCAATGTGAGCAATGTGCACTTGCTTATCCCCACCATAAATCACTATCGATTGGCACACCAATTCCTCGCCATAATTAGGAGTTATAGACAGGGTTGCAATATTATCTTAAACACTGTGTCACTACCCTCCCGGTAGAGCTGGCATCGCAAAACTCCCGCACTGCTGCTCTTACTACCCATGGCACTGTTTCTGTTGTTATTAGGGTGAGAAGCGGGGGAGATAAGTGAATAAAATGCCCCTGTGTGCAACATCCACCTGAGATATTCCCCGTGCCCTATTAGAGATTTAAAAAATGGGGATTTCTCCATATCCATATTGAATTCCTGTGTGCAAATGCAGAAGTTGGCAACATGCTGCTCTTAATCTGATTTATGCACCAATTTATTTTATACATTAGGCACACTGTATGCAGGCTGACTGATGCATAAAAATTTCATGCAAAAAAGGACTCGCTCCCGTGCAACTGCCTTTCGGTTATTATTACCTCTTGTGGTTCGCATCCTACGGTGGGTAGGACAAATGACTCCATACACCAAATGCATTTTACCCACTATACAAACATTTTGATCTGTCTCTATTTCCTCTCAGCTCCAACTCCAGAAAGCTAAAAACGCTGCATCTAAACTTGCTGAAATCCTTTAATGCTACTAAACACCCACTGATGCAGGGAACTTCTCTCCCTGTTCACTGTTTCACTGTGTATTATTAACACACAACATGTACAACGAAGGCAGACAGACAGACACATACCGGCAACACACCTGGGTATTTGTGGTTAATTTTTGGTTGCGGTTAAACATTTTCTCTCTACCAATCATAGCCACCATACATTGTGTATTACTTTTCTATTTACTTTCACAGGAATATGTTCCCCAGAATATTAACAGCAAAAAATCCAAACAGACAAAAATGCTTTAGGGGTAGGGTTTTTAGTTAGGGGAAAAACAGCTAGAAAAAGCATCTTTCTGTATTTTTCTCTTATTAGAAGTCTCCTTTCATCCAAGAAATATGGGGCTTGAAATAAATTGTACCATCCTGCTTTTTTTTTATTCAAATCCTTGCCAGAGCCAGGCAGTATGCTAATGAAAACAGGTTGATAAATGACTCCCTGATATTTTCCAGACATTTTTCTCTCAGAAGTGCTCTAAACTGATGTAGCTCAAAGAGAATAAGGCGCATTAAGTCATTATATCAATTTTTGTTACCCAGATACTTCAGTCCCAGTTAAGCGCTGACAGCCAATATAAAACAAGGCAAGGGCATCATACGACTCCATCGATCAAATCTTGTCGTAGATAGATTGCCTATTACACAAATAGAACTAGCGGATTCAGTTTGTAGTTTTATGCTCTCCAATTAAAGGATAACAGGGTACTTTCCCATAAATCTGCTAATTGCAACTGAATTAATTTAACAAATTTCTCCAAGCACAGAGGAAAAAGCGATTGGTTAAGCTAATGTAAACTAGCACAGGTTGTCACAAAGAGGTTCCCATAACATCCTTTTGCTATACCTTGATTGGGCAAGGTGTCACAAGTATTTAGCTACATGGTGGTGCTCTGGCAACAGACAGCTGACAAGCATAAAACATTGCACAAATAGGAGATAATTTATTTGTGGTACTTTTTTCTCTCCCTCGATCCCCACTCTCCCCCTCCCGAAGAATAAAATAACTCCCTCTTTGCATCTAATTAATGTTTCTCTCCAAGTGAAGCTGTTTTTCTAAATCAGAATTACACCAGCTACAGCACTATATTACAGAAAGGGGTCCCTCTGCACCACTCAGCCAACAGTAGGAGTGATGGGCAAAAACAGAACAACTGCCTTTTGCATTTCAAAGGAGGAAGTAGCTCAATGCTCCTGAATAGGGCAGGGCTAACAGGAGGCAGGGCACCCACTCTCACAAATTCAAATACACAGGTAACCATAGCCCAGGGCCAGGATCAAAGCAGATGATCCGAAGCCGTAAAATAACATGTAGCAGGAGAATTCCTTAACTGCCCTGCCCATCATGATGTGGGGAGGGGGTTGAGATGATGCCCAACCACAGTGCATTCTAGGGACTCTCCTCTGCCTCCCTCCCTGCTGCACCGTGTCTCCGTCCTGCCTCAGCCAGGGACTCAGGTGTGGCAACACTCACAAAGACCTCAGGCAGCTAAAGGCGGGGGACTCAGGTGAGGAGGGGCTGAAGAACAGAAAGCATTTTTTTTCAGATTTGGTGAAATAGGACAGATATTTAATATCTTGTCCTATGGTGCCCATACTTTTTAGACTGCATATTTTAAATTTCTGCTTGCAAAACACAGTTGCCATGTCCATACCTGGCAGGCACCAGCTCCTGCAATGGAGCCGGAGCCCACGGAGAAGGGAGGGGGTCAGGGCAGCTATACCAGGATGGTGTCCCTCTCCCACTCAAACCAAAGGCGGGAACCTGCAGCTCCTTCTCCCTCCTCTTGTGATCACAGCTTTAAGTTTTCTTGCTGCGGAAGCTGATTCCTTTTTATCAGGGAGGAAAATCCTGGCGTAGACAAGATTTTCCAAAGCACATTTCCAATAACCCTGTTTATCCATGTGTTTCTGCTGAAAGAATAAAGCCTTGCCATGTCACCCCAATGTGCAGGGAAGCTATTTGAAGACAAGAACCATCTGCATTTTGTACTGTGAGCCTGGAGCAGTGGTAACATGCATGTTGCCTCTGAGTGTACAACATACACAACTTTGAACTGGCTGAGCTGTCTGGCCAAGAGGTAACAGGGTTCTGCAGGAAGAGAGAGGGTGTGATTTGAGCCCAAGCAGGACAGTATAGGATGTAGATACCTACACATATTAGTTTGCCATTCAATACCTAACCAGAAAGAAAAGTGAAGCACACACACACAGAAAAAAAAAAAAGCTATATTCTGACTCAGATATATTTATGTAAAAATGCTAGATTGGAGTCAGGAAACATGGGTTATAACCGTGGCTTTGCCACTAACTAGTTGCTAGGATCGCACATAAAGATTTCTTCCTCATCCACACAAGGAGGATATCAGAGTCCATCTCAGAATTAGATATAATGGTTTTCAAGATGCACCTGCATATAAAACCGAACACCGGGCACCCCCAGCTCTTTTTAACAGGATCCAACATCAGAGTACACTGCATGCAGTAGGGTAAGTATAGTTGTTTTGATACTTTTGACTCAGGTATGTAAATATACACGTGCATGCAGGCTGCAATCAGGAACATATTCCTTACGGTCAGTCATTCTCAAAAAGTAAACAACTGAAAGCCACCAATCCAGGGCAGCCAAGGGCTGAATGCGAAGACTCTGGCTCTGTGGTCACATCCACAGCCGGGACAAGGGCTGGAAGTGCAAGCTGTGGCTCGGAGCGGACCAAGCAGAAGCCTTCTCTCCAACAGCAGCTCATCCGTCACTTCTGATGAAAACGACAGACCGGGAAACCCCTCATCCAGGAAAGACGCACATCTACGTAAAGACGTGAACTGGATCTCCTGCAGGGTGCCCTTTCCGGTTGGTGTGAGTAGTACTGGTTCAGAAGGAGAGGTCACAGGTCCGCCACACACGCTTCCTGTGCAAAACCTGAACACCAGGCACCCCGAAACCCCCAAAATGCACAGAGCTCCTGCCTAGGGGGCTCAGAAAGCAAAGGCCGGCTCTCCCATCAGTTGTGGAACAGGATTTCTTGCATTACTTTATGATTCACATGCACAAAGCAATGACAGCATGGACTGTTCTCTACGCAGGACTTGAGAAAGATGACCTGGAGGGCGTCCTGCCAGCCTCAGATAACTTGCCGGCCACCTCTCAAGAAGCCACGTAAGATGAAGTAGGATCTACGAGTAACTCCCCAAACCCTCTGTTTCTCCAGTTATGCTGAGCCTACCACTCAACAATTTCTACTGTGCCTTGTTGTAAGTTATGATCTGATGCACTAGTTGGAGAGAAATCTACAAATAAAAAGTGATTTCTTATTATAAATACACAAGAGGCCCGGTGCATGAAATTTGTGCACTGGTGGCAGGGGTATCCCTCAGCCCAGTCTGCACCCTCTCCAATCTGGGACCCCTCAAGGGATATCCGACTGCCCATTTAGGCCCGATGCCTAACGGGCAGTTGAACATCCCTCTCACAATCCAGGACTGCTCACCTGCCTACCTGCCTGATTGCCCATCACTGCTTCTGCCTGCCAGCCTGATCACCCCCTAACCACTCCCCTCCCAGCCTGATCAACGCCTAACTGTTCCCCTACCGGCCCGATTGCCCCCAACTGCCCTCCCCTGCAGGCCTGGTTACCCCCAACTGCCCTCCCCTGCTGTCCTGATCACCCCCAACTGCCCTCCCCTGCCAGCCATCTTGTGGCGGCCATCTTGTGTCCACATGGGGGCAGCCATCTTGTGTGTTGGAGTGATGGTCAATTTGCATACTGGTTGTGACTAGCATTTCAGGGCTAATTAGCATATCCCTCTCTTAGTATTGTATTGCAGTGATAGTCAATTTGCATACTGGCTGTGACTAATTAGCATATCCGGTCATGACTGTGAGGGCGTCATGACAAATTTGCATATTACCCTTTTATTAGTATAGATTAGGTTGAGTATAAGCTTCTGGAGGGAAAATGCTCCTTTAGCTAAAATATTTTCTGTTGTTTGAATACCTCCTATATGAAGATGGCATAGGGTTATGGGACTTGGTTTATGGAAGATGTGTAGGATATGATACTATGAAAATAAACAACAGCAGAAGAGCCATTAACAAGGAAAGTAAATAAAGAGTCTAGAAACTATCCAGCTAGCCTGCCAACAAATATTTATTGAGTGCCCACTGTGCGTTGGGCACTAGACATTAGAATACAGAATTAAACAACCTGCAGAATGGCTTCATCAACAAATCAACAAACAACAAGTGCTAGTGAGGATGTGGAGAAAAGAGAACCCTCATGCACTGCAATGCAGACTGGTATAACCACTGTGGGAAAACAGTATGGAGTTTCCTGAGGAGTTTCCTCAAAAAATTAAAAATGGAACTTCCATTTTACCCAGTGATGCCACTTCTGGGAATATATCCAAAGAATCCTGAAACACTGATTTGAAAGCATATATGCACCTCTGTGTTCATTGCAGAATTATTTACAATAGCCAAGATCTGGAAGCAGTCCAGTGCCCATCAGTAGATAAGTGGATAAAAAAGCTGTGGTACATTTACACAAGGGAATATTGCTCGGCCATTAACAAAAGCAACCTTACCTTTTGAAAAAAGAAACCTTACCTTTTGTGACAGCAAGGATGGACCTGGAGATTATTATGGTAAGAGAAAGACAATGACCATATGATCTTATTTATATGTGGAATCTAATGAACAAAATAAACTGACAAACAAAATAGAAACAAAGGCATGGATACATGGAACAGACTGATAGCTGTCAGAGAGAATAGGGATTGGGGGGACTAGATGAAAGAAGGTGTAGGGATTAAGCAAAAAAAAATCCTATATAATAAAGAGGTAATATGCAAATTGACTGTCACACCCTTGCACAAGATGGCTACCTCATGTGGTCACAAGATGGCCACAAAATGGCTGGTAGGGAAGGGCAGTTGTGGGTGGTCAGGCCAGCAGGGGAGGGCCATTAGGGGTGACCAGGCCAGCAGGGGAGAGAGGGCAGTTGGGGGGGGGGACCAGGCCTGCAGGGGAGGGCAGTTGGGGGCGACCGGGCCGGCAGGGGAGGGCAGTTGGGGGCAATTGGACTGGCAGGGGAGCAGTTAGGCGTTGATCTGGCTGGCAGGCAGAAGCGGTTAGGGGTAATCAGGCAGGCAGGCGAGAGGTGGGAGCCAGCAGTCCCAGATTGTGAGAGGGGTGTCCGACTGCCACCAAGGGGTCCCAGATTGGAGAGGGTGCAGGCTGGGCTGAGGGACAGCCAGTGCATGAATTTCATGCATCAGGCCTCTAGTTCTATATAATAAAAGGCTAATATGCAAATTGACCAAATGGCAAAACGACTGGTTGCCATGATACACACTGACCACCAGGGGGCAGATGCTCAACACAGGAGCTGCTCTCTAGTGCTCAGTGTGCTCCCACAGGGGAAGCACCACTCAGCCAGAAGCCCTGAGCTGGGCTCACATCTGCCGAGTGCAGTGGCGGTGGCAGGAGCCTCTCCAGCCTCCATGGCAGCACTAAGGATGTCCGACTGATGGCTTAGGCCCGCTTAGGGAGCAGGCCTAAGCCGTCAGTCGGACATCCCCCGAGGGCTCCTGGACTGCAAGAGAGCACAGGCCAGACTGAGGGGACCCCCTCCAGAGTGCACGAATTTTGTATACCAGGCCTCTAGTATATACATAACACAGACACAGACAACACTGTGGTGATAGCCAGCGGGAAAGGGGGATGAGGAATAGGGGGAGGAGGGTAAAGGGGGGAGGGAATAGAGACAAAAAGAGACTTTGCTTGGGGCCATGGGTGCACAATGCTGTGTGCAGATATTTTATTGAGTGACGGTACACTTGAAACCTGTATCCCAATAAATTCAAATTAAAGAGAAAAGAATACAGAGTGAACAGAGCAGATATTGTTCCTTCTCTCCTAGTATACAGTGTGGCTGGCAAGAGAGTTATTAAGTTTTATAAATAAACCAGCACAGCCCTGGGCAGGTGGCTCCATTGGTTGGAATGTTGTTCCATATACCAAAAGGTTATGGGTTCGATTCCTGGTTGGGCATGTACGGAAGGCAGCTGATCAATGTTTCCCTCTCTCTCTCTCTCTCTCTCTCTCTCTCTCTCTCTCTCTCTCTCTCTCTCTCTCTCTCTCTCTCTAAAAAGATCAATAAATATATCCTTAGGTGAGGAGTAAAAATAAAGTAATAAAAATAAACCAGCACAGTGAAGGAAAAAGAAGATTAAGGGGCTTTCAGTTTGGGGGTTGAAACCTGAAGGATAAACAGGGGGCAGGCAGGAGTGCAAGAGGACTTTCCTCGAGCTTCCTGCACAGTTTTCGCAACCCAGCTCTCCCTGCCTTTCCACTCACACCATCACATCTATCAGTAAGTCTCTAAACTCTCTCAGACACCCAAGAGCTGCAGTCAGGCTACCTCCCCTTGATCCCCAAGGCCCTCTGTCCTCCCCAAGCCAGGCCCTTTCACACCTCCCTACCCCATTGTTCCCTCAGCTGAGGATGTTTTTTTTTTTTACAGCATTTCAGTTTTCGGACTTATTCAGGTTCAAATTCCAGCTCCACTTCACAGCTATGTGACCTTGAACAAAGTCCTTCCTCCCCTCCATGCCTCCAGGTCTTCATCTGTAAAACAGTGATAGTAATGGGCTAACCCCATATCTTTGACATAAGGATTAAATGACATAATATGTGCAAAGCATTGAGAACTATACCTAGCACATCGTAAACAGCCAATCAATGGTAACTAGTATAAATATGACTGTTTTTGTGATTGTTGTTTCCTACTTTGCTTTATATATTCCCCTCTCTCAATAAAGAGCCAGATCAAACTGCCCTTCTACTAAAGCTCTCCAGGCTTCCTCTAGCCAATATGTCCCCTGCCAATATATGGCACATACCTCTATCATAGCCCTTATCACATGATAGTGAAATTCTTTATGTATCTCTTTGACCCATGGACCCCAAGCCAGGGGCCACATCTTATTGATCTTGCTTCCCCCAGTGTCTGGAAATCAACAAAATTTCAGTGAAGAGATTAGAAGATAGTCCGATCAATGACTTGTTAATGGATGGTCCCATAGAGGGGGCAGATTGAAAAACTCACCTTAGCCCTCTCTCTCTAAGAAGGTATCCCTCCAAGTACCTGAGCCAATGGGTTGAAACCCTCCCAGCCATATGGTGATCCCTGGCTACAATGTCACTGCCCATGTTTACCACCATCTGAAGAGCACCTTGGGGAGTAGAACTGTCCTTCAGAAGCCAGGACAACCCTCCAAAGTTTCAAATCCTTAAGGAGAAATCTATTCTGAAAACACTTCTAAATGTAGTGAGACATATTTCTTAAGCCTCTAGCTAAAATGCCTGAAAGTATCTTTCTATTTATTGGTATCATTATGTATAAAGTAACAACCCCAGCAGCAGGGCATGACTGCAGTAGCTTTATGTCTGGCAAACTCAGTGTCTGTGTTATCTGAACTCAAAAAGACTATAACATTAAATTTAAGTGACTCACTTAACTAGTAGAATGAGAAAAGATCCAATTTTAAAACTGAAAAGGGAAAAAAAATTACTACTGTTTGGCAGGAGTTTATTATGTAAATAAGTAGAGGGTATGTCAAGAAATGCAGATGGTAAGAACTTGTATGCAAATATGCATAACCCATGCACACAGACAATAGGGTGGTGAAGGCCTGCGGTGGGGGTAGGGGTGGGCTAAAAGGGGTCAATGGGGGAAAAGGAAGACATATGTAATACTTTCAACAATAAAGATTTAAAAAAAAAAGAAATGCATATGCCCAACCACATCTGCACAGTAGTGAGGAACAACCTGAGGAAGATGGGAAACGTGTCCTCTTTGGTGGGATCAGAGATAGCATCTCCTTTGACTCCTGAACTGTTTTCACCAACCTCACTGAGCCCAAAGCCACTGGGTTCAAATCGCCATGCCATGAATGGCAGCTCATAGTGGTCCATTAACCCCCAATTAATTCCTCTATGGCACATTCTTCCTTTTGCATGTCAACATGGCAGGTTCCAAAGTCCCTGGAAAATGCTTCATTTCTAATTAAATAGAAGCTAATGATGTCACAAGAGATGTGAAAGCAAAGTTGGACCAGTCTGAAGTAGAGTTGATGGTACGTTGGAATAGAGAGCCTTCAACAAGTTTC
This sequence comes from Myotis daubentonii, assembly GCF_963259705.1. Classification (NCBI taxonomy): domain Eukaryota; kingdom Metazoa; phylum Chordata; class Mammalia; order Chiroptera; family Vespertilionidae; genus Myotis; species Myotis daubentonii. The sequence continues at coordinate 17,904,259 of NC_081852.1, forward strand.
AACGTGTACTTCGTAGGCAATAGGTTGAGTTACATGGCTGGGGCGAACCCCAAGCCACTGCTTTGCTCATTTTTATAAGACTTGGGAGTATTTGGCTAAGAGCTTTCTTACTATTAGTCCTTTCCCATAGTAAAATCTAAAGTTAAAGGCAAGGTCCCTTCTAAAATGGCCACAAAGGTGAAATTCATTTTAATGACAATTACTGAAAAAAAGAAGGAAGGCAGAGGTAAAATTCCACCCATCACATGCCTAGAATCCCAGGCATGAGATCTCTCTTTGACCTAACTCAGCCTACAGATTCTACTAATTTTAAAAAGTTCCTCTCACTGGCTGATAATTTGGGGGGGAGGAGAGAAGACATTGATAATTCCTCGCAATGCTAATTTATATTTTAATGTATCGTTACCCAACAAAATATTTTGGCTAAATTGGAATGGCAAAACTCATATCTGGGGCACGGGCAATACCAGAGCCAATCACCAAAGATCTGTTAAGGGTCCCCTTAAAAAAATGTGTATGTCCACCCCAGGTAAGAATCGGACCCATAAAATCTATAAAATAGGAGTGCGATGGGGGGCAATCCAGAACAGCAATGAATTTCCTGCATACTGTGGGCCCGTCAGAAGTAGCTCCAAGATTGATTAAATACCTGAATCGCAGGTACTTTGTAATCCCCATGCTCAGCATTGTGTCTAGCACATAGTAGGTATTTAATCAATCTTGCAAGAAAAAAGGAAGATCTTATTAAGTGTCTTTGCCAAACCAAGGATGCCTGGAGTAGACAGACCCCTTCCACACACACAAGGCCACCATGGCAATAAACTCCCAAAGGACACAAGGCCTGCCTCAGCCACACTTCATGCAGAGTAAAGGAGGGGAAACAAACACTACCCAGGAACCTTGCCTGACACCAAAAACAGAGTGCCAGACATTTTATTCTCCATTAATTTGGATATACAGTATTTCTCCAGGATTACTGTAGCACACAATGTTCTTATAAGGTTATGAACTGGTTTTGCGTCGTTCCATGGCTAGAATTTAATACTGTACTAAGTGTGATATATATCAGCCATGATTAATCCTGCCCAGTGCTGCAGCAAGTTTCTATAAAAACCAGCCTGAAATACAGGACTCTTAACACCCTTGCCAAATCTGCTAGACGTGATATTAACACGGCTCCAATCCAGGCGAGCATGTCTAACTTACGCTGGGACCATCCACACATTTCCCTTTGTGCTCTGTGAGCAGCTATTTATCCCATCACTGAGGCCTAGGAAATTCGGTGAGTGCTGCCCTGGCCATTTTTACAACAGTATTATTAATAATAGCTCAACAACAAAGTAAAGTTACATATAAAATCTGAATAGGCCCATTATTGTTTTTAGAGGGAACTAAAAAAATAAAAATAAAAACTATATAATTTCCTTGGGCCTATAGAAGTCTCACCCTGGCAAAGACAAGAGAATAAATGCACAAGGCAGCCAACCAGCCACCAGAGCTCAGCTACGTGTCAATCCCCTCCCTGAATACCATGAATTAAAGCAGATGAAAGTTTTAAAATGTCAGGCGAGGCCCTGGGGACGAATATGCTTTATTTTTTTATAGAGTGAACATTAATTTCAAATGGAAAGGGAAAGCAGTTCTCTATCTCCAGCCATTTGCTCCATTTTTTTCTTAAGTTCCATGTGTCCATTTATAACGGACCAGTCTTAGGGGAATTGATGCTTCACTGAGTCAAACGGTTGGGCTCAAGGTAAAAGAAAAGTCCTTGTAAGGGAGAAAATGAAAAGCCACCATCCACTTCTTAGAAGCAGCCCCAGTATGGAAAGTTTGGCTTGGACTTAGAGGTTCGAATCCTGCCTCCAACTCTTTCTAGGTGTTCAGTCTTTGGAAAACCTACCCGCTTTGATCCTTAATTTCTTTCTTCACAGGGTTATCAGATAAACAAAATAGTAAGTGTACATACTACCTAATATATAGCATCAATATATGCACTTGTGTACATATGCGCATACATATGCATATATTTGTATGTGTATATTCATGTATATCTCACACACATACACTCTTCAGGTTGTTGCTTTAACTCGTAACAGCTTTTACCCTTATTTAACCTCTATCATGCATTCTGGTTTTATTTAACTGTTTTAGGAAGGGTACGAAGTTGCCATTCATTATTCATTCATTAATTCATATACTATACACTGAGGATCTAGTATGTGCTAGATCCTTTGGAATCCAACAGAAAACGGGGTTCTCTCTTGCCCTCAAGGAGCTCACAATTTAGAATAGTGGTTCTTTTCCAAAGGTGAATCCCAGGTGAAGTTCAGAAGCCTTGTCTCCCGGTTTAGGTCAAGAAATCACCTTGACTGCGTCACGATGATGGGACAAATAACTGGCCTAAGCACTCTGTCCCAAGAGTCACAAGACCAAAGGGCCCATGATAATCTGGATTATTGCACAGCAAACAGTCATTCCCTTCCCATCCCTCTAAGGTCAGAGTTTATTTCTCTGCCCCCTCTGATACTGGTCTTAGCCAGGAGATTTGCTCAAAATTTAGCAGTGTGATGTGAGCAGAGGCCCTAAGTGTGCTCCACAGCACAATGTGGTTTGGCTCTTGTATGCAATGATTTACCATGGGAGGCTTCAGGCAGCCTATACTCCATCAGTCTATGTCCCAGAACAAGCATACATGACACAGACCTGAAGCCAACATACAGCCTAGGGTCAAGGCTAGCTGCCCTGCTGCCTGGAGCAGAGGGACCCAGTCTAGATCATGTCAAACCACAGTCAACCTGCAGAATATAAGCAAGAAAATAAATGGGATGGTTTCTTATGCAGCATTATTGAGGCAATAGCTGACCAATGTAAGGTCTAAGCAGAATCCCAACCAGAAAATTATTGCCTCATCACAAGCAATCTGGCACAACTTAACTCCTGAAGCATTAAAATGAGATTATAGTACAAAACATGCTTTTCATGGTCAAATCAATCATTCTGTCTCAACTTCTCTGTGCTTGGTTTCAGCTCTCTCTGTGTTGAAGGAAATTAACACAAAATAAGTTGATCTTGATAAGTATCATTCAAATCAATAATGTTAATTGGGCTCCTGAGCATAAGATAAAATGACTTCAAATCAACAAAAGGTTAATATACCTTACCTCCGTGCAGCACCACCTATGATAAATCTATAGTGGTCTGAAGTTTCCAATCTCATTAACAACACGTTTAACATGCTAAAAGGACAGGACCGTTGCCCCTACAAAATGTTCTTTCAATGCCAACCAACAGGTTAACTGAGGATCATAAAGCATATCCAATTGTGTAATTAAGTTATACCTGAACAAGGGCGGAGGGATGTACTCAAGGATTATAACTTGTTTTAAACTTTAATTTCATTATCTTCCTGTCCTACATACTTTCCCACGGTAGTTTATGGAATTACTGGGCATTTCCTTTTATTGGCTATTTAATCCTAAGTTAAATATTAGCTAGCAAAGAAAAAAGTCATCCAACATTCTTAATGAGCATATACAGTATGTAAGGAGGTATGAGATGTGCTCTAGAGTCTAGACATGGGAAGAGAGGTTTAAAAAAAAAACAGCAGCATTACAAGGTCCCTGTCCTCAAGGAACTATCAGGCTGTTATGACTTATTAATGGTTACATCACCAGTAATATACATCTAAAGTAAGCCACATAAAGAAGCCATATGAACTATCTCCTTTTTATCGATCTCTGCTAACTTCTTTCTAGACTTTCCCAAATTTGGCTGTTATGCAAATAGCTCCATTTTCCAATTCCAGAACAGGGTTCAATTGGCTTAATCCTATCAGCAAAGTCCACTCCCCCTGGCCACAGTAACTGGTTATAGAATAGGATATGAACCTGTCTTAGTCCACTCAGTCTGCTATAATAAACTGCCACAGTCTAGGTGGTTTAGACAACAAACATTTATTTGTCAGAGTTCTGGAGGATAGATGTCTGAGATCAGGGTGCCAAGCATGGTCAGGTTCTAGTGAGAGTCCTCTTCCAGGTTCACATTGCCGACTTCTTGCTTACACGGCAAAGAGAGGGTATGAGAGCTCTCTGGGGTCCCTTTTATAAGGGCACTAATCCCGTTCAGGAGGTCTCCACCCTTATGGCCTAATTACTTCCCAAAGGCCCCAACTCCTAATACTGTCATGTTGAGAATTAAAATTGTAATATATGAATTTTGGGAGGACACAATCAATGCAGACCCCATTTAGACTTACTTGGCCAATGAAACTCAATTTGGTGAATTTTGTTCAAGCCTAAGGGAAATGAACTTTATCCTGCTGGATTTGAACCAGAAAATGCACAGTCTTAGTAACTATGTGCAGCCACCTTGCAATGGGGCAAGGCCTACAGTAACAGACCCTTCACTGAAGAATAGTTGCTGAGAAATAGAGAGAGAACAAGACTGAGTTTCTGACTCATGCTTTACCTGAAACCATAGCTACCAGGAGAGCCAACACTGACTCTTTTTTGTCTTTAAGACAGTTGGAGGTGGGTATGTGTTTTTTTCCCCTGTGATTTACAACTAAAAACATCTAAACAATAGAACATGCAACAGATTTCCAAAGAGAGAGAAATTTTTGTGGACTAGGAACATCTAAATAGAATCCAAAGAGGAAGTCGACTTGTCCTGAGCCTTGAAAAATGCATAAAATTTAAGTTATTGAGGAGAGGGGGAGTGATGACAGAATAAAATCGGAGAAACAAAAGCAAGCCTAGTGACCTAGATTATGACATCAGAATGGTAGTCCGTGACCTTGATGATGCTAATAATAGACTACCACATGTGTACATCACTTCACAGAAACACCACACGTCACTGTCTTGTTTAATCCTCGCAAAGGCCCTAGGAGAAATTCATGACCGTCCCAGAATACACAGGGGAAAATAGGGCCCCAAGAAATTCCAGGCTTATGCAATGTCACCAAGGATTGGTTCAGCCTCCCACAGAACTGGACAAGAATTCTGATCTGCCATTTACTAGGTGTGTGAATCTTTAGCAAGTTACTTCAACCTCTCTGAACCTCAGTTTCTTCACATTAGGTATCATAATCATAATAATAATAATCTAAGATTGTGAGACTGAAACAAAATAATGCATAAAAAGTACGTACCACAACGTCTATCCCAATGTATATGATCCACAAATATTAGTAATTATTTGTGTTATTGTTATAAAAAAGAAAAGAAAAAAATGGGATCAGTACCTAAAGCCACAGTAGAGGAGAATCAGGACGAGTGGGTAGAAATGACAAAGTGGGAGCTTTAGGCCTAATGTAAGAAATGGGTTTCAAACACTTCGTGCTTTCTGGAGTCAGTGGATCTCTTCGGAAGGACTGGACCTCCACTTCTGGAGGTTTCCACTCAGAAGAGAAAGATCTGTGTTTGAGGTCACCATGCAGGAAGTTGACCATCAGAAGCAGGAGGATTTAAGGATGTTGCCCCAACGTCCTTTCATCACTGAGACGTACCAATCCTATGAGATACCACTGCCCTGCCAGTGTAATTGCCACGGCATCCCGCAACTAATGATTGCCAGACCCTTTCCCCACAGCTTTCCAGTCCCCAGTCTCTCACAAGGCTCCCAATCACTTATACATTAAGGAAGTGTGATACAAATGTGACTGGACTCACTACACCCACGCTATCCTCCAATATTGCGAAAAGCTAATTTCAGCTGTCACTTCCTGCAAGTAAAATGACAAATATCTGTAATATCTGTCAGGTTATGAATGCTTTAAAAAGAGTTATGCAGCTGCCAACGTTTTGATGACATTAACAAGAGAAAAGTAAACGAAGAAGAGGAAACAGCATGTCTGTGGAGTACCCAGTTGCTAAACTTCTCTATTACTTACATTAATAAAATCAAATTACCGCCATAAAAATGCAAACAATGAAGACTTCTGGAGAAAACCAATAGAGGCAAATCTGCTAATAATGCTGCCAATTCTGCAGATGAGATCATCAGCATTAGCTTCAACACCTCAGTAGAAAGTGACTAATTCTCTTAAGGCATGTGAAGTCTTTACTAAACTTCTCCCCACCATGATGGCATAGGAATAAATGTGTAAAATCCCTGGCACAGAGTAACCAATCTTTTTAAGAGCTTCTTGTCATCTTGGAAGGCAATGTACTATTTAAGTAGGTCACTACGCATCCCATTTTGACTGAAAGACTCCTAGTTTAAATCCATTATTTTGCAATAATTATTATTAAAGTATGCTAGTCTGGGTCATGAATTATTATGGTATGTATAAATGAATAGGTCTGTGTGTAAAATTGTGTGTGTATGTATGTGTGGTTCTGTATATGTCTGTGTACATGTGTATACATATGTGTGTGTGTGTGCATGTTCAGGGTGTGGCGAATGTGGGTTTACAATTGTGAGTATGTAAAACAGAGTTTATTTTTGTATTATTCTTTATTATTATACAGGTAATTAGGCCATGAGGGTGGAGACCTCCTGAATGGGATTAGTGCCCTTATAAAAGGGACCCCAGAGAGCTCTCACACCCTCTCTTTTAACCCCACCCTGTATATATGTGTATGTAATTCTTCCTCTTCAATTTCTAAATGGATCTCATCTATAACATAATTTATCTTTGGGGACAAACACTACATTTTACAACAACAATTTCCATAGTTACATAATGTTCAATTTTTGCCATCCAACTAAACCAAAATAAATATGGGAGGCAAAAATAACCTGTTTCTTTCACATTTTTTAAAAAAATTTTATTATTTTTTTTAGAGAGAGAGACATCAATTTGTTGTTCCACATATTTATGGATTCACTGGTTGATTCTTCACTTGATCTTAGCCAAAAGGCCGAGAAGCGATACACTGGTTGATTCTTTTATGTGCCCCACCAGGAATCAAAACCCACAACCTTGGCATATTGGGACAATGCTCTAACCAACTGAGCAACCCGGCCAGGGCTCTTTCCCATTTTTATTTCACTATATTAATCACAAATAAACTGAATGTAACCAACCAAATGACCTCTTGGGAGCAGAGACAGGTAGTCCAATTTTTAGTGTAGGAGAAGGTCTTAACTCAATGGGTAGTTGGCCTCAATGTAAGACTCTAACCCAAAATCTACACTGTTATTAAGTAGTATCTGTTTTTCCAATATTTCTGCTGCTTCTCCAATATCAGAGGAGGACAAAACAGAAAACAACTGATAAGAACCATCAGTGTCAAAGCAGGGTTTCCCGATGCACTTGAGTGATCACTTTCCACTTAGAGTGTAACTATCCTTAGTTAATATATATCCATTCTTCCTATATGCATTTTTGAGGGATCTACTCTGTGCAATGGAAAATACACACTGTGGATTCACTGAACTGTGCCTATATAATGAAATAACTGAGAAAAGCCCAATAATCCTAAATGAATAGGCCTTATTTTTTAAACTTTAATTCATCTCTATATATGACCTGGGCCATCTGCAAGCTACATGTTTTAAAACATTCACGAAAATGTCCCCCCATCTCTCTTTCAGATGCAGGAAATTAAATCAGATGGGAGTTCTGACAGCCAGCCAATATCACTCTTTTAGCAAGTCTCCCTACCGAGAATATCTAAGCTTCTTCTTGGTCTATGAGTTAAGTCATTAACAAATATACACAATTTTGGAGGAATAAAATGATCTGCAACAAATCAAATTCCATGTAGCATTGGGCACTAGCACTAGTCCCATGGAAATGAGTAAATTTTGTGGCAAACCAACTTCTTTTCTCCAACACATTCCAGAGATAGCATACTCTTTTTGGTGTTCCTCATAAATCTGAGAAAATTAAGAGTTAATATACCATGATATTTTCATTACTGGCTCTAATGCAATAAATATTCAAATATTAGTAAAGATAGAGATGGCAGTACCACATGAAGAAACCTCCAGGTTCTCACAGCTTGGGCTTTCTGAAATAATAGATGCCCGAGCAGAAGCAAGGTGGGGCCTAAGGTGGCAGGTAGGAATGTGAAGAGCTGCACTTCCCCCAGGTTAAAGACAGGTTAATCAGGTGCCGGGTTTGAAGCTGTTCTCTGACTGCAAAACTATAATGATGGAGTGTGGAAAATGACGCCTTTGGGGAATTACTTAAGAGAGGAGTCATTAAAAAAATGGGAAACAGGATGAACCCATTGGAAAAGAAGGTGAAAAGGGGGGTGGGTAACCAGAGCAAACAGAGGTGTGGCCATTCACTGCCAAAAGCTATCAAGAGGCAAGGGCAAGAGACACCCCTTAGGAGGAAATAGAAATTGTACAGACAACCCCACATGTTGCTACTGAAATGAGAAGTGATGGTGAATTTGTGTCCACCTGTTACAGGGAGCTGATATGATGTAGCGAGGTGCAAACAGAAAGAATCAGAGTAAAAAGGAAGCCTTCCTCCAGGGTATATATATTTTTTATTTTAATATGCTTTTATTTTTAGAGAGAGCAAAAGGGAGAAGGAAAGAGAAAGAAACATCGATGAGACAGAACATGAGAGAGAAAAACACTGGTCAGCTGCCTCCTGCACGCCCCCTATTGGGGATCGAGCCCACAATCTGGGCATGTACTCTGACCAAGAATGGAGCCGGAGAGCTCTTGGTGCATGGGTCAATGCTCAACCACTAAGCCACACTGGCCGGGCAAGGGCTATATTTTCAAATTGGAACTGGAGATGATAAAAAAACATTGGAAGCAATCCCAGAGGTCATTTTTATCCAAAGCATCTTTAGTATAAGAAATTTGTTCTACAACATCTCATTTGGCTTCCATTTAGACACAGGTTAGTCCTGCCGACACAGTAAGAAGACTGTCTAGAAATCTAAGCAGTCCACTTTCTGGAATGAGAGAAAAAAATACCTTCCTTAAGCCAAATATCCCATAATGGGCAAGGCCAAGAAACCAGTGTAGGTGCTGGTCAAACATAAAGCTAAGCCTGGAGTCAAAGCAGGGATCCTGGAGTCCTTTCCCCAAAAAGTGAGCACGTTTTTAAAGCGCTTTAAAGTCCCCACCACACCTGGGAGTGACACCAACCAAAACCTCTGATACATAGAAGATTCCTTATCACTGAACATTCAGAACATTTCAAAAGCGTTCATCTGTGCATCTCTCTCCAATCCAGCAGGAAGGCCTTACCGGGCCATGGGGGGCTGTGGGCATACTTTGGGAATCGATGTTCCAAACCACAGGAAGCAGAAGAAACTCGGGGCCTTGTGATTAGAGCAGACTTTGGAAAGGCTGTCAGGACATAACCCACATTCCCAAGGAGGCTCCCACAAAATGAAAGGAACGTGCCTGTCCTGTAGAGAAAGACTGAGGACTGGAGTGAGACCTTAAAAAGCAGCTGGCACAGATGGCTTTCCAAACTGCAGGTCATGGTCAAATCAATTTAATGAGTTGTGATAAATATTTTTTAAGGGAATGAAAAGGACTAGATGGAAATGCAATAGGAAATAACAACGAACATCCCCCGGTGTAAAGGCAAACACACACATACATGTGTGAGCGCTGGACAACAGAGTAAAATGTTTATCTTTATAAGGGCTGTAGTTTTTAAAATATGTTTGAGCAACAGTTTCCTGGTGCAAACTTCTTGTTTCATAAACAGATCCTCTGCAACCCAGAAGACCTAACATGTCCCGTTGCTGGTAGTTAGTGACAGAACTGGGATGTTTCCAGGAAGAAGAGACCCAGCCTCTTACACCCAGCCTAAGCTGCCTCTGTGAAATTAGCTCTGAGACGCCTTCTAAGCCTGTTCGGTTGCATGCACTCCCTAGCCCAGTGGTTCTCAACCTTCTGGCCCTTTAAATACAGTTCCTCATGTTGTGACCCAACCATAAAATTATTTTTGTTGCTACTTCATAACTGTAATGTTGCTACTGTTATGAATCGTAATGTAAATATCTGATATGCAGGATGGTCTTAGGCGACCTCTGTGAAAGGGTCATGCGACCCACAGGTTGAGAACCGCTGCCCTAGTCCAAAGGACCTCTTTTCATAGTTTAAGATTTTCTTCCCAAGGCGGACTCAGGTCAAGCCCCTGGCCCATCCTGCCCACTTGCACAAGGGAGTCCCCATTAGCACAGGTTACAGCTGCCCATGGTCTTGGCTTCCTTTAGGAGGCAACATGGAAAAACAAATTCTTTTGGATCCAACACTTCCCAATGGCGAACAGCAATTAGTAAATGTACAAATTGAGATCCTGCTCACACACGGCCACACTTTCAGTGTTGAGTGCATATTTGCTCTAAGTAAAATGCTTTGCTTTCATTTGTGTCAGCCCTGCCCATAAATAATAGACTTTATTTGAATTCCATACCTCCCTCTGAATTCCACTCTACTGAATATAACAGGAAGAACATCACATTCCAGCAGCATTTCAAGGACTGAAAACTTTGATCAATACAAAGGCTGGCAACCTAACCAACATTGATTTATTCCTCACAATTATGCTGAGAGGAAAAGGCTACTGCACTGACTTCCCAGGCCTTCCCTCAGAAAAAAAGAATGTCTCCATCGCCGTCACTACCGTCATGGGCATGTTGTAGAAACCATGATGAAGCTTACACATGCCAGACATAGCCCTCAGCTGTCATGTCCTGCCTCTGCCCACCAACTGACCGCAGGCCTAGAGAGTGGTGCTTCAGCTCAGAAATGTCTGACCCCAGATCCACAAGCCCAGAAGTTCTGCTGCTCTGCAGGATTCATCAAAGCAAAGGCAGGAAGTCAAGGAAATCCTGACCCACAAGACTCTCCCTCCTCGACTACCATAAAAGTGCCCTCATCTGGTCAGTGCCCTCAGCACTGCATGTGCTTCCGAGCCAACGGGAAGGGACAATGATCTGAGGAAGGGAGGCCTCTTTAAGGAAAACTTTACTCAAGGCTGAAGGCTCAAACAGAAACATTCAATCACTGGGCGATGACACTTATTTAGATAAAGATAATATTCTCGAAGAAAAAAGAAAGAAAAATGAAACTCAAGGTTCTCCATATATTTATTTATCTGAAGGAAGCCATGAGAAGAAACCTGCCTGAGACATAAGAAATTGGAGCTTTCAAACATGCTGTTTCCACCTTATCACTCTTATCTGTTAGGGGAAAAAATGCGAACAGCTGCATTTAAAGATAAGGGAACAGAAAGGTGTTGTGTATGTTGCCCAGATGTTTCTGAAATCGTTCCCTGTTAAACTTATCTTTCCAGAACTAAAGACACCTCTAATCTTTTCTAATGGCTTAATCAAATGAAATAAATGGCTTGGCATAATATCTTCTTTAAAACTTACACTACTAGTCACGTGCCCATGTTCACATACACACATGCACACATAAGCAGGGAACGTTTTAAATACTTATCCCAGGGAAAACTAGTCCCAGCATTAAAATATTATTCACATAATATATTTTCTCAAAGACAACAAGCTGGAAAACAAGTCGGTTAAGATTTTAAAAGTGTTTCTTTTTGTTTTCTTATTCTGTCTTCATGGAAGGTAACCATTCCTTTCCTTCATTATTTCAAACATGTATTACATTCCTACTGTGTGTCTGGCAGGGCTTTGAAAAAGAAGAGAAAATAAATAGGAAAATGATACCAATAGGAAGACAGAGACTGGGTTGAGAGATGAAAGATGAAAAGTAGTAAAGAAGGGTTGAATAACGGGTGAGGAAAAGAATAAAGAAAGAATATTGACTATCTGTCCAATTGAGGTCCTAGCCCCGAGTAGCATTCCTAGACACAAAAGGGCAGAGTGCAGAGAAAAAATATGCTACACCCAATTTGTTATCCTTTTGTGAGCTGGCTTCACATTTTTGCTCAGCAATTTATCATTCCTGAACACAGAATTGAGAGTCAAAGGGTCCTTGGAGAATACATGGGTTTACATCCATGTTCTGCCCTGAAACTAGGGGCCACCAGAGGGCAGGGCCCAGGTCTAACATGAGTCTCAGAACAGACCTGGTCCTGCGAAGGCACAGAGCAAGGGCTTTAGTCATTCAACAAGGTATACTTCTTGAATAATACAGTCAATACCAAATGTTATCTATCTGTTTTCTCAGCTGAAAAATGAAGGTAGTAAGCCAGGTGACCAGCAAAGTCTTTTCTGGTTCCAACAGTCTGGGAGCTACCATCCAGCCAGGCCTAAGCAATTTTCAGATTTTCCTTCATCTATATTTTGAATAGATAAGGAGGCTTAGGTGACAACTCATGCTTCCAACTGACTTTACCCTTCACCCTAAAATCCACCCAAAAGGTTCCATAATATACACTCTTAAATGCAATTGTCATCCAGCAAACACAAACTCCCTTTTATTAAAAGAATGCACCGAGGCGCACATGGCTCCTGTCACGTCCCACACCATACATGAGTGGCAAGGAGGCAGAAGATGAAATGGACTACACTTACTTTCTGCATCATTCATTTGCTGGCATCATTTAATCTCTTAAGAGTAATAACAGTCTTTAATGGCAAGAAAAAAAGGGGGGGGCAAACAGTGTGGATTATCAGGTAACCCCTGAGTGGAACTGGGAACCATCAAAAGCCAATGGTGAAAGGAAAAAATATGAGTAAGCTTCAAAGCCAAGAAAGGCAGGAGGCACCAATGGTCGGGGCTAGTGGTTTTATAGAAAGAAATTGTACCATGAAGGAGAAAACCAGTGCCTTCAAAGAAGTCTTTCAGTCAAGTGCAATCATTGTCACTTACCTAGAAAATCTCAAAGGGGCCATTCTCCATTTGACAAGACCACCCCCCTTCTAGGCTTCTCTAGGTAAACCACAGACATCTCGGAAAGCCACTCATCTCAGTGTGCAAACATTCTTCCCTGATGACCATACAAGGAAATAAAAAATCGACTCTAAGATTATGCTCATAAAGTTAGAACCCATTTGAAATTCATTTCTTCGACCTGTGATACTTTTATGTTTCCTCCAGGTTTTTGTCCCAGAGTAGCCTGAGGGAAATGGAGCCAACACGAATGAATTAAGGGATCTACCAAGACCATAAAGGAGTAGAGTAGATTAGAAAGTTCTTTCTTGTAAAAAAATTAACTAGAGAAGAAATCAAAGGTCAGCTATAGAATAGAAGAAAAGTCCTTTTTTAAAAATGATTTACTTTGTAAACCTTTATCATCTCTTTATTGCACAATCAATACATGTAAAATTGTGCCTCTTGAAAGAGAAGTGAGATAGAAATATTCAAGGCAAGATGCATAGAAGACTGGGTTTTCCTATAGGTGTGTTTAAAGCAGCAGTCGCCAACTGGTGGTCCGTGAGGTCCAAAAAGTTGGCGATCCCTGGTTTAAAGGAAGGCTCAAGGATATCTACAGCATCAAAGAAAATGCAGCTAGAGGATCTGTGGCATCTGGAGCTATGACTAAGGATCCTCGCACACCTGAGCATTTCCCTTCCATACATCAGGCAGCATGGAAACCAAAGGGTCATGATGCCCATAAAGTATTGAAGCTAAGTGATGGGAACATGGGGTTTCATTATACAATTCTCTCTTCCTTGTTATGTGTTTGAAGATTCCCATAATAAATTTAAAGGCAAAACTTTTTTAAATGTTGAAAAGCCAAAAATTTCCTAACTTCCCTCTTCTTTAAAATGTATGGCAGCCTCTAATCTAGGAACCCTATAAACTCCATAACCTCCTTAGCAGCCATCACCAGTTCAATAATAGGACCAGAGCTACATAACTTGCCCAAACAAGACCCATGAGATGTACTCCCCCGTACTTGGAATGAAGTTCTAACTCCAGTCTGTATGAAAGAGAAAAGGTGATGTTAAGGTGGAATGGGAGCGCGCTGATCTGCAGGGAAGAGGGGGAAAGCACAGGGGCAAAGAGAAGCAGAGGTGTCAGTCGACAGACATTTCCTGGCGGTAAGGAGCCTAATTCCTTCCTGACTTGCTAGCTTGTGCTCACCTGCTCAGGAGTCCCAACCACATCTCCTGCCCTGGGAACCTTTAAGGTTCTTTTAGTCACTCACTTCTCTGTCCTTGGCCTGAGCAAGGGGAGAGAGAGCGGAGAAGTGAGTGACTAAAAAACCAACCAAACAAGCCTAGGCTAAAACAAGTGGGAAGGAGAGAGGGCTGACCTAGTGACCCACGTGTATAGAGCCGGGTAAATCAGCACCTACAGTGAGTGCTGCCTTTGCCCCAGGGGCCTCCTTGAAGCCAAGAGGAAAAGAAGGATGAGAAAGAGAGGGAGCCACTCTCAATGCGCATCCTCCGCTCCAGAGGCACAAACACAGACCTTTGGACTCTTTCTCATGCCTCACAATTTCTTTGCAGAATCTGGAAGGGGAATTTACACAGCAAGTGAAAAAGAACAAGCTAGTAATGTTTGTCTATTTACCTTTAAATGTAGGGTATAAAAAGGGAAGCTGTGCGCTGGTCAGGGGTAGGGGGTTGAACGCAGACCTTAAAGCTCTCTTCCCTCTGCACTGCTCTGGACCCCCTGACGTCCTCAAAAAGAGACCCTGCACATTTCAAAGTCACTTTAGAGCTTACAGAGTAAACACACATCGTTTTTGCTAATAAAGGAGATTTCCTTTTTCCTCCTAAAGGTCATTTATACCCTTGATATTCTGAGAACAAGTGGCCAGTGACAAAGGGGGAAATTACTTACAAGACTTCATAAAGAGGCAAATATTGCTTCTATTATTACACTAGATCCACTTAACATCAAACAATGTTTCATTAGTTAACAAGACATTTGCTTTCAATGAATGAAAACTATAATAAAGAGTTGCTATATTTTAAAATGTAATGAACGTAATTTTTGCTCTATTTTATATTACCATAAAAACAGGACTTAAGTGTACTTCTCATCTGCTCCTCTTCTCTAACTACCATAATTTATGCAGATAAGTGTTGGATGAATTGCATCAAGAACACTATTCAGATTGCTACCCATAAAAGTACTTAGCTATCATTTTCTTTTTCTCCTATTTATATGTCTTTATATTACAAAAATGAAGTTACCAACATTAAAAAATGATGTATTGTCACCAAAAGTACTGAGGCATAACACCGAATAATAAATTATTAGTCTTTGAAGGTTAAAGCCAAGTTTAAGAGAGAGTAACGCTTTTGTTATGCTGGACTTCTTTCAAACTGCAGTTGTCTGAGGGAAGCTTCTAAGTGACAACTGACACCCTGCTAACATGATCAACCTGCAGATTCCCTGCAAAACTCTAAAGTCCTGTCAAGGGCAGATCAATGTTTGTGATAATTCACAAAATAATTTGGCTTCACATAATAGGCATAATGCTACGTGGCTCAGAAAAGCAACTCTTGATGTCTAAATGCAAACATGAGGAAGCGTGTGTGGTTTCTCCAGCCTTCCCAGAACCCCCGCCCATTGGGAGCTCAGGTTAAAGGATTAGGACAGGCTTCAGCAAGGGGACCCTTGTCCTCCCTTTCCCTCCTCCACCTCCCCCAAAGAACCTCAGAGTGGGCGGGGAGGGGGGGGCAGGGGGGGATCTATCTTCGGCAAAAGCACTGCTCCACTCCTTATCATTTCTAAGTGCAGACACCAGCAAAAGCAAATTCACACCCTCAGAATGCGGCTGATACCGGGTCATGCATGCAAAGGCCTGGTAAGCAAAGGATGTATTTGTGGGGATCCTGAATGCTACATAAGTGGCACAATGGGGTGGAGAGGAGAAAGCTGATAGCTGGTGGCATGCTGCTTGTCAGCATCTTACACCAAAATGGAAGTCCTCCAAAGTCAGCACGCTGCTGAAGAGTTTATATACCATAAATACCATAAAAGACATTTACAAACTTGACCCCCGACTTAGTCCTAACCATACTGCAGGGAAGAAGGAACCTAGCAGCCTCTAATTGCACGAGGACAGGGAGCAGAGTGTTCGGCACATAATAGATGCATTATAAGTATCTGTTGACTAAACTAGCAAAGCAGCAACTTCCAATTGGCTTCATCTCTGCGGCTCTTACCTTCCTCAGTATCACAACCTTTATGCTAGAACTTCAAGAACGTTGAAGTAATCTGTTTTACTAACTATGCAATGCTAGATCACTAGTTAAAAGTCAATTTAATTTGAAATGAAGTTTAGTACAAAGGTTCCTATTCCTTCAGTCATTCATTCATTCAATTATTTTTAATTGAGTACCTACTCTCTGTGAGACATCATTCCAGGAGTTTCAGTTATATCTACGAGAGGGGAAAAAAGCAAACAAAAAAGTTCTGCTTTCATGGAAACAAAGCTGAGAATGGCGATATAAGTTACTGATCCAATCCACAGATGTTCCTGATAGGCAGCATAGGACTGGCAGGCCTGTGCGCTCTTCACCACTGGCCACCGGGGCTCATGGCAGAGCCCGGTCATCAGCACACACGTTCACTGAGGCAGGACTGAGAGCCCTCCACCGGGCAGCCCAGGTAGCCACTTCCACTGGATCACAGCGAGTGACCAAGATGGAGTGCGCTTGCCAAGGATACCATGTACATACAAAAATAATAACAACAACACATAGAGCCAGCTCACAATGAGCTTCCAGTCCATTTGAGGAGAAGAGCTTTTTACCAAAAAAATGGCGATGATTTCTGATACAAGGATTTGGGGGGTAAGTGATTCAGACAAGAATGGTTCAGATCACAAGCATTCTTGGCAGGAGTCAATGTGCCAAAACCTTATTGAAATTTTGGTTTGAGGCCCCTTCATTTGAACCCGTTGCTTCTAAATCCTGGGAGAAGCCCCCGCCCCTTAAAATTTTGTGTATTGGCTTTTCTTATTAAAAATAACAAAGGGAATGAAGGAAAGGGGGAGGGGGTAGTGTCAGTAATTACTATCAGTAGTTGATGTCATTTTTAAAGACTAAGGATGGGCTTTCTTCTGAACTACCTGTTCATAACAATCCTGCCCCAGGATAGCACTCAAGTCCAGAAAAATCTTACTTTAAAAATGAACAGGTAGACATACTAATTAAAACTAAAAATATTAAGTTTCTTCATCTTCAGTTAAAATAAGGAGTTTGGACCAAACCATTTCTATGGATCCCACCAGCTCTCTGATTCTATGCAATACAGACACCAAAGCTCTGTTAAGAACAGCTGTTCACACACCAGCAAAGACGGAGCCGGGCAGGAGACTTTCTCTTCAATTAAAACCAAACCCACCTCAGTACAAGGATGCACACAGTTTAACCTGTATTTTTAAATTTTATTCTGAGTGGGGTTATGAAATCATTAGAAAAGGACAAATATTGCCATATGAAGAATAGAAGTGGGGAAAAATAGGGAGATGATATATATTGCATTGATCCAATAAGTTTATTTCTAATGATGGTTACACTGCACCACACAGCTAATAAATAAGACGTTAATTCACCTCCAATTCTGTGCCTCCTGGAGAATACGGCACTGCAGATTTCCACACCCACCGCAGCCACTCCACGTCTTCCTCAGCCCAGCCAACTCCCAGACAAAGAATCGGTTAGCAGCACTTTACTTGTCTAACTGGTTAAGTAAACCAGTACTTATTTCTCAAGCCAGGACCCATGGATATATCCTTGGGTATCTACATATATGAGAATTTTATAATGTTATGTTTAGGTACTATAAATTAAACAATAAAGTAATTATTTGGTTTAATTAAAAATTTAGAAAAAGACCAGGAACTAGATTCAGAGCTGCCAAGAACTCTTGGGGCTCTTACAGTTTAGGAATTAACTACATAGACCTTTTCCCTAAGTGTGGAGCAAATAAGAAGCGAGAGGGCAAAGAGTATAGGTATTTTGACTAGTTTAGGTCACTGGAATGATCAGAATTGTCCTGTAGATAATACATCAGAAGTGCCCCTACTTGGAGCCTTAATCTCCCCCTAAATTATAAAAAAAAAAAAATCATTATGTGATTATACAAACACTAGAGGCCCGGTGCACAAATTCATGCACAGGTGGGGTCTAGCCGGCCCACCCCCGATCGGGATTGGGGAGCAATGGGAGGAGGGCAGCCGGGAGGAGGGGCCCCATGAGGTTGGGGGAGAGGGGTCAATTGGGACCCTGATTGGGCCAGTTGGCCACCACAGCACATGTCATAGCGACCAGTCATTCCAGTCATTCTGGCATTCCAGTCACTTGGCTTTTATATATATACACCAAGTGGCCAGATTATTATGACCACCTGACATCTGTAGGCAAATTAGCTATAATTTCATGCTGAAGTTGCTAGAGGGCCAGATCATTATAAACGTCTGAATAGCACAACATACCTAAGTATTGTTGCTGATCAGGGTCATCCTATCATGTTGATGGTGTATCCCAATGGAGATGGCTTCTTCCAACAAGACAATGAGCCATGCCACGGTGCTCGTATTGTGCAGGAGTGGTTTCAAGAACATGAGGGAGACTTTACCTTGCTCAGGTGGCCCCCACAGTCACCAGGTCTCAATCCAATAGAGCATTTGTGGGATGAAGTTAAAAGAGCCATCAGGCAGCTGGTTCCACAACCATCCAATCTCACAGAACTGGACAGTGCTATTCATCAGGCATGGTGTCAGATTCCTCGCATCACCTTTCAACATCTCATGGAGTCAATGCCAAGATGAATCGCCGTAGTATTGAAGGCAAAAGGTGGCCCAATGAAGTACTGATGGGGTGGTCATAATAATCTGGTGCCTGTTTTTGTACCTGTCTTATTATTAATTTGCTGATCAGCATAATGGACTAATAATGTTAAAAAACAACAGTCTATCCCAAACAATGAACTCCTTTTGAATTGTTAAAGTTTTGTTGTTGTTGTTTTATTATTTTTAGCTTATAACTTCTCCCTTGCCCTAAAAATTCATGATTAAAAGATTTTTTCATTTGAATTAGGCTTTTGTTTTCTCAAACTATTTAGTAACTGAATTGACTTAACACCAAGAGAATGAAAGAAATAATATACCACAAGTCCAAAAGCTCATCTATACCTACAAATAGATATATAGATAAACATATATAGAAATAGAGATAGAGATAGATGTAAATTCAGATTTTTCTCAGATTTTAGAAAGGTTTATAGTTTACTAGTATATACTGTATATAAGCTAACAGTACTAGCAGGTATTCATATTTCTACCACGAAAGATAGGAATATTCATACTATAAAAGCATAATCTTTAAAAAACAAGATAAAATCACGACTCTCATATAAATATAAAGTGAACATATAAAATATTTAAATGAATTCATTAATTCACTAGTAAGATGCTGTATCATTCAAAGGAGAATTCCAAGTATCACGCATATACAGGCAATCAGGAAAGCTAAGATAAATTTATAAACAAATACAAAACTGGTATCTGCAGGGCAACAAACAATTGCATAATAAAAGACATAATGGATTTGCATCTAAATTGGAAACAATTTTATTTGCATTGTTATCCATTTCCTACAACTTGCGGGTTTATACAATAGCTCAAAGACAAGAATGAAGATAACCCACAGGAATGCCCTCAGCAGAACATCCAGGAATCTTTGCCGATTTCAAAGTCTTCCATAATGTTCCTGACGTGACCACGCAGGCTGAAGAAAGATGTTTTACAGCACTTCAGGTCAGACTTTGTTCCAAGTCAGTCTGTCACAAATTTGTTTTTAAAACTTTGTTTTCAGAACTTTGGGATTTTGGTTAGTTTCTCACGAAGAAGGTGAACAGGTTTTGTTATCACTTTAACCACAGTATCTTAGGAAGGTTCCCATATGAAGAACATACTTTGGGGAGCAAACATTAATGAATGAGAACAATACCTCCTGTCAATGTAATGGCATGTCAGAATCAAATGAACATCAGTGTATTGTATTAGCTTCCTGGATTCTAGCCCACCTGTCCCACTACTCAGCTGGGACAAATCGCCTGTCCCCTCTAGGTCTCAGTTTGCCAACCTGCAAAGATCCCGTCATATTTTTAAAGGCCAGAATTCTACCTCTGCCAACAGAAACCTCAGGGACCATGACTTAGCAGAGAAAGCGTTCCATTAAGTGCCAGATAAAAACCTTCAAATCCCAGTCAAACCCCAGTGCAAAAATCCTCCCTTCTATGGAGGCTTCTTGAACAAACCCAGATGTGTGTTCAACTCCAGCTCTAGTTAGTAGTAGCTGGATGACCCTGGGCAAGTTACTAAACCTCTCTGAGCTTCCATTTCTACATCTGTAAATTGGAAATAACTTCTAAATACCAAAGAGCTGCTAGGTCTTTCTGGGTTTTCTTTTTTCTTACATTCTCATCTAGTGTTTCCATTATCACATCTTCCTTCAAAAAAATTGTATACAGTGGAAACATTAAGAATTTATAGTTTGATATACTTTTTTACAGATATTCGGGTAATTTTCAGTGCGCATATCTCATTTTCTCAAAATCAGGTACCATGCCTTCAATTTTGTTTCTCCCTGCAGCAGTGTTCTAGGCATTTTTGCCTTTTTGAATCCCTCGCCCTGAACAAATGAACCTCCCCCTGCCTTTCTTCTGCTAGCTTTCCTAATTCATCCTTCAAACCCCAGCTCAGGAATCACCCCCTCCATGTAGACTTCCCTGATGCCCTCAGGCTGGTTTAGTGCCTGTAGATGGAGCGCCTATAGCACCCTATACTCCTTCCCACCTAATCCTTCCTCTCACATCAGAGAACAGAGTGTGATGTAGGTACAGGATCACTATGCTTCCTGTTAGAACACAGTTCCTTCAGGGAGTCAGAATATCACCCAGATTTGTACACCAAGCCCAGTGCCTGGCATATAGTTGGTGCTCAATATAAATCCTATCAGAATTGAATTCCACTTTTCTCTAATTCCTGATACAGGATTTGTCCGTTGCAAATGAATAAATGATGCCACCACCTCATTATGCAAGGAAGGGGATGTAGAGGTTTCTTTCTGTTGGGGTTCGTCACTGTCATCAGTAACAGAAGGGGTAGCACATGGCTTTGGATTCCACTGGAGAAAAGCCAAGGCGGGTAGAAAAAGAGGAGACACAGAGGAGCCAGTCAGCTCAGAGAAAGAGCACATGAGTCAGCAGTCTAGACCAAGCATAAAAACAGCACATTATCTAGAGTGAAGGCTGGACCAAGTCCCAGAGGCTAGAACAGCATTGGCCAAAGTATATTTAATGGACTATTAGACCCACTAGCGGGGCCTTGATAGAAAGCTCGTAAGAACAGAGCAGTGGGGAGGATCATAGGCCCTCCCTCAGATATGCACAGGAGCACCTGAGTATATTCTGCGGGGTAAAGACAAGTGTTGAATTTGATTCTACCAGGGGCTTTCCCAACAGTCTTCACCAGAGAACCCACCCTTTTTATGATATCTATCACCCTATGTTGTTGGGAATATGGGTCAGGCTGAGTGCAGAGTTAGAACTACGTGGGACACACAGATAGCAAAGTTCAGGAAGCACTGAATGGCAGACCAAGTCCACAGACAAGGGCCTAGGCCAGAAGGCCAGAGACAGGACAAGGTGAAGGAACCCAAGTCCAGGGCGATTAATCGGGCACTACTGAGGACCTGTCTTCAGAGACTGTGGGTGCCTCAAGGCAGAGTCCCTGCTGAGGTCCTCCCCTTATCTCCAGGGCTTGAACTGATCACAGTCTGAACTGATTCGGTTCCAGAGATGGGCCGTAGCTAAAGACTGAGAGTGGCCAAGGCGAGCAGAACAAACTTGAGGTCTTATGTTGTGGTTTTCAGCCCTGGCTGGACATTAGAATTACCTGGGGAACCTTAAAAGCTACAGATTTTCCAGGCTCCCACCTCAGACCAATTAAATTAGATATTAATAACCAAAGAATCCCCTTTGCTAGACAGGGGGCTTTTATAGGCTTCTTATTGGAAAGGCCTATCTCCCATCGTAGCAAACCTGGACCTGCTAATGGAAGAAGCAGAGCCCTGGCCCAGTGAGATCAGGGTCCCAGTGAGGCTTCAGCCCATCCCGAACCCTTTGTAAGCATTTTCTATGAAAATGGCAGATCTCCCCCCCACACACACACACACACCAGAAAATGCTATTCTAGCCTTTCCCTAAAAATAGCTTGGCTTCCTTGAAAGGGGTCAGATCCATGGCCTTCAGAGAGAAAAGCATAAACACAACTCTTGCCAAACCAGGCTATCCACACTTAAATCAGCCTGCTCTGAAGTCCACATGAAGCTTCCAGAACAGGCGATTCTTCTATAAAGGGTATAACAGCAGACCATGGTTATGCAAGGCGCCCGGCTTCGGTTCGCAAACTGCTTCATGTCCAGAAGTTCATATTAATTATTACTTTACCAAAGGAAAATGAGTTATGGCTTTCTGTCATTCCAGCCAGGATACTCTCCGGGCTGCCAAAAACACGCGCATACCCAAACACCAAAACTATGTGGGAAGGCTACAGCACGTCCTCTCAGAGACAAGACAGAATTTTCACTCCATAAATCCACAAGAAACTCTGAAAGGCGGCCAGTTGAAAAGACGGGCCGCACTGATGAAATATTTTCTTAATTCACTTCATTCAGGGTAATTGATTCCTTTTTTTACTTCACGAACAAGTAATTTTTAATGTAAATAATAAAACCAGTTAACCATGTACTCTTATTGCACGTGGAACGACAAAGTTTTTATCTGAATTAATTAGGTGATTTTTCACTAATACAGATTTGTTGCTTTTACTTAAGACTTTGTTTTTAATCAAATCCCTTCCCACCCTGACCCTCACCCGCTATTAGATGAAGTGGAAACAATGGAGGTTAGTTATACTGTGTTTCCGAGTGTGACTGTTTCCACACCATTACAATGGCAAACCCCTTAGCATCAGTACTGAACGGCCCAGCTTCCCTTAGATGCCCTTAGATGGGACAGTATGGAACTTTCAAGCTCTAGCTAGAATGTCTTGCAAATTTATGTCATCCCAGTGTCATTGCTAGGAGCATCAACTAAAATGTTAACGTGTATATGATTGCCATACAACTTCACACAATGTAATTCCTATTTTTAAATGTAAAATTAATGACAGTGGGTAGAAAAGTCAAGCTATTTTGCCAGAGAAGCTAAATTCCTCCCCTTTAAAAGTAGAACATTCAACTTGGCAAATAGCAGAGGCCCTCCGTTTACATTTTCCCCTGTTTCTTATTGCTAGGTTCTCGCCCTACTTAGGAGGTTGAAAGAACAGTGTAGGGGAGAATGATTTACTTTCACATCCCGTCATCTGTCTGGTGTATTAGAACTGAGAAGCAGTCTTATGAAACCCCAGCCTCAACCCCATTATTGTTATTATTATCATCATTATTGTTGTTATTGTAGTTTTGAGCACTTCATTTTTGTAGGAGTAGAATTTTTTCAGCTGTTTTCAGCAACTGTTTACAAAGTTCAAATAATTTTAAGTCTCAATTTCACTATTACCTCCATAGGAAAAGTCAATCTTTTTTTGTGTGTGTGTGATAGAGTAGAAGGGAGGTGTGGCTAGGACAGACAGAGAAACATCCATGTGGGAGAGAGACATGGATTGGTTTCCTCCCGAACGCACGCGTCCTCACTGGGCTGGAAGGAGCCTGCAACCAAGGCCTTGCCCGGATCGACTCCGCAGTCCTTTGGTGCGCGGGCTGACACTCCAACCACTGCGCCAAACCGGCCAGGTCAATCTTCTATCATGTGTGTTTCCTTTGCCCAGATAAAGGTGCCACCTTTGCGCATGTGTGCATGTCCCTTTTGTGAAAATTCTTTTTGTTTCCACTCATGAATCTTACTGATCTAGCCAGAGGAGGGAAAGAATTCTGCGCTCTGCGCACACACACCACACTCTCTTGGGGTTACGGTCTCTTTACGCTAACTTCAGGCTTAAGGCAGGACCTTGGTTGTCACCTCCTTGCTACCCCAAGGGAGGTCCAGGGCCCAGCAGCACTGGTGTCACCTGGGAGCTGGTCAGGGATGCGGATGCTCGAGTCCCAGCCAGACCGCCTGAAGGAGCAATCTCCATTTTAACAGGATCCCCCACGGTCTCACACACGTGGCCACGTGTGAAAAGCGCTGGGCTAGTACCAGCGCCCGCTTTCTGGTAAGAAACAGTCCTTTCCCTCCGAAGTCCGCTCTGCTGCCGCTTCGGCCCTTCCAGGGCCTAGGTGTGCGGATGGGAAAAGCCTAGCAGAGGCCTTCCTGGTTGTCAGCAGAGCACAGCAGTCATGCCTCAAGCCAGACAACCATCAAGGACGCAGGGAGAAGTGCCGCGGGGCGGGGCGGGGCGGGGCGGGCGGCCTCCCCCAGCCCGGGCCCTGCACAGCCGAGTCATTCATTAAGATCCGCCGGCTGCTGGCGAAGCAGCCACCGCGGTCCCTGTCTGCCGGGGACTGGCGTGCGGTGTGGGAATCTGGGTAGCCTTGTCCATGGCTCTGCCCTGCTGGCGTTGATTGTGTATGATTAATGATTTAAAGGAATAAAAAGAGAAAGGTCAACTTCGGAGTTCAAGACGGAGCAGCTACATAGGGAGTAATTAAGATACGTGTGTAAGCATGATTAATAAGCACAAACTGGCACTCTGGGAAGTAAACAAGATGCAAGCAGATGGTTAGCATGGAAAAGGGTGTTTTTTCTCTTTCCTAAAAGCAATTTTTCAGCAGCTTGAAACTTGGCTTGTGAATTCTTTTCCTCCCCCAAGTCTCAAAAAAACTCATTATCTCCACAACCTTTTTAAAAAAACAAAAAAACAAAAAACCCTGGGGGTGAGCCCCTTCAATGCTCACTCATTCTCTCTCTAAATAAATAAATAAAAATAAACACCTTATTATTTTATTTCATTTTTACGGATAACTAGAGTTTGCTTGTAAAATGGATGCAACTCATCTTTGTTTCTCGCAGCCTTTTATGTCAGGCATCCCATGAACTGCCAAGCCTGACAAGGTGGTCCACTGCTGGGCCTTTTAACTCCCACCCACCACTGCTCCCCCCTCCCTCCCAGCCTGTGATGGGCAGAACAGAGGCATCACCAGTGGCATTTCTGGGGAGTGCTGGCAGGCAGGTGTCAGAGCCGTCCGGCAGGCGCCCCTCACAAACACTAATCAGCCCTGGTGTTCTTTACAATCCATATCTAATTCGCAAGTTTCATTCTTTCTGAAAAACAATTACTAGGTTTTGAAGTTCATTGTGCATTTACTCAACTGTCTCTTCACATTAACGTAAAGTGGGAACAAGAAAAAAAATAGTCAGCAGGGAAGGAACATCAAAAGATGTTAAGAGTGGATGAAGGCTTTATTTTAAGAGTAATATAATTACAGGTGTGTGCAATATTTTACAATAAATGAAACACAAAAGATGTATCGTATAGTATACCTTCAAGATAATGTGTGTGTGTGTGTGTGTGTGTGTGTGTGTGTGTGTGTAAAATGAGATGGGGGGACAGAGAGAGATGACAAAGAGATGTGGGGGGGGGGGGGACTCAGGCACACACATTTGCTATAGTGATGGGAAGAGAATAAGAGAGAGGTCATTTATGATTTAGGAAACAAATAGATTCTCCCAAGATCAAAAGGGTAAGGTATGCATCTCACTGATCATCTATAGCAATGACAGAGCAGGCAAACTCAGTTTTCTCCATGTGCTGAAAAAAGAGAGAGAGGGAAAGGAGGAGAAAGGACAGAAAGAGATGAGACAGGGAGGAAGAAAAGGGAGGGAGGGAGGGAGGAAAGGGAGGGAGGGCAAAAAGAAAACAAAGGGAAGTGAAGAAAGTTGGGTCTTAAGTGAAACCTGGGGAAAGAATAGGCTACTTGGTGAAGAAGGTGCCATGAACCTAGAGGGCCTCTCTTGTTCCAGTGCTTTCACTTCCTACGGCCCACAAGGAGCTGACAGCCCCTGTTCTCGGGCTGGCTGGTCCTTGACTGGGGCAGCTATGAACTTTATGTCAGCAAGTTACCAGGGGCCTCCCCAGGGCAGCCTCATTACAGTAGCCAGGCCTGTGCTTGTCATTCCTGGGCCAGCCCCCAGGGCCATTCATCCTGCCACTGGGACCGTCCTGCCAAGACAACAGACAACAATGCAGGCCCCAAACCCGAGTCCACATCACTCAGCTGATGAGCGCCCCCCCCCCCGCCCCCTTGGACTGAGAAGGACCCCCACCCCCTTGGACTGAGAAGGACCATGGGCAGTGGCCCCTGCACTTAGGCCTGAACAGAGAGATAAGTGTATTCTCTTCATGGGCACCAAGAAAGGAAAAAAACCCAAGCCTTTGGCCTCCTACCTCTATTCTCTTAGTTTTGTTTTAAACTCAACACCTTAGTAATTCTTAAATCAGCATTTGCCTGCCAATGATATTAGAAAAATAACTAAAAATGTTTGGAATACTTTATATTATTCAAAGTGATATGGAGTTCTTTCCTGCAGAAAGCTTTAGTCCCTTTAAGATGCTAATGTGCTTTGTGAATCATGCGGGGAGTGGGGGTGGGGATATATAGCACATCATTTCCCAAACTGACTTCACTTCAAAAGCTACCCGGGCTGTGAGACTTGGGTTCCATGGGACACTCTCTGAGAAACAGCTCTACAGCAAAAACCCCTTTGCTGTTTGAGAATAGAAATTCATTTACCCTCTACAGTGGGGCCTTGACTTATGAGTGTCCCGACTAACGAGTTTGTCAAGATACGAGCCGTCTCTCAGCCAATTTTTTGCTTTGAGTTGCGAGCTAAAATTCGGGTTAAGAGCCAGCTTCAGATACCCTACCGCTAGTTGGCACAGGGAACGTCACAGTGAACACCACAACATCAGCTCAGCATCACGTGTCTCACTCGTTCACTTTTTGATTTGACATACGAGTAATTTGAGTTACGAGCTCCGTCACGGAACAAATTAAACTCGTGAGTCAAGGCCCCACTGTATCTTTCCTTCCCTAGCCTAAACATGCGAGCCTTAGAAGACTGTCCTTCATAGATCTATTTCTACCACAAGCCTGCCCATCTCCCATTTTCTTACATTCCCTTTGAACTCTGGTACAAGGATCACATTCATGCAGCATGAAGCGAAAAAGACTTTGCACATTACATTTCCTTTAACACAGCTCTGGACTAAACTGAAGTTTTTCATGAGGTCTCTCTCCAAATAACTCATACCTATTATTTTATTTGCTCCAAAGTCATTTAGGAGCAGTTTTTTATAGACTGCAAAAAAGTCTGTAAAGCAAGAGAGAAGAGGAGGAAAGGAAAGGTCCACATTTGGCAGGGCCCACATTCCCAGATCACGTACACCCCTCTCAGGATGTACTGTCTAGAAGACTCATAAAGCCAAGGCACAGTATAGACACTGCTGATCTCCACATCCTAAACCAAGAACAATAATAAAAACTCAAGAAAAAGATTATATATATATATATAGATAGATAGATAGATAGATAGATAGATATAGATATAGATATAGATAGATATAGATATAGATATAGATATAGATATAGATATAGATATAGATATAGATATAGATATAGATATAGATATAGATATAGATATAGATATAGATATAGATATATTATATATATCTATATCTATATCTATATCTATATCTATATCTATATCTTTTAATGAGCTAGGACTCATTACCCTGTACCTAAATTGCTTAAACAGCCTCTCCTGTCTGCCTCCCTAATTCTAATCTCTTATCCTAGAATCAAATCTGAATACCATTACAGGTCAAATACCACTTCCACCACGTGTCTCTTCTATTCTAACACACACTTATCTTCACAACAATCCTAGGTACTGCTATAATCCCCATTTTACAAATAAAACAACTGAAAAACAAACATGTTAAGTAACCTGCCCAAAGTCACACTGCTAGAAAGTGGGGAGCTGAGATTTGAACCCCAAGCAGTCTGGTTCCAGGTTCCAGGATCAATGCTTGCTTGGCTGCCATATTACCTGGCCCCACCCAACTGTTCAATAGTAGTTTCACACTGTCCCAGCACACCGTTATCCCGCCTCCCCCTTCCATTCTCTCTATTTTCCCAGGATCAATGCAAGTGCCATCACTTCTAAGATCTCTCCAAGTATCACTGTCCTCTCCTGTAAAGTCTCATAGCACGTGGCCTAGCTCATACAGCTCAGTGCTAAAGGGCATTAGGGCTTGTATTTTTCACCTCAACTAGATTATAAACCTCTTGAGGCTTCAAATAGCTGCTAGCAGGCTGAATAAATAGGTGGACATTCCTCTACTGCTACCCAGTGTGGCCCTTAGGCATCTTCCCACAGCTGCCCATTATGACTTGACTATGCCAGGATATCCCTGCCTCCAAAATTTTCTTCCACACTCCATTCCTCTCAGGCCGAAGCCTCCATTTTATTGTCTCTCAGGCTGGCCCACAGATTGAAATAGAACCTGATGCTTAATTTTACATCAACGCATTAAGCTGCTTTAAACACTTCAATATTCCCCAAATGCAGTTAAATATATGAACTTGCACTTAGAGTTGTCAACAACGCATTGACAATTTGTTTTATAGTTGCACGTTAATCTGCAATCTGTTTAATGTGATCCAATACATTATTCGGAATGTGATATATAAATTTCAGTCTTAGACCATGAAATATCATTTAGGATTAGGACACTAATCTCTTAAGAGAGGAGATGCTCTCTCACAAAAGCAAATAGCTACAAAGACTCCCTGTGTATAAACAGCATTGTTGTCTCCGAGACCAAAGAAATGAGCTGTAGGGCATGCCAGGCCTGGAAGACAGGAAAAAGGGGCAAAAGTAACCTTCCCTCCTGCCCCCAACCAAACACTCCCTCACTAAATCAGCCTCACAAAAGAGTTAAAAATTCACCAAAATACTGTTGATGACTACCTCATCTTCCTCCCCAGGTAAGAGAACAACAGCAGTATAGAAATAACAGCAACAGCCCTAAACGGTTTGGCTCGTGGATAGAGCATCTCCCTGCGGACTGTAAGGTCCCAGGTTCGATTCCAGTCAAGGGCATGTACGTTGGTTGCAGGCACATCCCCAATAGGAGGTGTGCAGGAGGCAGCTGATCGATGTTTCTTTCTCATTGATGTTTCTAACTCTCTATCCCTCTCCCTTCCTCTCTGCAAAAAATCAATAAAATAAAAAAATAAAAATATAATATATATATATATATATATATATATATATATATATATCCTATCTAATAAAAGAGAAACATGGTAATTAGCCATACATCCGCTACCCTTCCCATTGGCTAATCAGGGCGATATGCAAATTAACTGCCAGCCAAGATGGCAGCCGGCAGACAGGCAGCTTGAAGCTAACATGAGGCTTGCTTGCTTCGGTGACAGAGGAAACCAAAGTTCCCCGCCTGCCTTGCCGGCCTCTGAGCTTGCAGTTTGAAACATTGTTACAAATATAGAAGATAAACAAAACCCCAGAAACCTGCTTTCAGCCAGCCAGGATCTCAGAGCTGGAGTGGAAACAGTGTTTCGATTATAGAACCCAAACAAACCAGATACCTGCTTTCAGCAGCGGAGGCCTAAGAGCTGGAGCCAAGCCTCAGAGCTAAAGCTGGCCCAGAATAAAAGAAAAAAAAAGGAAACAAAGGAGCGGTTGGGAGCTTCAGTTGCCCGCCAGCCTGAAAACAGCCCTCAGCCCCTCACCCAGACTGGCCAGGCACCCCAGTGGGGACCCCCACCCTGATCCAGGACACCCTTCAGGGCAAACCAGCCAGCCCCCACCCGTGCATCAGGCCTCTATCCTATATAGTAAAAGGGTAATATGCCTCCCAGCACCGGGATCAGCATGACAGGGGGGCAGCACCCAAACCCCCTGATCACCCTGCGGCTGTGTGTGTGACGGGGGGGGTGGGGGGGGCCCACAACCTCCCTATCCGCCCTGCTCTGTTTGTGACAGGGGAAGGTGCCCCAAGCCTCTGATAGGCCCTGCTCTGTGTGTGACAGGGTACAGCACCCCAACCCCTGCCCCCCACGGGCCCATGTGTGACGGGGTAGAGCCATAACCTCCCCATCGGCCCTGCCCTGAGTGTGACAGTGGCGGCGCCCCAACTCCCTGATCAACCCTGCTTTGTGGGTGATAGAGGGCGACGCTCCAACACCCCCCCCACGGGCCCTGCTCTGTGCATGACAGGGGGCGGCGCCCCAACTCCCCAATCAGCCCTGCTCTGAGCCCGACCAGGGGCTGCACCTAGGGATTGGGCCTGCCCTCTGCCACCCGGGAGCAGGCCTAAGCCAGCAGGTCGTTATCTCCCAAGGGGTCCCAGACTGCGAGAGGGCACAGGCCGGGCTGAGGGATCCCCTCCCCACCCCACCCCCAGTGCACAAATTTTTGTGCAACGGGCCTCTAGTATATATCTAAAAGAAATATCAGCAACAATAGGTAATTCATATAATGCAACCATATGAAGTAGGTTATTTATTATCCCCACTGTGCAGACGAAGAATCTGAAGCACAGCCAGTAAGGGACATGGCCGAGTCAGGCTGTCGGGCTCCAGGTTCTGTGCTTATAGGCACTATCTACTCTGCTAATCATCCCACACACATTAGTCATCAGTCTAATTTTCAGCCAAATGTTGGAAGACAACTACCAGTTCCCCGGGACAAAATAATTGCTCAATAAATACTTTGGAATGAGATAAAGGTTCAACTAAAATGAGCACTTAAAAACAAACAACAACAAAAATTAAAAATAAAGTTCAAAGTTAATAGAAGAAATAAGGCAAATACTCCAGAAGAAGTCAACATAAGTCCAATGAAATGCCCAAAGATGCGCCACATGAGAACTGGAGACTGATGGTGGAATGAGGGAAGAGTAAAGGTGAAGCGGACCCAGGCTCCACATTCGAACCAAGCACCCTCATCCAGGTCCCAAGGAAAGAGCGAGCTTAAGGGTCTGCTGAAAAATGTCACTTGCCAGTGACATAAAAGCCCCCACCCACAAACAGAGATGCTGCAAGGCCCATACCTTTCAAACAGAGAGCCCAACTACAGCCTTCTCCCTGCCTAGAGCACACACAGACATTCCCCTGAAAACAGATGTCAGTCACTCCACAGAGCCCAGCCCGGTCAGGAACTCAGGTCGGGTTCAACATGACTGGTGCCAACATGAAGACACCATCAGATGCTCCTCGCCTTGACCCACCGAAAAACTGACAGACTCATCTAGATGCCAGCATGGCTGGAAGCACTCAGGAACCTCAAGGACATGGGCAGATGGTCTCCATGTGGTCATCTGAGCAGTAGGCTGGCCCAGCAAGACACCTGCCGAGAAAACTGGCAGTCTCAAAGGATGGCCAGCTTCCCATAACTGTGCCCATCACACCCATTATGAACCTTGTCCTTCGCTGTTTGGAAGTGATATAGATTTCAGAAACGTCAAAATTCTTAGAGAAGTATGGTGATAAAATAAATAGTCTGTTTGCTTTCTGTATTGACATACCCGATTTCAGACTGTCAAAGTGCTTTGGGTTATAATAGGAAATGTACCAAGTTAGCTTCGCTTGTTTTGACAACCATAAAAAAGGTTTATCAGTTATGTGTACCCGTTAAAGTGTCGAGGTTTCAAAGCAAAAATTGGTTCAAGCCAATTTCTAATATTATTAATGTTTTCATAATAAACAAACATAACTTTCAGATAGTTCTCACTGCCTTAGTGACAGAGGGCTTTGGAAATCTTTGGCAGTCCACCTGCCATAAATTTATGTTACTTTTATGCAACAAATACATCAATAAAAACTAGAGCAAAGTTAACTTAATTTCTAAAACAAACCAAAGAAAAAGTGACACATGACTTAAAATACTGTCATTGTGATTTCAAACCCCTGAACTTAAGGATTTCTTTTCATTTCTCTCTCCTGACTTTTCAAACACATGCTTTTTTCATTCTTGTCTTAATTGCTTCAAATATATAAAATTCCCACTATTTTCTCTGAAAGCTCCTACAAAGCCATTTGCAGATTTCTCACTCTGTCTAACATTCTTTTCGGCTGCATTACTCTTAGGGGACACTGTGTTCACATCTGTGCAGCGCACAAGGTCTGGCTTTGCCTCCTGTGCACAACTTACTCTAGGACAAGTGGTTACTAGCAAATCTTCATGCCAGTAAATCATTAAATGAAAAGATTAAAGAGAAAGAAAAGAAAGACAGGAGAAGGGCGGGGAGGGGACAAAGGCCAAATGGTGAAGTAGTCCAGGTATTTTTTTAAAAAATGGAAATGATTCAGAATTTCCCATTGATAGAGTTGAATCTGGTTGCCTCTGTCTTCTCATTTGTCTTGAAGTTCCATGAGAAATATTCTGTGTAGGGATTTTAATGTACTACTGAGAATTGGTGGTTCAGATTCAACTTCCATGAACTGAGTAGACTGACCAGCATTATTCAGTCACCTCCAGGACAACCTTGCAAAGATGCAACAAATGAAAATAAATTTCTAATGTACAAATAAGGATCCTAGAAGGAGGTGAAACTTGCCTATAGTCTTACAACTAATAATTAATAGAGCTGAGAACCGAACCCTTTGCCGCCTCTTGCTGAAACAATCTAATCCCAAATTACAATTACTCCATAGCCAAGAGGGGACTCTTGCCACCAAAGGTCTGCTTTCCAGCTCCATGTGAGCTGTGTCCCTCAGCCAAAGAAATATGACATGATAGACAAATGCCAAATCACGAAGGGCAGTGCGCTGATTGCTGCTGTGCCTTCAACACTGGGGAGCAGACATTCCTGTGAAGGGCAGCCTCTGCTGAGCAAATGCTGGGCAACTACAGACGGTGCAGCAGATGTGGAGAAGGCTGTCGGAGAGACGTAACAAAAGGGGCGATTCACCAGGCACCAAGGATCCAGAAAGGAACGCTGATGGCATTTTTTTAAAATGGTGTTTATGTTTTAAGCTTGATGTCTGTGAAGCCAATGCACAAACACAGGAATATTGGGCTCAAGGTGCAAGGAGTGCGTTTTCACATACAAGTATAAAACACTTTGTTTTATAGCCTAAAACTAAATACAACTAGTCTTTAAAAGATTAGCAATGAAATATTTTGTAAGTTAAATTATGTCTAAATGTTTCCTTGATAAGTGTATATGTATGTTTACACCTCTCCTTGTCATATTATGGAGAATACCCCAAAAATGTATTTTCATTATGACATTACTTTGTACACAGCTAGATATTTACACTGTTATCCTAAAACTCTGCCATACCCTTCTTCAGCAAAGGAGCAAATTTAATTAATTTTAATTTAGATTCCTCTTCTATCAGATCTGACTAGACCTCTACTGAAGCAAGAGGGAGACAAGAACTGAAAAATTCGACTTTTCCTTCAGGAACCAGACCCTCACCCATCACCTCAAGTGACAATTAACAGTTTCTGCAACACATTATATGAGAAGAAATAATAAGGCAAAGAAATCGAGGGCAGGCTTTTCCCTTCACAATCCTGTCTGAAGCTTAAAAGAAAGTCTGAACACTAATGAATTCTGAATTTGTGTCAGCTCAATAGAGAGCAAAGTCTTTTATCTTCACCTGGAATAGGAATGAAAGAAGAAAAGCCCAACAGTTCATCCACTTCCCCTAAAATATACTCTGCTTCAGTCCTATTCTTCACTGAATGAGCCTGGAGTCCATTAAAGCTGGAACAGGTCTTAAAAATGGCCTTACTTTAAAAGGAAGCATGTCCGAGCCCAGAGAAGTTAAGCAACTTGCTGAAAGTCACAAAGCCATTATTTAGAACCAGCATCCCAGGCCTTTCGTCACCACTACTCCAATTAAGGGGGAAACAAAGTATAGGCTTTACTCCTAATAGTATAGAGTGTTTGCCTAATTTTTTTTCTCCAAGTGCTTATGACATTCTAAATCAACATATGAAATATGTGTAAACTAGAAGTAGGCATTAATGGGCTCAGAAAGAAGTGATCAAAGGGAACCCCACTTTCACATAATCCTTCCTGCATCGATAGACAGAAATTTTCACACATATTCACATGCCGCCAAAATGGGAGCCTAGTAAGACCCAACTATGCCATCTCACATGGACTCCGCAAAAGGAACTCAACAAAATACTCTGCAACAGAGGTCAGATGAAAGAAAGTCCTAGGCCCAAAGATTAAAACAAAGTACAGGCGAATCAAAACCCAAGAGAGCAGGCTTAATGCTTCACAGGGCCATTCACAGACAAGCTTAAAGAAGAAACAGGTTATCAGAAGAAATAGTTTTGCAAAGTACTGTGATATCATAAGAAAAACAGCTCGTTCCCAACTCAGTGCATCTGCTCTGACAGCTTTTGCCTTGGCCTGGCAGAGGTTGAGTGTCTACACGGGGAACATGAAGATAACCTACAACGGCTACACATCCCCATCCAGTTGCCAAAGGTCACTGAGGATTGAGCATTTTGCTTCAGTGCCTCCGCTAATGCAAAGACATGCCCATCTGCTTACTGTTACACAACTTCAGGAGGATTGGATTTGACTTATCGAGGGATGTCGGACTCGCTTTGTCAGAACTTAGTGACTATTAGCACAAGGCTGAGTGGCCACGGTAGCAATGAATTTTTAAAAATTATTTGCTTTTAGGATGCCTGGGGAAAGAGGATGTGACTAACAAGATGGCGGTAACTATTCTTGGACAACATTCTACTCTGAGAACATAAAAGCCAAACTGTGGAGCACTGAGAAATTAAATTCATGGCCTGGAAAACAAGCCAAGATTAAAAAATGTCATGTTGATACAGTAGGTGCTCTTGAGAGTAGAGGGAAAGATGTCAGAAATGGAATTGATTGCATTTTCATAGCAATGTTGTGTGATGGAAGTGGAGAAGGGTCAAGTGTATCGACATCCTTTAGTGCTTTTGGGGAACATACCATATCTTTCATCAAAATTCAATACAATCTACAAATCCACCATCAAACAGCCCAAAGTTTTCAGTCACTAGGGCTAACCAGACTCTCCCCATAGAAGGCTGAGCAAGATCAGCTAAGTCCTACGACTACCTTTGGGGCCACCAGGAGGAGCTATTAACAGCATCGTGGCTTTCAACTGATGGACAACTTGGAAAGACAAGACCATGATGTTCCCTCCTTTGATGAAGCTTGAAAACCTACTATCTATGCCTGAGCAAACACCCTTGCCAGTTCTCACAGATCCTAATAGGAGTTAACATTTCTCCTCGAGTGTCCATAAATAAATACATGAACGAGCTTGCTATTTGAGGCCACCAGACTTCCTATACACTGACTTTCAATTCATCCTAACAAGACTGAAATTTGGATAAATTCCTGAGTGAATACCCAAGGGCCCATAACAGTCTGCACAGTCCTCAGGGGTGAGTAATATCCTCACACATGATCCCTTAAAATAACATTTTCTGTCCAGACTCATGGGCTGGAAGCAGATTTGTTCATGAGCCCAGGTTTGGGGGCTCACTGATTAACCTCACAGCTTGTTGGCCACTTACGGGGATGTCCTGTCCCTTGTCATACAGAAACGTGTGGTGCAGTGGCACAGAGAGCACAGAAATCCTATTTGGAAAATATCCACAAGGCAAGAGAGAGGGAAGACCCAGGGCTTTCCCAAGATAAGAGGGGAGAATGCCAAGAGACAAAGAGGGAGAAAACTGGGTAGAAAAGTGGGGCTGAGTCGCTACTTCTCTTTTCACAACAGTGCAAAAAGACGCTAAGACGCCCCCCTGACCTGGGGGGAGAGTGGGCTGCCCTTTGATGTTGAGGCAACTGTCTGTAATGCTGATGACAGTTCTCTCTGGCCCTGTTTGCCCACAACAGGGGCTCATCCTCTGACCCCATCCTCACCTCTGGGCTGACCTTCTGTTGAGTCTTCAGACTGCAGGAAGAGGTTCATCTGAAGGTCAGGAAGATGGTGGCCCTCACACCCACCCAGAAACCTGAGCCTTCCTACTGGGAGAGGGCCCTCCGTCCCTTTCTTTCAAGGGTCTGAAAGACAATTCCAAATCTGTTTTCTCTTTTGTCTTCAAAATCACCAATATTATCACAACAGAGAGGTGTTGTGATCTGTTCCAAGGTCAGAGTCAGGACTCAAACTAGGGTTTCAATTCTAAGTGTAGGGGGCTAAATTGTTCAACTCTGCTATCTCCCAAACTTACAATGAATGGGGGGGGGGGGGATTTGTAACTTTATGAGGGGGAAAAAAAAGTAGTTGTGTTAGATAGGACCAAGCCTTCTTTCAGAAAAGAAACTGTCACTGGGAGATCGGAAGCTTTCAGCCACCAAGAACCTCTGTTTCTACATCTGTAAAATGGGGATGTGCCCACCACCCAGTGAGACACACGCCCAGGGAATACCTGCTACTACCCCTTACATGTGTTAGGCGCTCAGTAAATCTCAGTTACCTCCTCCTTCCCCAGACAAAATACTTTGTTTCCAACACCGGAGGTGAATGCCTTCTCTTTCTTAATTGTCAGATTTGCCGTGAGGTAACTGGCAGCTCCCTTTGGTTTCAGGATTGCTCTGGATGTTTTGTACAGGGAGGCTCCCGAGTCCTTGCTGGGCTTGATGGCCAGATAATGAGACTGTATTTTGGCTCACATTCCCTAAGTAGACCAGGACCAACCAAGACCCCCATAGTCACATATCTGTATAGGTAGAACAGCAGAAAACCTGACTGTGAATAATCAATTTCCTATAAGAGGCCCTGCCCAGTCTCTACTTAGAGAGACCAAATAGGACACAGGTAAAGATATTTTTCCTTGATTCTCAGGCAGGTAACACGGATCCATCTACTAGCCTGAGTTAGTTGTAAGGAAATACACAGCATCCTAGCAAGAGGTGATCTGGTAGAGTGGGAAGCATCAAATTTCAGAGACAGGAAGCCTTGATCAAAACCCCAGCTCTGCCCCTTACCATGATTGTGGAGCAAGTTCTCTAATGCTGGGCCTTAGTTTCCTCATCTGTTAAATGAGGAGAACAATATCTGCCTAATGAGATGGTTGTGAAGACTGAGTTCATGTAAAGCCTGATATAAAAGTTATGAGAAAACCAAAGTATCACAGCCTGAACATAAGCAGGCTCCTTCGTACCTCTAAAGCCCAGTTGCTGGGTAACCCAGAGGGACCTCAAGCTCCCTGTCTGAGAAGTCTAACATTTGGAGGTGGGTAGAAGGTATCCTTTCAACAGCCTATCTTCAGACAAAAAATATCTGTGATCCCTAGGACTTACCCTCATTTTCCTGGATCTGTGGCTTAGTGAGGGGTGGGGGGCGGGTAGTGGCAGAAACTGGTGGGTTTAGGGGTGAGAGAGAGAGGTCAGTGGAGAATTAGAGACTGGTCATCTTGCTCCCTAAGTCTTTGATCTTGGGTCCATAAGATAACTCACTATCCTTATAAATCTTCCACTTATGCTTAAACTACCTCAAATTAGTTGCTGTTTTCATGCAATCCAAGAGTCTTGACCAAGATACAAATCCATGACTCAAGACTATATGAGGACCTCAAAACTGTCTTGTCTACGCATCCTCCTACCAGCCTTCTGCTTTGTCGAGTCAGAAAAACAGTGGGAGGGCCAGGAACCACTGGGCTCGGTCAACTCTTTCTGCAAGAAAATGCCTCCCTGCCTCCCCTAACTTTCCACAGTCATCTCAGCCTGTTCTCTGAGACAAGTCTCATTCCCTGTGCGTGCACACAGGCACATACCCACATACACACACACACACACACACACACACACACACACCACTTCTGTCTTGGCTAATTATGCAAACAGCCAACAGCAACTTGCTGGCGTTAGAAGCACGAAGTTGGCACTTCTTTCATGCCTGGTGCTTGGCCTGTGTGAGCCCTCATGGTCTCCTTCATGGAACTGGAAACCACCCATAATTACCTCCATCACAGCCAAAGACTTAGCAACAATAGAGCATTAAGTCTTCAGGGTCTTTTAACAAAAAATTGGACACGGTTGCAAGCACTCCAGCTCCAAGTTGCACTTTGTGCAGCCTGCCTCAGGACACAGTTTCTATGACTTGTTGCAGCTCGTGAAGAAGGGTGAGGAGAGGAGACAAGAGAGGCCCCAGGAAAGCGTGGCAATGAGGACAGGGGAGATTCCGGAGAAAAGAGGCGTTGGGCTAACTCCATCTCCCTAATCGGCATGGGGACTGCCAGCCAAGTTTGCTCTCAGAGCTGTGAGAAGGACCAATTAATTTATCAATCTGCACCTCTTTCTGCCATAACATATTTCCCTCTTGCCAACAAAAAATGTGTCCATTATCAGGCAGGTCCCTGTCCTCCTGAGCAGCCCATGCGGCTGTATAATTACACTTCTTTCCTTGACAACTTGCATGATTGTTTTCCTAACAGTATATTACTTCGTTAGTACTTTCCAATATACGTTATTTTTAAACTGTCACTTTTGCCCAACTCATCCCAATTCGCACTCGTCTGTTTATCATAACAATCATTAATAACTGTCAGTCCACGCCATCAATGTAACGAACTCACTCCCTCATTAGCATGTTCTAGCATTTGTTCCGTAGAGGGGGCTGATTATTTTTTACAACAGGCCAAGCCAATTACTTTAGTGAAATGGAATCACATTAATCAAAACTTAACAAGGTGGCAAATTTAAAGATATCAGATTGCAAAAGACAGCATAACTAATATGTCAGTGTCAGGGGTAGCGTGTAGGTATGCAGCAGCTGTACTAAATATATCTCTTCGTAGAGGCCACATGAATTTTGACGTTTCATATGATCTGACAACTACCAAAGTGATATTATAGAAGGCAAGAGCCCGGTGCTGCGCGGCTCACGATGACTTTTGTAGATTCTGGCAAGGGCAGTGTGAGCAGAGAGGGAGGCGGGCTAGGGGAGGAGGAAATGGTGGCCGTGCCTATCCAGGCTGGCAGACAGTGGTGGATCATGCCTCTCTGTGCCAAGGCATTTTCTTTTACACTTTAAATGATGATAGTCATCCATCACCATCTGACAACTGCATCAAAACCAGCTGCAAAACATGCAAAGCCCAGCAGTCTAAAATATGCTGACACAACCAACACAAAAACAGATTTAAATTTATTTATTTATTTATTTACATATATATTCCATAGGGAAAGGATGTGGGGGAGGGGAGGAGATCAAGAAGGAATGGGGGGGGGGGTGAGGGTGGACTAAAAATGTTTAGTAATGGAGATGAGTAAAGAAAACACCAGGGCAATGAAGGAGAGGGAAGAAAAATGAGAAGGGAGATGAAAGAAAACAAAAGAATGAAAAGGAGACAGAAAGACAAAGAAAAGGGGAAAGCGATGAATGGAAGGGGAGGGCAGGGGAGAGTGGGAAGAAAAGAGAGAATAAATACAAGCTGCTATCCATACTGGGAAGGAAGGCAGAGCTGAGACTCTCTTACAAGGAGCTGATTCTACCATAGCAGTATTTCTCCAGTTCAGCCTCGTCTGTTTTACTGTCCAGTGCTTTGGTCTAAGCCTTTTTTACATCCTTCCAGGGGAAGACACTGAGTTCCATGCAGGTCTCTCCTGCCTCCTCCCACCCCCTCAATCAAGCTCTGCCACTGTCATTCCCCAGCCCATGCCTCTTTGTGAGACACAGGACCAAGTCCACTTAGGGACCTTCACCTCCTGGCTGCCCAAAGCTCAGTATACCGGGGTGGACAAAAGTAGGTTTACAGTTGCTCATATGGAAAAAGAAATGCAAGTTATTGATTATTACAAGTTTTATTAACTGTGTTTTGTGTACTCACAGCTAAAAACCTACTTTTGCCAACCCTGTACCTTCCTCCTACCAATGCCCCCTCCTCTCTGGCCTCTTCTACCACTGAGAAGGTAGTTCAAATCTCTGCCCTGACATTTAT
The DNA here is from genome assembly GCF_963259705.1 of Myotis daubentonii. Classification (NCBI taxonomy): domain Eukaryota; kingdom Metazoa; phylum Chordata; class Mammalia; order Chiroptera; family Vespertilionidae; genus Myotis; species Myotis daubentonii. The sequence continues at coordinate 17,944,027 of NC_081852.1, forward strand.
TAACTGCATGACCCCAGGTAAATTATTTGACCTCTCTGAGCCTCCATTTCCTTACCTATAACAATGGGGATAATATGCTTTCATCTCAAGATTTATCATTAACAGTCAAATAAAAACACACAAAAAGCAACTAGAAAGATGATTGAGGCATAAGTGGATACCACTCTTTAGATTGGTCCTTGGGATAGAGACTTTGTGTTGATTCATCTTTTCAGTGAGTACAAAGCAAGCAAGCCATGGAATTATGTGAAACTGAACTGGGAAGAGCCCTTATTTGCAGTTCTCATTTATGAGGTTTACATCCTGCCACCTATTTAATAATCTGGGGAGCTAGGAGGTCACATGCAGAGGACAGAAGATGGCCAACATGATTTGCAGGTCTTTTAGGGGTGAGCCAGCTTGGAAACGCACCATAGTCCAGTATGATCCATCTAGATGGCTCCTTCTCTGAACCCACAACCCAAGTGGCCCAGCCACCCGACTGTTATTGTATTTAATGGAGCCTGTTTATTTATTTACTCACTCTGAGGAAGCCCAGAGCCAGGTACAACAGGCTGGCAAAGGCTCCGTTGTACAATGTGACTCGATTCAGTTATATCACACAGTTCATGAAATTGTGCTATGATTCATTTTTACAATTTAAATAGCTATTTGGTTGGGTTGCCAGGTTGAACGTGATGAATGTGTATGATAAAACAGAACAAAGAGAGGGCCACTGCTTGTAAACTGATACATTAGTCACTGCATTAACTCCTTCCCTTCTTAATTGTGATGCCTTCTGGGGGGCAGCTGTCCATGGTCACCCTCCTTCAGATCTCATGCCGGGTATCAGATCTGTACACTGCCAGAGGTGACCACGGACCTTCTCTGCAGCAAAGAAAATCTTTCTCCAGAAGTTCACCATCCTCTCTATTTCACTCCCTGTGTTGGGATAAGAGGATGAGCCACAAGTGTTCATGGACTGTACTTCAAAATCCAATCACTGCCCAGATCCCCAACTACATTCCAGTCCTAAATCCTATGTGTCAAACACTTAATTCATTTCCAAATTAACATTCATGATGAACCTGGTGAGGTATCAGGATGCCACCTAGTTATTCTCAAGTCAAGAGAAATAAAGCTGGACTAAAAGGAATCACTGTAACATAAAATTCAATTGAAATAACTTAGGGGGGGAACCACAACCTGAATAACCCTCATATCAGTGTCTTTCATGCTGCATAAGAGATTATTTTAGATTGTACTCAGGCACCAATCTATGCAAATATATCCTAAAGTAGACTCTCTAATAAAGCCAATCATCACTTTGTAAATTACCACTTTTTAAAGAAAATTGGATTTTCATTTTAAAGAATCACATCATTTTAACCTTGGAAGAGGCCTTAGCAAGTAATTTAGCCCTGCTCCATTTTTAGTCGTTCACAGAAAAGAACCAGGGTGTGGCATATGTTCCGAAGATGGCTACAACATCTCCCCCAACATGCTCCTGTAGAATGTGACCTTGCTGTTTGCCCATCAAACAGTAGACAACTTCCCTTCCCTGCATCTGGGCAAGCTTCCGTCCCTTTCACAGAGAGCATGGAAGTTACAGTGCGGGACTTCCGAGGGAAGGTCGTAAATGTGACCTTCTCGTGGCTGAAACACTTATGCTCAGGGCCTTAAGCCATCATGTAAGAAACCCAACTACCCCCCGTGACAACCATACTGTGAGGAAGCCAAGCCACACGGAAAAGCACGTACGAGGGCTCCAGGCAGCAGTTCCTGTCTTCAACTCACCGTAGCCCAGGTACCAGACGTGTGTGAGTGAACTTGCAGAGGATTCCAGCCCCCAGCCTGTGAGTCTTTCCAGTGGATACTCCAGTCTTGTGGACCACAGACAACTTGCTCCACTGTGTCCTGTCTGAACTCCCAACCCATAGACTCCCTGCACATAATGAAATAGCTGTTCTAAATCTCTAGGTTTTAAGATAATACAGCGACAAATAAGAGAAACACTGGTAAACCCAGGGAAGCAAGGGCCAAGTCAGAACCAACCCGGACTGCTGGCTCCAGGTTTAGACTGTTTTTCCTTTCCCACTCTTCTTCTGAGACTTTCCATAAAGCAAGGTATACCTGTGCCACCCATACCAACTTACTATACCAGTAAATAAGGTAAGAACTGAGAAGAGTTTAGCCAAAACCTCATCATCTGCACAGGAGATAAACAGAGGTTTCCACTGCCCTTGAGACAACTCAAATCTCCCAAAGGACCAGCCTATGGAAAACGTATATTAATCAGGAACAGCAAAAGCTGGGTATGTGGGCATCAAAATAGAAAAAAATATATGTACTGTTCAGCAGTCACTGACGTTCACTGGCCCAGTGATTTGTTCCCAAATATAAAATTCCCTGAAAGGCAATCCTGCCCCAAATGGAGGCCCCTATATCACATCTCCCACAAATTCCATTTATTTCCAGCTTGGAGAGTTAACAACCCCCAACCTCATCCTCTGGCCATTTGGGTCAGTGACTCAAGTCTGGATACTCAGGATGAATCCCATAGGGAAATGTCTAGGCCAGTGGTGGGCAAACTTTTTGTAAGTGCGTGCCAAAACCAACAAAATCCCTGACTCAAAATTCTTCTGCGTGCCAACCCTAATTTTTTGAGAACATGTTACGCCTACTTGATATCTCTTAAGGTGTACGTATGTGAAGAACCTTGAAGAAATAATAAAATTCATTCGAGTAACAAAAACACAGTGTATGATGATGAAGAATACATTTATTTTTTAACGTATACATGTACACTGATAGTCCGACAGAAAACTTTATGACTCCGTTTGATATTATCAGTAGGACTTTTGCTGCTGCATCACTGATGACAGAGATTTTACATCAGGTTTATATTTCGTGACCTTCAGAGATATGCACGAGCTACTACTTTCATCCGTCAGGCTACTCCTATTATGAGACTTAACAAAATTCATCACTGAGAACAAAGATTCAGAAACGTATGTGGATGAAACCAAAACACTGGTCGGATCTAGGAAGGCAGGGAGAGTTAAGGCAGAGGCATAGAAATTGCTCTTCCCCGCTCTCATCAATCCATGTCTATGGTCTTTAAGATAACTTGTTATGTAAAATTATTTATTTATCTAAGATGCACCTACACTGAATTTATCTGAAAAATAAAAAAGTCGATATTAAGAAAAAATTGTAAATGGAAGATTATAAGAGAGGGTTTTGCGTGCCAGCAAAAGTTACTGGCGTGCCATGTTTGGCATGCATGCCAGGGGTTGCCCACCCCTGGTCTAGGCTGAGCAAATGGCATTTGAGACTAAGTTTCAAACAGATAGAGATGATGACATTACAGCTGAGTCTTATTCTTTTCAGGCCTTCCCACATGCCCCTCCACATGGTCGCACATTTTCAGATTCAGCCTCTTCCCATGAATGATCTGCCAAGAATCTCAGTTTCTTCACTAGCTTCTCAGGCAAGAAAACCCAGGGCAGTGGTCTTTCAACAAGAGAGGCTTTTGAATCAGCTCCTCCTTGGAGGATAAGGAACATCCTCTCCTCCAAGCTTGAGAAATGATGAATGCAATATACTTCCTCCCCAAATTTGCCGTGACACTCTCCTGGGTCCAAAATTAAACCTCCTGATCTCACAAAAGAGATGAATGTGATTTTTGTAGATTGACTTAAATGAAGTCTTACAAAGTCATAAAAATTAAATCACACATTCATGTTATGAATTGTTTTTTTATGAAAGGAAAACACCAACTTTAAAATAAACTTTCTATAAGCTTAAAAATAACTTTAAAAACTTAACTTTAATAATATATGTATGTATATATTATATACTTGTAGATACACAAATTAATACATGATTTGCATTTTCAAAATCAAGACCATCCTAAGCAGTCTGAGATGAAAGCGAACCACACAGATCTTCTCCAGCAGCTCAGAGAACTGAAGGCTTTGCCCCACCCTCTAACCAAAACTCTAAAACTTCATTTGTCTTTCTCTCTTTAGCCCCCGCCCCAACGGCACACTGACACTTTCTCCTCCTTTAGACAATTCACCTCCTTTTTCTCAACCTTTTCAATTGTAACACATTCCATCCTAGTTCACAGAGCTTAGCAGGAACTCACCCAGGTCTCTAATTCTCAATAAATTGGTCTTTTCACCCTGACTTCCTTGATGACTTTACTGTATGCATTCTGCGGCCTCGCATCTTCCCCCTTCAGGCCCTTATAATGGCTGCAGTGCAGTAAAGGCCAGGCGATGCTGAGCCCCGAAGAAAAAACTTCCATCAGTGCAAATGGCCCAGGCCCCAAATGAAGAACCCCCACTCGCACTCTCAAGCGCCAAACTGGCCAAGGAAAAAAGACAAAAAATATCCCTAAAAGATTAAAAACAACAACAACAAAAGCTTCCCTTTGAACTCAATGCATGAAGTCACTTGAGGACAGAGCATGCAGCTCTGCTCTCCCCAACGTTCTCACCTTGCGCCAGACGTTCCCAGGCCCGGCCATGTGCTAACAGAGAGGCTGCAGATGTGAGGGGGCCTCTCCTTTACGTCCCTCTCTGATTTATTCTCCCCCTGCACATCACTTGGGTATGACAACAATGCATAATTCGATTACACGTGATATGTAAAGTCATTGCAGCTGTTCAGAAATATTCAGAGCAAGAGAACTTCAGACCCATGTTCAGCCACAGCGTCGCAGACACGCACGCACACAGTCCGAGTCTGTGGTGTCTCCTAAAAATCTCACAGGGAGACAAGAAGAGGTAAAGCTCTTCTTTCTGACTAGCTACTCCAGCATTCCCTGCCTGTGTGCCGTGTCCGTAAGCACAGGAGTAAGAGCAGCTCCTTAAAAAGAAAACATCCAGGGAAGATCTAATGGGGGCAAACAGCATTTTGGGGTAAAATGATGGCAGCGCAACAGAAAAATGCGAGTGTGTACCACTTCATTTTACTTTAAGAAGCTGCTGTGAAACCGGGTACCTTTAAGTCCCTTTTAAGCCCCACGTAAAAGTTTCTCTCCACCTGCTCGCTCTGTGGGCTCCATCCCGCGCCGAAGATGAATCCCCCAGGAGTTTTTTATTCCCTGTTCTGCCTATCTTTCATCTTCACCCCAGACTAAGCAGATGGATGTGAATTCAAAGTTTTCTGATCTTTAGCACAAGTTATGGAGGGTTATCGTTGGCTGTATATCTTTCCGCTGGCAGTGCTCCCTTGGTGATGAAGGATTAACCACCCCAGCTGTCTCTTCCCAGAATGATGCAGTGCCGTGCTCCTCAACACGACAGCATCGCTTAATCTTAATGTCCGCTCTCCGAGCGCAGCCGCGCAGGACAAAGCCAATCAACATCAGATGCCACCAAGATGGACCTACTGCTTGGCCCTGGAGTCTCTCACCCTCTCACTCCTATTAATCAACATCATCCAACCCAATCCCAGAGTTCACTTCTCTCAAACCACAGTTAAACTAAGCTGGGGTCCATGTTAACCATCTGAAGCACGTGGGGCAGGAGGGGTGGTGGGCGACGATCCCGCGTCAGGAGCTCCACAGGCCAAGCCATGTCGCTGAGACAGTCCTTCCCTCTGCCCAGCTTCTCTCCACGCCAGCACCGGTTCTGGAGCACTCTTCCCACGCCTAAATTGACCCATATTCACATAATAGATTACCTTGAATGAAACCTACCTGTCTTTCAGAAACCCCAAAAGAGTCTGGAGAAAGATGTGTGTTCATTCACAATCGAACTGTATTAGGTACCCTTCCCGGCTCATCTCCACCCTGGCCAGCAGCTGGGACCATCACCTTTGACTTCTTATCGCACAAGAACACTCAGTCTCACCACAGATGGTACAAATGGAAACCCTGACCCTACCACCCAAAAACGCCCTGCTTGTGCAGCTGATACATCCACAAATATATTTAATCCTTATGTCTTCTCTCCTCCCGCCTTCGTCTTTATGTACCACAGGTGGAGAAAGCAAAATGGTTCTCTCATCCTTTTCCCAGCTCCAGACAATTACAGTAATGTACACACCTCCCTTTTCTTTCTTAAGGAAGGGAACAAAAAAGTCAGCCCAGATCTCAAAGGCAAACGTAATAAAACAGTAAATTATTGCTAGAGTTTACTAAACAAATGCAACCTAGTTAAATTTGGAAAAATCTTCACTTTTGCTTACATTTGCAATTTTACTGCTGAACTACTGGTATTTCTTACTTATGCAACATTAAAATGTATAAGAAATCCTCTTGTGTGCTATATCCAGCATCTACTCTTGATTTATAATACCCAATTTAGGGGGGGAAAAAACACAACTAAACCTGATTTAAATCACAGATTACTCTGTAAAACACAAGCAAGGAACTATTCCAAATCCTAAATGTAATTTAAACATATTTATATTTTACAGTGATATATTTTCCCCATTCCTTGTCTTACGACTGTAAACTTTCTGTAATTATATAAGCAATTTCCCTAAGGTCACAACATTGATCATAGTTATAAATTGCTAAAGCACAGCACACAGTGAACAGTAAAATATGTGCTGGACATCATGGTTCCATCAAATCAGAATGGGGTGGGGAAGAAGGAAAGAAGACTAGGGATGGAGAAAGGGAGAGAAAGAAACAAACATTTTCAAAGAAATATTTACACAATGTCACATCCCCTTCCCCAAAGCCATTTGCAACACAGTTTTTGCAAATTGTCCCGAGTAGGGCTTGGCTTAATTTTTGCTGATATTCTTAACCCTTTGTGGATTACCCTGAAAGCCACTTGAGAAGGAATCTTGGCAAACAACATATAGCAGTCCATGAGTTAATGCACACACACATGCACACGAGAGAGAAATCCTACACAACTAAAACTGCTGTAACAAACAGTAGTTCTCAAACGATGTTCCGAGGAACCCTGGGATTACACAGCGGTATTTCCTGGGAAAAATAGGTGGGATTCGGGCTTCCCACTCATTCTCTAACCAGAGCAATTTCCCTTTGATCTGTTCCCTCTCCTGAGGCTCTATAGAAGAAATCTTACTTGCAAAACCAGTTTTAAAGGCTGTAACATGAAAAACAGGGTTTGGACACTACCACCCTGACGCTGCCCTAATGAAGTGTGGGATCCAGAAGTTACACGCGGGTCACCGGTTACCAGTTTTCTGGTGTTTTGGGGTAACTCTTCTCTTAATAAGCGAGGACATGGTGCTCTCTGCACACGATGCAAATGGGGTTGCTGTCAGGCGCCTCCAGCGTCCAGGGCTCCAGCCAGACGGGCTGACAGGCTGGTCACCCCTGATGGTTAACAATGCCACACTCCACTCCAAGCAACTGCCTATTAGGAAGACAGCTGAGGCCCAGAGGGGTGGGACAAATCAGTGTGTGGCAGGCTGTACCTTCTCCTCAATGTAAAATAAACTTAAAAAGACCTGTGTTCTCTGAAAGCTTAGGAACACAGTGGTTCGAGTTTTTCCTTCACAACATTTTCCGAGGAAGGCTAAACATACATCTCTCTGCCTAGGATCCCAGTGCAGCTCTGAGAAAAGTACAGAGCTATCAGTACATGTTATACCTGCTTCATGCTTTCCAGGAGAATGGCCATTCAGAGATTGCTCTCCTGAAGCAAATAATGTTCCCCATGTCCCTCTCTGCCCTGTACTCCTTCTGCTCCTTCTTCCTCTCCTCCTCTTTCCCTCTGTCTCCATTTTCCACTAATTTGCCACTAACAGTTCCCAAGTAAAGCATATCTGGCTTCCTACAACATGACAACTGTCTCTGACCGGAGGTCACGTTCACAATATTTAACTGATCTGACACTGGCATGGACCAACCAGAACAGAAGCCGGCTAAAAAGAAGTTAATAGCCATAGAAAAAAGTTGGACTGAATCAGTATGTCTCGATACCAAAGAAAGAGAAGCTATAGAGTTAACTTTGCAAGCTTCACAGTCAGAGTTCAAATCTCCACTAGACCAGTTTCCTCCTGTAGGACCTTCGAGCACTTCACTCAGAATCTGTCTCCTGTTAACAGGCCTAATAGTTCCCACCTGTGAAAAGCAAATGACTTGCTGCAAATAAAACTAAAATGTAGCATAGGTGCTCAACAGATTAATCAGACAGATCCTGCCTCTTCATTTAAGTGTTTCTAGTTGGTTAGCTGGGGGGTCATCACCCAGACACAGCAAGGCTAAGACTTTTATTAGATTTTTATCACTTAATCAATTTTTAAAATCACTATTGCAATTTTTAAAATTATACATGTAAATTTTTATCAGAGCAAAGCTTAATAAAGTTTATGGAAAATATTTTAAAGGCAATTAAAAATCACCTGTAATCCTCTTACTCAGATTATGATATTGTAATATTTTACTGAGAGTTTACTATATGCCAGCATTGTGCTAAGTGTTTTCATGTATTACCTATTTTAATTCTCACGATTCTTTGACATAGGTAACTGAGACTTACTTATTTGCTCAAGATCACACCATCACACCACTCCTGAGTGATGGCACCGGCATTTGAACCCAAGTCTTATTACTTCCCAGATATAATAAACATTCATATTTTGATATAGTTCCTTCAGCTCCTTTTCCTAAGCCTAGAAAGGAAGATAGGTATGTAGGTAGGCAAACAAAAAAATTCTTTGAATTATTTAAAATTTTACATAGGAATAATTAAGTATAAAAATAATTACATATTAATATATAATATATATAAATATGTAACATATATTAAAATGCATTTGGTTCAGGTACAAAATCTTCAGTCCTTGAGAACCCTGAATTTCTCAAATAAGATAGTTTCTATACAAGCAAATCTTATCTCAAGCACAGAGCTTTCTACTCCAGCTTCAACCATTGCAACTTTGGACATGGCTTCTTAGAAATGAGCAAACACAGGTTACAACACAAACTCACAACCACGATCCATGGGTTTATCAGAAAAAAACAGGGCAATGCAGGAACATTAAAGAAAAATAGAAAGGAAAAAACTTGAACTCGACAACATGCAGGGCTAGGACTTTCTATACAAATATTTTAATCAGAAAAATCAGCTTCAGGCATCCCACCCATTAAACATCAAGAATGGCCAACTTTCTGCTCACTGACACTGTAGAGAAGTTATTCTTCATCACTGCTCAGCAAAATCATATATGCTCACTGCTTAATCATCACTTGTACTTTTTCATTTCATTTTTCCAGCTTCCTTGCATTATTATAGTGTCACTAGATTTTAAGAGCTTGTTTATAACTAAAGAGGTTAACCATTTCTCATGCATTGCAAATGATATATATACCATGTTTTTTGTTACTATTTTACTCTGCTGTTTTACTTTTTGGTTGTATCAAACTTGTGCATTAAATATAATCATATTCTGTTTAAAAAAAAAAAAAAAAGAATGGCCAACTCTTCTAATCTTTCAAATCAAATGTCTCTTTTTTTTCACCAATTTCTATCATTGCAAAACTAGAAACATTCCATGTGAGGCTCATTCTTCATCTCTTTCCTTGTGGGTGCTGATGGTAGGATTGATCTTCGATAGAAATAAGGCTCTCCTGGCTGTTTTTCTTAAGATCAGAAACTTGAATTTTGTTCCAGCGGGGAGAGCAGATAGATTTAAACCTGAGACTTTGAAAACAGAATCTACGCAGCAAATGACAGCCTCAATTTTTCAGAAGTCATTAAATAGAGGGGAAGGTGGGAAACAAGGTTGAATCCAGCATGAAAGACCAAGTCCTGCTCTCAGACACTCAGGCACAATACCCAGGGCTCCAGTCCACCCTGGTCCCTAGCTGGCACTGAAGAAAGTGAAATAATCGTAACTGCTGGCAAAGAGCTTCCTAAAGACAGCTGAGAACCAGCCTGTCACTTACCAATTCCAAGTTTGCTACTACAACACAAAAGCTTTGTGCAGAAGTCATCAGAGCCTGTGTTTGCTCTGTCCCATTCCCTGAGAACCACCCCAAATTAGTCCCAATTCCTCAGAAACCCACCGCAAAGCAAGTCAACGACTTCTTGCATGTCTCCAAAGAGAGTGCCAAGGCATTTCATCCACCATGTGGAGTTGGGATGATGCTCTGTCCACAGGTTTTCAGTTTAGTGAATATGAACTACTTGAAAACGTGGCCATTGTCTTCATGTACTTGTGCCGTCTTCAGTAATATTTCATTGGCTTTTATGTAAGTCCTATATTATTTCTTACTAAATTAATTTGTAGGTATTCATTACTAATATTAGTTGCAAATGAGATCTCTTCTTTTCCCATTTTGCTGTCTGGGTTTTTCTATATATTTTTACTACTTTATATAACTCCAATAAATTTAATAGTTTTTTCAGTTCATTTTGTTGCGTTTTCCAGATTAGCAATCACTTCACTCAAAAATAATGCTACTTTTATCTCTTCCTTTTGGTTATTTATACCCGTTTTCCCTTTCTTATCTTACTGCATTAACGAAGGCAATGATAGCAAACTCAAAAGACCACAGGGCCAGGCAGATACCTCAGAGAGTGAACTAAGCCGGAAGAGTGCCTGGGTGACCTACAGAAAGTAGACATGCATCTAAAGGTGGCAGCTGGCGCTCTGTTCTGGCCAGCAATAAGGATTTTTTTGGTGAAACCTCCAGCCCTTTAAAGGTTCACAACTGAATTTTTAAATTATAAACATAGGGCTGGCCAAAATAGAATTCCTCCGAGGTGACTAACTAACTCTAGGGGAGATCTTCCAGAATTTGAGAAAGTGTTGCATTTAAATCATAATTCTCAGGGTTCTCAGGGAATGGGACAGTCTCATCTCAGCCCTGACTTTCTCAAATATTGGGCCACCAAAGAGAATGTTTGCTTTTGACTTGAGGTAAGAATCTCTATCAGGATAAGTGTCTATGCAATGGTAGTTTATTGTGAATATTTTGTAAGAAATGTATTTTTTATTCCATTAAGATGATTTGGTTTTCTCCTTTGACCCTATGTGATTAGATTAATAAATTTCTTAACATTGGAAAAGAAAAAAAAAGCAGAATCCTTAGAATATACTGTGGATGAATCCCCAGTACTTTTCAAAGAAAATATGTAAACAGATATTCCCTAATATTTTTAACTGTTTGGTTTTATTTTATTGGCTAGACCCTTAGCTGTGACTTGCTTTCTCACCCGTATTCCAGCAACTTATTCTAGTCTGTCAAAATCCCAGTCGTAAAACTGCTACTGACATCATGTTTAAAAAAATTACTCACAACTGGGTTAATCATCAATTCCGTCTACACATCTAGTTTTGAATTCCAAAGCAATTCCACACAACAATCCACATCTGTAGTCTTAAGTCCACTTTGCTACAGTTTCCCAAGTCCACTTTGATACAGTTCATTCTTTGGAAAGATGTTAGAATGACAAACTTTCTGGAAACAGGGTTTTGTTTTGTTTTGGTTTGGTTTGGTTTGGTGTGTTTTTTTTTGGGGTGGGGGGGAGGTTGGGGCGGGTGCAGTGTTAAATAAAAAAGATGTAACTGGCTTAAGACAGAAAAGACATTCAGTGCATGAACGTAAAAGCATCACTAAACTTGGCTTACAAAATTGTTAATTATGTACTTGACAGTGAAATATCACAAACAGCTGGGGCTAAAGAATACAAACCCACACAGGGAGTGGGTAGGAGTAGGAAAAACATACTCAGAGTCAGACAAACGCCATCAAAGAGGATGCTTCAACTCAAGCTCCTCTGGGGTAACAACTTCTGCTCCCACATAGTGGGTCCCCTACCTCAACCAAAATTCACAAGAGTGAATTTCCCCAACCTCCCCCCCCCCCTCCTATTCCCAAGCTTCTAAGCACAGGCTCTAAATTGGAAAGTCTTTGCCCCTATTTAGAAAGCTGGGCCATTATGTTTGTGGCCACCAGAGAGAAAGAGCCAGGCCAGAATCTAAAAGAATGTGTGGACTGAGGCTGTGAAAAGAAAAGGCATCATGTTGAGAAGTTTGGTCTTAATTTTTTCAAAATACATAAATAGTCTCAATGCTCCAGAGACCCTCCCAGAGCCTGACATCCCATCTCCTCGCAAACACATGCTCAAGTGCTCATCACATCTTCTGCCAGGAATCCTCTCTCCTGGGACTCCTCCCCCAAACCACAGGGAGGAGGCACAGGCAGAAACACTCACATGGAGTGCTTCCCAATAGTCTTACCAGCAGAGTCAATGACAAGGCAAAGCCCAAATCCGACATCTTGGGGAGAGAGGGGTGAGGAGAATGGCTGCCTGACCCTGTGACACCAGGAGGAAAGATTCTTGGCAACAACAACAAAAAATCTTACTCCTTAGGGACCCCTTCAGCAGGCTCTCCCTACGACTTCAATAAAGGCAACATGGTTCCCTCCCCACAAGACATACCTGATGGCAAAAAGAGAGAGAGAGAAGAAAGAAAAATCTAATCTTTCTTAAATTCCACAGTACATTTTAACACTTGAATGAGAGTTGGAAGGGTGTAAGCTTAGACTGAATATTAAATATCTGTATAAATGCCAGACTTTCTAATAAGTCTAAGAGTTTATGAGTAAAGCCATCCCTAATAACTCGATCTTGGCCAGCTTACAACAGTAAAAGTCCAAAGGTTAGAGCCTTCTAGAAAAATAATAGCCTGAGTTTCCTCTTCTTTTTAGACAGGATCATGAAACATCCTTATTTGTCTGCTTTCAAGTATTTTTAGAAAATGCTGAGAACAACCAGATTGTGATTTAAGCTTCTCTGAGAAGTAAAGACCACCAAGTGACAACCCAATTCCCTCCCCTAATAACCTTCTCCAACGATTTCCACATCTTGGACAAAGGCTGGCGGTTCATATTCCCTCTGACTGTATCTCAAGCTATCTCTATGTGTAAACAGCACCAGAGGGCCTAACCGCCAGGAGGTGTCAAGGTCATTCAGCTCTAGGATACTGACCACTACTGGGAGGCAGAAGAGCAGAAGTGTAAAGGTTGCTGTGGACAGCAAAGGTCTTGGAATATTAGGGGCCCATAAAATCATAGGCGAAGTGTTCATACACGGGAAAAAAATACGTTATAACAACCAATTCTGATTTTTAAAACCAAAATCATCATCCCAGGCACCTACAAGCAATGTGTCCAGACGCCAGAATACGGGGAATCAGTTTAGGGTGGGTCGATGGAAACCACTTTACCCTCCAGAAGACCATGGCAAAAACCGCATCAATGCCAGTCGGAGGAGATCACTCTGTTTTGCAAAATATAAAACTGTTTCCTTGCAAATCTATGGAAACAATGTCACAGGGGCCAAAGGCTGTCACTTTGAGTCAAAGAAGGCCCATTTCAGTGTGGCGCTGATGGCCAGCGATGTCAAGGCGAATTACACCCCCACTCGCTGAGAGAGAAATCAAAGTCAGGAAGGGAGCATCCAGCTGCAGACACACCCACAGGAGTTCGGAGCGCCAGCTCTCCTTCCAAGCCATGCTAATCTATCACAGGCTCAAACAAAGGATGTGTTTCTTCCCATCAAGAGATGGAAAGGACTAATGACAGGATGGTCCGGAGGGAGACGTAGAGAACTGTTCTCAAGGCCAAGGCTCCCCTCTTGCCACATGTGGGAAGGGAGGGAGGGGTGCCACAAGCCTCGCTGACTGGTAGAACCTGAATAGGACAGGGGAGTAATAAGCAGAAACTGGAAGGGGGAGGGGCATCCAAAGGAAGAACTGAAGTTCTTTCTCCAGGTTGTACTGAGGACCCATGAGCTACCTGAGTTACCTGGCAGGTGGCGTCAAAGGAACACATGACTTAAAGTGAGAGATTACGAGATCGTGGGTAGGTCGGTCACAAACTCTCTGGGCCACATTTCCATTACAGCCAATGAGTCTCATGGCTAGACATTGGTTCTGTATGAATGGAGATCAGAAGAATGATGAAAAGCAAGGGCAAGTCCATTTCTGATGTGGGAGAAGAAAGTAGATCTTATGCAGATTCCAAATCAGTAACCATCATTTATATCCAAAGACATGAACCAAACGTGAAGGATTGGGAGGGAAGCAGACCCCAACGGAAGCCAACTGTGTTGACATTCACACTTCAAATGGGGAAAGCAGCAGACCCTCAGGCTCCTTGAGGCAGACTTCATAGTTATTAAAACTGCTGAGTCTAATGTCAGAGGCTGCTCAAGTCTTTGTTTCACCTGCAATGGAAAAGAAATGGTAAGTGTATGCTCACAACCTCAGAGAAAGAGGAAGAGGACTACCAATCATTGTCTTCTTGTGCTAAGCACTGTGATGTGTGTGTGTGTGTGTGTGTGTGTGTGTGTGTGTGTGTGTATGAAATCCCACTTAATCCTACCCATTTTACAGAAAAAGAAACTAAGGTTCAGAGAGAAATTATAAAATTTCCATCACACATCCACCAACAGTCCTAGCTATCGTATGTGGCAGCAAGTAAGCCGCCAAGACCCTCATGGAAGACTTCTTCTTGGGCCCCTGACATCCTTCTGGAAAGCCAGCATTACTGGGCCCTGGAGCTGTCAGTCTGGGGAAATGCCAAGCCATTGCAAAGTAACTATCCATGTTACCCTTGCATCTTGGTGTTTGCAACTCTCCCAAAAAAAACAGAGGTGAGACCTACCTCTAAAACTAGGATAGTCCTTGAAAGAGTATGAAGGGGGAAATACGCCCCCCCTTCCCTGCAATCCCACCCCTGACATACACACAAGCCCCTGGGCATTGAACAGAGCCAGCAGATTCCCCTGAAGGAGGAGAGCCAGAGAGTGGCCAGCCCAGCCAGGAGGACGGGCAGTAGGAGGGGCCCTGGACCTGCCAACCCCACAAAAAGGGATCATCCTGGGCCTGGTCCTTCCGTCAGGCAACTTTTAACTTGGGATATAAAAATGAAAAAGTGCCTTTGTTTAAAATCTTCCTGAAGTTTCTGATCAGGATGATTTATGTAAATAAAATGTTAAATTAAAATGTAGGCATTAATAAAATTACATATATGATGGAATGGCTGTTCTTTTTAAAACGGATCTACAATAAATTTTCTAAATTCTGATTGCAGGTGATTCAGGCCTCGAAAGCTTTGCCAACAATAGCCAGCAGAGGTCTATTACTGAAGTGGTATTAATATAGCTATCATCACCAATTCAAAGCAGATAATAAAGGACTGACACATTTATTATCATTATTAATTAACAGTTTTCTGAGATGGGATTAAATCAATATGCTGCTCTGATATCATTTTAACTAGTTATGCAAATCAAACATTTAGAGCCCATGAACAGATATAAATGCCATTCAAAATTCACTTCACACTTATTACTGTAATATCAGAACTTTCAGGCTTTGCTAGTAAAAAAAAAAAAAAAGGACTTAATGCTCATTTAATTACACTCAGACATAAAGCTTATGGAATGAAAGTTGAAATAGCTGATTAGTTAGGAAGTCGTAGCAAGGCTATAACACTCGGGATAGACAATGAGATAATAATGTGAAAACGTGGAGCTCCACACAGAGTGGTGCAGGCAGATCTTATTAAAAAGAACAATGACATATGTAGGAGAATATGTTTTAAAATTACGAAGTTGAGGACCCATTTTTAAGTCTATAAGGGACAAGGGGAGGACAATGAAAGAAAAAAGAGAGCAAGCCCCAGGGAGGAGAACCTACAACTCTCTAACGAACTCATCATTTATAAAATAGAAAACTGCCAGGTTCAGTTTGCCAACATTTCTTCCTAATTAGATGGCAATGATGATGATGATGAAGATGATGATCATGATGAGTGCAGAGCTTTCTTCATGCAGAATTGCAACTCTACCTCCCAGCTCTTCTTATCAGACAAGAGCAGGTCTCCACACCCAGGACAGTGTCTGGAGAGCCACAGTGCGTCAGTTCTTTGCTGCTGGGTCCAACAAGGGCAAGAAAAGATGAGAAAGGTTTGACACTTAGAGATTCAGGTTACTCGTTTGCAAAAGCGGCTAACCCCTGAAGATAGGCAGCACTAAAAATACTACCAAAGGGATCTGAACAGGCTCCAACTCTGTGGCTATTTGGACAATGAAGAGGCTGCTTGCTGTCTTGAGTGGCTGTGTAGGGACAGAATGACTGCCCAAGGTCACCCTGGCCTGGAAGTTCTAAGCACTACCCGATGGCCTTCTGGAAACCAGCCAGCATGTCCACTGTGGGCACCACTGAACAGAGGCAGCAGTTCTGATGAGTGAGCGTGCTCTGAGGTCAGCTCACTGTCAAACTTAAGGCCCAATAAGGAGCAGCTAGAGACTGCAAGTACTGCCCGAACCATGGCTTAGGACTGCAGCAGGAGCTTGCGTGTTCCATAGACACTTATGGGGCTTCTAGCAAGCAAAATTAGGCTTTGGTATTTTTATGAAAAGGACTGAATTGTTTCTCTAGTTTAAGTTAGCCTGAGAAATACCTTGTTCTTCTCTTTTCTCCAAATCATATTCCCATCTTCTCCCAAGAGGAATATGTTTGATCCTAGTGCAATCTGTTTCAGAGCCAGAAAATGAGCAGTACATATACCAACAGAAAATGTAGTGCAGTCGTACTGCTGTAATCCAAAAGGAACAATATAAAAAGGAGAGAATGAAGTTTTATTCTCCTTTCCACACCTTTAACCCTATAACTTAGCATCTTAACGTTCTTCCTATGTTTCTTAGAGAATATGAAACTCAAGTCACAGACCAGCATCCACTATGTCATGTTGCCATTTGACATGGAATTTTACAAATTAAAAGGTTGTAATAACTAAAAAATTAAAACTTTATGCACTAGCGTACTGCTCTGGGAGGGGGAAAATGTACCTATCAGTTATGAGGAGTGATAGAGGCAGGGAAATGCATAGAACAAAGATTGGAAAGATGTACAAAAAAATTGTATAACAGCAGTCAAGTCAGAGCAGTCTATTTGTGGGTTATAGTTAATTGTTTTCTTTGAGCTTTGATGGGTTTTCCAAACCTTAGCTATGTCCATTCTTCCACTGAAGAATGTTTACTGAGGACCAGGCACTATGTAAGATGCTAGAAATATAACGATTAAGATAGACAGGGTCTCTGCCCTCTCAATGAAAACAACAGGGAGACAAATCAAACAAGCAATTACAAATGTGATGATGTGTATGATTTTTAGGATTTACAAAGCCGTTACTGCTTAATTAAGATTCTACACATCTTGCCTGGCCAGCGTGGCTCAGTTGTTGAGCGTCGACCCATGCACCAAAAAGTCACCAGTTCGATTCCCAGTCACGGCACATGCATGGGTTGTAGGCTCAGTCCCTATTAGGGGTCATGCTGAAGGCAGCCAATAGATGATATTTCTCCCTCATCAATATCTCTCTCTCCCTTTCTCTTTCTCTCTCTAAAAAAATAGATTAAAAAAAATATTCTACACATCTTTCTTGGGTCTTGAATAAACCTGAAATCTCTGAATTTAACATGTTCATATATTCCTAGAGCAGTGATGGCGAACCTTTTGAGCTTGGGGTGTCAGCATTTTGAAAAACCCTAACCTAATTCTGGTGTCGTGTCACATATAAAAAAATTTTTGATATTTGCAACCATAGTAAAACAAAGACTTATATTTCTGATATTTATTTTATATATTTAAATGCCATTTAACAAAGAAAAATCAACCAAAAAAATGAGTTCGCGTGTCACCTCTGACACGCGTGTCATGGGTTCACCATTACTGTCCTAGAGTGAGAAGTAAGCCACAGCATGTACCTGAGGCTTGAGAAATCACATTTTTTACTTCTCCATGGTGGAGGTAGAAGAATTCTATCAGTAACCAAGATCCAAGCACTGAGGTAAACTGTCATGGGTACCCCAACCCAATCCACTTTCATGCTAACTAAGCTTTTTATGAGTATTTCCTGAGGACACTGGCACCTGATGCCCTCTGCCTTCTCAGTGCCACATAATCCTCTATACTGATGGTACCTCAACAGCCAGACTTGACAATCCCATCCATGGCCCAAATCTCTACCTCTGACTTTTCATCAACTCTAAATATGAAGCAAAATTGCCCTAGGTCATCTTCTTTAAAGACTTTTGATCTTTAAACACACACACACACAACTTTTTCCATATCTTCAAATATCTAGCGAATACAGAACTCAGAAGATTGTGAAGAAAGGCTCAAAGGGAAATGCCTACTTGGGGCCTTCCCTCCCCCTCCCCCTCTCACCATTCCCAGAAAACTCAACCTCTGATTCAGAAATAACATGGAAATAATATGTGTGTGTATGAAGACTAATATGTGTAAATTACTATACCTGAGGGTAAGTATTAAGACCTCACTGGCGGGTAAAATATATAAAAAGCAAAATATAAACTCATCCTGGTAGGTCACTTTAGGTGGCCATGAGATTGGCTGTTTGCAAGCATAAGCACGGACCACCTGTCAGCCCAAACCAAGCATGGTCTCTGACCACAGCGGCATGAACTGACGCAGCCCTACCTTCCAGGGAGGGTTTGGCAGGTGAGACCAGTAAGTGGAGCATCCAGCCTTGAGGAAACCACCACCTCAATTCAAGGAACAGTATCAGTGGCAATAAACTAAGGACAAAGCCCAGTGACCAGAGCCATAAGTAGGGCATCCACCCAAGATGGGACGCAGAAAACTAGACTGGGTTGTTGTGGCCGACATAGAAGCGTGAACCCCCCAAGCCCAGCCCATCCTTTTCCCACATCAGTCTAAGAACTGTCAGGCCGCACAGAATGCGGATGCCTTTGCCATCACAAAAACAACTATAACTTTCACCCCACAGATCCCCCCTTTTCCCTGGCTATGGCCACTCAGGGAAAGCCATGGACAGTGGAAGGCTCTCTGCCTCTGCTTCCCTGTCTTCACTGTGACCTACCAAACAGTGGTTTTTAGGGCATGTCAAAGGACAGGAGTTAAGGTGAACATATCTAAAACTTCATGGAGCCTACTCACCCTGTTCCCTGTTCCCCAAACCCTTTCCCTAAACCCGGTTCCCCAAACCCTTTCCATGATGTCCATCCTCCCTAACAACTTAGCAAGATGCTGCCCACCTCAGCCCCAGGTCACAGACAGGAGCTCCTCTCTCCTCCGCAGTCCAGTCTCTCTCCTGGTTCTCCATTTGGTCTTCAGCCCCACCGTCTCTGCCCAAGGGCATTTCCTTTGGCCTCATTGGCACAAGAAATCACTCAAGGTTAAAAGCAGCAAGAAAATCTCTATCTTGTCAAATGACTGAGAGAAAGAGTGGCGGTGGGACTGTTACCACTTGGGACAGTCAAGGTAACTGGTTCTCATGATTGAGGCTGTTCTAACTGGGCTTGAGGTGCGTCTGTACACGGGCACGTACCTAGGTGGTAAGCAGAGATAAAGCATCATCTCCTCTTTAAGTTGTCTAGAAAATTAAACGTATTTAGTATACTAAAGAAAGGCATAGGATTTCTCTAAATTTCCTCCCTCTGAGTTTTTTTCCTAAAGTTGGAACTTGAGAAGAAAAAGAATGGGAGGAGATGGCAGAAGAGAAGAGGAACTATTGAACTCCTTTACAGAAAGGAGAGTGAGCAGATATTTGTGGTCATTTCTCAAGCTGCTGAAAAGAGAAATTAACAAACTATCACAGGAGATCTACAAGTTAGAGAGAGAAGTTTTTAACGGAAGGTGAGCAAAGTAGGGTGAGTAATCAAGGAAGATATCAAGTTACTTTTTAAAAAATAGGTGACACCTCCCCAACTCCTTCCAACCCCCAACACCCTGATCTACCGCAGTCTAGCGGAGGGTCAGGAGTAAGACTCCTAAGATGAACTGCACTGTGTTGGTTAAGAACGTGGGCTCTGGAGCTTTGCTGCCTTGATTTGAATCCTGGCCCCCCTACCTATCAGTCAGACAAGTCACCTAGACCATCTGTGCCTCAGTTTCCTCACCTGTAAAATGAGAATACCGACAGTTCTGTCTCAGAGCGTTGTTATGAGGATTATATACAGTCAGTGCATTTAAGTGCGCAGAACAGTGCTTGTATATGACAAGCACTCAACACACCATTAACTCCATCAGCAGCAGCAGCATTGCCATCTTTGAAAGGCCCCTGCCACCCAAGCTGTACCCCACAGTAGCAATGACCCCACCATCACAACTGTGTACCTGGCATTTGCAAACCTCCCAGGGCTGAGAGTAGCCATATAATCCTCACAGAGGAGTAGCCTGACCAAACCCATGAATGTGCAAACTTGCATGAATGAGATCACTTGAAAGCAATTTGGGGGACTTGGTCCTTCGCCTCTTTACACAACCAATTTATAGTAATGGAGCCTCTTTTTGTTGTTGTTGCCCGCAAGTCTCCTGGACCGTTGTTAGTGCTGCCTTGAGTGGAAGCTGCAATATGATCCCCTGACTAGAAATACTGGCATAATTTATTGCATTATTACTCCTCTGAACTGAAAGCAATTAATTACCTGGAGCAGGATGCACAAGTGGAAATTTATCAGAGGGAAGTGATGAAAAATGTGCCCACCGCTTTAAAATAATAGGTGCTTAATGGTTTTTTTGTTTGCTGGCTAATCTCAGGCATCTTATAAACAACACCAGCCCGGTTATCAGTTGTGAATTCTGCCCCCTCCTCCTCTTTTGCTCCTTTATATTATTCTATCATCCCATATCTCCCCTGAAGACAGGAAGAAATGTCTAAAATATTCACTTAAAAGAAGAAGGGAGACTCCATTCCTCTTCTGCATGGTAAAATTATTAATATAATGTAGGAATATGTGATAAAAGATATTCGCATGTTTATCACCCATTTTGCTAGCACAAGTATATCTGCCTGACTGGTGTCTCTTTTTCTCTATCACAGCATTTTACTTTAAAACTTATAAAACTCAGACGGGATAAAAAGACATTCTAAGGGACATGTGTCTATTAACTACTGTCTCCAACACCTTGTAAGTAACATTCATATAACCTGCCTCTCAAAAAACACGGTCTCCGAGAACAATTTCCACCAAGCACTTCCCTAGTCTTTCTTCTATTAACAGCATCGACCAAGATCCAGAAAGAGAGAGGAAATAAGGCCAATAATGTGTTATTGTTTTATTTATAAATTTCATGCACATGTGAAAGATAGAAACAGGGCTAAATTCATTTTATTTGTTTCTACTTTTCAGAGTTATTCACATCTGTGTGATTCCGTAATTGTTTCTTCTATAAAGTTATTGGAGTAATTTTGCTCCGTATATTCCCGATCAATTCCCCCTCTCAAGGGCACAGTTGAAAAGTGATATTTGAAAACGGCCTCTGATAGATTGCATGG
Organism: Myotis daubentonii; assembly: GCF_963259705.1. NCBI lineage: Eukaryota > Metazoa > Chordata > Mammalia > Chiroptera > Vespertilionidae > Myotis > Myotis daubentonii. The sequence goes on from NC_081852.1 coordinate 17,965,295, forward strand.
TTAGTCGGCAGCAGAGACAAACAACCTAATCCAGCACAAATTAGTTCGGCTGCCAGCAATAGTTTTATACAAAGATGTAAATTATGTTGTCAAAATCGGTCGCTTTCTAGCTTGCTGCTCAGCTAACAAGAAACCACTTTGGCTGATAAAGATGAACACTAAGCTTTCCTCTCTTACAAATTTGCAAATCTGCCATTTCAGCATTCTGTTAGCCACAAACAAACAGCCAGCTATAATTGCTTCTTTTCTTCCGCGGCGGTATTTCTTCCCTGCGTGCTGTTCCTTCCAGGATGCTCTTGAAAATAACAACAACAACAAAGCCCAAAAGCACCACAACAATAAACCCTCAGACAAGAATTTAGGGACAAGCTCAGCTTCTGCACCGGTGCCTCTCACCACCCTCCCTCCTTCCTGCCTTCCTTCCCCACAGAACCACCGGCCTGGCCGATCCACCCCCGGCGCTTGCTGTGTGCCGACCCCCACAATGTCACTCCCCAGCACTGCTATCTAAAGACTGCGAAGGCAGAAAAAACTCTTGGCCTTAATGGGAATGGAAATATTCTTTGAACAGCTTTGAACCAGGATTGCCTTTGACAGTAGCCCATCCATTCTTCTTTGTTTTACAAGCTCCCATCTCGGGGAAGGGTGGCACGCCGAGCACACTTTCAAGGGCCCCAAGTAGAAAGCTCCACCGGGCTGCCTGCCTGCGTTAAATTGGAATCAGACAGATCTTAAGCCGGACTGAAAGTAATAACGCATTATAACGGTAATTATATCCAGCATAAGTCAAATAAATAAATTATAAATTACAATTACCCTTTAAAGTTGCTACTCTCGTTGTTTGCTTTACAATTAACTGCAGGTGCTTCTGCATGCTTTATTATGGTCCCAAAGTTATATATTTGAAAGAATGGTACAGATGATTCCTGTTTATTTGTTAAATTAAAGCATTGTTGGTAAAATTACGGCTTAATTAATATTATGGGTACTGTATAACAAAATAGTTTACCTTGTACATAATTTATTTCCCCATGCATATCTCAGCCCAGACCCATTACAGCTCTAAGGCAGCTAAAATAAAATATTCCTCCTTTGCTGGCATTTTTCTAAATAGCAGTTCACTAAATCAATATTATTCACTTGGTATTTTTAAAAGCAGTGTATCTTAATAATTACACAGCATTAGAGTAGGCAATAATTTTACTTGCTAAGCATATTAAATTTAGCAAACCATCAGTCAAATAGTTTGTTCTTTCTCAGAATGGGTAAGCAGTGAGTGAGTTTGGAATCATGTTCCTTTGGTATAACTGTCACATAGAGTTTAAGAATGCGTCTGTGACTCCCTAAGCCAGCCCAGCACTATATATCTTTATTAGTTTCAGTGGTCAGTGCAGTGACCAGTTGTTTATTCTCATTACTCAAGACAAGGTGAGCCACTTGGTAGTGACTGCAATCACAGCTAAAAACATATGACTTTGCAGAAAGTAAAAACTGTAGACAAGGCTACATTCACAACGGCCTGGTGCCTGCTCAGAACAGGGAGATTGGGGGGAGGACGGGAAAGGAGATAATTAAACACTCACACACACCATTTTCTGTGCATAAGCATTCGATCTGTCTTGCCTCTCTTATCTATGGGGTGTCTTACATCTTTTCATTGCTCCTAATTCATTGTAAAACACCATTAATTTTGTATTTGTCCTGTCTTTGTTCATGTCTGCATTTATTCGTTCTTTCTCGAGCTCACAGAAAACACCTTATAAACCTTCTCTCTTCCTATGCTATCACGCCTAAATAAAGTCAATCCCCCTGAAAAACCAAACACTGTTCTCTTTCATAAACACACACACACACACACACACACACACACAGAGGTTATCAGAGAGTCAATTCATTCACCGCATCCAACCAAAGCAGGTGAATTTTACCTGCGCTGCAGGCAATTGCCTACACCAGTGGTCTGCAAACTGCGGCTCGCGAGCCACATGTGGCTCTTTGGCCCCTTGAGTGTGGCTCTTCCACAAAATACCACATGCGGGCGCACATGTACAGTGCGATTGAAACTTCATGGCCCGTGCGCAGAAGTCGGTATTTTGTGGAAGAGCCACACTCAAGGGGCCAAAGAGCCGCATGTGGCTCACGAGCCGCAGTTTGCCAACCACTGGCCTACAACATTTGACTGATTCATCTAAACATGCCATGGCCCCTGGATTCTGTTTTTTAGGTAAATAGCTAAAACCCCCTTATAATCATAGAGAGGAGAAGCAGAGAAAGGTTGAAATCAGCAACCAGGATCAGGAAATGGCCTCTCAATTTGCAAAGGAGAACAGTCGCCAGACCTTCTTCATCTTCCTCGATCCCTACTCAGAGGCAGCCCAGCGTTCTCCTTCCATGGGGCCCAGGGAAGGCCACCCCACGACCAGGCCCCAGCAGAACCTCAGAGAAGCCTTTCCTGCATCTACTATGGCCAAAGCCTGACTACACACAGAGAGAGCACATAGACCTCAAAGGAACGTCTCGATGGCCTCCATGCCCAGAGAGTGCATATAAACACCCAGTGGTTCACTGAGCCTCTTCTTTATGGGCAGCAGAAATGTGCTTCCACCACTGGGAGAGGGCAGCTCTCTGGTTATTTGCGCAACAACTGCCAAGGTACATGGCAACCAACAGCGGGCAGAAGAGCTAATCCAAGAATGTAAAAGGGATACCTTCCTGGGAGAATGGGGACAGTACAGGAAGGAGACCAGTCAATCCACCAACACAACAGTTTTTAGTACCTGCTCTGTGCTGAGCACTGCACTAGACCCTGTGGAGAAAGTATAAGAGGGGACACATGGGTGAAAACGGAAAACCACAAAGTTCAAAGTTATAGTTGAAAATAACAGAAGAGAAACCACAAAGTCATAAGGATTAATTGCCAAATGGAATACCCACCCAGCAATTTCTATAGAACTAACTCATAGTCACTAAGATGTGGTCCTTAAGGAAGGAATTACAGAGGGGGTGGGACTTGAACTAGGTCTTGAAAAGCAAGAGTTGAAGAAAGGGAACATGGCCAAAATGTGCAAGACTATGTGCACTGGAAGATAGAGGAGGAGGACTACAAGGCATCAAACTCCAAGAGCACTCTGCTCACCCAGGAACCAGCACATGGGCATATAAAAGTGGGCTGCCCTGCATTACAGGCCCCCGCCACCAGCCCAACTCCACAGCAGAACAACAACCGGCAAACTCCTCAACCTGAAACCCACTTACACCTAGGTTATCAAGGCTGACATTTTTAAATGAGATGTTCTCTCTACATTAAGAGTCTTAAGTGGAATTAGGTTCAGTTTTTACATATGTGCCTGAATTGTACACCTTTTTTTTATAATAGGTAGATTTGATTCAGTATTTCCCTTTCCTGATACCAACAGTCAAGATTGAGGTAGGACTCCAAAAAAATGACTGGCCTCCCTGATGAAAACATGAACAGGCTCGATCTGTGAACATGCAACTGTCCTTCCAAGGGCAGGCAGCATGCACTCCCGGCCTTCACTCTCAAACACTCTGGAGGGATCATTGAGAGTGTGCTGACCTAGGACTCTCTCCAGCTACCATGGAAGCAGACCCTGCACCCAAGATGAGCATAGAAAATACAACATGCCAAGTGCTATCAGAACAAAATATGATGAAAGAAAGAGAAGAAAAGGAAAAAAGTGAAAAAAATATTGAACGCACTTACTAGGCCCTTGAACATACATTTACAGGTTAGGACACTGGGACTCAGGTTAAACAACTTGCCTGCATGGGTCATACAGCTATCAGGTTTGCAGAGGCCACTGGGAACCCAGATCTATCTAACTTGGACAGAGCTTCCCTCCCCACCTTCTACCTAAAGGAGAGCTCCTATCTGATAGGGAGCCAGCACGGGATCTTCTTCAGAAGAGATAGGCTGATGTTGAAGAAAAGATTCAGAGAAGATGAGGTAGAAATAAATGTTGGGAAAGTAACATTACAATGTGGGCATTTTCCCCTCAATCTCAGCTCAAGAACAGAAAACCCCTTGGCGCTTATTGTGCTCACACCCCACCCTAGAGCACCCATCCCCTAAGGCCAACCGTAATGAATTACAACTCTCGCTATTGACTAAAACCAGCAAAAAGCACTGAAAACCCATTCATGAGCTACAACCATAGACACTAGGAGGGAAATTTCCCTAATAGCAACAGGTAGTTTCCCTTTAAGAGCATCTAGTATACACAGAAAGGAACAGGATGTAAACAAGACAACAGGATGGGAAATATATATTTATTCATATCTATATCTATAAATGTGTGTATGTTTACATGTGCATATGTGTGTATATGTAAATATATATTATAAGGATGATGATACAAAAATAGGAGCTTATGGTGGACAAAAGGAGAAGAAAAGGGAAAATTAAAGAGAATGAATCTTGGAAGCATAGTTTTCCATCATTTTTATAGTGTTCTTTCATAATGAATATAGTATTTTCATAAGTCAGGACTTACAAAGGGAAATAAAGGCCAACTTAAGAGTCAGAACAGACTCAGGAAATGTTAAACAATAATACAGTGGGTGAGTTGCATTATAAGACAGCAATGCAAGAGCACTCACAGCCCATAATTAATTCCTAAAGAACATCCCATAGTTGAGTATAGGGTGATGCTATTCACAAAGCTCCCCAGCATTCATCATCTCCTCTGATCGTCCTAGGAGAGGGGGAAGATGCTGATTCTCAATGTTCTCATCTTCTAGCCACAGAGACAAAGACCCAGTGAGGTTGATTTGCCCAAGGTCACAGTCAGTCTTGGGTAGTACCAGGTCTTCCAATGTCTATTCCCATTCTGGTGCTCTCTCTTTCAGAAGAGCTCTCTCTTTTAAACATGGATGGAACTGTGGTCCAAGGATTTATGGAGAAAATAGGAAAAGGCACTTGACCTCAACAACTGTATATGACTGAGAGAGGGAATCCATGCAATGAACAGAGTAATGACAGATGGGAAAGAACAAGACATGGTTCTGAAGTAATGAGACTGGTTCAGGTGAAGAGAGTGTGTAGACAAAGGAGGAGCAAGAGAGAAATCCAGAGAGAAAAGACTGAGGGGAGCAGTGCAAACCAAGCTAATGAGACTGGTTTATAAGTCAGTGGGAGCCAATGAATGACTCTGAGAAAGGAGACTGGCATGGTAAAAGCAATGTACTGGGAGAGCACAAATTACTTAGAGGGTAGATTTAATGCTACTATTTAACACGGAAGGGGCAACTGAAATATACTGAATAGACCAAATTCTCCCAATTAAAGTGAAACACAGGCTAGCAACTTGTTTTGATACCAGTTGCCACCAGATACCCTCAACCAGCTATTTGATAAATGACAAAGGCTCACATCTTCCACTTGGAGATTATGCCTGGGGGGTGGGAGTCATTCACAGCCTCCCAGGCTTCTCTCCTGCACTGTGCTGTCCATCTAGAAGTCTGAGATCAGGATCTTACCTGGATCCCTCTTAAAATCAGAATTCACATGCCTTGAAGGTGACTGCCATGAAGCCAATAGAGGGACTCAACCCAGGCTACAATGACTGCTAAGCCAGCAGTGTGTCTTCCCCCACATGCACTTTCCCAGAGGCTGCCAGTGCCTTAACCCACAGAGCTTGCTAAGCAGTGATGTAGTGCCCACACACTGGACAGTCCTCATCCCCAGAGGCTCTGATTCACTAGGTCTGGGACAGGGCCCAGGTATCTGCATGTTTAAATGATCTCCAGGTGACTCTGATGTTCTGATAGATTTGAAACCACTGAAACTCCACAGAACAGGAATTGCAGACATCCTGACAGAGAGTATGGTAGTATGTTCTAGCCGTTTACGATCCCTTCAAATGAAGCCGTACAAGAGGTGCTCTACAGGGCCTCAGCACAATGGTGCAGACATTCAGACTTCCCCAATGTCTAGAATCATGCTGTGAAGTCATTAGATTCATACCCATATTGCTATCTTCATAAAAACCTAATTAAATTAGAATTTGAGATCATTCAAACACAACCCACACTGAAATTGACATGGCTCTATTAATCAAAGAAGAATTAAAGATAGTAAAGAAGATGACAAAGAATATATTTGTACACACACACACATTTCACAAACTACCATTTAAGTCATAGACCCTGATCATCTGGTGGTCTGGAGAGTAACAACTTTAGTTATCTGGGTACCATACTATAATTTTCACCATATCTCTGCAATAGTTGTACTATTACATATGTTATATTTTCCTTCTAGTTGGCTCATTTTTCCTACTAATTCAGAAAACTAAAATGTAAACTTTTAATAGTCATAAATGGATAGCCAATATTATGTAAAATAAATAGAAGTCAATCATAAACATGTACAATTATTAAAAATGAAAAGGTCTATTCCATATACTACCTAGAATTGTTTCCTATATCATCCATGATCCAACACACTTTGAGAAATACTGATCTAGAATCTACCATCTCATTTGACAGAAGAAGGAACTGGCATTCAGAGAGGTAAAGTAATCTAACTAAAGTTACACAGCCCCTAAGTAGAAGAAGCATAACTCTGGTCTCCTGATTCCCTTGCTCATAAATGTTTTCTTTTATACCATGATTTTTCAACCAATGCAGTAATAGCACATCACTGCCATATTTTCATTAACAGCAGTACCTGAAGAACTCTACTGGGTAATAGTTAAGAATAAAGTTTGAACAACTTTGTTTATACCCGAAAGTAACTAAGGGGTTCTTTTCTTTCTAAAAACATTTATCATATATCTCATTAATTCTTATGCTTCCCCTTGCACCAACAATTTGCTATGTTCATGGCAAATTTCATACAATTATACTTAAAATAGCATTTGTATGCTCTTTGAGGTTGGCCGGCATGTTTTACAAAACACTATGCATATTTTTAAAGATATCATATACTGAGCAGTCAGACATCCTGTATATGACTCAGTTGTGATTTGTCACTGAGAGCCAGAAAGCCATTGCAGTCTGTGGTGTCTCTCTCCTCAAGCCCAAGACTTCAGGTGCAGAGAAGGAAAGGACAATGGCCATAACTGTCCATATCCATGGCTGTTCTTAAAGAGCTTGCTAAGCAGTAATGGAGTCCCCAAGTCATAATCAAGGCTTAGTAATCACTAAACTACGCCTCCCCAGGTAGCAGCCAGCCTTCTCTTCCTCCAGGCACTCAACACAGACACTCCCCTACAGGAATATTCCTCCTATCTTGCTGCATCCTCAGGTTATAACAAGAATATCTAGAGCATAATTTCCCCCAAAAGAAGGGGGGAAACAACACTGGTATCCACAAAACCTTCTCGTCAATTAAATAGTGTATCATGAGTAATACAGTTATTATTTAGTAAATACATTCCCATTGTGTGCCTCGTGCTATGTTGTCAGATAAATATGTAAAACACAGGTACTGAAGAGGCAATGAGAGTTTGGGGGTTGAGTCCCCCACCACCAACAACCATCAACTTCTACAGCCAGAAAAGACAGCTGCATTGGTCTGGGGGTAGGAGTAGGGAACAGACAGGAGAGGAGGGAGATTCTGGGAGGCAGAATAAGGGAGGAGAGAAAAAAAAAGTGCTAAGGTTTCTTTCTTCCCTTTTTTTCCCCTAGTCTGTGGCATGGAAAAACAATGGCTTTTCTGAGGCACGGTGCAGACAAGGCAGCTCTGAAAAAAACTAATGGCCGTGATTAATGACAATGGGCTGGAGGAGAGTAGGGACACAGCCGCCACATACATCATCCCTTCCCGTCAGTCTCTGCTCCTCCCTGCCCCTCTTCTTCCTACCGGAGAGGCATTATAAAAACGTCTTATCTGCTCTGGACGCTTATTTTAAAGCTGCAATCACAGCTAGACCCCCACCCAAAAGAAAAACAGAGAGTGAGAAAGAACAGCCAAAAAAGAATGGCGCTAGAGGGAGGTAAAAGTGGAAGGAGCAAGAGAGAAGGGGAGAGAGAGAGACAAAGAGGTGATAGGGTGAACAAGAAAATGGCATGTAAAATAACTATAAGATATTCCAGGGGAAAATGTGCAGGCTGTAATCATTCAAGATTTCAGCAACTTGACTCCTCACATGCTGAAGCCACATTTTCAAGGTCTTATCTGCCATATGGTTCCCTGTTTGGATGATTTATTAGGTGTAGAAAGCACACTGATAAATTTTACTGCATTTCCCTGAATAGGCAACCTATGGTGTCAATAACAAAGCTCAGGCGACTTTAATGAAAACTGCAAGCACCAAAGGGTAACCATTTATTTATGAGTCGCTATAGTATTACTAGGACAAAATTTATCTTCCCTTCTCACGCACTCTGTAGAAACCAAATCTGGTCAAAGTAACAGAGATCACATCCATATGTCAGTGGTTTGCTAACATCTCTCCTGCATGAAACACTGGCTGTTGCTCTAGAGAAATTGTTTGGTGCTTTCAAGTGACCCATTTTGCATAAGAAATCTTATTTTTATGAAAAAAAAAAAGGCAAAACCGGAGGAACTCTGCAAACACTATAGCAATCACACTTAAAGGCAACTGTGGAATCCTCTCATTTTTCTTTACCCAGAAAATAGGACAGCTGCCCCAGGGGTAGGGAAAAAAAAAAGGGAAGGGTGGCGTGCAGATGAGGAGGAGAGATTTAGAGATCTGGTCCAATCCATAAATATTTTAAATTCACCAGTCCACACAGCATTGTTCCCCTCTATCCACTGTGTCTTAGGACACCGGTCATGAAATAAGTGAAAACCTACATTCTCCACTCATTGCATGGTTCCCACCCCTGCCCTTCCTGCCTCTGAAATGCCTCTCTTCTTGGCTCATGGCTATCTGCAAGTCTGATGTATGTGTTATTTTTATAACAGAGGAACAATCCAACTTTTTAAAACTCCAAAGGCAGAAAACGAATGACCAAACTCAGAGGGGGGAAAGACTGTAGAAAGGGAAAGGAAAGCCAGATAGCGCTCCTTCACTGTTTAATCCTGAGCCACGGTTAACTGTTGCAGCAAAATATGTGGCCAGATTTTCAAGTCCGCAGTTTTCCCCACTTGTGCAACAGGCCTGTCCTAAGTGAACGTCCAAAGAAGGAAGGGCGAAGAAGAGGTTCAACCACAATAGCACACATTGGAGTAATGCTGTTAGCACAGCAAACCAACAAAAGCAAAGTGAAAAGGTCGGGCCAAGGATGTGACCTAAGCAAGTCTCAACCTTCGTTTCTTCCTCACCAAAGCTAATTTACCCAAGTTTGTTTCATTTTATGCTTTTTTAATTTTATAAAGCTTTTTCCGGTGCTGCATCAATACTTCTACAGTGAGAGGGCACAAAAAATCTGGGCTTATGGGTTCTCATCCATGTTATTGCCCTTCTACATCTACCACTTCAAAAAAAAAGGCAAGTAAATAAGCAAACTCTTTGGATATCGGAAAAAAAATAATCAACATTTTAGATAAAAACCTCTTTTCACATCATACATAATAAACAATTAAAAATCATCTTAATCAGTTCGATTACTGCCATGACTGCTTTCAAAATCTGCTTAGTAAAAATGGCATCCATTAAAGTTTAATGCCTTATAAAAGATCATCCAAGTATTATAGTAGAATTAAGGGAAAATAGGTGCTGCTTAGGTTACGACCATATTTTTAGAGTTTCTCAACCAGAAGATGTACAAGAATATTCATTCTTGCCTAGATCGCCTTCAGTTCAGCCACTGCTTTATTAGAAGAGGTAGGGCTGAGGGCCCAGCACGATTCAAAGCACACTCAACCAGCTGCATTGTCAGTTTGCTGAATATTTCAACTAGTTCTCAGAGGCAGTGGCATAAGTAAAACCTCACACTTATTTGTCTGTACACTTTTCTCTTAATTTTTAACCCCCTGAGTATTTCCAAAGGAAACCTTATCCACAGAAGTCATTTGCACTTAGCTCACATCAAATGACATTGGAATGAGTTGTGAGTTCCTAGAAGTCCCACCCCCCCGCCTTTTCTGTCGGCCTCAGAAAGCCTGTCATTCTTGAGAAGTCCCATTCTGAGGAGAATTAACAAACTTGAACCTCGAGGCAGCAAAAAGAACTGGAGGATAAGAGAAGGGGCCTGGAAAACATACATGGGAAACGGGGAAGACATCCAGCCAAGGGCTCTGGGGCAACAGGAACTGTCCTGTGGAGGGCCTGAGACACAGGGCCCACTTGTAGAGCTGTTCCGGTTGTTCAGCATCCAGTGGTGGTCGGCCAAGGGGACAGGCAGCGACTGAAATTCAGGCTACACTCCACTTGGCCAAGCTCAGGTTCTGGCCAGAAGCTGCATCTACCCAGAGAAACAGGGTACCTTTTTCTAATTCTTCCGAAGGCACTGTATGGGCTAGCTGCTGACAAAGTCACATTTAAAAAATAAATAAAATAAAACCAGAGTAAGCCAGCCACAAAAGGCCAAATATTGTATGGTCCCACTAATATGCGGTACCTAGAGTAGTCACATTCCTGGATACAGAAAGTGGGATGGGGTTGCTGGGTCTGGAGAGAGGGGAATGGGAGTTGTTTAAATGAAGAGTCCTGGAGGTGGCTAGGGGTGATGGTTGCAGAACCATGTGAATATACTTAATGCCACAGAATTTTGCACTTACAATGGTTAAAATGATAAGTTTTATGCCCTATTTATTTTACTACACTAAGACAGAAAGAAAAAGCCTAAGTCCACCGCTGCCCAGCTGCATAGCACTGTGGACTCTCGGATAAAGATTCTGACCCTGGACAGGCGTCCGCAGCCCAAGCCGGGTCCCACTTGTCACTGTATGTGGCTGTGCTCATCACCACCAACAACCAGCCACACACTCCCTGTTCTAACCACTGCTCCTCATGCCTATCTCCTCCTTCCACAGGTCACTGAGGAGCCAGAGCTTCTCTCTGCGGGGAGGGGAGGTCCTTGCCTGCAGAGCAGCAGAATCCTCGCTCACTGTGTCCTGCCTCTGCCTGAATCCTCAGTCAGCTTCGGCCTCGGCTCACTGCCTCCCTGTCTCCAGCCTCACCCCACCCCAAATCCTGTAAGAACAGAAGCATGCTTTCACCCAAGTCCACCTCCCCTCTACTCCCCTCCCCACCCCACATAACACAGAACAGTTCATTACTTTACACACTTTAAGTTTCCACCCGTACAAGGCCAACTCAGGAAGACGGAAAGTTCATGACTCCTATAATTTGTGGTAAAATTGAGTCCAAGCTACGCCAAAGAAAGGGTTTGCCATGTGTTAACACCGTGAAAATTCACATTGTAAATAAGACTTGAGGGGAAAACGTTCAAGCAAAGAGAGGAAATTATTCTTACAGGTTTTAGTTCAATAACATATTTTATGGAAATTTTATTGCCAATTATACACACATTAAAGAAAACCTTTTGTGTCAGGATTGGAAAACCTGGTCCTGCCTCTGCCACGCAAGCAGGAGCCAGTCCAGTGAAATCCCTGGTCATGCTCAAGGTCTCCTCATCCACAGACTCGGACCAAGAATTTCCAAGGTCCTCCTGAGCCCCATCAGACTATGAAATCCACATAATGTACTTTGCATATTTACATATAGCTCTGTGTGTGTGTGTGTGTGTGTGTGTGTGTGTGTGTGTGTGTGTGTGTGTGTGATCATGAGGTCTGCTCCTGGATAGAAACCACGTGTCAGTTATTTAGAAATATTTTCTGTACATAAAAATGGTAAAGCCGGAGCTACACAGTGGTGATGGCTGCACAACACCGTGAATGTGCTAAACGCCACTAAAAATGGTAAACTTTATGTTGTGTGTATTTTACCACAGCTTTTAAAAAGTGATAAAGCTGCATTTCTTTTAAAACATTAAGTATGCTCACCACTTCCGAAGCTGTAATTCAGTCCAGTTCGTCTGAGTTAGTAGGATTCCGCAGTATGAGAATATACTAGCCACTCCTCCCAGATGGGCTTTTAATGTAGACCTAAGATCTGGGTGTGTTATGCTTGGGTTAAGTCCTGGAAACTGGGCGGTCTTTCTGGCCAACAAAGTATAAAGGCCTCACCTTCTACCCCCGGGGAGGCCATGTCCCTGCCTACCAGTGACATCCCTGGTAGGGAAGATGGCTGTCGATGCCTATTCCCACAGGAGGGCCACACAACGCAGGCATTCTGGCGGCCGGGGACTGCTTGATGCGCACACCGATGCTTCACAGTTGCCTAACTCAGTGCGGCATCCACTCACGTCGCCTCGCTTGGCCCCGGGTGGGGCTCTTTCCAGTGTATCACACGTGTTTACCAGCCTTAAAACTGTGACAATGCTTCTTATCTCAACTTTGCAACTTTTTAAGCAAGTAAAATGCTTCTATGAACATGACAGGCAAGAATTTTCTTACAAAGGAGAAAGTTGGTGAGTTCTCTTAAGATTCCACACTTACTCCTTCCAGAACTAGGAATGGAGGGCAGAGACTGACAGCTGGCAAGATGGATGGTAGAGCCACAGATATTACTCAAATGAAGCTCACTGATCATTATTTTTTAAATCTCACTCTTCCAAACTGGAGCTTTCAGTCCCGGTTAATTTGCCTTGGACAAGAACCAGAGTCCTGACGCTTCATCCGTGAACAACCCTACAAATGAAGGGGAGGCGCCCTGACCAAGCCCATTGCCAAGCAGTGGCCTTTGCTTGAGCCTCCCCAGGACCCCTGGACATCACTGGTGCTGGCTCTGCAGTGCAGGTCTTTTGACATAACCTCCTCTCACGGCCTTTATTTTAAATTTATCTTTATTGTTGAAGGTATTACAGATGTCCCCTTTTGTGGGGCAGGTATGGGGTGGAGGGGATCACTGGGGGTCAAGAGGGACATCTCTCATGGCCTTTTAACAAGTCCATTTTGTAGAGTAAATAACAAACTGTCTCTAGCAATTCAAATCTATGAGTATTTCTTTGGAGCTTCCTATTGCCAATACTTTGGGCTTTACTCCTTGATTCCAACCCTACCTCCCCACCTGGAGAAGACGGCCTCCTTGTCACTGGCATGATCCGGCTGCTGATGATCTCCGGGGCAGCCCTGCTCTGTTAGGTGTTAGCAAGACTAATTGTGCCCGGGGAACGAATGAAGGGGGCTAAGGAGAAAATGAAGGGTGGCTCTTTGAGGGAACAGCACTGACAAAAGTGAAGGGTCACTGCACTCAGACAAACAGTTGCTGGTGGTAAAGGTCTATGGAGACCAAGGCTTGGAACATGGCCCTTGCCCAAGAAGGAGAAGCAGTAAGAGTAAGAGAAAGGGGTTCTTTGGAAGAAACAGTGAACAGAGAGGAGCCAACTCTGGTGTGAAATGCAAACTTGATCTGCCTCATTAGCTTTATCCTCAAGGACTAGGCTCCCTACCTCACAGGTACTGGCCCCCACTACTGCACAGCTCCCCAATCAAGGGCCTGCCAACCTGCTATGCACAGTTGGGAGGCAAAGGTGGGTCTCTAACTGGCCACCGGCTTTTGAACCATTTGGCCAACCTCTAACCCAGGGGTGGGCAAACTTTTTGACTCGAGGGCCACAATGGGTTCTTAAACTGGACCGGAGGGCCGGAACAAAAGCATGGATGGAGTGTTTGTGTGAACTAATATAAATTCAAATTAAACATCATTACATAAAAGGGTACGGTCTTTTATTTCAATAGTTTTATTCATTTCAAATGGGCCGGATCCGGCCCGCGGGCCGTAGTTTGCCCACGTCTGCAACCTCTCTGTGGTCGGGTGCCCACCACAAGTCACCAAAGAGCTGGTTAAAAATAGAAATTCTTGAGCTCCACCAACACCTATGATCAGAAGCTCCAGGAGTGGTGCCCAGGAATCTTTATTTTCATAACCTCCTTGGGCAGTTTTGCTGCAGCCAGTCTACAGCCCAGCATTTGGGACCCACTCCGTCACCTCGCTGGCTTTTTCACAAGAGGAATAAAAGCTGATGCTGTCATTACAAGACCTGAGCAAGGCAGGGGTTTCCTTTAAGAAGAAAGAGAGGCTCGCCTGTAACGCTTTACCATTTGTTAACAGGCCGTTAAATGTGGAGAAAAGAAGGCTAAAGACCCAATTAGACAGCATACTGGAAAATAAAACTGGAGGAACTAGGAATAAATCGGAGCATCACAAAAGTATCACCTGGATCAGGAGAAAAACGTATTTCAATACAAAGACATTCCAAGGACTATATAATACACATTACTTAAAGTGACTCCCCATCTGTATTAGCACTAACAATAAATAATTAAGACAATAAATTAACTGAGGGGGAAATATAGTGTATGTCAATTTTGTTATTTCAAACCTAACAGATTGAAAAATTGCTGAAATTTTAACAGGCACTTACTTTCCCATGATATGTCAAGAAAGGCCTAGTTCATTATGTAAGACGTTTAGAAATAGCTAAAACTCCTGAAAAATAAAAAAAATAAAAACAAATCTGATTTTAAAAAGAAGTAAAATTAAAACTGTCATAGGAAGACAGTTTTGAAATGTTTTAATCACTTTGGAAGTTGCCATTTCTATAAAATTTTACAATATGTGCCAAATATTTTTAACTAGTCATTAAAACTGTCCTAAAAATTTCTATTGGAGTCTTTGATACCTAATTGAAATTACTGTATCAATTTAGAAGCTACAAAATCAATTTTCCATAAAATGTTACTTGGGCTTCACTAATCCAAACTGGCCTCCTTCTGAATTAGACTGAATTCATGGGTTTTATTGTAATGCACTGCCAAATCAAATACACACAACTTGAAATTTATGCTACTTTGGATTCTCATACCATCCCTTCCCTCCATGAGCAGGGATGACCAGAGGTTGCTAACACAATAAATATTTCATGGATGGCAACGCGGTCCCTTGCCCCCAGAAATAGAGATGCAGACACAAACATACCTTCAGATCTATTTGTAACCCTGCTCTCTGCCCTCTCTCCCGCTCGTGGCAAATATGAATTTTCCCAGTACAAAGAGAAATGGCAATCGACTGGCTCAAACCAAAGGTAAACAGAAAGGAAGTGAGAAGAAATGAAGTGAGACTGTGGCAGCTTTGGGAGAAGCACTCCCTGTGCCAAGAGATCAGCAGCTGCTCTGAACGTTCCCAGTCCCCGGAACATCTGAAATCCAGAGGAACGGTGGGAAGCCAGGACCTCAGGTTGGACACAGAACGTCTGAACCTCCGTGAGCTTGCGGAGAGCAGGAGCCGTCCGGAGTGGCCCTCTGCACTTAACAAGGAGCTGGGAGTCAGTGAGAAACAGAACTTCATTTTTTAAAATGGCAATTTTTTTTTTCATTTCTGGTTTTAATACTTGCACTGCACCTTTGTTTTAGAGGCACTTCAGGAGTTCTGATATTTTCTTTCCACTTCTGAATCAATGGAGAGGAAATTAATCCCCATGGTAAGAGAGTTGGCATCACGCTCTCACACACTTAGCACACACATACGCATGCATGAGCACACATACCTGTGGCATCGGGTTTGTTTTGTTAATGAAGGAAGTCAGCAGTAGTGAAGTTGTCCTATCTCGTGTTAAAAAAAAAAAGGGGGGGGTGAGGGGGTATTTGACAGGAGGAGAAGACGGGGAGGAGAGCACTTAACTCCCAGTGCACCACCTTCCTCCTTCAACTCTTCACATAATGATAAAGAACCTGGACATTCGAGCCAAAGAGACTCAGATTTCTGTCCCAGCTTCACCGCCTCCTTTTATGTGACCTTAGGCAGGCTAACTAATTTCTGTGTCTCCGTTTCTAATTATTTCTCTCCCAGGCGCTATTACTCCATCATCATCGCCATCCCAACAGAGGGGGCCACAATGTGCCAGAAAGAATGCCTTAGGACAGAGGCCCTGGCTGTCAGCCTCCAGTCAGATCAAAGTGTCCCCCCAGTTACTCTCCAGATACGTAACCTCTTCCTCTTCTTGTCCTCCTACTGCTGAGGAGGAAACTGTTTAATTCTCCCATGGCGGGAAGGCTTTCTGGGTGCTTTTCTGTTTGGGGTCATCATGGGAAACTTTGGAGCATACACAGAGGAGAACAGACTTGAGTCTTCTGGGAGCAGCTACTGCCAGCTCAGCTACCTGACATCGAACCAGCAACAGGAACGCCATCAGGAAGAAAGAACTCTGTGAAGAAGACACTCATCCCCAAGCTCAGAGAAATGGAGGTGAGGAATGGGAATTTGAATCTCTTATATCCAGTCCCAGGACTTTTCCACTCACTACACAGCATTTAGTCATAAATTGTGTACTATTCCCGATTCGTTTTTGTTACCCGTACCCGGGTCGATGTTAAGATAGTTGTCCTCAAAGAATTTCTCCCTTTCTAATCAATATCACACATTTCCGTAAGTAACATATCTTCCTGTGGCTCCCTGGGACTCCCTTTCAAGGATAAACTTCAGGCTCTAACCGGTTTGGCTCAGTGGATAGAGCGTCGGCTTGCAGACTCAAGGGTCCCGGGTTCAATTCCAGTCAAGGGCATGTACCTTGGTTGCAGGCACATCCCCAGTAGAGGGTATGCAGGGGGCAGCTGACCAATGTTTCTCTCTCATTGATGTTTCTAACTCTCTATCCCTCTCCCTTCCTCTCTGTAAAAAATCAATAAAATATATTTTGAATTTAAAAAAAAGGATAAACTTCAGGATGGTTGCCGGGAACTCTAACTCTGCCCAAGTGGTAAGGATTAACTGGGAGATGGAAGAAGTGCTAATGGCAACATGGGCCCTGACAAACTGAATTCCTGTGCCCTAACGGGTCTGAAAAGCAGTTGTAGCCTCATGCTAACATTCCCAGAATTTCATGTCTCTCACTGCATTTCACCCCAAGGGAGCTCAATGTTCCTATTGTAACAGATAATCTGTACTATTTCTTCTAGACTCTGAAATGCTCAAATTAATCACTTCTCGGCCTTTTGGCTAAGATCAAGTGTAAAATCCTCAAATTAAATAGGAATCTTTTCTAAGAAACGAAATTTGTCTTGAGCTTCTCTTCTTTCAATGGGCTTGATCTTATAAAATACAAATAGGAGACAAAAAAAAAGAAAAGAATGGTCAACTGATTGAAACTTAAGATCGCAAGGGACACTGGGGGGTCACAATCCAAATGCTCGTTTAGGAAAGTTAAATTACTTCCTCATCATGACACTGTGCGGGGGAAACTAGGACCCAAGTCTGCTCACTCAAAATTCATTTTCTCTTATCACATTACATTGCTAAGATTCCAACAACTCAGGCCTGGGTTTTTAATAGCTCAGCAAATAGGTATCAAGATCCTTGGCTGTCATCATCAATTCAGTAGAGGTGACATAGTATTTATGCATATATATAACATAAATGCATAGATGCATAAATGCTTTAGAATCAATACAGCAAAAGTATGCCTTAATTTAATTTAACAACAACAACAAAAATGCTTGAACGTGGTATCGATGACTGACTCGCCTCCTTGGTTAGGCATAATCCTCTAACTGCGTTGGGAGGAACTCAATCTCAGGGGCTTGATCTGGGGTCCCAAGGATGATGTTGAGGGTGACCCATGAATCTCTGAAACTAAATATAAACTTTTATGCTAATGTGCATTTTCTGTGACAAATGGTCATAGTTTTCATCAGGTTCTCAAATATTTCACCTTAAAAATATTAGAAATCACTATCCTAATACAATCATTCCCTTTTTCTCTTTCTAAAATGACAATGCCTTATGCTTCTTGTGAATTTCACAATATCCCCTCACCTCCATTCTCCTAAAACTACGTTATGTGATATTTAGAATTAGTCCAATAACGTTTTGGGATATTTTTAAAAACACTCAGACCCTATCATACATGTGCAAGTTCTTGGCTAGTAATCATCAGCAAAGTGTGTTGGTGGTCCTGGGTAATGCCATTAACCACAGTGGACAGAATATCTTTTAAAAGTAGACTCTTAATAATAAAGCAGACCCTAAACTTGACTCAGTTTAAAAGAGAATCTCCAGCTCGGCTAGTGCTGCTCAATGGTTTGAGTGTCGACCCATGAACCAAGAGGTCACCAGTTCAATTCCTTGTCAGGGCACATGCCTGGGTTGTGGGCTTGATCCCTAGTGGGGAGCATGTAGGAGGCAGCTAATTGATGATGTTTCTCTCTCATAGATGTTTCTATCTCTCTATCCCTCTCCCTTCCTCTCTCTCTAAAAATCAATTTTTAAAAAATTAAAAATACATAAATATAAGAGAAGCTCCAAATATAAAATTTTCATGATTTTCCTTCTTCACCTGAAATCCACTTTATGAAACTGACTTTTTAGAAACTTTAAGGTCACTCTGACTATATTGAGAATGGTAAGCGCCTAAAATATATAAGCCATTGCTATTAAGTAGACATCTGGGTTACTGTGTAGTTGAAACCTAACTATCCATCATAAATACCTTCAATACATTTGAAGTAGCAGGGTGGACAAGTTCTCACACGGAGGGTCATTTATGAAGCGATCAAAGGCTGTGATGGGGGAAAAAAAGTATAAAGAGGGACAGGGCTCTATATAATGAATAACTTTTCTCATTCTCGATATTTCTTATACTCTTTTACAACAAATTGCTTGGCTCTTGAGAACAGACTCATAAAAGAAGTGAAATATATTTTTCTATCCTGAAGCTGAACTTGTTTTAATAGATAAAGTTGTAATGACCCTTTCCAAACAATATGAGCCAACACTTCAAAAATTCCCATTGTTTCAAAGACACAAATTATTTTGTGCATCTATATCCATCAACTGA
Source organism: Myotis daubentonii (assembly GCF_963259705.1). NCBI lineage: Eukaryota > Metazoa > Chordata > Mammalia > Chiroptera > Vespertilionidae > Myotis > Myotis daubentonii. Next base: position 17,984,066 of record NC_081852.1, read on the forward strand.
ACTCGAAAGGAAAACACATGAAAGTCATTTGAAGGACAACATCTCCTAGGAGTTGTACTTGGAAGCTGGGAAAGCCCAGTCATCCCCCTACCTAGATAAATAGTTTTCCAAATGACTAGGAGACAACAAGGGAGCAGGGCCAAGCACTTGAAAGTTGTAAAAGAGACTGCATATTAGACTTTGGGGGAAAGAATCCAGCAATGCAGCTCCTTTATAGCTGGCCAACCTCTCTACGACACAGCCATACCTTGAGTGGACAGGAATCGAAACAAAACAGTATCTTTAAGCAACTTACACACAATTCAAATGAAATTTCAAGATCAGAAAATTTGAATTCAGTCCATATGCTACCCCAGGTTTTTTATGCCTTTTGTTTTTAAATAAATAGAATTTAGAGGGGGAAAAAGCCATTTTTTAGTCACTCAAAATCAAAATCTGTCCTCCAGAAACTACAAATCATGAGAGACAGTAACTGTGCATCATGTAGAATGTTGGGGGGTTACTTTTTCCTCCTAATAAGAAACTCACTGGATGCACTTTTAAAAGTGTCTCGTGAGCCCTACTCAATTCTTTTTCCATTAGCAGCAAACACATGGCATATGATTTGACTTAGTACTGTGTTCCTTAAACCAGGATTTAAGGAAACTAATAATAATTCAATAGGGTGATTATCAATCTCAGAAGGCAGTGTTCTGGAGCAGTAAAGAAATCATATAGAGATAGAAGGGGACTTGACTTGGGGTAGTGAACACATAAGCCAATATACAAATGATGTGTACAGAATTGTACACCTGAAACCTATATAATTTTATTAACCAATGTCACCCCGATGAATTCAATAAAAAAATTATTTAAGAATCACTATGCACAGTATTTTTTAATCAGCCCTGGTGCATTATGTTTATCTGATATTTATTCTCATTAAAAATGACTCACTCGCTTATGGCAAAGAAAAAAGAAATCAAATAGATCATTTTTCTCATGAGAAAATAGGTATGTACAGTGCAGTAAATCATTTTCACTAAGCAAGTCAAAATTCACACCTTCACGGAGGAGATGGTATAGCATATTCTACTTAGAAAGAGCCTGGGTCAAATCCCACCTTGGCCAGTGACACTGTAGAAATTTCTTACTCTGAGACTCAGCATCATCATTTGTAAACTGATAATGATACTAATACCTAACTCATGGAGTTGTTGAGATGACTAAATGCATGTAAACCATTAAACATAATGTCTAGTACACTAAGCATTCAGTAAGTATCAGTTTAACTACTGTTATTACTATATTTTTAATTACCAAAATCAAGGAATGAGAAGACCCTAATGTTTCTTTCCTTAATTCTTCATGTAATTATTTTCTTGTGCCAAAAAAAAGTCCCTTCTTTGTGTCTTTCTTTTCATAAAAAAACACACACACACAAAGAAACACCTCTCTTTCTCCTAGAGAAGGCAAGTATTAGAGCCTGTGTGGAGAGTATCCATTATGCCCATCACTTTCTCAAGAATTGGATTGTTCTAAACATTTTCATTCTCTCTTTGCATCTTCCATCCTTGTTCTCAAGGGGTCAGATTAACAAGGGAATCAGCATTCTTGTTCCCTAACTTTAAGAATAGGAGTCAGAATTCCCAGTCTAGAGGCGTCCCTTTGAGTAGCTAGGAAGCATCTCTAACCAACAGGCAAGAAAGAGCAGCCATTCATGGAACAAATAAGTGATTTGCATTTCCAAGGATGTGGGGAAACATATTAGTTATAATTAGCAAACATGCAGAGTCCCTGCGACAGCTTCACTTTACAAACCTTTGAATGTTTGACAAGAAAAGGTCATGTTTTGTAAAATCCTCAAAAGGTCATTCAATAACAAATCACATGAATGAAATCGCAAGGGTTCAGGGAGGTTAACAGAAACACCACAGGCAGTAAAGTGCGTTTTCAAGGTAAACAAGGAAAGAGGGAAAGCGCCTTGCCTCAGCTCTGGAAGGAGAGAAATAGAAGCAATCTCTAATTTACCAAACACTATAATTTCAAGACATTTTCTCAGTACTTGGTGGTTTAGCAGTGAATGGTATTTCTCATGTTCAGCTCACTTGGAGGATTATCAGATAACAGCCCACCAACATTTCAACAGTTCTTCAAAAGGTCTAGGCTGACCTTAGCTAAGGCTTTCTTTCATATATTTCATTTAATAAATCTCATGAGTGGATTCCACTTAAATCGGTGTCTGCATGCGTGGGATACACACACCCACACACCACCGTGGAAGGCCCCATGCAGCACACACACCCCAAATCTGGAAACTCTAGCCCCAGAAGCCTCCTCTGGCACTTTGACCTGCTCATGACCTCTTTCTTCCCAGGTCTATTTTCTTCTTCAACAAGAGCCAGCCCCACATCCCTCACAGTCAGGAATAACAAAGGCTTGTGTATATAGGGTAATTTGGCTGCAGGATCAGTGGGCGGCAAGAGCAGATGATGCATCTGATCCATAGGTTGAAGGCATAATTCAGATGTGCAGAGCTCATGGGTTTAAGTGGGATGGGGGCGCTCCTAGGGACAACTGCTTTCCAGAAAGCAGGGCCAAGGTGTGAGGGTGGGGGTTATCTTCTAGGCTGCTTCAGACTTGGGCACACCCTTCACATTTAAGGTATTGGGTGTGAAGATTAAAAATGTGGTGCAGCCCTAGCCAGTTTGGTTCAGTGGATAGAGTGTCGGTCTGCGAACTGAAAGGTCAAGGTTCAATTCTGGTCAAGGACACATGCCTGGGTTGAGGGCTTGATCCCTAGTGGGGGGCATGCAGGAGGCAGCCAATCAATGATTCTCTCTCATCATTGATGTTTCTTTTTTTAATTTTAATTTATTGTTTAAGGTATTACAAATAGTAGTACATATGTCTCCTTTTTTTTCCCCCATTGACCTTCCCCCGGCCTCTCCTACCCACCCCCCACATGCCCTCCTCCAACCCCCTCCCCCAGTGTCTTGCATCTATTGGTTATGCTTATATGCATGCATACAAGTCCTTTGGTTGATCTCTTACTGCCCCACCCCCACCCCGCCCCAGCCTTCCCCCAGTCTGATGTTTCTATCTCTCTCTCCTTCTTCCTTCCTCTCTGAAAACAATAAAAATATATATTTAATAAAAAAAAAAAAGAATGTGGTGCAAAGATTGTGCTACAGCCTGAGAAGCCAAGCAGACCGGAAGCAGAGACCCCAGACATCCTAGAACCGTGGTTGGCAAACTTTGGCTTGCAAGCCACATGCGGCTCTTTGGCCCCTTGAGTGTGGCTCTTCCTAAGCCTTAGGAGTAACCTAATTAAGTTAATAACAATGTACCTACCTATATAGTTTAAGTTTAAAAAATCTGGCTCTCAAAAGAAATTTCAATCGTTGTACTGTTGGTATTTGGCTCTGTTGACTAATGAGTTTGCCGACCACTGACCTAGAAGGAAGTCACTCAACAAAGCCCTTGGAAAGAGGCCAGCATCCTAAGGAAGAAGCACAGGACATGGCGTTGGCAGATCTAGCATCTGGCTTGCTCAGTAGTAACCTTGAGCAGATTCATTTGACGTTTCTGGGGCTCACGTTTCCCATTTGTAAAATGGGTTAATACTTCTTGCTTACTTCCAAAGCTAAGGTCCTAGGGATAAAATAAAAGGACACGTAACCAGAGAAAGCCATGTGCTATTTTCCACCAGCAGGGACTTGAGGTGAAAGTCCAGACTCTCATCTGAGAACCACTCTCTGGAGTCCTGCTCTGCCCAGTGTCACAGCCATGTGTGGGGGCTACTTAAATCTAAGTTTTAATTTAAAAGTACATGAAATTTAAAATTCAGTTCCTAAGCCACAGTAGCCACATTTCAAGTGTTCGGGAGCTACATGGGGCTAGTGGCTTCCATACGGGACAGGAACAATACAGAAAACTGCCATCACTGCAGAACATTCTATTGGGTGGCACGCTCAGACCTACCTGTTTTAGATGGAGGACAGCCATGCCAACCTCTCCCCCGCCACCACCCCACACTCGCCACGTACATCCCACATTATCTCAGCCGCCTGCATTCCATATTCAGCATAAGAGCCCCCTCCACGTACAGCCCTGACTGATGGTTCAAGCGTGTACCTCTCACCTTTACGTTTACCTGCCAACCATGAAGCCCCACCAGTTTGGCAACTGTTTGATCAGAATGACGGTCAGAAACAGGACACCTCACTTTGTCTTCCTTGCCAACTATTTTAGCTTATTTGCCACGAGTACAGGGTATAATTAATATCACACAGGAGCCGGCATTGTCATTTTTCAAATCATTTCCCTGGAAATGTTCTACACCTCTTAATGGCCCTGCTAATGCTGTAGCTGTCATGTTTTGGACAGCTGCACTTTTACAAGACAAACTCTGCAGCGCCAGGAGCCTCTCTGCAGACTTCTCAGCTCAGAGGCGCAGAGGCTGCGAACGCCAGCCGGCAATGGCTAGATGGAAATCTTTGATTAATTTTTTTACCTCTTGGTGCTGACTGCTCCTCAAGTGTCACCTTCCCGGCTTCCATCCCCAGCAACCTCATCCCTTCATGCCCTCTTCCCCTGGCCCCCTACCCCCACACCTCCTCTCTCTTATGCCACCTGATGGACAGGGGATGAGTGAAATAAGCTGGAGTCATACGGCTGATTAAAGCCAGGACACTCTGCCCAGAGGTGCAAAGGCTTAAACATCTGGATGGAAACCAGGCCTCATGCTAAATGCCCACACACTGAAAAATCATGGCCCTTCATGCCTATTTAATTTTATTTCTCAGAAATATGCGCAGATAACTTCTAGCAAACTGTTTAGATTTTCCTATGTACTGGATATATATGAGAAAGACTGGGGAGGGAGAAGGACAATGAAAAGAGGGCTAAATATGAAGCGGCCACAGAGCCATGCACAAGGCAAGCAAGGACAATCTGAGCCACACCAAGTATGCCCTAAGGGACACGAATGAAGATGTTTTCAAACAAGATGAAGAAAATCACCAGGGTGTGTTTAGGGAGTAACAGCATTCTGCTACTGCCTTTTTATTGGTGAAAATATATTTTTGATAATCAGTTTAGAGTAAAGGGATTGTCAGAGTTGGATGTCATAGTTCACTCTGCCCAGAAAATAGAACTACACTGTCCCAAAGAGCCCGCTCTGCTGAGGCTCCGTCTTAAGGAGCTAAAACGATATGCCTGAAAGGAAGCCATAGCCATGCTCGGGACACGCTGTCTTTTAGGCTAAACAGCAACGTTGACTTCCTGCTCCTTTAATACTGTGTTTATTAGTGATCCGCAGCCCATGGAGAGATGAACGCACAACTTCCTTTCACGCTGTGTCTGCAAAATGCTACAGAAAGTTGGACTCATCAGCGAAGCAGCAGGTCCCTTGGTTGAAACCAGCCAGGCCAGAAAAGTGACATGAACAGGATGCTGCTAAACATGCACAATCCGAAAATGCACACTGTATTCTCTTCTGCATGATTTGCTGCCATTTAAAAGACAATAAACAGCAACTTTATATTGCTAACAACATGTCATTTAAGGTTTGCTGTTGCTCAACATCAAGAAAAATCAATGCCGGCTCTACGGGGGCAAAAACCCGAGAACTGAGCTCCATCTCAGGGCTGTTTGAACTCATTTCCTTTCTCCACGGCTGCCCCCTGCACTCCCCCTCAGGCGTCCCCTCGCAGCGGGCTGACAGCTTGACACATTGACAGCTCGCACTGAATGACAACTGATTTGTACAAATTTCAAGCCTTATAAATCTACCTGTCACAACAACAACATAAAAGCGCCCAGGCCCAGCAGGTAATTCAGAAAAAGCTTCCCTTGACAGCACTTTCTGAAAAGCAATGGCGTGCCTCCTGCCAAAAATTCCAACTATCATCCTTGTATAACTTTGAATAAAAATTCAGGGCCCATTTTCTTGCCAACAGGCTACCAATCGTCTTATTTAAAGATTAAAAAGAGTGAACGGGAGAGAGGAGGGGAAAAAACATCCACACAATTTCATTTTATACTGATATGAAAGTAGCACCACCTGCTACGCCAGGATTACCACACCATTTTCCTCTCCGGTGCTCAGAGGGAGTAATGAGTGAGGCTTTTTACGGTATTTAAACAATATCCCAAATTGCAGGGGCTGCACCTTCCAGTACCCTCCCCACTCACCTGGGACCAGTGCTGCTCCAGAACAAGGTGGTTTGACTGGTGGGGAGCTGGGAGGCAGGGGTCTGAGGTTGTTGGCTGTTGTTTAAGCAAAACGGCCCCAAGATTTCTCTAAGACAAAGGACCTTCACGGGTCCGGGGCCCCACCTCTCTTGACCACTTTTCTTACTAAAATGATCCAGATATATCAAGATAAACCAAAATATTTATCAAAATATTATTTTTGTCAGTGCATCTTTATCACAAAACAGTCACCGAAATTGAGCCTCTGAACTTGGTTTGGAGGCATGGTTTTATAATCATATGTAACAACGAAGGAAAAAATATTCTAACAAAATAAGGTACTTCAAAGTAGAGAAACAGACAGACAATAAGTACATGAGCATTTAAACAAGAAAGAGCAATTTATAAAAACAAGTGTTTATCTTTATGGCTGCTATTAGCCCTTCTAATTCCATTCAATAATGAGAAAGGGATAGCTGAAAGGTGGGTGGCATAATTTCTCATGTTCTCATTGCTCATGTAAAATCTCTCAGTAGACTCAGAGATGGGAAAACAAACTCAATCTTGCCTTTGAGGACTTGTTGTAAGGGCATGTTGAATGGGGGTGCGAAGGAGACTCCTGGGAAGAAGATATGGGACCAACGATGAAGGCAAAGTGAGCGTTCATCCAATTGGGCGAACTCAGAAGCAACAATGGCGCCACCAAAGCATCCTGTCACAGTGCAAGCCCCTTCTCCTCAGCAGGGTCCAGCAAAGGTAACTGGAAAACAGATACTGGATGGGCGTTTTGGTTTCAACTCCTGGCTTCCCCATTTAGGAGTCTTGTAACTTTGGGGGAGTTTTATTTATGTTCCCTGTGCTTCAATTTCACCATCTGTATCATAATCATTTCTACCTCAGAATGAGGATTAAATAAGAAGTTTTCTTCATCCTGGCCAGTTGGTTGGAGCGTAGTCCCATACACCAAAAGGTTGGGGGTTCCAATCCCAGTCAGACCACAAATCTAGATTGTGGGTTTGAGCCCAGTCAAGGCGTGTGCAGGTGCAACCGATCAACATTTCTCTCTCACATCAATGTTTCTCTCTCTCTCTTTTTCTGAAATCAATAAACATATCCTTGGGTGAGGATAAAAAAAAGTTTTTACAGTAAAGAATGTGTTCATTAATTCATTGACATAGACATGGATACATATATAAAAACATTTAAAGTGATAAACACCTTATCACATTATAATATAAGTATTATTAGTACTCTCTTCAAGATGCCACATGTAATTGCTTTTCTTTCATGGAGTATAAACTTCCAATGTAGGGTTCATTTTTTTTAAAGTAGGGAATAATACCCTGAAAATGTTGTAACTCATTTGATTAAAATGTGCAAATAAGTGATCAATGTATCTGGAATGAATTTCTTTATTACCATATATTTTATAAAGTTCTTTGTCTACTCTTTTAACTTGCTTCTTCATTAGCTTACAACCATCCAGAGTGTGTCAGAAAAAATATATGTATTAATTCAAAAGCACATAAGTTGCACTGTTTTAACACATTCATCACTGAGAAATACTATAAATATGTGAATTTCAAGGGGATAAAAACAACATATATACATGTAATATACAACAAATATGTAAAACATTATATATTATATATTATATATATATGGAGAGAGAGTGCGCGAGCAATAGAATATTTTGGCCCAAATTATAGCTGATGTATTAGCTGGCAAATCTTGAGATTAAAGAACAGAATGCAATGTTATGATTTGAGATTTGCCATAAATCCAACATAAACATCAGCTGAACCCTAAAATATAACTGAGATTAAAAGTACCCAAATTACATGAAATGATATCCACTCTGTCACATTCTTGGTATTAGCTTCTCAATTTGGATCGTATCAAGCCTGACAAGAGCCAACTGAACTTCAACAATCAGCAAATCCATGATTTTGTAACTATTTGTATGACCAAGAGCAAGTATTTTGATTATGAACCATTAGTGGCGATTAGTAAATAAAATTGGATTTGAATTTTACAAACATGTTTGAATTTCAGAAGATTTGTATATCATGCTAGAAACCCAAAGTCAAGCCCTAACCTGTTTGGCTCAGTGGATACAGTGTCAGCCTGTGGACTGAAGGGACCCAGGTTTGGTTCCAGTCAAGGACATGTACCTAGGTTGTGGGCACATCCCCAGTAGGGGGTGTGCAGGAGGCAGCTGATCGATGTTTCTCTCTCATCGATGTTTCTAACTCTCTATTCCTCTCCCTTCCTCTCTGTAAAAAATCAATAAAATATATTAAAAAATAAAATAAAAACCCAAAGTCAAACTAAAGTTTTATGTGGTAAAATAATTGGTGAACCATAAAGCAAAACAACTACACATCAAATCTTTGTAGAATAAGATGGAGAAAAGATAAACAACTACCTATAAAATTGATAAGAGAATGATAATTACATTAACTAAACCCGCCTTCTTTTTCTTCTTTCATCAATTTTAAGGTGAACATAGAACAGGTGAGTCATGGATAGGAAAAAAAACAAACAAGGTATCTCAGTTAAAGTTCAACTTCAAGCCAATATCCACCCAGAGCTAGTAAATTAGATTATTCCAATGTTAACCCTTCTCTTCTCAACAGCCCAGGTTAGGCCTAACAAAATGATAAATTACATTTCTGTTTACTATTGTCTTCCTGACATCAATCACCAAGATTTAACAAACACTATCTCGCATATGCTGGGATCCCCCCTACTATGACCAATTAAATAACAAATCAGTCAGTGGAGAATTGCAGGGCTGACAAAGGCACAATCAAGTACAGTGCTGGTCAGATAAGTTACACATTGGCCCACTGGGAGTTTGCTTAGGAAGAAATAGTTATGAAATTTGAGACGCAAAACACAGAATGTCTATGTGTCTTTGATATTTGCGTGTGTGTGGTGACTACTTGTTTCCCATGCGGTAACCAAGAGCAGTGCTTTCAAACCTATTAGCCTACCAAGTTTTGTGTGTTTTTTCCTTTTTCCTAAGAGGCTCCTCGCTTAGCTGATTATTTTCTCTATCTGAATAAGGGCCAAACTTGGAATCTCAGAATGTCATCCACCTGTCAGTCATCAGTCCCTGGAAGCTGATAGGCTTTTAAACCAAAAAGTGGTATTACCTTGTGACCTAGACAAAAGTACCAACTGCCACTCACTAAGAAAACCCCTTGGCCTTTGACAGCTGCCCAGTGCCCCAGATCTGAGCTACTCTGCTTCAGGATGAACCATGCTTGCAACTCCCCTAAGGGCATTCTACATGGCCCATCAGCAGGCGCATCCACAGTGACCAAGGGCTAAATGTTCAGACCTTCAACCGACACATTGAAAATAGTGGCTGAGTTCCTACTGCCCATGAATTTCTGTCTACATTTGCGGGAACAAAAGGACCAACTTTACCCAATCTTTCCCACAGAACAAGTGGTCACAGAGGCATTTTCCTGCCACCTGAGATCATCTAAGAAGCACACATCATGAGTCACTATGGCCTCCTCAGCTCCACTTACAGAAAAAGTCATATCTGAGCCCATAAGCTACTTAATCAGGTGTCACCCACCCGGTCTGTAGGCCACCAGGAGGTCAGGCGTGGCTTCTCTGGCACCTACCAGGGGGACATGGGAAAGCTGGCAGGGAAATAACGGTGAGGGGATCCACACATCTTCTGTCGTGAACTTCCATGGAATCGGTAAATTTTTACCACTTAAGACAAATCATGTTATTTGTAACTGTCAGAAGAAGGAAAATCTGTAATTGTTAGGGGGATGAAGCCTGTGCAAATTCTTTCCTGTGCAAAGTGAACAGTCAATCACTTTTATAAGGACAGCAACAACTGAAACTATCCATTCGTATACTTTCCTTTAGTCAACAATATTACCTTTAGTAATCTGGGGAATGTGCATCCATAAATTACAGAAAGTGTTATTGCATTGCTGAATAAACAGCAACATTTCCATCAGCAGCAGCAGTGGCAGCCCCACAAAGGTATAACAAACAGACTCAATCATTTTCTTGTCAAGCTTTGCAATGACTGCAGAGTTTACTGCTGGAGATAATGTTGCTTTCCTCAGCACTGTGTGCCAAACTGCAAACTGCTTATTAAAACAAAACCTCTTTTTCGGAGCAGCATGAGTTGGATAATCACTTATTGCACTCAAGAAAAAACAGGTTTGGTGCCCAGAGGAGGTTAGCAATCAGGCATATGTGTTAACATTTGGTTGGTAAAAACTGGTTAAAAAATAAATTATCTGACATTGGGCTGGGGGAGGGAAGAAGTTCACCTATTAACATCACTATCCGCAGGTGAACTACTTCCCTCATGATGTCATTCAGTGCTTTGCTGTGTTTCAAAGTACCAAGCTGGAGTGCTTGATGGGAGCTTTGGAGTGCGGGGCTGGGAGGAGGAAGGAGGAAGGGGACGAAGAATGAAAGGAAAGCAGAAAAGAAATGCAGCCTGCTGGCAAAATGAAGGAATCTCTGGAAGAAAGCGTGTTCCAGGGCAGGAGGAGACTGAGGAAAGGAGCAGGGGGAAGCCAGGGAGCGTTAAGAACTAGGCATTTGCGACTCAACTATTTCTGAAGACAGCTCCTATTATTACTCTCCGAAGAAATGGCTTGACATAACTAAGCCAGCGATAGCACTGAAAAACCATCCTCAATTCCTCTCGCTTAAAATAGATTGACAGCCATTTTACTGAATCTGGGGAACAGGGAGGGCGAGGTGGAGTCCGGGAGGCCTGCTGTGTCAGGAGAGCTGCTCTGGGAGGAAAACCATTATTCCTGACGATGCAGTAGCGGCCCCCATACCTCTCCGTGTTTCTTTCTCCTTCTCATGCCCACTCAAGATGAAATGCGATCAAAGCAGGCACACCCTGTCTCCTTGGCCCACCCTTCCACTGTCTCCATGCAGCCAACAGCCCTGCGGGACAGGGCATGAGCTGTGCAAGAGGAGAGCCTAGACCAGTGATGGCGAACCTTTTGAGCTCGGCGTGTCAGCATTTTGAAAAACCCTAACTTAAATCTGGTGCCGTGTCACGTATAGAAATTTGTTGATATTTGCAACCATAGTAAAACTAAGATTTATATTTTTGATATTTGTTTTATATATGTAAATGCTACTTAACAAAGGAAAATCAACCCAAAAAATGAGTTCGCATGTCACCTCTGACACGCGTGTCATAGGTTCGCCATCCCTGGCCTATACTCTGGATGCCCCCTCAGAACAGGAAATGAGGCTTTGAAGACTTTATTATAACTTTAGCCACCATCTGGGGCTGGCTTGACACTTATCAGTGCTCTAAAATGAGAATGAGAAAAAGAAACACCACAGACGTAGAGTGGAAAGGCAACTGCAGTCACTGCCACTCAACTTCAACAACAGAGGGGAGGCAAATACAGGTCAGCACCGTCCACTTTCCTGGGAGGGTGGTCAGTCCAGCTCTCACCACACTCCTCCCTGCCTTAAACCGGCAGACCAAGAGCTGTCCCAACCCAGCTCGTTTCTCTCTGACACCTTAGGGTCTAACCCAGGGGTGGGCAAACTTTTTGACTCGAGGGCCACAACGGGTTCTTAAACTGGACCGGAGGGCCGGAACAAAAGCATGGATGGAGTGTTTGTGTGAACTAATATAAATTCAAAGTAAATATCATTACATAAAAGGGTACGGTCTTTTTTTTTTTTTTTAGTTTTATTCATTTCAAACGGGCCGGATCCGGCCCGCGGGCCGTAGTTTGCCCACAGCTGGCTAACATCATGCTGTTCCCTCTGCCTGGAAAGCTTTCTTTCCCTTTGCTTGGTTCATTATTCACATCGTTAGTCACTTCCTCAGAGAAAGCTTCCCCTTCCGCTCAACCTAACCCGGCCCCTACTCCCCTATGACCCTCCACCATCTCCCCTGCTTTTCTTTTGACTTTTATTCAAATCACTACTTCTACCTGCAATTATATCATTTATGAGAGTTTATTCCTGTCTCCTATGTTTATGACCTGTCTCCTCTATGAGAAGGTGAACTCCATATAGGCAAGGACTTTATTTTATTCTGAACGATATCCCCAGCACTTACAATAGGGCCCAGCACCCAGGAGGTGCTCAATACATATTGGATAAATTACTTAAAAACCGTTCCAAAATTGCAAAGAAAATATCCTCATGTGTCAGAGACCTCTGTCAGACTCGCACAACGCTCTCTGAGTGGAAACCGTGAGTCCTACTCACGACAAACACTGTGGAGAACCTTTTTAAATAGATGATAAATTCAATTCAGAAAAAATCAACTGAATATAAAGCCCAAAAAAACTTCATGACAAAACAGAAATAAAGCTAACAAAAAGACACTAAAAAGAAATCAGAAAGCAACCAAAAACCATGGAGAGAAATGCAACTTTATCACAGAAAAAGGAGTAATCATATACAGACAGGGTACACACAGTATATGCACAATTAAATACACACATGAAAACATTCATATATACACAAAGAGCTACAGAAACAATCACAAAAAGGAGAAAAGCCCAATGGGAAAGTGGACAAAAACACAGTTCACAGAAAAGGAAATAGAAATGCCTCTTAAATATATAGTAGGATACTTAACCTCATTCATAATAAGAGAAATGGAAATTAAAACACTGAGAAACCATTTTTTTAACCCACCAGACTGGCAAGAATCCAAAAGTTTAATCACACACTCTACTGGTGAGGCTGAGAAAACAGGCATGCACCTAACATTGTTAGTGAGGCTGCAAATTAGCCTCACTCTTAATGAGTGCAACGTGGCAATGTCTATCAAAATTACAAATGCATATGCCCTTTGACACACCAAGTCTATTTCTGGGAATTTATCCTATAAGATACACTTGCAAACATTCAAAAACAGTAGTGTAAGGTCACTGATTGTAGCTCGGTGACAGTGAAAGGAAGAGCACAAGCACAATGCCGCCAATAGGGGGTTGGATAAACAAATTATGAATTCATACAGTGGAACGCTACGCACCTATAAAACTCAATGGAGAAGCTCTCTATGTACTGATATGGAAAGGTATTTTTATTAAGTATAAAACACAAGGGGCAAAATTATATGACTAGAAGGCTATCTTTTATATAAATGGGGAAGGAATAAGTCTTTACTTAATGTTGTCCACGGGTTGTTGGAATTGCAGCAAAATGACATATAATGAAACCAGTTTTACTGGAGGCTAATTGATATAAAAACAAGACTTAAGTTCCTACAACATCTCATCAATGATATCATGAAACAATATTGAATGAAGTGATGTTATTCCAGAGCCTTCCATATTTAATTTTGCTTGTAGATACAAAATTTTGAAAACTGAAAAAAATATAAAAGGAACCAAAAATAGTTGCCTTTGGGGTGAGGACTGGAGAAGATAAGGAACAATATGAGGAGGAAAATTTTTCATAATCTCTCATGTCTCTTAAGTTTCAAATCATATGGGGGTGTTATCGATTCCAAAATTAAAATTGATTTTTAAAAAACTCCATTCACAGAGTATTAGAGTATTTTAAAAGTCAAAAAACACAGCTCAGTTTGGGAAAGAAAGACCCTAGTGGAAAAGAGCTCACATGAGCTGGGCAGGATAAGCAGAGGTGGGAAGTTTCTAGGCCGTCTGGCTTTGAATTGACCAACAGGTTAGTATAACACACACTCGGCCCACATTTGACAAAAAGACTGCAGCCCAGTTGGTCCACTTTCTTTCTTTGGTCATTCCTTGACTTTCTGGATATCTGGTGGCATACTCCCCAGGTCCTCTCTCTTTCTGTCTGTTCCCCAGTCCTCCCAGCGATGTCTTGCTTAAATCCCTCCTCCCAAGCTTCTGTTCGGCCTTGTAAATAAATCCTCTCACTTCACCCCCTCTAAAACCCCACAGCTCACACTTAACCCCATCAGTCTTGCTTCTCTCTGATCTTGCTGGGTTCACAGCAAGGGACCAGGCCAGTAGCATGGTACTCCCTTGAGATTATCAGTGAATAGAAGAAGATCAAAGGGAAACGGTGTCTAGTTTCACTAAGAAAATATAAGCCAGTATCCTTTATCATCTCTTTATCAAGCATTCAGTAGTACAAAAACAAGGTCTTAGAGACAGGATTTCGGGGGTTGTAGAAGAGATAGCAGCATGCATTTTCTCTTTTAAGAATGCCAGTTCTGCCCACTGCCCAGATGAAGGAGAGTACTAGAAGGAACACTTTTGCTCACTACCTTAGCTCACTGGGGATGTGTGGGCACTCAGCTGGAGGGTGGCCATCCATAGAGGCCAGCATCCTCTCATGAGTTAGAGCCATCTATCTCCCCAGCCTGCCACAACACTTTTGGGGCCTAATTCTGTCATTCAAAGTTACTATTTTAGATTGTCCCTGTTTCAAGTTATCCTAAGACTTGACCAGCAATTGCCTTAGCCATGGCATCTCTCATAGAACCATGAACAGAAGACTGTGGTATATATATCATTCGAGACTCTAAAGCAGCGGTTCTCAACCTGTGGGTCGCGACCCCTTTGGTGGTCAAACGACCCTTTCCCAGGGGTCGCCTAAGACCATCCTGCATATCAGGTATTTACATTACAATTCATAACAGTAGCGACATTACAGTTATGAAGTAGTAATGAAAATAATTTTATGGTTGGGTCACAACATGAGGAACTGTATTTAAAGGGCCAGAAGATTGAGAACCACTGCTCTAAAGAAATGCCACTTGATCTATTCATTTTATAACACACACCTTTTTTAATACAGTTTTGGTAATTATATATGTAATTAGCAAAGTGGTTTTAAATGTGTGAGTTTAAATAAAGACGTCAATTAAAAATAATAATGCATTATCTTCATATTATTTGTCTTCAGGGACCACTAAAATATGCAATAGGTTTTTGTAAACAGAAAAAACGTACAAGTCTGAATATTGTATTTTTTACATCCTTTGCAAACCACTATCAAAAGCTACTATGAATGTAAATTTCTGTTTAGCCTATATGCATCCTGCCCCAAGTTCTATATAAACGGAATCCAAATGAACGTGATTTTATCATAGATGAAAAATACATCTTGACAGGTATATGACACAACTAAAACTTTCATACTCTGCTGATGGAAATATAAGTTGGCACAACCACTTTGGAAAACTGTTAGGCAGTACATTCTAACAACGAACAACACATACCCTCTATGACCCAGCAATTCCATCCCTCGGTATGTATCCAACAGAAAGGGATATGCATGTTCATCAAAAGACAGGCAAGAGTGTTCATAGCAGCACCATACATAATAGCCAGAAGTTACTGGGAAATAATCCAAATGTCCATCAACGGTAGAACAGCTTTTTCCTTAATTTTGGCAAATCCATATTACAGAATACTATGTAGCAATGAATATATGAACCATGGCCACATCCACATGAATTATACCTCATATATGGTTGAGCAAATGAAGCCAAAAACAGAAGAGGGAATGCTGTATAATTCTATTTACATAAAGGTTTAATACAGGCAAACCTCATCGCTGCTGTCAGAGCACAGGACAGAGTCAGTGACCCTTGTTGTGGGAAGGGGTGCAAGTAGTACCTGGAACAGACACTCGGGGAGCTTTCTGGTTCTGGTGTCAGCAATGCCCTAAATCCTGATCTGAATGCTGAATACACTGGTGCGCTCACTTTGTGATGATTAATCAAGCTGGGCATTTAGGATTTGTGCACTTTTTTGTATGTACGTTATACATCAACAAAACATTTCTTTTAAAATATCTTTTTAAATTGCTTGCAATTACTCTTCAAAGTGTCAGGTACCTGAACTGCTGCCCCAAAGTTAGAGGAACCCTTAATTCCTATCATTAGCTCCTGACATGTCCAAATGATTCTTTGGCTACTTGTTCATAATGGAATCAAAAGGCACTAATCTCATTATCGCCTGTCAGCAGGCGCTGTCAGAATGCTGTTGGCCATTAGTCTCCCACTGCTGCAATCAGTCAGAGACTTGCAAAGCACCCAAAAGGAGACAAAAAATAGTGCTACTTTAGTTCTTCTCTCATCCCACACACCTTTACCAACCTCGTGCCAAATCCTCCATACCTAAGGCCAAAGGCTGCCTTCTCCAAAAAGCCATCGCAGACCTCTCTAGCCAACAAGACTCCCATTCTCTGAACAAAATTCCTGCACGTATTCACGCACTCATTCATCCATCCACACATCCATCTAAACATTTCTTGATCACCTACCACATGCCAGACAATGTGCTCAAGGTATGAAATTAAGCAACGCAGAATTCCTTTTCTTGAGGTGGTCACAGTATTGTATGGAAAACAGACATAAGAGCAGGATTATAATGAGAGACACATATACAGAGAATAGTTGGAACATAGGAAAAAAATGGGTAAGCCAAGTTTAAGGGGGGATTAATTCCTAGAGGAGGTTTCACATAAATATGCCTTAAAGAATGAGTGAAAGTCAGCCATTCAAATTAAGATGAAGACAGCTCCTAGCAGAGGGCATCTTATGAGTAAAGATATGGAAGCAATAAAAGACCTGGTGTGGGGATGTGGGTGCTACCACATGGGGAACTATAGTCAGAGAGTAAAATCTGAAAAAGAGCAGAGAGAGAGAGAGAGAGAAGATCACAAAGGTATCTGTAAACCATGTGAAACATGTCAGACTTCACACCAGAGAAGAGCAGTCACTATGGGTGGTAAGCCAGGGAATGGCAGGGTCAAGTTTGTCATCAAGGAACTGTCTGGGAAATGGAGAAAGAGGCAGGGAGGTATCATCATAGACCTCCTTGAACCAAAACACTTTTGAAGTAGGGCTAGAAAGGAGAAAAATTCAAGAAATGTTTAGGTGGTAAAATCAGAAAGACTTAGTGACTCATTTGGTGTGGTGTGAAAGTGGGGAAGGAGAAAGGAAAGTCGATGAAAACTGACAGGTTGGTGACAACAATTGAAAAAAAAGATACAATAGGAAGAGAAGGCAGGGGTAGACAGAAGGAAGGTGATGAGGTCAGCACTGGAGGTACCAAATGTGAAATGCCTAGGGAACTTCAGGGAATATGGGAATATCAGTATGTTCAGCAGGAGTTAAACACCTGAGCCCTGCAGGAAGAAACTTTGGCTAAAGGTAGAGGAGGACCCATCAGCACATACTTGAAACTGAAATCCTGGAGCGTCTGAAATCACAGAATGCATGTGGTGTGCAAATAGTGAACCGGGGACTTGGTAACACCAACATTAAGGAAGGAGTGGAAGAAGAAGGGTCTATGAATAGGACAGAAGAGGAATGGGCAGAAAGGTCACTCAGTGAATCAGAGAAGTGTAATGGTATCAATGCCAAGGCAGTGGCAACTTTTAAAACATCAGTGATGAATGAGTAGTCCCAAGTGAAGAGGTCCAGAGGTCCAGAGGTCCAGGAAGTCATTGATGACTTCAGTGAGAGATTTCAGACGTCAGGTCACTTCCAGCAACATGGCAGAGCAGGCTGACATAAACCTACATCACAACACTCTTAAAGAAACCTGGGTGAAAGATAACCTGCCCCTAAACTTCTAATACACAGCAGAGCTTGGAGGGGAAGGGGGAAGAGAGAGAGAAACTGCCAAGCAAGAGAAACAAAGACTAAAACCCAAGTCTGCACAAGGGGAGCCCATGACAACATCAGACTGGATATAAGCCCTAGGATCCAGGTATTTAATGTCCTCGAAGGGACAGGACATGTTGCTTTGGGTCCGCACAAAATGGGGAGCTGGAACTAAGAGTTCCAAGGACTGAAACATATATGACAAAAAGATAAGAGAAACTTTACCTACCAGCCCAGAAAAACATTAAGAAGGCATGCTGTTTTTCAAGGCTCTGGGTAGAAAAGAAAAAAAAAAAAAAAAAAGCCCCATGCAAGAAACTAAAATTCCAAGCCTGCACTACCCAAAGTGAAGAGTAATGGTATTTCAAATCCAAGTTGAAAAATAATATAAAACTGGTGCTAGAAAGCTCTGTTTTCTTTTAAAAAATAGTGATTGCTCCCCAACCAAGGGCCTAAGAGACAACATGTGACAGATACAAGCTCATACTATAAAGAAAATTATAAAAAATAAGGAAACAAATAATTATGAGGGAGATTCAGCCAGCCATAAATGGGAAAATGGGAAGTTATAGAAAATCAGAAAAGCCATAAAATAAGAATTAAAAGGTATAGGAGCCATTATGAAATGAGACACTATGGGGAAAACATAATAGAGAGACTATTAAAAACAAACATAGTCCTCAAAAATAAAATTTCATGTATGAGCTCAACAGAGTATAAGACACCAATGAAAAGAGAATTTGTGAAATAGAAGGTAAATATGAAAGATTATCCAAAATTCAGCATGGGGAGATAAAGAGATGACTATAGAAAATAAAAGCCATGTGGCAAAGGGGACAGAATAAGATCCATGATATAAACTAACAGGTGTTCCAGAAGAAGAGAAGAGGTTAAAAAAAAAAAATGGAGGAAAGGCAATAAATAAAAATGAATACCTGGGGATTTTCCAGAACTGGGAAAAAATAAGTGCATGAATTCTTAGCTTGAATAAGGTCACTGAGTCCTAAGGATTTTAAATAAAATATAACTACACATTGATTATATGTTATATGTATAATATGTATTATGAAAACACTCAAAGCAAGGAGAAAAAAAATCTTTAAAACAAGAGAGGAAAAAGATTATTCTCAAAGAAATAAAAAATTTAGAGCAGACTTCTCGAAAGTAATAGTAAATTATAGAAGACAATGAAATCTCTATCAGTCTGTATGGGCTGTCATAAAAAATATTATACACTCAGGTGGTTTAAACAACAGACATTTATTTTCTCACAGTTCTGGAAGTGAGAAGTCCATAATCAAGGTGCTGGAAATTTTGGTTTCATATATATATATATTTTTAAATTGATTTCAAAGAGGAAGGGAAAGGGAGAGAGATAGAAACATCAATGATGAGAGAGAATCATTGATCAGCTGCCTCCTGCACAGCCCCCACAAGTCCACAAGCAGGGCATGCACCTGACTGGAAATTGAACTGGTTCATAGGTTAACACTCAACCACTGAGCCACATCAGCCGGGTGAAGATTTGGTTGGTTTCTTTTGAGAACTCTCTTCCTGGCCTTCTCACTGTGTCCTCTCAGGGACTTTCTTCTGGACTCATGCAAAGAGAGAGAGAGAGATCTGTTATCTCATCCTCTTCTTATAAGGCCATCAGTTTTATCGGATTAAGGTCCTACTCTTGTGACCTCATTGAACCTAATTCTCTCCCAAAGTTCCTATCTCTAAATACAGTCATATTTGGGACTTAGAACTCCAGCATATAAATTTGGGAGGAAGGAAGGGGCACAATTTAGTCTATAACAAAATATCTTCAAAGTGTTGAGAGAAAAATAATTATAAGCTAGAATTCTATACCCAGATCAACTATATTTACCCCTCAGGAATACAGCCAAACTAAAGACATGTTCAGACAAAATGAGAAAATTCCTACATCAAAACCATCACTGAAAGATCTATTAAACTTAGCAGTACACTGAAACTAGAAGGAATGAGTGAATAGAAGAAGCAATAAACCAACTAAATTGATAAAATATTCATTCAACAAATATTGATTAAGCGTTCTTCTATGTGCCAGGGTCTGTTATATTTTATGGGGATACCAATAATAAAACAAAATCCCTAATTTGTTACATATAACCTACTAACCTAGTAGATGGTGATAAGTGCACTGAAGGAACATACAGCAGGAAAAGAGGACAGAGAGTAAAGAGAGAGGTTCTATTCTATATTTTTAACTCTAAATATGCACTGATTACTAAAAAGTAATAACAGTGGTGAATTGTGAGGGTTTAAAAATAAGGGAAACTTCTTTGGAAAGAGAGGCAACAAGGATTATTTGAATCAGATAGGTTTTAAAGGCCCAGAAATCAGTACTGGGAAACCAGAGTCAAGTTTCAAGGCTCTTTCCATATTTCCCCTCTGCCACCTTCAATGTGCCAGCTTATCCCCAGACTATCAGACTGGACTTACTAAAGTTCTCATGTAGACGCAATAGAATCTAGTGGAAGAAGCAGAACAATCTCCTACTTGCAGGAATCTCTTCTTAAAAGCAAAGACACTTTCCCCTGAAGTCTTTTGGCAGATTTTCCC
The DNA here is from genome assembly GCF_963259705.1 of Myotis daubentonii. Taxonomy (NCBI): domain Eukaryota; kingdom Metazoa; phylum Chordata; class Mammalia; order Chiroptera; family Vespertilionidae; genus Myotis; species Myotis daubentonii. Next base: position 18,004,434 of record NC_081852.1, read on the forward strand.
TGTGCTTATTGGCCCAGACAGTATCACATGCCCATGTCTAAACCAATCACAAGCAAGGGAAATATGACGCCCAATATTGGTCTTAAAACAATCCAGATCTAACCTCTGGAACTGGGTATAGGTAACATGGGGAAGGGGACACAACTAGACAAAATCCAGTTTTTCTGGCAAGGAAGAAAGCAATGTCCACTGGGAAAACCACCAACAGTCTTTGCCTCCCCTTGTCATCTGCCTCAAAACTCACCACACAGTGGTAAGTATGTGACACAGTGAGCACACCTTCACACAACATGGCAGAACATAACCATAGGAATTTGGGGGGGGGGGGGAACACTTTATGTTAATCTAATTATCTCTACAACTCCAACTGCTTTACCAAAGCCCATGCCATGTGCTCAGGAGTCTCATGCATGTTAACCAACCTATGTCTCTATTTGGCTAATTCAGTAACCAAACTACAAGAACAACAGGCCCATCCAACTAACCCCCAAAATCAATCCCTGAAGATGGTGGATCAGAACACTTCCCATAGAGGAGGCCAAACCATGGTCAATTTATGAAGATATGTAAAGCTTCACAGATGCTCCCATAAAAAATTCTCTCTCTTCAGGCTACTGAGCCACTTCTTAGGTAACATGTCAAAGAAATGTGCCTTTAACTAAAGACCATTTCCAAATTATTTCAACATTATCAGTTTGGAGGGAGATTGTAGAAATGACTGACTAGAGTAGATTCAATGCTTTCATGTCTATGAGAAATTGAAGTTATGATCATGGAATTTTAGTCAAGTGGGACTTCTCAGAGATTTTAATAAGATTCCCACATTTCACAGATAAGATTTTGTGCAAGTCAGTAGCACCAAATCTGGCAATTTGACAAAGTACTTAATCCAAGAGAAACCTTTTAAATATCTGTTATTGCACTGCCCTAGGGACAGAGAGTATACATTATTCCAGCAGTTCTCAACCTTTGTGGCAGTCACAGACCCAAATTTTGCATCCAATTTCAGGTTGTTCCTGGGCCCTCGGAAGCTCATCTAGGGACGGTAGGATTAAAAGTCCCCCCCTTAGATATAGTTAACACACACAGTCAGATAACTACGTTGAGGTTATCGTTTCCCATACCATTATTTTTTTTAATCTTTATTGTTGAAAGTATTACATATGTCCCCTTTTTTCCCCTTCTAGCCCACCCCCACCCCCACCCCCGCCCCAGGCCTGCACCACACTTTTGTCTGTGCCCATGGGTTATGTGTATATGCACACAAGTTCTTTGGTTGATCTCAACCACCCCGCCTTCCCTCTGAGTTTCGACAGTCTATTCCATGCTTCTGTGTCTCTGGATCTATTTTGTTCATTAGTTAATTTTGTTCATTAGATTCCACATATGGCTGAGCTCATGTGATACCTGTCTTTCTCTGACTGGCTTATTTCGCTTAGCATAATACTTACTCTCCAGGTCCCTCCATGCTGTCTCAAAGGGTAAGAGAACCTTCTTTTTTACTGCTGCTTAGTATTCCACGGTATCAATGTACCACAGCTTTTTTATCCACTCGTCTACTGATGGGCATTATATAAATGTTGAATATAATTTCATGTTAGCTCCTTCTACCCCAGGCTCATCCTATTGCATCTTACCCAGTTAGTATAAATTCAAGAAATTCTATCCATTTTCAATGCTCTCCAAGAAAAAAAAGAAGAGCAATCCCATAATGTGAGGTGAACACAGGGAAGCCTTTGCCCTCTATCCAGTCCACCACTGTATCCCTAGGTCCAGCAGAACTCCCAACAAGGTAAGCCATCAAATAAGGCCTTTAAGTAAGTAACCAATGGAATGCTTGTAACCTTCCAAGATACTTACAAAACTATTATCTCAAATCCCTTACCATCTAGGAGGGATTGCTTTATTAGTACAGTATTATAGATGAGAAAATATGAGACTCAATAACTTGCCTAAGGTCATGTATATAAATAAGAGCAAAACTGGGGGTAATGTCTGGGTTTCCTCATTGGTGTTGGCGTTTCCAGCTATTAGACCAGTGGTACACAATAGCACTTTTCCAACTGGAAATAACTACACAAATACAAGCTACTAGAGGCCCGACGCACAAAATTCGTGCAAGGGGCTTGGCCCTCGCAGCCGCAGCAGCTGCCTCAGCCCTCGCAGCCCCAGCTTTGTCCAGAAGGTCATTTGGAAGGCTGTTCAGCTGTCCAGTCTAATTAGCATATTATGCTTTTATTATTATAGGTTATTAATATACTGTGTACCTTCCAAAGCAAAACAGAACTTTCTTATGGATTATCTGCTCATGTTGAATTATCCATGATGCCTCACTCCACTAGCCAAGAGAATAGCATTGGCTATACCTTTAAAAAAAAACCTGCCTGTATACACATGAGCTATCCAGGCAGTAAAGGCATAAGAATGAGGTTTTCCATTGGCTAGCTGACCATAACTAACCTCAACAGTCTTCAAATAATCGTGAGCAACTTCACATCACCTTGATCTGATTTGTGGGGGGGGGGGGGGGGGGAGAACAACTAAGCCCTTCAGCTGAGCATAATAGGAAGAAGAAAACAGCCATTGTGTGATTTGTCTCCAGGCACTTCACCAGCGTGGATCATTTTCCAGCTCCTTTTAGCTGGGTAAATAATAGCTTGATATGTAGCACCTGCTAAGTGAAATGAAAATGGAAAGTGTTTTAAAGGTTTTTCGCTTAATGTCTTCATACTACTGTAAATGTATGAAAATTTTATATCCAGGTTTTTATTACTGTTGATTGCTAAACTGACAGGGGAAAATAATCTAAGCTGGTGCATTAATGAAATATTATTTTTTTCTAAATTCTTTTTTTATTTTTTAAAGAGCAGAGCTAAACACAATTAAATAGTACAAAATAACCCCAACTTTTAACTCTTTTAAGATTGAACAGCAGAAATCACATACTTTCTTACATGCTTTCTTAGCCACTTGCTCTTGTCTAGAGAACCCATCGCTGTCTTCTGACACAGTGGATGGCCCAAGCCCAGCCTATGTCTTCAGGTTTGCTCCCTCGACACCATCCCTTTGTCCCTCTTCAAATAAATGTGTTTTCAGCGCCTTCAGAAACATGCCTGCCAACCCAGAGAGCTATGACAAAACAGAGAAAGTGAGAATAGAAAACGAATACCAAGACTTGCAGGCGTATGCCATGAGAGGCTCCATGGAGAGCAGATGTGCCCTCAGAAAACAGTGCCAACAATAATCCAAGTCTCTCAAAAGTGGGTTCAACCCCACCAGTAACAACAAAAAGGAGCCCAGCACCTTCCAACAATGCTCTCTCTCACACACACTCAAGAACGAGTTGCTTTCAGCAGTTCTCAACCTGTGGGTTGCGACCCCTTTAGGGGTCGAATGACCCTTTCACAGGGGTCGCCTAAGACCATCGGAAAATACATATATAATTACATATTGTTTTTGTGATTAATCACTATGCTTTAATTCTGTTCAATTTGTAACAATGAAAATACATCCTGCCTATCAGATATTTACACTACGATTCATAACAGTAGCAAAATTACAGTTATGAAGTAGCAACGAAAATAATTTTATGGTTGGGGGTCATCACAACATGAGGAACTGTATTAAAGGGTCGCGGCATTAGGAAGGTTGAGAACCACTGCTTAGAGGCTCACATTCATCCAAGAAGTGGTGTCAGTGGTGGAATTAGTCACACCTGCCAGCAAATAGCAAATAACAACTGTATAGACACAAGTGAGTTATTGGTCGTAGGCTACGGTCTCCCAGGAAGAAACTACGCCATTTCTGCTGCTTCCAGGCTTACTGAAAGGAACTTAAACTTGCAAATGATTAAGTACCTTAATTGTGTCATCTTAAAGCATTTCTTTACTATAAACAATACCAAGGGGCTAAGAGCTCAGCTGCAGCATTCAGATGCCCGGCCCTGAACTGTAGCAGCCATGTCGCTGCCCATTCCACTTCTCCATCATCATATCAGATCCTGTACAATATGTGGCCTCTTACTTGCCTGGTGTGAGCTACCCAGTGCAAGAGACACCCCCAGAAACAAAAGATTCTAACTCCCAGTCAGTGTTCCTTGCCCTCACCATGTTGTTCCTTTGTTTTCATGTAACAGGAAAAGGGAAATTGGGAGAATAAGTATAAGGTGTTTAATGGATTTCTCCCAATGTTTAATTTTGTGAACCCAGTACCTCCTGAAAATTCAACCCTCTGCAAGATGCTGGGGATGATATGAAAAATAAATAAATAACATGTGGTATGTGCCCTCAAGAAAATTATGTTCTGGGTCTGAAAACAAAACTTATATCACACTAAGAATGTTCATTCGCTGATATTTATTAACATGTGCTATGAGCAAAGCATTGCCCTAAAAGCCTTCGGAGAAACTACGAGACAGCAAATACCCTCCCAATAAGGAGACTATAATTAAGTAAAGCTGGACTTGCAAGGGACCTCAAAGACCACCCATGAGCTCTTCACACTCAATCACACCCTGACCAAGAGACTCTGGCTGTGCTTTCCCTATCTTAAAATGTCCAGAACTGAACACAATATTTTAGAAGTGGTTTTCCTCTTTTTTCAAGATTATTTGCTTCTGTAAGTGAACCTACAATCTCATGAGGCCCTTAAATACTCATATTCAGATATTGGGAGGTGCCAAGTATAGCTTAATTTTTTTTCCTCACACCTTGCCCTTATTCTGGCACAGAAGAGTTGATTTGGGTGCCAGACTATAAGTATCATCTTCTTTCATTTCATTTCTCCTAATTTGGCTATATTTTAGCTGATGAAATATTATGAGGCACGCACGCACGCGCACACACACACACTCTCTCTCTCACAGGTATTTATGTATGAGATACATAAGATGGGTAATAAATATGAAGGGCCTACCATAATACCCAACAGAAACTAATTTAATATTATAAATATATCCTCTCTTCCACCTTAATGTTTATCTTCCAACTCTGATAGAAAAACTGATTCCCAAATCCATGTGATTGATCACTAATAATTTACAATGGATAAAAGTTATTTGCAAAAAAAAAAAAAAAAAAAAAAAAAAAAAAGGTTACTTGCTGCAGTCCTATAGAAGATATTTTTATTTAGATTATTTAGAGCCAGAGATTTTGCAAATTAACACCGTAACTTTGAACTAATGAAAGATTAGGCTATATTTCTTTGAGAGAGTTATACAAGAGGTATATTGTTGAGATTCTGATATAAAAACCAGACCATTTGTAAAGACACAACATTTCTGCATTCTGTCATGCAAGATGATTGGTCTTTCTAAAATCAAATTCCTATGGAACCATTAAAAACAGGATTTAAAGAAAATCCTTCTAACTAAATAAAGCTGGTCAAAAGGAATATATCTCTTTTTAACAGGTTTATGAAAATATAATTTTCATTTGAAAAATATTAATGACTATATTTAGGGTAGTTATTTATTTGTTTTACTTTGTTTTTCAAGCAGAGCCCTAGAGTTGGGTTTCCAACATAATTTAAATTCATGGCTTCAGATGTCATGTGTATGTATTTGATCATGCCTCTATTTTCATATGAGAAGGCAGTCTGACCTTCCTCACTATGCCATATTTGTCTCTATACACCCCAGTTTCTGTTATAGTGCCTTGCACATAGTAGCATTCAGGAAATTTCAAATAAATATCTAACTGAGTAAATAAAGTATAGTTAATTAAATATAGAAGAAATTTTAGGATTTGGGTGGCCATCTGTTGTTAGTAAAGAAATTTCCCAATAAATAAGAGAAAAAAAAAGAAATATTATGAGGTCATAATTCTATTATTTGATTTTACCGTCCTTCCAAGCTCTGTCTTCCACAAATGTGATACATGTGCTTTCTGTATCTCTGCCGTAAGTCAATGGTAAATATATTTGCCAAGAGTCAAATACAAAACCAGGCTCTTTGGGGAACCACACGAAACTGATATAGCTTTATTTGGGTGCCCTCTTTGGGTAAAGCTGCTTGGGACAAATCCAATATTACACGCCTTTCAGATCTTCAAATGCATGATGCTTAACACATTTTTCTTATTGATTATGTTGAAAAGGAAGGGAGATCATACACCCTGATCTAGTCACAATGAACCCAAACTGACTCATAAACAACTGTTGTTTCACTACCCGTCCTTGTAACAGAATCTTATTCCAGATTCCAATGGTCATGTTCAGTTACTAGGGGGAATGCCAACAATCAGAAACAGGACTTCAGGGGTGGGATCCACAGCTAGGCATTTCTAATAAGCTCTCAAGGGATGTGAATGCTACTGGTCCGTAGACCACACTCAGAAGACCAAGAGTGAGGGGTGAATAAGAGGTGAGCATATGAAGGCAGTAAATGGAGACAACTCTCTCAGGCAGTTCAGTAAAGGAGAAGGGATGAATGATGGAATAGATAATATAAATTGTGAGTGCTGTAGGAATTAAGAATCAGAGGAAGAAGGAATCGATAGTGTTTTTAAAGAACTTCTCTATCCTAGAAGCTCACCCTGAGAGCTTTGATAAGTGTGCTAAGGGAATTCAGTATATAATTTCAGTGCCTCTGTCCTTTCATCTTACTTGACCCAAGTGATTTAGAGTTTAAAGCTAAGTAGGAAATGTAGAGTCTGATGATCAGGTTGGTCAGCAAAAATTAACATACTCCTCCATGATTCTATTCATTGGCTAGTTAAACATCCCATTAGCTGCCCAATCTCCTTCCAAGATACTTCCTGACTACAGGGCTGCTCCCATAATACAGTTATCTCTCATACTTTAGCTCTAAGCCTTCCCAACTCATTCATAACTGTTTGATTAGAACTTAATCTCTGTTGACAGATTTTTATCTTTGGAAACGCCCTTGGCTATGCCAAAAAGAATGAGTGAAGCAAAGGATTAACCAAAACACTCTCCCTGATGCAGTCAAACCAGAACCCAGTTAAGAAGCAGAAAACAACAATTTCAGGTAAGCATCCTCAAGGAATTGCTACTGAGATGCCCCAATAATCCCCAGTGAAGGAATTCAGCTCTCAGCCCCTTGTCCTCTGACAACTGTCTTTGTGCTTTCAATTGGAAACTGTAATTGAAGAAACTGTTACATCATCTTAATACACCCTAGAAAACAAAATCATCCCTGCAAGCCCACAGAGAATGTCTGATCTGCCAAAGTCACATGATGGACCTGAAACAAGTCAGAACTGCACAGAGAACCTCCCCTTTTAGGTGGTGCCAGAGCTTTTGCTTCTAGAGTTGACTAGAAAAATATTTGCAAACCATTTCCATTCCTTGGGATGGTCAACCAAAATGACCAAATGGATTGTTGAGAGGGTACCATAGGAGGTGATCTAAACCAGTGGTTGCCAACCTTTCGGACCTCACGGACCACCAGTTGGCGACCACTGATCTAAAGGATATTAAGATTAAAATAGCACATTATCCTAAATGGACCGATTTAAAAGGAAGAGCATATATGCAAAAAATCATCTTTCCTGACATTTATGTCAGGAAATCATAGAATGTTACAACCTGGGTAGGCCTTTACAGATCAGAAAAGGATCATCTATGAAGCTTGTTGAAAATACAGATGCCCAGGCCCCATCACACACACAATGGCCTTGACTGACCCAAACTCTCCAGGGGTGTCCAATTAACTTGCTTTATTTATAAGCTCTAGAAACGTTAGAACTTAGGCGACTTTCCTAAGACTACAGATGTTTAAAGCCATACTCCACCTCATTTCTAAAGGATGTAAGGTTGATAACAGTGCTATCAATTATTTAATTTAGGCCTTTAAATAGGACTCAAGGCACTGAAAACTTTGAGGACTAATTTTATGTTATCCAGTGCAAAGTCTTATTGAAACAGTCTCGTTCTCTTATGAAAGACATTAGAATTCCACGGTGTCAATACCCTATTGGTCACACGTAAATCCCAAATTGCTTTCCATAGCCTAAATTTCAGGGAAGTGCTTTAAAAAGTATTTAGTAGATACTAGTAACTAGACCAATCAGGCAAGGAGGAAAAGGAGGACAAGAAATCATCCCATGGGCTATCACCGGACTTACTTTTTTTTTTCCACGTTGAATAAATATGTTTCCCAGTCCTTTCTCTGGAGATGAGGTTTGAGCGTATGAGTGCCATTTGCCCAATAAAGCCTTCCTTCACCAGAGAACCAGGAAGCATGCCATTGTGTTGGCTGTATCCTCTATGCCAGGGGTGTCTTGGAGGATTTAGACACACTTAATAAAATCACTCACACAATGCCTCCTGCATATCAGTCTGAAAGGATACATCAAAATACCTCGTCCTTGAAACCTCTTGGGGGCCCAGATGGAAGACAGGTGGACTTAACAAATCAACACACAGCTCCATATAGTATATGACTGAAGAGGGAAAAAAGAAGAGGTTAGTGAAAACAGGAACAACTTGCTTCAAGACGGACAGGATGCAGTCAGGCAGAGCAGGAGAACAGACACCTATGTAGCTTGCCCCCTGCTCCAATCCCAGCTCCAGCGGGTTCTCAGCACCGAAGTAAAGGCCATTGTAGCTTTGTGTAAGGTTGGATCAGGGCCCAAAAAGGGGGGCAAACTAGAACCCTCGCCTCATGTCTGCTCTAAAGAGCTCATTTCCTTTATCTGGTCCACCAATATCAATCTCACAGGGCTAGAACGTAGGTGTCCAGAGCCACAGTCTCCTGAAATCCCAAAGCACTGCCACAGCCATTTACAACTTCTCTGACAACTAAAAAGTCAGACTTTATCAGTCCCATTTCAATTGGGAGTTTAGTCCATTAACATTGAATGTAATTATTGCTATGGTTTGAGTTAATTAGTCTACCATGTGACTCCTATTTTCCTTTTGTCAGAATGATGCACTAACCAACTGAGCTCCCTGGCCAGGACTTTTCACTCCCTCTTGTATTTTTTGTTCCTTTGTTTCTCCTTTCCTGCCTTCCATTAGAGTTTTTTAGAATATCGTTTCAACTTATCTGTTGGCTTTTTAGCTATATCATGCATTATTTTTTATAAGTTACGCTAAGACTACAATCTTTATTCTTTAAATCACAGTATGCTTAGAGCTAATATTGTACCACTTCACATAAAATGAAGAAATTGTGCAACTGTATGGGTCCACTATCCCACCGCCAGATTCTATGCTACAGTTGTCATACATACTACCTCTACATACACTATAAACTCCAAAATACAAAATGTGAATTTGGGGTTGAACACTTACATGAATTTTAAAGAAATTAAGAGGGAACACATCTTTTTCTGTTTATTTAGTCACATATTTATTATCTGATGCTCTTCTTACTTCCTGAAGATGAGTTTCCACTCTTCAGCCTGTGGAACCTCCTTTATCCTTTCTTAGCATGCAGATCTGCTAGTGATCATCTTAGCTTTCTTCTATGTGAATATATTTTTATTTCACCTCCCTTCTTCAAGGACATATTTGCCAAATAGAGAATTCTGGATTTATAGAATTTTCTCCTTTACATAGGCTCTACAAAGATGTTGTCCTACTGTCTTCTGGCCTCCATTATTTCTGATAAGACACTAAGATCATTTGAGTTGTTATTCTCCTGTAATCAGTGTGCATTTTTCTCTAGTTATTTTCAAGATTATTTTTCTACTTTATCTTTGTTTTTTGAAAGTTTAACTGAGATGGTCTTGCTTTAAATTAATCTTGCTTGGTGATCACTGAGTTTCTTGTCATTCATCAAATTTACAATATTTTCAGCCATTATTTAATTTTTTTGTCCAATTCTCTCATTTGTTTCAGGACTCCATTACATTAGAACTTATATTAGAGTTTTTGGTAGTTTCCCACAGGTCTTTGTGTCTCTGATTACTTTTTTATTTTTTCTCTCTGTTCTTGATATTGAATAATTTCAACTAATCTTTAATTTCTCTGATTCTTTCTCAGTTGTGTGCATTCTGCTGTTAAGCTTATACAGTGAATTTTTTCTTTTATATAATTTTCAGTTCTGCATTATTATTGTAATATTATTATTAGGATAGAATAATATGATTTCTCTTCTGCAATTTCCTATCTTTCCCTACATTGTGAGCATATTTCTCTTTATATCTTTAGCACACTTAGAATAGTTACTTACAATCTTTGTTTGCCATCCCATCAGCTGGGTCATCTTGGAATTGGTCTCTATTGAGAGCTTTTCTTAATGCAATGAGTAATTTTAGATTCTGTCCTGGATGTCTTGAATGATGTGTTGTAGAAGTTCTGGATTCTACGTTTCTCTAAAGATATTTTTTTAAAACAAGCAGTTAATTTTGCTGAAAGAAAATTATAAAGTGGTGCTGCCCTGAGGTAGGTAGCAGTTCAAATTTAAGTCCAATTGTTTTAGCCTTACTAAAACAATCTACCCCACACCTGTGGTTCAGGGTTCAACTATAAATTTGTACATACTTTATACATGGAACATGGGGCTCCACTCATTGGCTCACTCTTATCAGGTATTCCCCTGTTCCCAACAGCTAAGATTGCCCTAAACCTTCGTCTCTGATTATTCAAGTCAATAAAGAGTATGCTTCCTATTGCATTTTAGCCTTCCCACATGACAAAGACTGAAGCCTAACCCAAAACAAAACCTGTAAAAAATGAGAAATTGACCTATGCCTTTCGTATCCTTCAAGTTTCAATTTCTCCTCCCTTAGTGATCATGTAAGAACAGTATAGTTGTTCTCTAGTGTTCCTTACATCTTTATTATAAGGCAGTAGACAGCGAAGGACCCACACCACACTCCTCTCATCAGGATCAGAGACTGTCCCTCTGTATCAGATATACATAAATTCTGAAATCCTAGCCCCTCAGGACCGACTGTACAGGATCATCAGACCATGCTGTCCCATCTCTTATCAGGGCAAAAAGCCCATCCACACTGGGTGATTAGAGAGATTTTGCTTGACTATCTCCACTAACAAAAGTACACAACTCCTACAAGACATAAAAAGAAAAGTAAATGACCTACTCAGATTATATACTTCAGCTCTTTTCATCTACTCAATCAAGGCATTATTATCCCCATTTTACAGATGAGAAAACTGGGCCTCAGAGAACTATGTTACATTGCCCATGTTCTCTTAGCTAGATACGGTGGAGCCAGGATTTGAACTCTGGTTTCTACATCCCTAAGAGCTGACATCCCTTGCACACTGTCCATTCAATCCTCAATGCCTTCAAATATTGACAACTTCTTCCTTATATTGAACTGAAGTTTGCCACCTTACAATTATCATTACTGGCTATAATGCATAATTCCAAATTGTGAGCACTAAGAGCAAGAACTATAGCTTACTTGTCTTTGCATTGCCAGTGCATAGCACACAGTAGAGACTACTAGTAATAATGGATCAGTTAATTGATTAATGTCATTACAGACAACATCAGATAAAAGTCTATACCTGCTTCATCATGGCAGTCTTACAGCTACTTGTAGAGGCCATCATGCGCCACATATTCTCTCCAACAAAGTTCTTCTTCTCCAGTCTAAATGTCTCTTGGTCTTTTAAGTACTTCCCTTATGGTAGGATTTATAGAATCCTCCCAACCCTCCTGGACACACTACAATTGACCAATGTCACATACGATTTCTCAGGAACCCATTCCTTCTTGGGATATAGAAAACATAACTTCCCTCCAACCCATCAGAAAATTGATGCTGTAAAGCAAACAAGTGAACTAAATTCCGAAGTATGACTCTTCCCTCACCAACAGGAGACAAGACTCATACTAGTAAACTGTTTCACTTTTGGCAGAGGACAGGCCGAAGGACAGGCATCATAAAAATAAAACAACTGAAATTTTAACAAATCTGTAAATGCTAAATGTCGGCAAACCAGAAAGTACAGAATTCCTGAGAGTCCCAGACACACAGAGCGTCCATACTCACTCATCACCTTTTTTTCCATGGTGCCCACAAAAGAGATTATTAAGCTGTAGACATAAGAGAACCCCCTACATTGTGCACAGACATGAAATCATGTCTACTTCCAGAACCTTCTCTCACAAAAAACAGAAGTCATAAACAACTAAAGAGAAATAGCCCCAGATAAAGTGGGGTGCCGCTGAAGGAGAGTCAGAAGCAAAAGATGTCCACCCCAAGGGGAAGGGGAAGAAAAACCTCTTCATAGACAACATCTTGCATAGAAGGATAGAAAGCAGAGGCCTGGTACCACTAGAAATGGACAGGAAACACTCTCCCACCCAAGAGCCCCCACCAATGTGAGACAGAAAAGGACTCATGCCTCAGGCAGACAGGATCTGCCTAAGACTTACAATGGAGCAAAATAAGAGAGAAACCCTCCCACCAACACAAGCCTCTCATTGACAAGCAAGAGCAGTCTGTCCCACAAGGAAGGACAAGGGCATGGAGAGAGACTCATTCTTGTTGTAGACACATAGGATCCTGCTGAAAGCTGAGGACGCAGGGGGGACATGAGGAAAACCCTATTTCTCCAGGCTCCCCGGTAAGCACAAGGTAGCAGCAAGCCACCACTGGAGGAATTTGAAGTCTATCTTACAACAAAAGTCAGATCCAGCTCAGTGACTATATTGACTCAACCACCCACACTAACATCCCAACATAAATGTCTCCATTTCCAGGTCTAAATGCTATTTACCTCAGTCTGTACTGTTCTTTTACACATGTTGTATATCATTTAATTTTAAAAAGTACAGGACACAGAAGAAGCAAGAAAAAGACTCTTAGTTGAAAGACATAGTAGTCAATATTACCAGAAACAGAAATGATACAGATGTTGGAATTAACAGATACAGGACTTAAAATAACTTACTAATTTGCTTTTAAAAACCTAGAGGAAACGGTAAACGTCATGCATAAACAGATGGGTAATTTCTGGAGAAAAATGGAAACTATAAAAACAGTCAAATGAAAATGCTAGAACGAAAATCATGATAGCAAAGAGAAATAAGGGTTCCAATAGGCCTGGCTTATCAGCAGATTAGGTGCAGCACAGAAAAGCATTTATGAACTTAAACATAAGTACATAAGAAATTATCCAAACTAATAATGAAGATTAAGGTGGAAAAACGAAGTAGAGCATCCAAGAGTTATGGAATTATATAAAATAGCATAATATATATTTGGAATCCCAGACATAGATGAGAGGAAAGAGAACAACAAAACACAAAATAAATGTCAGTAGAGAGAATAGCCAAGAATTTTCCAAAATTAATGAAAAACATCAAAACACGGTTCAAACAACCTCAGAAATCCCAAAGCAAGGAAAGGTAGGGGGAGAGGGGGACCACAGGCACATCATAGCATAGTAAAACTATTAAAAACCAAAGATAAAGTAAAAATCTTGAAGGCAACCTGGGCGGGGGAGGGAATATATATTTACACACACACAAAGCTGAAGATGACATAAGACTTCTCATCAGAAAGAATGTAAGGCAGAAGAAAATGAAATGACATCATTAAGATACTGGGGGGTGAGGGAGAACTGTCTACAAGGAATTCCATATACAGTGACATTATCTTCTTAAAATGAAGGTGAGATAAAGAATTTTTCAGACAGACAAAATCTGAGAGAATTTACTGCCATCATACAGGTGTGGCTCAGTTGGTTGAGCAGCACCCCATGAACCAGGAGGTCGCTGGTTCAATTCCCAGTCAGGGCACATGTCCTGGCTGCAGGTTCAATCCCCAGTGGGGGCATGCAGAAGGCAACTGGTTGGTCTATGTCTCTCTCTCTCTCTCTCTCTCTCTCTCTCTCTCTCTCTCTCTCTCCGCCCCTTCATCCCTCTTTAAATATCAATTTTTAAAAATGTCTTTAGAGAGGAGTTGGTACCCGAAGAGATCTGAATCTACACACAGAAATAATAAAAAAAAAACGGCAGAAATAGTAAAAATGTGGGTAATATGACTTTCTTAATTTTAATCTCCTTAGAAGATAACTGGCTCTACAAAATATATTTACTTTGCAAATAGATTGAACTAGAAACATTTGAAACTATTTTAATTTTCGTTTTAAGATAAGCAAATAGAGAAACATGTTCTTTAGTTTAAAAAGAGAAACATTTTCTTTAGTTTAAAAAAGTTAACTGCTGCCTAAAGAAAAAATAGTAAAGAATTGTAGGGTTTGTAGCATGTAGCTGTAATGTGTAAAACAACAATAAAACAAAGGACAGGAGGGAGGAAATGGAAGTATATATTATAAGATTCTTTTTCTATTTTAAATCTTTATTGTTGAAAGTATTACATATGTCCCCTTTTTCCCCCCCATTGACCTCTTCTAGCCAGTCCCCAGCCCCACTCCAGACCTTCATCACCCTATTTAGATTCTTTAACTATTCATAAAGAGGTATATTATTTGAAGCTAAACTGTGACAAGTTCAAGATATATGACATACACCCCAAAGCAACCACTGGAAATTTTTTTAAAGAAGAAAAACTTATCAGCCAATATTGGAGATAAAATAGAATCATAAATATATACAAATAATCTCAAAAAAGGCAGGAAAAGAATGTAACAAAAACAGAACAGATGGGACAAATAGAAAACAACTTAAAAAATGTTAGAATTAACACCAGCTATATTGATAATGATATTAAATGTAAATGGCCTAAACATTCCAAGTAAAAAACTGAAATTATGAGATTGGAAATGAAAAAAATTTCACTATAAATATAAAAATATATTAAGAGTAAAAGAAAGAAATGTCACACAAAAGTTGAAATCTCTATAATAATATAATGCAAAGTAGGCTTCAGAACAAGGAATATTTTCAGGCACAACAGAGCTGATTCATCAAGAAGACAAATATGTATGCATCTAAAAACAGAGTTCTAAAATACATAAAAATCTAATAAGCTGAAATAAGAAGCAGAAAAAGGCACAACTGTATTTGGAAATTTCAATATGCTTCTAGGTAATTTATACAAAAAGTAAATTTAAAAAAATCAGTAAGGCTATAGGACACTTGAACACCACTATGAACCAACTGTACTGTGGTGGTGCTTACATGACAACATACATTTGTCAGAAATCATCTAGCTGCTCATTTAAAAGGGGAATTTATTGAATGTAGATTATACATCACTACATCTGAATTTTAAAACATTAATATCAGTACTGCCACCTAATTTAGAAAATAGTAGCAATAAAATAAGCTAATAATAATAATCTCTTAACGTGGTCAGATCAGCACAGGCCTTGACTTACTTTCCTGGAAGAGGCTTTTGAAGAGCTAACCCATCCTGTTGCCTCACACAGAATTGTATGGAGACTACATCACAGATAGGCCTGCACAACAAGGTGTACATATTTCCAATGTGCACTTAGATCTCTTTTATAGGTCAGAGATTACAGAGATTAAAAATACTACAAACTTTAATAACATGCAGGTATGTGAAAATGTTCTTATTTGCAATGGACCACCCAGCATCTGGTTCTGAGTTGTCCTCCCTAAGAACACAGAGCATTCAAAGGGGAGTTAGGGGAAGCAGAAGACCACCTTGGGAGCCTCTGCTGAGAATACAAACTCTCCTTCATTGTTTCATTGTTTAGGAAATTGCAGGTTGTCCAGGGAAGAAAGAGCCTAAATGGCAAAGATAAAAGCACCGGCTGGATCCTAGATACCTGGGTACAACCCCAAGGTACTAAGTAAAGAGCTCCTTTGTCTTGACTGGGAAAAGGGCTCCCTGATCTCCTCCTTGGGCAAAGCCAGGGCACAGAGGAGGCCTTCTTGCAGCAAAAGTAACATGCTAGCCGATGCTGCCAAAGCCTTACTGGTTCCTACCAGGGAAGTCAATACTGGACACCCTTTTCATTGCTAAAGGTTAATCTGCAAAAATATGAAATGCCATCCTGCTCTTGAAGAAGAGTCTTTGGAAAAGTTCACAACGTTTCCACCAAACCCAAAATAACTTCCTTCATTATCCGTTCAGGGCTCCCAACGGGCCACCTCTAGAGAAACATTTGTCCTCTGAGTGTTTTTTCCTCTTTTAAATGCTGTCTTTCACCACTGTGTTTGTACTTGCCACAAAGATATGGCACGATGAATGCAGAAAAAATAAATATGAAAAGCCTTACCATCAAATTAAGGAGGGCGCTTGATAAAACGAGCCCTCTTCTTGTGAGTAATTTGAAAGAATAACTGTTTTTCATTACAACCTGAGCTTCCAGCAGGTCCTATATAAACCAATCCAGCTGTGGTTCAAGAAAAGGTCCAAAGGAGGACCCGCTCAAGGTGTGGATAAATCACAACTGTGATCACAGACCAGGTTTCTATCTTTGTTATCCCCCTTAATAAATTGGGCTTGACCTGAAACTCCAAGAAAGTTAATTTATAACAGCCCATTTTTTTTTAACATCACAGCTCGCCTTTCTTTTTCTTTTAAATTTAAACCATTATGACAAATGGAGATTTATTATATACCATAAACACATGTGGCTTGAGCACTGGTATTTAGTCTAGAAACTCAGATGGGGCAGTAAGTTGCTGGTACATTCAGGAAATGCCACGTGATGTTCCTGATAAAGATGAAACACATATTCCACGGGATTTACCGTGGCCACTGTAGGTTTTGGCCATTGTGTGGGCACCACAGACCCAGTGCAGGGTGTGAACTGAAAGATGATTCAGCCAGATCATGGAAAGGTACCATCATTCGAAGCCACATTCACCCAAATCTGTGCCCAAATCTTCACAAGGGCAACCAGAGCTTTTAACTAGAGATAAGCACAAAGAGAGAGCTTCCTAAGACACTCCTCCAGTGCTGGCCTAGTCTCATCCACCTTCTTTGCCCCTGACATAACCCTGCAAGTGGTTTGTGTATTTTGGTCCAGAGATGCTCAATAATGCTGCACAGAATCATTCAAAACATCAGGCTGGGTTCACTGATGAGTAAATGGAATCTTGGTGGAAGGTGGACCAGGACTTTATTTCCCACCATGCTAAGCTGGGATGAGACGCCTGATCTTTCTTCACCCTTCTCTCATCCAGGCGGAAAACTGATAATTCTTACAGTTCCTCACTGGCAATGAGCACAAGGTGATTTATCCCCTAAGAAGGGAGGTAACATTAACTGGTAGTAGAAGAGGTGAGCTTTGGAGTCAATCCTGGCTCTGCCACTTCCCAAGTTCTCTACACCTCAGTTTTCCCATTTGTAAAATGAGACTACTAATAAGTACTCTGTGTGTCTGTTGGGAGTTGGGAGGATTCAGTAAAACAATATATGTAAATCACATAGATGACCATAATACATTATTACAAATTTAGAGATTTTTCTATTGTAATCTAATCAGCTGCATAATAGTAAGATAGTTAATAGCTATCAGTAACTATCATTATTTTTAGAAAAATTTTCCATATGTATAGGTTCTCTCCAGAACTACAAAAAGAGTTCCTTGAGGGCATAACTTCCATCTTTATTCTTTCTTTGCTTAAGGCTCCCAGGCACAATGAAGACTTGTTGACCACATCAATTCTACCACTCAATTAAAAAAAAAAACTTTATTTGTAAAATAGGGACTAGTAAAAATACAGATAGAAAATAAAATTAAAACTATCCTTGATTCCAACACAGGATATAATCAGTTAATTTTCTGATATACGTGTGTGTGTGTGTGTGTGTGTGTGTGTGTGTGGTGTTTCATTCTTTTTTCTATGCATAAAATTTTGTTTTTTACAGTACAATTGGGATTCATAGTACACACACTATTTCATAAACTACTTTTTAATTCTCACCCAAGAATATGGGTGGTGTTTTGTGTTTGTTTTTATAGAGGGAGAGAGGATGGAGGAAAGAGAAAGAGAAACACAGATCAGTTGCCTCTTATATGCACTCCAACCAGGGATGAAACCCTCAACCTAGGTATGTGCCTTGACCAGGAATCAAACCTTCAACCTTTTGGTGTCCAGGATAATATTCCAACCAACTGAGCCACCTGGCTAGGGCTGACTTTTTTAACTTAAGAACAGTTCATGGCTGTTTTTCTCTACCATTCTTCAATAACATAACCTTTGAAGGCAGCATGGGATGCCATCCTGTGGTTAGAGCCCCATAGTTCTCATCCACCGTCTTGTAAATGGAAAATTCCTGTGACACTATAGCTCAGTAAGACCAATGGAACCAGAAAATTGTGGAATTACCTGGCACTATGCCCAATACTGGTCAACACTCAATAAATGTTCTTCTGTGTGTGTGTGATGTCTTCAAAGAAATTTCCAGATCTAACTTTAACCCTAAAATAAAACTCCTCCGCACTAAAAGGACTGAACCCCAAGACCCCATAAGTCTTCTACTTGTTTCCTTTAGTTCCCACCACAAGTTTTTGAATCATAACAGAGTCTGCATGAGTTTCATGGCCGTTATAAATGATAATCCTACTTACTTATTCCTGTGAACTTCCAGAAGCCAGAGCTCTCCGATTGGAAATTTTGTCACTAATGTTCCTCTAATTATTTCAGACATGCTGGACTTTCCTTTCCAGTCAGACTTAACTTGTAGACCATGAAAGGAAGCTTAATACTGCAAAGAACCTAGAACTTGGGATCAGAAAACCTGGGTTCTAGTCCCAAGTTTGTCACTTGCTAGCTGCCATGATTTTGGGTAAACATCTCCCTTTCTGGGTCTCAGTTTTCTTATCTGTAAAATGAAAGTTTTCAGCAAAATAATCTCCAGATTCACTATGTCACCACCTTTAGGGAAGTGACCAATTTATATATCAACCGTCCCTTACTAACTTGTAAGTCAAACGCTAGTCTAAAGGTTTTATCTCATGATATAATATGGCCGTTTGTCCCAGTTAGCAGAGAAAGAAACTAAGACTTGGGTTAAGCAACAAGCCCAAAGTCAGACAGTATAATCATTATCTGAATCTGGGTATGTCTAAAGCCTGTACTTCCCAAATTCTTCTGGTTCTGGGTCCCCACAGCAGCTCCAAATTCTCAACAACCCTTATTGGTTGACAGATTGTGGTTTCTCACTCCATTCATGGACTTCTACTGAGAGCTTTGTTCTATATGTCTTTGCGCTGAATCATATTGACATTTGGGACCAACAATTCTTTGTATTGGGGCTGTCCTGTGCATTGACATTATAGGGTGTTTAGCAGCATCCTTGCCCTCTACCCACTAGATCAGTGATGGTGAATCTATGACACGCGTGTTAGAGGTGACACGCCAACTCATTATTTTGGTTGATTTTTCTTTGTTAAATGGCATTTAAATATATAAAATAAATATCAAAAATATAAATCTTTGTTTTACTATGGTTGCAAATATCAACAAATTTCTATATGTGACATGGCACCAGAGTTAAGTTAGGGTTTTTCAAAATGCTGACACGCCGAACTCAAAAGGTTCACCATCACTGCACTAGATGCTGATAGAAACCATCCTCTCAGTTGTGACAAAATTGTCCCCCACATTCTATTGAGAACCCACTGCTCTAAAACAAAACACACTGAAAACATAGGAAAGAGGGGCAAAAGCATAAAGCATTCGCCTAATACTTATATGAATAGTAAGAATAGAAATGAAGTCAAATAATTACATGAAATTCTAACACATCCCTACTTAAAACCACCTGACTTACTAGTATGAGTAAGCCCTACATAAGAATAACACTACAGCAGGGGCAGTAGGAAGGGTTATCACTCTCACCCCAAGGTTAGGGCCAATCCTTTCGCTGCTGAGGTCACAGTGGAAGAGGGTGTGTCTCCCTTTCCAAGTTATAGGCCGTGCAGGAGAAGGCAACAAAAATGGTTTTCCTAGATCCTATAGCCAACTTAGGACCCTGCCAATGTTTTCCAGCAGAACTAATGCTATAATGGTGAGGTTCTCAGGCTAGCCCACAAAAGTCTGTTTTACTGCAGAAGTGAATTTCGTGACAGAGCCTGGGGACCTACCATCATTTAAACCTCCATTTTAAGAATATAAATTCTTAAATTCTAGGCACTACCAATTAACAAATTTTGGAAGTCAGAGACTAGATATAAGGTAAACAACAACCACCAAATCTTTTTTCTCTCTGTTCTTCACTCAGAAGTCCCCATGAGTATTAATCTGTCTCCTTCCTCTTATGTTCTGCACCAAAACTTACCTAGCGTGTGAGTATGAACACACATGCACGCAAGCACGCATGCAAACCGCTTATTTTCATTCTTAGGTGAACCTGTAGCTGCATTTTCAGGGATCTTCCTGACACTCTTTTGAAGTTACTTCTTGTTGTAATACTGTGTTTGGTCATAGGTGGGGTGAGGGACCCAAACTTTAAATATGCCAGAAAGCACAAGCCACAGTGGGGAAACGTGCTCAGGGACCCCTATGTCAGAATTAGTAAGTTTCTGTCACTGATGGGAGTAAAAATCCAGACCTACTATAGATCATCAGGGACATTTCAGCTCACCATCATATTTCATAGACAAAATTACATTCCAGGAAGGGGAAGAGGGGAAAAGGGAGGGAGGAAAGCCACATAAAAGTTCTGAAATATATCAATGTCCAGAAATGGGAAAGGAAAAAAAAAAGAAAAAGAAACCCTTGGAGAATTTTAAAAACATGAAATAAAATATCTACCTTATTTCAGAATCCTGAAGTAAATAATATTTCTGATGCCCCCATAGGGAGTCAAATCCAGCCAGCAAAACAAACACAAATACAAATAAATACGGGGCTAGCGAATTAAGGAAAGCACACAGAGGAATTTAAAAATAGGATGAGGGTTTTGTTCAGAAATGGGATCCTTCCTCCCGCCACCTCCCCCCTCCAATTTTCTTTTTTTACTTGAAGTAAAATCCATTATTTTGAAAACACCATTTGAAATCCTAAAGAAATAGCAAAACACAGTATTGTGGTATTCCAAAGTAATATCTCTTGTTTATAACCATATAAATTTAGCCCCTGGCACTACAGGGCTTATATAATAGAATAGAGTTATTTTAACAGCACCCTGTTAAAGAAGAAGCAAAATGCTCGGCTCATTTTCTCCAGTGGGAGGGACACATGGCCTCGTGTGAGAGAGAGGGAACATGCCTAAGTCATTACCACGGGAAAGCAATCCGTCAAAGCCGGGTCGCTCTGGCATGGCCAACACCACTGGCGAGATCACAGAGGCAGCCTCTGCTTGCAATTACCAGGGAAGGACCTTGGCTTTAGGCAGCCTGCTATCAATTACTACCCTGGCCTCACCGCTTGGACTTGTCAATTTCCCAGTGTCTTCTGTTTTGTAACAGTAAGAAAAAGCGCTCCTCCTGACTGATTCTTGGAAGTTTCTCATGTGTTGTGTCACTCCTCAGTGTCATTAACAATTCAATTAAAATTTCACAGTACACAGGCAGGCAGCGCTGGACAGGGGTGGGAAGGGGCCGGGGGAAGAGGAGATTTCCGAAGGGCCTGCAATGGGGCCACGTCAGATCAAGCGAATCCAATCTTGAAATGTCTTTTGACTTCACAAGTCGGGCTTGCATGTGTCTCCCATCTGACACGATGCTGGCTGTCATCTTGGCAAGATGACATATTTGATGTTCTCACCCCACTGGGGGTGCCGTGATGGAAAGGAATTTCAGGCTGGCTGGAAACAAAATCTCACACATTATTTCACTCAAAGTTCTGGCTCCATAATGGATAATTATAAATATTCATAATCAGCTCTATTAACCTACAGTGAGTTCTGGAAACTTCCTTTCTACCACTGGGTTTTTTCATTGGATCCTCCTGTTTTCTTGCTGTGCAGAGTGGGGCTGTCTCTAAGAACTTAGAGACAGAATGGAAGTCACAATTAAACTCCTCAGGAAGGTGGATGACTGGAGATGCTAAGACAGGATGGCTGGAAACAAGAAAGGCTCTCTACTGTCATTAACTCTGCAAAAGTGCAAACACTCCTTTGTCTCGCTGAATGATGGAGCTACACATGCTCACGTGCTTTTAACGTCCAGAGGGTTTCAGGCAAGACCAAAAAAAAAAAAAAAGTTTCAGGCTTAAGACTTCTGAGGCAGCTTTCTCTCTAACCCTCTCAATGAGTTTAGTCATGCAAGGAAAGATTCTTTAAAGTTACCAAAGACTTTGTTTAATGCCCAAGAAAATGCAGACTGTCAGCACCCTTTGTCAGGTTTTAGTGGCTTAAGTCCATTCCCCAATACACTGGTGACCCTCCACCCCTCATTCACTAGTTTCTTTTTGACATCAAGCGCTAGGTAATTGTTTGATTTCCTTCTAGGTAAAAGGAGATTAAATGTCCAGCTGCAACAGCTGACACACAAAAGGGAAAATATAGTTTAACCACCATATTTATCAAGATAATTTTTCTTCCACACGCTGATTAATAACATTAGCCAACATCCCCTTTGGCTTGGGGTTGGGGAGGGACATGTCCCCCTCAAGAGTATCAGAAACAGGAGTTGACAGTTCCAGGCAAAAATGATTTGCATGTAAATCCTGATCAAAAGCATGTCTGCACCCTGAAGTTGTCAAGTTTTGCTACCAATTTGACACTTAAATGGGCTATAGCAAAACTTGATTTAAACTGAAGAGGAAAAAAACATGGCAACTCAATTACCCCTTAGCAGATCGGATCTGGCAGCTGAGGTCAAACTTTTCACCCTGCCATTACATTTCTCAATACCTGATGCTTTAAACAAACACTGTGTATTCCTCCTACAATCCTGCAGGAAAATGCATTTCTCAGGGCTCCCTACTGTGCCCCAGATTAAAAAATAAAGTTTCACTTGTGTGGGATCTGGGGCCATTTTCTCCATGTAAATTTCTGAATAAATCGGGACTTTAAAAATGGCCTTTTACACTGGGAAAAAATAGTCTCTGCATTAAAAAAAAAAAAAATACTTGTGGGGAAGATTTGTGGAGTACTAAAAGATGATTTAAAAACAAATATTCCCATAGCATTACAGGGAAAACATTGACCTGTTTTTAGTTTGCTTTTAATATATTTCATATTTGAGCTTCAGCTGAACAGCACATTAATTCAGCAGGGAGAAGAACAACTAGCTAGTTCCAAATCGGCTCCAAATTTATGGAGGACATATCCCGTAAGGCCCTGGGACAAAAGCTCAACTGCAGGAAAGACCCAGTCTAACGACCCAGCTGGCCTCTGGGATTTCCATCCAAACAGACTTTGAATGATGTGGTCTCCTGAGGCACTTAATCCCCCCAAGAACTCTCATTCCTGCAACAACTTTTTAAACCAACAACTATTTAAACTCTTGGAGCTCCAAAACTGTTTTTATCCCTTTTTTAAAAAGATTTATTTCTTTAAGTTGGCTTTAAGCTCCTTCTACAAAAAGCAAGGAGTTTATTGACTTTGTATTCACCATAATTTCTAATGCTCACATTGTGTAACCAAGGAACATGTAGGAAATTGTCTCATGAATTTAGCCAACAAATACATTTTGCATTTACTAAGTGCCAGGCACTGTGCTAAGCATTAGGGGCCCAAACCTGAACTAGTTGCTTATAGCTAGGAAGTCAACCACATATTACAACTAATTATAATAATGTAGGGTAAGTATTGTAAGAGAGTATGTAATGTTTGAAGTGAGAGCAGATTTAACTGGGGATTCCTTCTCAGGGAGTAAAAGTAACTGAGACTTAATCTATGTTGACATCCAGTGAATGGTGGAACAGGCGTGCCAACGGAGTACTGAGACATTTCACTTGTGTGCGATCTGGGGCCATTTAGGAAGTAAACAAGGTGAAAAGAGGAAGACCTGTTTGGCCAGGCTCTAGGTAGCATGGTCACAGAACAAGAAGCCTATAGCTACACACATAGGACAAATGTGTAGAACCACATTCCTCATATACCTAGCCTCCCTGTAAGCCCACCATGTCAACCCCACGCCTCAGGCACTCCCATCACTCCTTTCTCTGAGATGCACTGGCCTTGATGTTCCTCCATCATGCCAAGCTTGTTCTGGCCCCAGGGCCTTTGCACTGACTGTTCCTTCTACCAGGTTCCCAGCACACTGCACAGCTCAAGCTATCTCACCTGTCAGTTCTTCACTTAAATGTTGCTTCTCAGATAAATTTTCCCTAATATCTCTATCCAAAATAGCTCCCACATTCACTTCTCTGAGACACTTTAACCCCTCATACTCTGCTTTATTTTCTACATAGCATGCATTGCTACCTGAAATTTTATTACCTGTTTATTTCTCTCCCCTCCCCCCCTCACTAGGTTGTAAGCATTGTGAAGATTAGGGCTATATCCCCAATTCCTGATATAAAATAGTACAATAAATAATGAATCTATTAATACCCATTAATTCGCCCAGTGCCATTAAGCTAATATCCCTGAACTTGTGCTATAAAGAAGAGTAAGGCCCAAAAAGCAAAATGACCACAGGCCCCAACTTCTAGACCCTTGCATCAGGAACAAATAACAATATACGATGCAAATGAGCATTTGTAAAATCTAACTATAGACAGAGGAGGGAAATGATCAACACACCCCCCAAAAAAATGCCATTTATCAGAAATCTCTGATATCTTTCTGAAAAATATATATTTAACTCTAACTAGGTTTCCAGGCTTCCCACAAATCACCACCACTCCGGGGGAAACTATGTGAGAAGTTATGTTCTGCTTCTGAACATTTAAGCATTTTATCAATATTATTTGCCAGTATAAATATTTTCCCTGTAACTTCATATTTAAAATAGGAGTGCACCAAACCAGGACTTATAATGTGCAAAAAAACACACAAAACAGTTCAGTCTAAGGTATTCATGACTTCAGTCATTTTCTCATAAAACAACAGATGAAATAAAATGTATGACATTCCCAAAGAGGGAGTTTCTCGTGTAATTCATCTTAAAATGCAATGTTCTGTCATCTCAAGTAACACTCACTGAAAGCAACCATCAATACTTTTTGTCAAAAGCCTGTACTCTGTGTAAAATGTTCCATCAATCTCTATTTACATAAAACAAAAAACTCACCGTGTGGTTCTAACACAGCCACACAGCGTCTCCACCTCGGTGTTCATGCTCTGCTGAAAAGTAATTTGACTGACACCAGAAAAATAAAGATGACCCTTACAGGAAAGCTTTTAAGAAGGGAGAAGCTACAAGGGGAAACACCTTACTTTGTTGGACACATGTCCTATTGGAAAGAGGTGGTTTGTGTGTGTTTTTAAAAAACCATAAGATATATTTTCTCTTTTTTAAAAAAAAAGTCCACTTTTCTGGGAAATCACCCCAAAAAGCTTTCCTTCAACAGCATTCAAGCAACATTTACTAACAACTAATGGAAGAACGGTACCCTGCTGATTCTGAACTTGAGCATACAACCATATCACTCTTATCCAGGCCAAAAATTGTAGTTACAAGTCCTGTAGAATGTGAATATCACATGAGGCTAGAAGAAGGGCATCGCCTGGGGATGTTTATAAAACACACAAATTAAGGTATTAGCCTTTCACCTTGAGGGCCTGAAGATCAAATCCCAGCTTAAGTAACAAAACAGAAAGTCTTCCCAGCAGTCTTTTCCTAATTCTTGGTTGTTGAAAACATACAGACCCTTTCATCTGACCCAACTTGGCTAGGGCCTACATGAGAAAGCTAAGAAATTGCAGGTCAAAGCCAAGAAAAACTATTCAATGCCCATCAGAAACATTTGAACTTCACGCCGAGTGACCCCTTTTGCCATCCTTCATCCTACCCCGTGACTTGAACAGTCTATGGTTGAGAATTACACAAGAAACAAAAATGCCACTTACATTTTTTTTTTCATCGCAAGTGTAAGATCCATTAGGAAATCATTCAACCTTTCCTAATTATTCCTTGCACTCACTCACTGTCTGCGCACCCCTATGTGAAATGCCTCGGGTAGGCTAGAGCAAGGTGGACAAAAACAGCTTCAAGCATTACTGTGGGGCCTCAGCCACACCACTGCCCCCCGCGTCTCTGAAACTTAGTTTTTTCATCTATAAAATGAGAGAGTCTGGCTAGACTGGTGGCCTTCGAAATGTGTTCTGCAATGCCCAAAGAGCAGCAAAAGGCCTCAGGCCTTTTGGAGGGGAGATGAAGACTGAGAAAACAGGATCCGGGACCCTCTGACACAGCAGCCTCATCATTAATGGGGTAAAACAGCTGAAGTCTTAATTTGTGACCATGTCCTTAGATCTCAAAGTCCCCTCAAGTTTTACTCTTCTGCAACGTGACACTGTGTAGAGCGCAAACACAGATACACACGTCACATCAGGGTGGTAAGTACCAGCTTTGGGAGGAAGAGGATGCAGAGAAGCGTATACCTCGGTCACGGTCACATGAGCTGCATGTGGACACCAGGGCATAATCACAGTTAGGATTTTCAGAAGGCAGAGATCGGGGCTTGAGGGAGGGTGGAAAGGCCATTCTACAGAGGGCACAAATGAGAGGAACAGCAAGCAGGCACACAGGCAGAGACTGGGAACATGGGGAAGCATGGGGTACCCCCGGAAGAGGGGAGGGAAAATAGAAGTGATAAAAGCAGAACCCTGTGTAGCGGGCTGAGGATTCTAGCTAGACCCCTGTGCCCAAGATACACTCACCCCAACTGGTAATGAATGCGAACGCCCACTGAACAGCCCTGGATTGACTCAATGCTTTTAATCACATCTGTAAATCCCAGGTCTGAATTTCTGCCCTCAAGAGCCTGGCTAAGGCCTCTTATATTTGGTAGTCAATCTATGTGAGGCATTGTGCTAAGAGCTGTAAGGGCAGAGTCTCATTTAATTCTGAAAGCCAGGAAGATAGGTACATCAACATTGGGGGCGGGGGGCGGGGGGATGTTGGATTGAGGCTTAGAGAGACTCAGTAACTTCCCTGATGCCACACAGCTAGGAAGAGTCAGATCAGGACTCAAACCCAGATGCAACTGACCCCAAACCCAGGCTCTCAGCCACACCAGCACCCTAATTGTTATTCCCAGAGGTTGGGTCAGAGGCAGCAACAAGGGGAATGCTTCCAGATGATGGAGCGCATACTTCCTTCCGGAGGTTACATGTTAGAATAAATGATGAACTAACAGGCTTCGAACTAAATGGGGAAAATCTCTCCCCAGATATAAGGAACACAAAGGAAAAGGAAAGCACCTAAAGTGACAGGAGAAAACGGCCTCTTGGATAATTTGGACTTAAAATTTCATTCTTTGCTTTTGTTCTTGACTTGAACCTAAACTAAGTGAGGAGTAGCTGAAATACCAGAGCTTTTCTGCTCTTTAGAAATTCTAGGCTTTAATCACCCATCAGTGGACACCTATTTTATGCTGGTGCTATGCAGGACACAATAAGGTCATGGTTTTGTTCCCAAGGTTCTCACAGTTCAATGTGAAGCAAGGCTTGAACATACACAGTCCCTTCCAGATCAAAAACACTACAATAAAGAACAGCAAGTGGTCCAATATATAGTTGTGTTTAGTACTACGGGATGGACAAGTACAATAAAAATCTGAGAAGGGGCTGAAACCGGTTTGGCTCAGTGGATAGAGCGTCGGCCTGCGGACTGAAGGGTCCCAGGTTCGATTCCGGTCAAGGGCATGTACCTGGGTTGCGGGCACATCCCCAGTAGGAGATGTGCAGGAGGCAGCTGATCGATGTTTCTCTCTCATCGATGTTTCTAACTCTCTATCTCTCTCCCTTCCTCTCTGTAAAAAATCAATAAAATATATATTTAAAAAAAAATCTGAGAAGGAGCAGCTCATTAAAGACCAAAGTAGCTAGGACATGCCTAAGTAATCTGAACTGGCCCCCACAGGATGGTTAAGATTACAGTAGGCTAACAGAAGGTAATGTAGAGCAAGCAGGGAAGGCATCTCAGATGGTGAGGCTGACATGAGCAAAGGCAGGTGAGGGAGAAGGGCAGAGTGAGTGCAGCACCGCCAAAGCAGAGAGGCAAGCAATCAAGTCAGACAGCAAGGAGGTGGCTTTACCTTGCACCACACAATCCAAATCCCCACCCAATCTAACCTCCCATCGTACAGGATACATAGAGTAATTCAGTGTCTCCTTCAAAGTCATACAGTCAGTTTAGTAACACAAATGAATCAGAACAGCCCTAATCCCTGCCTCCTAATCTGGTGCACATTTCACTCTACCATACTGCCTCCTCCTAGAAGCACAGCAACGTCTGTCCCTCCAAGGGCAGTGGGCACCAGGAACCTCAGGGAGGCCAGTTCCAATGGTAAAGATGAGCACACTTCAACTCCATCCAAAATGCTAAATGGGCCTCTATCTGATTTTTCTTTAGCTACACCTAATTTTTTTTCCAGGATTTCATCTTGAAAACCATTGAATGATAAAGTTCCCTTCACGATCACTTCAGGTTCTTCCAAATGACCTTTGATCTGGTCACTGTTCATTTTATTCCCATAATGCACTAAGAGCAGAAAATAAATTGAGATGGGAAAATAAAAGATGGGAAAGCATCTAAACTTGAGGGTTTTTTGCCTTTCACAAGTAAGGGATCCATTACTTAAATAACGAATCTCTAAGCTACTGCTGACAGTCCACTTTGTAAAAAGGGGACTAGAGTGAAAAAGAATAAAAGAAACTGAAGCAAAGACAGGGATTGAAAGTGAGATTCTAGGGAAGAAATCAGAGAACAGATAAGACTTACTGAGTATTTATGGTTGTTGATTGGGTGTCAATATTCAGAAGAAAAACTCAAGTGATATCTCTATGAGGACAGTTCAATCCTGGTAAGGAAAAGGCACTGAAGAATAGGCTAAAGAAAGCAGCAATAGAAAAAAAAATGAATTTCTAATTTAGAAAATTTTAAAAAATTAGCCTTTTATCAAAAATTGTGAAAGATTCAAAGACACATTCACAAAAATTTTTCTCCCATAGGCATAACCAAGTTCCTTCACAGTGGACAGAAACATCACCAAGTAAACATGGTTTTGCTTACTTGGGGTTTGGGGTTTGTGTTTGTTTTTTAATGAAGGCTGTAGATAAGAGAGAAATCCTGGGGTATAGTTTAAGGTCTTACTAAGAAAACTTTACCCTAAATATGCCCTCCATTACCTGTGTAAGCCTAGTTAAGTTTAAAAGGGGAGGAAAAAAGAAGACATGTCCATTTCTTTAAGAGTCCTATTTTGGGATTCAAAATTCTTCAAAAAAAAAAAACAAAAAACTCAAGCTTGAATTATTCAATCATCCTGTGGTTTGTGTCAAGATTTTATAAGCATTTTCTGCCCATCAGTAATCTCGGGTTGGGAAAAAAGACAGGGACATAGTAATTCAGATGCTATTCTGGGGCTAGGTACATGGCCCGACATGGTGCTCAAAGTCAGCTCACCCGCAAGAACTAACACACATTTTGGAAAGCAGTCTTTGACTTAAAAGCTAAAGATCAGAAACTACTGTCATCTTCCAGAACTCCGCCTGACAAAAACACACCCACATATTGCCCAAAAAGCTTATAAAATTGTACAGAATCAAAGCGACTGGAACAGTCTTAAAGGCCACCCAGTTGAGTGGTACAGGTTTTTTCACTATTTTTTATTAACTTCTATTTAAGTACTCCACAGGATAAGAGGTCTCGGAGGGCCAGTGCCCACCAAATGTGATGGGCACCTAACAGATACACAGTTATGTGCTGAACTGAACAGACTAGTCACAGGCTTGTATTTGAGCACCAGAACCACTTCAAAGATTCACCCTCATCTACCAAGTTCTCTGTGAAGGACTAAATTAAGCCACATGTGTAGCAGGTCTGTGATGGTGATTAAGAGATCATGGACACTGTCTGTTGATGCGAGGAATGGCCAAAAAAAAGACTGAAACTAGGTTCTTGAGGACATCAGCTAAGCCACTGGATCAACCTACCCTGAACCCTAGGCAGACACCCAGGCAAAGAATTTCCTTTATTGTTGAAGCCGATCTGAGTTGGGTTTTCTGTCCCTTGAGATATGAGCCCTGATATTATGTTGCACATATTGTATTTATTATAATACTTGCCTTTTTATTCCATGATAATCCTTTCACTACACTCCATATATCCATCAGTTCCTCCAAAGAGCTAACTCTTCCAATAGCAGGGGTTACTTTCGCTGTACCCCACGGACTTTTGTTGACTCTCCTTATGACAGAAAGGGGCTGGGAGAGCTTCCTCAGCAGCAGACTGCTGCAACGCCCTGATCCCGCCCCATTTACCCGGGACACCAGAGAATAAGCTCCCTACGTTTTCCACCCCAGGATTTTCCAGGGAGTGATGTCCTTATACAGAACAGACAAGAAAGCATAGGTGTTCAGTGGCATAATTTATAATTGACATTAGCTTTAACCAAGCCAGTTGGAGAAACAATAGGTATGAGTAAACCCAAAAGTCTCACTTCCTCAGACCCAGAGGGTATTTATGTGAACACCCAAGGGTCCCAACAGTAAGACCTTTTATAAATAACTCAGAATTTTCTACCCACAAAAATCAATGTTTTTTCCTGATGCACAAAACCCTTCCAAGACTCTGTCACTGGCCTTTCCCTGGGGTAGATCTGGATGGACCATGAGTTGCTTCACCTCCAATGGCTGTTGATTTCATTTGTGTGTGAGTTATACTCATTAAAATGTTATGAGAAGCCCATTTGTTAGGAAAATGAAGGGTAGTACATGAACATCTCAGCCTTTCCTGGAACTAATTTTAATACAGTCAAACCCCCACTACCCTATGTTGCCCCTCCCCCTTTACAGTTGAAAGATTTCAGAATATTCTACAGTTCAGAAGGTGGCATTTCTTTCCATAAAATCCCACTGGCTGGGATATGCATTTTGATTTTTACCAACCAAGTACATTTCTTGTCTACTTACTATAAACTAGCTTCTTCCTCTCATCAATAAGGCATACTCAACAAACGTGCCTGTGTTCATCTTGTATTAAAATTAGCTCCCGAAGGCTGGTCTCTCTCATTGGAGAGTGAGCCTCTTGAGGGTGAGGATAATTCTTCTTTAAAGCACTGCAGTGCTTAGAACCAGCAATCATCAATTTTTCTTGGCCCCGTCCTCAACATCTACCACAGAGCAAAGAAGGGTGGGAGTCTGGGGGAGGGGAAGGTCTGACTGTTGGGACCCTCGGGTGTGTTCATATAAATACCTTTGCTGACCCTTTCTAAAGCCACATCACTAGGAGTCTCTGAAAGAAGTAGGAAAACTTTAGTTCTATATTCTCTTTTCCTGGGCCTTTGCTCACATGGTTTCAATTGCCCTCCCTTTTGTTTCAGGATAACTCATCATCCTTCAGGACTAAACTCCATTGTCCAGCAAGTTTTCCCTGATTTCCTGACTATGTTAGCTGCTCCCTTTGCTGCACCCACAGATTCCTGTACCACTCTGCACCCTATCACTTATCACACTGCATTATATCTGCCTATTGACTTGTCTATTCGCCTTCTGGTGAGCTCCATGAGGACAGGACTCATGGGTATCCTCAACAGATGTATCCAGTGCAAGAACGGACCTTACTCAGCCTCCATCTTCTCAGATGTGAAACAGACAATGTTTAATTTACAGGACTGTTGTGAGGATTAAAGATGATATATGTAGCACAGCCTAGTACAGTCAATATTCAATAAAGTACAGATAATCTCATTGAGACTGCTAACATTGAACTATTTATTACCAAAACCCATAGTGATGGAATGAGACTGGTAACCAAATTCAATAAAAGGAGCCTGAGTGCTACACCACTGGTTTATTTGAGACTTTCTAAAGGATAAACCCTTGATGCCCCTTTAGGTTCTGCTTCTAATAGAAACACTCGGGGATACAGAGTAGAGGAACGTTTACTCTTTGCTCCCTGTAGCCCCGTGTTATTTCCCAGGCTCAGTAAGCCATTACCTGAAACCAAGTGTCTAATAAGGAGGGAATGCGGAGAAAAGCTGTTCCCACAGTGGACAAGTGAGGCCAGCTGATTTATGAGGCAAGATTCTAAAGGAGCTAAATACACACAGCTTGGCACAGCAACCAGTGAGAGGAATGGGGGATGCCTTTCGCAGCCAGGAAACATCGGGGATGAGTCAACACAGAGGTCAGCAGCGGCAAAGTGGCAAAACGAGGGTCCCTTCATTCTGGAAAGACCTTACAGGCGTCCGGTCACTTGTCAAAGGACCCGAGGTGCTATACACATTTCTGTCTTTGAATTCCTGCAATTCTGTGATGCAATTAACAACTCCTCCCTTGGGAGAGTCACAAGCAGAGCCTGACTCCATGGAGACTCACCAAGAATTCCCATCCATCATTCTCATTAATCAATACTTTAACGTTTTTAACATTTTAAAAGAACATAATCATTATAGAGATTTTTAGATATATGAAATGTATAAAGAAATAGAAGTAAATATCCATAATCTCACTGGCATGTTTCCCTTAAGGTTTTTAAGTTTGGGTTCTTATATTTTTCAAATGTATAGATATATAAAACATCAAAAAGTTCCCCATGGTTTGTTTCAAAAACAAATCTATAGTCCTTTTATTTATTTCTCCTTGCACCATGTTTCTATTTTACAAGCAAGTACTATTTCTTGATTTTTCTGTTTTAGGCATTATCTATTGATTTCCTACTATAGCTCACTCTTCTATACACAAACCCTGCCTATTTGCCCCTCCGTTTTTCCAATACAGTCACATTGTACTTTGAGTTGGGCCATATTTTGTGTTCATAATCATATTCTTCATGCTATAATTGTGTAAGATGTAGAAAAAATATTTTTTTCTTTCTGTATATTTTCTGTTTTCCCAGGAGTTAACAACTGTCTACCGACAGTTCAATACCAAATTCTAGCCAATTTGTAAAGCTTCCTCGCAAAATATCCAGGTGCATCAGATATTACAGCATATTCATCATCCTGGAGAAGTGTCTCTGGAAGTTTTCTCCCCTGACCACTCAGGCTAGTGGCCCTCCCCTGGTGCCCAGCTGCCACTCTGAGATCTTCCTTGTCCATCACCTTGGAGATGCCCTCTCCCTCTCCAGGGTGGCGGACATCTTTCTCGTTCTTGTTTACTCTCTTGTTTTGATGGAACACCACCTCCAGGAGTTTCCTGAGATAGTATAAGATTGTTGAGAATTTCCAGACCTAATTCATCTACCCTCAGTCTTGTCTTCATCTTACCCTCAATTTTGTTTGGCTGATGACATTCTTCCTGATTAAATATCATTTCCTTTCAGAAATTTGAAGACATTGCTGCATTATCTCCTAGCTCCCAGTGGTGCAGTTTGGGAGTCTGAAACCCTCTGAGTCCTTATTTTTATGTGTGACATGCTTTCCAGTGTCTAATACTCTAAAACTTCACATTCGTGTGTAGTGGTGTGAGTCAATTTTTATAGTAGGTGCTCGGTGGGATCTTCCAATCTGGAATGTTATGTTCTTTGGTTCTGTGACATTTTCTTGAAAAAAATCATTTATGGCTTCTATTCCTTTTTCTCTGGAGCTCAAATTATGTGAATGGAACCTCTTAAGCTCTTTCTTTAATTTTTTTTCCTCTCCTATTTTTATCTCTTTGCCTTTTCTTATTCTATTTTCTAGGAAAATTACCTTCCATAGATTTTTTTTCATTTCTGCTTCCTGTTTTTAACTTTCAAGAGCTCTTTTTATTCTCCACATACTGTTTCTATGATATCCTGTTCTTATTTAAGGTATTACCTTCTTGCCTAAGGTTATTAATAACAGGATGTTTCTCTTATGCTTTCTTCACTCAGCATAGTCCCTAATTCAATCAAGTTTCTTCCTTTCTTGTTTAGTCTGACTTCTAACTTTTATGTTTGAGACTTCTCACAGACATCAGGCAGTACTTAGATTCTGTTCCATAATGAGGGATGAAAAACTGAAAACTGACTGGAATCTCTGAAAATGAGGAGGGCTTTTTATCTGGAGCTTTACTCAAGGGTGATCTGGCTTGACCATTTTAATTGAGGAACTTCCAGTTCTCTTCTTCAGCTGGTGTCTCCCCAACCCCTGCTTTGGGGCAAAGGCCTGACTACCACAGTCCTAGGAGCCAAGCAGTGAAGAATGTTGGATGGGGATGAGGAATACCTCAAAATCTACTATGTATATGTTTAAGTAACATGAATGTGCTGTAAGTAAATGTGGTACTCACATCCTCCCACAACTATATCAAAATTATAACTAAACTACAGAACAACCATCATTCAGAACTGCCTTAAATTTAGCTAAATAGAAATCCTACAACTATAGATTTAAAGAAGCCGCCAAATCCAGACTGGTAAAAGGGGCAGAGATGCAGAAGAAGTTGGTCCCAAATAATGTGTGGCAGATAAAAATCAGGAGGGATAGGCCCTGGCTAGGTAGACCAGTTGGTTAGAGCATCATCCCAATGTACCAAGGTTGCAGGTTTGATCTCCAATCAGGGCACATGCAAGAAACAACCAATGAATGCATAAATAAGAACAAATCAATGCTCTCTATCTATCTATCTCTTTCTCTCTCAAGTCAATAAATAACTAATTTTTTATATTGGAGGGACAGCAGGCAAATGCCGTATCTGAGTTGCCGTCAACCTGGCTATCATTGTTTGCCCACCCTGGTGATTCCCTGAGACCCTGCCCCACCAAACTTGCAGGCCCACCCAAGATGTTTCCAGTGCTTTTTCCATACAAATGGTCTGTCTTGACTCATGCTTTAGACTCTCCTAAAATCTCTCAAACAAGTAGTGTCTCTAGCCTCAGTGTGCCCATGCCTGGCACTAGCAGCAGCCACCCTTGGCTCAAAACTTGGCCTTGTCTGGGCACCTCCAAGCCCAGCATAAGTAGCAGCCATCTGAAGATCACTTTGTAGCTCTGCCCAGGTGGCCCTGTTCAGAACACAGGCAGCAGCTGACCTTGGCCTATACTTCCCAGGAGGCCCCAGAGCCAGCACACCTGGTGGACAGCTTCAGACCATATCTAAACACCATCCAACCAACTCCATAGTGACACATTCGAGGGGCAAACTCAGCGGCCACCAGAGCCCCACAGAAGTAAATCCTGCTCTGTGGGGTGGGTTCCTACACAGCTGATACTCCATGACGCTTGGTGGTCATAGCCAGTCCTTGAAGAGGATCAGCCTGGGGGTAAATCCCTCCCATTGACAGCAATTAAGGTTCAACTACAACAGGAGGGTCTACACAGCCCACATGAAGTTGGGGAGGGTGTGCACCTGGATTGTACAGCTTGGATGATTGGGGAGGCTGTGCCACTGGGCCCTACAGAATACCTACTACATTAGGCCACATTACCAAGCCCAAAGGACATAGAAGCTCTACCTAATATACAGAAAAAAACACAGGGTGGTTGCCAAAATGAGGAGACAAAGAAACACTTTCCAAATGAAAGAACAAATCTCCAGAAAAAAACAAAAAACTAAACAAAATGAAGACAAGCAATCTACTAGATGCAGAGTTCAAAACACTGATTATAAAGATGCTCATTGAATTTAGGGGAAAAGTAGTTGAACTTAGAACTTTACCAGCTTAAGAAAGGACATGGAAACCATAAAAAAGGGTCAAAAATGAAGGGTACACTAACTGAAATGAAGAATAATTTACAAGGAATCAATAGTAGGTAGATGAAAAGAAAAATAGATGAAGCCAAGAGTCAAATCAGTGATTTGGAATATTAAGAAGCAAAAACAGCCTATCAGAACACCAAAAAGAAAAAAGAATTTTTAAAAAATGATGATGATGTAAGGAACCTCTGTGACAACATCAAGCATACCAACATTTGCATCACAGGGTTGCCAAAAGGAGGAGAGAGAGAGCAAGAAATTAAAAACCTATTTGGAAAAATAATGACAAAAAACTGCCCTAACCTGGTGAAGGAACTACGCATACAAGTCCAGGAAACACAGAGAGTCCCAAACAAGATGAACCCAAAGAGGCCCACACCAAGACACACATAATTAAAATGCAAAAGGTTAAAGAAAAAGAAGAGAATCTTAAAAGCAGCAAGAAAAAAAACAGTTAATTACCTACAAGGGAGCTCCCAAAAGGCTGTCAGCTGATTTCTGAACAGAAACTTTGCAGGCCAGAAGGGATTGGCAAGAAATATTCAAAGTGATGAAAAGCCAAGACCTAAAACCAAGATTATTTTATGCAGCAAAGCTATCATTTAGAATAGAACAACATATAAAGAGCTTCCCAGACAATTAAAAGCTATGAAATGTTAAAGGGTCTTCTTTAAGAAGAAGAAAAAGATTAAGAATATGAACAATAAAATGGCAATAAATACATATCTATCAACAACTAAATCTTAAAAAATAATAATAATAAATGAAGCAGCAGAACAGAAGCAGACTCATAGATACAAAGAACATTTTGACAGTTGCCTGATGAGAGGGGGGTTGGGGAGATGGGTGAAAAATGTGATAGTTACATAATAGTCACGGGGAATATAAAATATAGTATAGGAAATATAGTCAATAAAATTCTAATAACTATGTTTGGTGTTATATGGGTGCAAGGTTTATCTGGATGATCACTTATTAAGTTATGTAATGTCTAATCAGTGGGGTGTACACCTGAAAGAAATATAATAATGTATGTCAACTGCAATTAAAACTAAAAAATCATTTAAAATTTTAAAAACACATTTAAAAGGGTGATGGAAAATACAAAGCATTGTAAGGCCATATCCTACTTCTAGGAGTTTACAATCAAGATGGGATTTTTTTTTTTTTAATCAATGAAAGAAAACTACAGCATGCAATAAGTTACTTTGGTCAGAATATCTCAAACAATATATGCCATACAGATCAAAGGAAAGGGTTGTAGCTGTGGATATTATAAAAGGCTTTGCAATAGGAGCTGGGTAAGAAATAACCTAAAAAACATTTCCCTAGCAAGTTGGGTCATAAATGAGATAAACACAGGAAAACACAAATATGTTTAGGGTAGAGTCAGGAGACCAGCTAGGCCAGTTTATAATGAACTACTTCACAGGCAAAAAAAAAAAGTCATCTAGGGTCAGACTGTGCAGAGCTTATTTGCTTATATGACCTTTACAAAAAAAAAAAAAAAAAAACAAAAAAAAAAAACACACTCTCCAGATACATAACAAGTCAAGTTAAAGTGTTTGCACTATCCAACCCATTGAGAACCCTTCATACTGGATTTAATCTGAGGCATTTCCACTTTCAGCTCTAGAAGATAAATAGCGCAGATCATCATAAAATGCATACTCCAAACGGCTGCAGAATTTTAGTACCCTTGGCATGATGAGCCTGGGCTCACACACCTTCCCAGATTTCCACACAAAAGGCACTTATGTCTTGCCCATCATTCTGATTCAGCCCTGTAGGTGGGAGCAAATAACGGCTGCTAAGTGGTAACCAAATGGCCTCTGAAGGCCAGAAATGTGTTCTCCTTTCCAATGAAACGGAATTATCAGAGAATCATCGTGTGAATGCTGCAAACCCCGGGTGGTCTGCAGACTTGTCAATGGGCCCAGAGGGAAGGTAAAAAAGCATCACCCAAACCTCTGTATCCAGCTACATGAGCCAATAAGTTCCATCTATGGCTTTTGCAAATTATGTTGGGTTTTTTGTCACTTGCACCTAAAAGAGTCCTGATTAATACTTAGCACCACTAAGCCCCAATACCCAAGGCTCAACCATCTTATACTTAAAAGCTCTAGTTCCCAGTCTTTATGTCTCCTCCCATTGACTTATATGTCACAAGTATTTAGCAAATGCTGGATGGATGGATGGATGGATGGATGGATGGATGGATGGATGGAATAAAATTAAGAAAAAGAAGACAGAAAAAATACAAAAATAAGATTAAAAAATAGTAGTTTCTGCCTAGTTTCTTCTTAATTCATTTTTTTTCCTTTGTTCTGAATTCCTTGGAATAAGGTTTCCAATAAGGTCTTTATCTAATAACTACAGAGGCCTCAATTATAAGAGAAAAGCCATCTACATAGAGAATTCCATCAATTTTTACCAATTTCCCATTTTCTATAACCCTGGGAGAGCAGAAAAAAAGGAGAAAGCAACGTCTAATGTTCTGAAAGTCTCTATATGAGCCAACATAGTAAGTGCTTTGTAAGTATTCTCTCACACAATTATCAACAGGGTCCTGAATTACAGGTATTTAATTCCCATTATACAGATGAAGAACCAAAAGAAAAGTTGAAAATCTTGCCCTGGGTTATACAATTAGAGAGGGAACAGATTCAAGCTTATAAATTTCTGTCTCCACAATCCACTGCACCTTACAGTCTGTTATTTAAATAGATAAATGCCTATGTGATGTGAGTTTAGGGCCCTCCAAAAGACCAATCTCCATAAAATGTCTCTTCCCCTGAGGTTAGAAATTCTACTATAAATTCATTCTTTAGATTGCAATAGCCCAGCCTCCTCATTCATAATTTTACTAATAATAATTTACATTTTCATTAACCCTTCATTAGTCATGAATCACTTTCACATAAATTCTTTTGTTTGATCTGCACAGCAACCACATGAAGCTGGTGTGTTTATCCCCATAATGCAGATGAGAAGACCAAGGCTCGGAGAAGTAAAGAGGCCTATTCAAAGCAAAACCCTAGACTGCTGGCATACTGAATCTCCCAATTCTATGTTTTCAGGTGCTTCTTTTACATGAAAATTATAAACTGGAGTGATGTCTCATCTTATATTACACACTAAGGGGACCAGTACCTCAGGAAGGAGCAGACTGAAGAAGGGATGCCAGAAAAAAGGGAGGTAGAGAGCAAGGAGCCTAGGGGCTAACTGTGCTATCACCCAACCTGTCCTGGACGGGACACTGGGCCAAGATGCCCGAGTGTTATTACTAGAGTGCCCACACATCCCACCTGGGATAGTCCTGGATTATGTTTATCTTCCCAGAATAATAATTAAGAGCTCCCACTTTCATTTCACCAGTGTCCTAGTTTGGACAATAAATTATATGGTCACTTCAGTTATTGCCTGCCACAGGTAGAGATTGGGGGGAAGATCTCCATACCACAGTCCCTGCACAGCACCCAGCTATGCGTGTTTCGAGCGCAGTTGAATGCTCTTTGTTCCCATTTTAGATGAAATTAAAGAAAACAGTTACAACAGTTCACACAGAGGCCCCTGGGCAGTGGAACTGGACATCCCGTTGTTCAAGCTCTTTTTCTCCTACAGTAATTACCGGTTGCTCAGCAAGCTTAGCACCAACACCCTCATAAGCCACCATGTAATTACAGGAAGGCTTGAAAGAAGGATGCCCTGAGTGAGGCAAGGCCTCTTCCAGGAGAACACGTGCACACACGCTCGTGCGCCTGTCCTCACAGGCCCTCCACCCAGGGAGAGCCAGTAGAAGTAACAGCTTATATGTAGATAGCACTTTATAGTTTATGAAGCTATCTTACCCATGTTACCCTGTTTGCTTTCCAACACCCTCATGACAAAAGAAGGCAAGCATCATAAGCTCAAATTTATGAGTGACAAAACTAAGGTTCGACGAGGAGAAGGGACTGTCCAGCATTGCACTCCTGGGAGGAGGCAAAGTTGGGACAAGAATGAACATCTTCTGAATAATGTTCAAATACCTTCTGTACCAACCACATGCACCCAAGCACCTGTGCTCAGCTCAGAGCCACCTTCTCTTGTGGGCAGGCCAAAGGGAAAACCCTTCAGCCTCCACTCTCAGTAACACTTCCAGGACCTGAGTCACTCACTCAGCTGTCTCTGTCTCTCTCTTGTCCCAGAACTTCATCCTTCTCTCCACCCTTCCACACACTCTTTAAACTTTTGTTTCATTTCAATTCAGTTAGTGTTTAGTAAATGACTCCTCTACGTTCAGCCTCAAGGTAATATAAGGCCTGGCCGCTGCCCTTACCAACAATCTCCTGGTGTAGGAGAAACAAGGAGGGTCTGGCACTCAGTAGGTCTGGGCACCCAGGTCTCCTCTGCCACTCATGAGCTAGGTGACTCAGACAATTTGTTTCACCTCTTAGTGTTTCACTTTCCTTCTCTTTAAAATAACGAGGGTGAACTAAATTAGAGGCTGCAATCTGATGGCCAGGAGGTTGCAGGATGTCCCCAATTCTCCTACACGGCATTTTTGTATCATTTTTTAATCCTTCTACATGACCCCTGCTATTCCTCATTACCTTCCACAAACCTGCTTTGCTCTTTCATGGCCTTTGCATGGAGGCTTCTGCATCTCCAAACCCTAAACCAGATGACCTCTATGGCCCTCCCAGTCCAACATTCTGTGTTCAGGAGATGACAGACTCTGGAGCCACACAGAGCTTCTCCTTTCACAGGATCACACACGTCTGAAGATCTTCTTTGGTGAAATGTCTATTAAGGTCTTCGGCACATTTTTTCATCGACTTGTTTTGTCATTGTTGAGTTTTAAGAGTTCTTTGTGCGCTTTGGACAACAGTCTTGTCAGATGTCTTTTGCACACATTGTCTCTCAGTCTGTGGCTTGTCTTCTCATGCTCTTGACACTGTCATTTGCAGAGCGGAAGTTTTTAATTTTAATAAAGTCCAGCTTCTCAAGTATTTCTTACACGGACATGTCTTTGGTGCTGTATCTAAAAATTTATCACCAAACCCAAGATCATCTGGGTTTCTTCCTTCTGGAAGTTTTATTGTTTTGCATTTTACACTTGGATCTATGATCCACTCTGAGTTAATTTTTGTGAAGGGTGAAAGGTCTAGATTCATTTTTTGTGGCTATCCAGCTGTCCCAACACCATTCGTTGAAAAGACTAGCTTTGCTCCACGGTGTTGCCTTTGCCTCTTTGTCAAAGATCAGAATATTTGTGTGGGTCTATTTCTGGGCTCTCTACTCTGTTCCAGTGATCTTTCTTCGGCCAATATAATACTATTTTGATTACTGTAACTTTGTAATAAGTCTTAAAGGAGATAGTGTCAGTCCCCCAACTTTGTTATTTCCCTTTAATATTGTGTTGGATCTTTTGCCTGTCCATATAAACTTAAGAATCAATTTGTTGACATCCACAAAATAACTTCATGGGATTTTTATTGGGACTGCATAGAATCCATAGATCAAGTTGAGAAGAACTGACATCTTGACAA
Organism: Myotis daubentonii; assembly: GCF_963259705.1. NCBI lineage: Eukaryota > Metazoa > Chordata > Mammalia > Chiroptera > Vespertilionidae > Myotis > Myotis daubentonii. The sequence continues at coordinate 18,045,471 of NC_081852.1, forward strand.
AATTGAGTCTTCCTATCCATACATAATCTCTCTCCGTTAATTAAGTTCTTCTTGTTATCTTTTCTCATAGTTTTATAACTTTCCTCAGATAGATCTTGTACATATTTTGTTAGATTTATATCCAAGTACTTCATTTGGGGGATACTAATGTAAATATTATTGTGTTTTTCATCTCAAATTCCACTAGTAGTTCTATCAATATTTAACTCGCATATTTTGATGTCATTATTAGGCATATACACATTAAGGACTGTAATGTCTTTTGGAGAATTGATCCCTTTATCATTATGTAATGCACCTCTTTATCTCTAAAAACTTTTATCCCTTTTTATTCCTTATTCTGAAGTCTTCATCTGTAATTAATACAACTACTTTTGCTTTCTTTTGGTTAGTGTTACCTTGGTATGTCTTTCTCCAACCATTTATTTTTAACCTACATGTGTCTTTATATTTAAAGTGAGTTTCTTATAGACTACATGTAATTCAGTCTTGCTTTATGATCCACTCAAATAACGTGGCTTTTATCAGTACATTTAGACCCTGATTTTCAAAGTGATTACTGATGTAGTCAGCTTACTATCTACCATATTTGTTACTATTTTCTATTTGTTGTACTTGTTCTTTATTTCTATTTTTGTCTTCCTTTCTTTTTTTGCCTTTTATGGTTTTAATTGAGCATTTGTATGACTCCATTTGTTCTTAGTATATCAGTTTTACTACTTCTTTTTTTTACATTTTTGAGTAGTTGCCCTAAAATTTGCAATATACATTTATAGCTAATCCAAATCCACTTTCAAATAACACTAAACCACTTCACAAGTAGTGCACATAGTTTATAGTAAAAACTAATTCTAATTTCTCCCTTCCATCCCTTGTATCATTGCTCCCATTTCATTTATTCATAAGCAGATAAATAAATAGATAGATATCTGTAGTTCAATACAGTGTTGTTGCTATTATTTTGACCAAACTACTATCATCAGTTAGATCAAGTAAGAATAAGAAAAATTTACCTTAATTTATTCCTTCAAAATCATGTCATCAGCAAACAGAGAAAATTTTACTTCTTCCTTTCTGATTTGGATGCCTTTTATTTCTTTTTCCTGCCTAATTGTTCTGGGAAGGACTTCCGGTACTACATTGAATAGAAGCAGTGAGAGTGGCCATCCTCGTCTTGTTCCTGATCTTAGAGGGAAAGCTTTCAACCTTTCACTGTTGAGTTATGATGTTAACTGTGTGCCTGTCAGATATGGCCTTTTAGCATTGAGGTATGTCAGTCTCTCCAATTTGAGGGGGCAGCCGTTTGTTCTCTTATAGATTTTTCAATTTGTTCAGCTTTTTACTTATTGTTAGGATGTAGTGGGCTTCCAAGCTTATTACATGTTAGATCAGAAAGCTGAAGTCTTTTTTCTTAATTGAAATAAAACTCACTTATATGAAATTAACTGTTTTAAAGTTAACAATTCAGTAGCATTTAGTGTATTCACCCTGTTGTACATACTGACTAAGCAGTCACTCCCTCTCCTCATCCCAGCCACTGACAACCACTGATGTACTTCCCATCTCTATGGCTTTACCTATTCTGGTATATTTCATATGAATGGAATATAAAATGGGATATTTTGTACTTGGCTTCTTTCACCTAACTTACGTTTTAAGATTCATCTATGTTGCAGCATGTGTCAGCGCTTTGTTCCTTTTTAGGGTTGAATAATATTCCATTATATGGACATACTACTTCTGTTTATTCACTCAGTTAATGGACTTCCTTTGCTTTTTTTTCTGTAATCCAGAATATAAATTATTGAGAGATTAAAAATGGCAGCAGAGTAAGTAGATACTGCACAGATACAGTCCCAGGACCAAACTGGAATTACAACTAAAATACAGAAAAACTTCCTGAATAATCAACAGAAGACTCGCTGGAGAGAACCCTGGTAACCAAGGACAAAAAATGAAAGACCACATAGAGACTGATAGAAGGGGCAGAAGTGCAAAAGGGCTGGCCTGGGTCCCACAGACAGCGACTGAAGTTTCGGAGAGATATCTCAGCTGTGGGGGTTGGCCACTGAGAACTATGGGGTCTAATCCCCAAGCTGGGCCCCCCAGCAGAAAGCACCGGAACTGAGAAGGGTACCCACATAACATCTGGATATGAAAAGCAGTGGGATTGCTGTCTGTCAGGGAGAGATAGCTGGAAATACAGGCAGCCTCTTAAAGGGCCAATGCACAAAATTCCCTATGGAGCCACTCACCTTGTGCTCTGACAGAGGGAGGGCAGAGTGGACTGGAGCTGTGTGAGCAGAAGCCAGGATCAGGGGCTGTGGGGTTAGAGCTCAGAAGGCAGACACCCTGGTTTCCTGTGCTGAGTCATTCCCTCATGCTGTGGAGGTCATGTGCTATACAGGCAGCTTTGTCTGTGGAGAAGACAGTTGACTCACCCTATTGGAAAACACCCTGCCCCACAGTTCGGAGTTTCTGAGGTCCATTAAGAGACTGAGAATAACAATTAGCCTCCAGGCAGAAGCAATTGCCCCACCCTGTTGAAAAAAGTCTCACCAATCCTATGGATGATGATTGCCTGAGGGCTATTCAAGATGGAATCCTATCAGTCTCTAGGCAGAGGTGGTCTCTGGAGGCTTTGACTCTTTACCTATCTAATTAGTCAAAAACAGTGTTGACACTTCCTGCACTAGGAAGTGAGAGGCATAGCAGATCTACCTAATACATAGTCACAAACCCAAACAAACAGCCAAAAGAGGAGACAAAGAAACAACCCTCAAATGAAAAAGTGAGAGAATTCTCCAGAAGAAGAATAAATAAAGTGGAGATGAGAAATTTGTCTGATACAGAGTTCAGAATAATGATGGTTCAAATGCTCAGAATAGAAACTATTAAATTTCTTCAGAGAGGCCCCATCACCCTCACCAGGACCTCTCTCAGGCCCAGCCACTCTGACCCCTACATATTCTGAACAGACACTAGAAAGGATCATCTGCTCCCACCCTTCCTGTTGAGGACACTGACCTTCCACCAGAGACAGGGTGACCTACAACATTGGAGCTTGGTTGTTAGGTTCCTTCTTAAAATAAATTAATAAAAATAATATATTCAGAAAAGTGGTAGAATCTTCTCCTTGGAACCAAGAAGGAGGGGGGAGGGGGGAGGTAAAAGAGTGTTGCCTTTGAATCCATTGTACTATGGGCAGAAGTAAAACTAAGTTGTATCGTTTATGTTCTGGAGAACAAAGAAAAAAACCCTAAAAACAAGAATAAATAATTATCTTTAATTATAATAAAAGTTAAGGTGATTCTCAAGAAGGTTCTTCAGAAAACTACCAAGAGAAATAGTTCCACTTTAACCACCTGATGTCTTCTCATCCTTTGTTGTAGGCAGAATAATGCCACAAAATGTCCACGTCCTCCTCCCTAGAACCTGTGAATGTTACCCTACAGGGCCAAAAGGGGCTTTGCTGGTGTGATTAATTAAGGATCTTGCAATGAGGAGATTATCGTGGACATGCCCAATGTAAGCACCAGGGTCCTTTATAAGTGGGAATACAAGGATCAGAGTCAGAGAAGAGATGTGAAAACAGAAGCAGAGGTCGGAGCAATGAAGGACCACAAGCCAAGGAATGTGGGCAGCCCTCGAAGCTGGAAAGGTAAGGAAACAGATTCTCCTCCAGAGCTTCTAGGAGGAACACAGCCCTGCTGACACCTTGAGTTAGCTCAGGAAGACCCATTTTGGACTTCTGACCTCCAAACAATAAGATAGTAAGTTTGTGTTATTTTACGCTACCAAGCTTGTGGTAACTTGTTACACCAGCAATAGCAAACTAACATACCCCGCCCTCCTGCAGTTTACCAGTCACCAACACGTAGAAAGGCACTCTGCTAGTAGACGTTCTCCACGGAGATGATATTTGTGTTGTGACAAAAACATGGCATCTGCATGGAAGAAAACCATGAAACCACCCTGTTGTAACCTTAAAGTTACACAATATTATGTTAATAAGCTCAATAAATATGGGAGGTGGGGGTCAGGGGAGAAACAAAGCCAGCACACATACAAGAGAAAGATTGAGAAGGAGAAAGAGCATGCACATAAGGAAACATGAAATGAGAAGTAAAGTTAACCCTGAAGTTTCTTATACTGGTTTAAAAAAAAAAATTAAGGATAGCAAATATTTCACATTTGTCATAAAACATTTCACAGACCTCCAAATAAGATGGGCCCTGGTGAAAAGCTTCAACAAGCAACTACCCCATGTGGTGAGACTCAGAAAATGAACTTACTATTCTCTTAATTTTCCAGTTAAATGAACCTGATTGTCTCTATAGGGAAAGGATCAAACTCTACCAACCCCTTTTCCACATAACAACTGATATGGTCAAGATAAAACTTGGCTATGTAATAGTCTCTTGTTGCAAACCATCTGTCAAATTTTGTTTAACAAGTAGGGTAAATTCAAAAGAAAGAAATAACAGTTTTCTGCAAACCCTCATGTCCACACAGGTATGCTTTAAATGAGCTATGCTTGACATAAAGCACACACACACACTTACTTTCTCAATTTCCTGGCAGTGCACTCTTGCTTAAATACACAACCATCAAGCACAGAGAGAGATGCAAATCATTCCTCCTCCTCCGCCCCCTCCACCCTCTCCACCCTCCCTCCCATGTGGTTCCTCTGGGAACTAGGACTCAAACCAGTTCTGCTCCTTCCCAGCTGCCAGTTCCCAAGAACCCTCACAACTCGCCCTCACAACTGTAGTCCTCCTAAAACACACAGCACATAAATCAGCAAGAAAAACTAACTCAACTTCAAACCAGCCCGTTCCAACATTAATAGTGCCTTTGTTGTCAATAAACCTATATTTGACTTCTCCTATTTTTATGTGTATTTTATTTATAAATTACTAATGCTTTTCCTGGAGCAAAATGGTCAAAATAATAGTCTGCACTGAGCCATGCTCCATCAGCTGGAAAAGAAAAAATAATGCTTCAAATTGAGTCAAGGAGAGAGAACTATTAACAGGGAATATACAGGCATTCACCACTTCTGCTTGACCACCAATATCTACACTTTCAATCCCACGCACCAGAAGGATCACCCCATTCCCTCCTAGTGCTCTGAAGTAAGCATAACAGCTAATATGACTTCATACCATAGTCAATCAGAGAGATGGAAAGTGGAAATCACAGCTCTGAGGCGCCATTCTATTGGGCTGTGCCCATTCTGCAGAGACAGTAATATCGATATACTTGTCCAAACTGGTGGGCATGTAAAGGTGGTGGTAGTGGTAGTCTTATATGAAGTGAGAACCTACTATAAACCAGGTATGTGACAGAACCCTCCAGCCCCTAGGGAATGTAAAGAATTTCCAGAACAATAGTTCTCTCTTCTCCAAACTTCAGAGCAAGCTAGGATTTGGTACTTGTGGACAGACATGGAATAGTGAGCTATTTGCAGAGAAAAACAGAAGAGGAAGAAGCAGGATTTAACATGAGGTTCCAGTTCTTGGCCCAGAAAACAGAAGACCTACTACGCTCTGTAGGGAGCTCTCAACCTATGGAGTTTGGAAGATGAAAGCCTCATATGAAGGGAACAGAGGAAGACAATGACAATTCGAGCATCTTGAACCATCTGGCTTAAAAGCAGCTTTCTCCTCTGATCCCTGGTTCAAGAAGTTCGAAGCACAGGCTACTTTTACAGAATCCGGCAGACAGAACCATCACATAGACAGGTAACATCCGCCATCCTAGGATGAGGAGATCAGCCTCTGACAAGCTAAGGCCTCCCGAGCTGGCCCAATTCACAAATAGATACATGGGGTTCCACTTCCAAATATCACAGGTCCGCAGCTGTAAGAGCAGGAAGGCACCTGAGGGATGGTTTAGTCCAACCCCTCCTTAAGCACTAAGGGAGCAGTGGCTCACAGCCCCACAACATATTGAGGGGTAAAGTTGAAACCAGAATCGTGGTTGCCTCACTCCTCCTGTATTTTATCTTCAACCCACAGGTGAGGCTGCTCCAGAAGTCCATAGAATAGGGGCCAGTGTGGGTGCAGTGGGGGCATGGAAGGAGGGCAGGCTCTGCTACAATGTCAATGGCCCATTGTTCCCTCAGGGATCCAGCTGGGAAATGAGCAGGTACACTCTCAGACCAGTGGCCTGGCCTTGCAGGGATGTATATGGCCATTTGAGAGGAGAAGGATCCACTCTCCAGGCTGGTTCTATCCTTCCTGAGCTTACTCAGCACCTCACCCCACCTTCCCTCTGCCTCCACTGCCAACATCCCCACCTCTTCCAACCTTGACGTCAGACCAGATTCCTCCCTCCCCACAGGAACCACCATCAATTCAGTCAGCCAAGAGGTGAACTCGGACTTAGAAGAACCAGTGTCTATGGGCACAGAGGGTTTTGGCTTGAAGCTGGTAGATTTCACTATCCAAATCACCTATCAATCCCCCTTCAGCATTCAGCTCAAATCCCATTCCTTCCTCCAAGAAGCCTCTCTCACCTCCTCTGTGTTTAGACATCTTGGATCACCCCACTCCTTCCAAGTGCTCTGAGGTCATGATAATAGCTAATATGTCAGAAACAAGTTTCAGGCCAAAACTATCTAAGATACAGGGCCCATCTCAGGGACCTACAGCATCCACACTTTTCTTCACCTCCGCCTCTCCTTTCCCCTGAGCCCAGGAAACCTTTCCCCAGTTCGCAGGCAGAATCTGCAGGTCTTCTATCATCATGCATTCTTCCAGACCTTTCTTCCTATACTTGGGCCTAAACTTTGAAATCAAAAGCTGGGGTTGGATTCTCCTCTTCTATTTTCTGCCATGTCATCATTGTGGAAGAAAGTAAACATCAAATACTCAAGCTGATAGGAAGGGCAAGAGGCACAAAGAAATGTAGATTTTTTTTTAAAGCACATACCCTGACACACAGACATTTATTGAGTGCCTTTCTGTGCTGGGTCCTCTGCCGGGCATTTTCATTTCTGTCATCTCATTTGAGCTCAGAACAACCTTGTGTCCAAGTTACAGAGGAAGAAACAAACTCCGGTGGCTAACGACTTCCTCAGAGCCACACAGTCCCTGTGCTCTCTGCCTCAGACAGGTGGACAGGCCTCAGACCGGGCTGTGAGTTCATTCTTATGCATGGAGTAAAGCAGCGTGGTTAAGATGAGGGGTCAAGTTTGGATCCCAACACCTACTAGGTGAGTAACTACTAGCCAACCGCTTTGAGCCAGTTTCCCATCTACAAACTGGTAGTGAGAACCGTACATAACATACATCCCTCCTTCCCTCTCTCTCAGTGGGTTGCTGGAGGGTTCAAGAAGTTACTACCTATAGAAGTACTTGGAGTTGTGCCTCACTCAGAATGGGCCCTTAATCAAGGTGAGCCATCAGCATCATCATTTTCCCAGCCATGTCAGGGCACACTGACCACAGCAGCCAACACAGCAAAAAGCACTGGATTAAGGGGAAATTCTTCTCAGGTGCAAACACACTCATGGGAGGCATTACAGGGTGACCCAGTTCCTAGTGCCTTTTGTCCCCTCAGCTTTGATAAGACAGACACACTTTGGGACTCGACATTTTCCCTACGCAACCTCCCCTTCACACATGCATTCTTGACTCTTTCCCCACACGTATGTATACTTTAAGAATTGCACAGTAACTCACTTCTGAGAGATGTCAGCCCTGTATTGCACCCCTGGTTCGACTGCAAGCCCCCTGAAGACGTGGATGGATTCAAGTCCATAAGTACAATTCCCCCGTTACCTAAAAGTGGGCATATAACTCCCCAGATGGGCATCCCACCCCCGAACTTTTTGAGTGCACACAGGAAAGTAAGTAGCCCTTGGAGTTTATCTGTTTGGCTAATTTCCTACAGCTCATCAGAATAAATGTTGAGAGTTCTCTCAACTTTCATGAGTTCAGATACTTCTTGTTTTTACCGTGTAATACAAACACCTAATCATGCTTAAAAATATACGTATAGTTTTATTTTTTTATATGTTTTATTGATTTTTAGAGAGAGAATGGAAGAGAGAGTGAAACATCGATGAGAAACATCATTCGGCTGCCTCCTACACACCGTCTCCTAGGGATCAAGTCTGCAAGCCAGGCATGTACCCTGACCAGGAATCTAATCAGCAACCTCTTGGTGCATAGGTCAATGCCCCACCATTAGCCATAAAGGCCAGGACATAGTTTTTAATTCAGATTAAGGTGATCTATGACAAACATTAGCTGGCAGGTAACGTAAAACAAGGCTAATGTGCCAATCTCCTCTTAATATTTCATGTATGTCTATGGGAAAACCATACATTCTTTTTGGCCTGGTGAACCACAAGAAACAGGAATAAAAGTTTAGGTTCTAGACAGCAGGAGAAGAAGGGACAATACCACACATTCAGAACAGAATGTGAGAAAAGACAAGACTGAATCATTTTTAGGAAACTGTTCACAGTACAAAGCCCAATCCTTCCTCAATTCTCATCATCAAAATTAATAGGCTTCTACAATAAAAGTGAGTTTAGAGGCTAGCAAATTCAACCCCCTTTATTTTACAGATAAAGAAACTGAGGCCAGAAAAATGAAGTGACTTGCCCCGTATCTCCTAAACAAAAGAAAAATAAGTAGTCAATGAAGATGAGGAAAATAATTAAATAGAAAGAATGGTTGATCTCAAATAGGGACACAGGGACATCAATCCAAGCCATGCCACTAATCATGCTACCTTCTCTGGAAGAAATACACAGCAAATGACACACAACACATAGCAGAGACACCCTGCTGGCAGTCACATCCTGTGACCCTCAGAGATCCAGTGTTATAGTCCAGTGTCTTCTACACACAACCTTAAAAGTAGTACTGAGAAAACAAGCACACGCTGCACAACTATGCAAAAACACATGGTCTGTGTTAGCAGAAAGCAGAAGAGAATTTTAACTTACAATAAGAGTTTTGAGTTTAATGTTCACTTTTTTTTCCTCCTGTTAAAATTGCTTAAGTGTGTTTAACACACACACACACACACACACACACACACACACACACACAGGATCGCACTCATGCACGAAAAAGGTCCACTTTGGCCATTGGGTTTCTGTTCCCAGGCAACATTGCGCCAAGGAAGGGGGATGGAAACCAGCAACGGTGGCCCATGAGGGCCAACAAAGAGGGGCTAAGCACTCCCATTGTCACCACCCTAAAACACCTGGTCGAGTCTGATTAATGAGATGAGGACCAGATGCTAAAAAATGTCTGCTAAATTAAAAGAAAAAAGCAAGAGAAAAGGAAAGGAAACCAGAAGCCTGCCTTTAATACAGTACACTTTGTTATCTGTAATGTCTTTCAACCACAGATAACAGAATCAACCACATGGAATCTAAGATGCATGCCAGGTGAAAAAACATCATAAAGACATAATAAAAAGTTCCACCAGTGCCCATAAATTGCTGGGGGACTGTTACAAGGGCAGAACCATAAATTCTTGATGTTTCCCAAATTAGAGGGTACCGACACGTATGCAGATATATTTGTGTGGGTAATTGAGGGCTAAAAATCTTACATTAAACACAGCTACCTCCTTCAAACGCTGTGAGGGGAGCCTCCAACAGGCACACACATACAGCACACACTGTAGGAATTCAATTTGGAAACCATCATCTAAAGCACAGAGGAGAACAGGAAAGTCATATTGCTATAATGCTTAGATTATCAATCATCTTGACAGTTTATTGGCTTTATCACCACACATACCATTAAAATGATGTCTGGCCTAGACTGTCAGGAGCAAACATTAAACAGACCAGGATTAAAAAGCAGATCCCAAACAGCACTCCAGTCAAGTTTCCCTTCCACTCTGAAATTAGTGAGAGCTGACTAAGAAACTGGCGCTAGACTTTGAAGAAATATACAGCCCAAAGGCTGCGAGTCAACTCAGACCTGCCGAGCTGATAGGTAATGTCATGTTATGGCAAATCTGACTCTCCTGAGGTTGATTTATCACGTACTCTGTGCAACAGAATGATCGCTAATGGTGGAAGGAAGAAGGAGGGAAAAAAACACGCACACACCACCATAACTTGCCTCTTCTTGCAACCAAGGGCTTGCATCAAAAGGACCAAGCCAGCTCCCTGAAGTGGGGTAGGAATGCTAATAAATTCACACTACTGAGCAAACATAGTAACATTACCCCCACACACGTTATTAAAGTAATTTTACAGATTCAGGAGAACTGAATAGGCAGCGGAAGAGACATTCATAATTCAAGAGCTCTAGACAGCGAAAGAGTTACGAACCCGATTCGTTTTCAAAATGCTTCTGCATGTGTTACTTTGGCAAGGAAATCTCAACACAATTAAAACTATACTAGCACATCAATAGGGCTCAAGTGAGAGCTGTGTACCTGCCTTTTACTAGGCCAGAGCTTTATAGATGCCTCGGGAAGAAAGAGGAAATGGGAAATTCACTGCTAATTAAAGGGAACCTTCTGTGCCTTAGGAAAAATGGTGGCATTTCTAAAATATATATAAAAGAAACACGTTTTCAAATATCTGCCAAGAGTTTGGCTTTTTCACAGCCCCTAGAACTGTTCTGTGTTTGTTTGCAAGTTACAGAGCCATTCTGTTTGTGATTAATAGTTTGCTTTCCAGTACAAATAAGTCATTAAGAAGGGTGGGGTGGAGTGCAGAGAGAACTGACAGGGTAGGAACTGGCTCCGGAACAATGCAAGTAAGAAATTCATACCACATTTTCCAACTTTTTCACTCCCTTGGTTATTTATCCAAGTGGGGTCCCATGCCCTCCCCACTGGGTGACTTCAACATGACCCCTTAGTGAACACACGCATCGGGACATCCTATTAGAGGCCCTTTCTCTTGTGCCTGTCCCCTAGGTAGGCTTGTCGGTACCTCAGGAACTCAGTTAACTCATCATTCAGAAAAGGCTCTGGAAAATGACAGGTCAGCCTGGCCAGTGTGTCTCTGTCATCGTGTTGACCTATGAATCAGGAGGTCATGGTTTGATTCCCAGCCAGGACACATGCCTGGGTTGTGGGCTTGATACCCAGTGGGGGGTGTGCAGGAGGCAGCTGATCAATGATTCTCTCTCATCATTGATGTTTCTATCTCTCCCTCTCCCTTCCTCTCTGAAACCAATAAAAATATTTAAAAAAAAAAAAAAAGAAAATGACAGGACAAAAGTGGGCACAGGGCATGCAGGAGCTGCTTCAGTGGTGCTCATGCTCTCACTGGGGTGTCCCTAACTGCCAAGGTTCCCAATGGGTTGTGTCACCATCTTGTGACACTTCAAACAAGCCTTCTGTTTCCAAGCAGTGCCATCTTGTTCATTGGTTATATGTTGGGGGAGAGTGACAATACACTATTTACCCAGGGAGAGTCATTCCTTGTACATAAGATGTCACCGGGGGTGGGGGAAAGGGAAATGATGATAGAACACAAGATATGTGCATAGCTGGGCAAACACTGAACTTGACACCTGAATGAGCATCTGCGTTTGGGAACCCAGGAAGACCCACCCACATCCTCAAGCCCTGAGAACATCACAACTCCTTGTACAAGAGCCAGGAACGAGATAACTAGGGGAAGGGCAGCCAACATCCAAGCTCCTCACACCAGAAGCTTCCTCTGCCATAACCTCTGGCTCAGATTTCCAAAGCACTTTCACTATCAGTGAGGAGGAAACCTCCCACAAGCCCTCTTCCACTCACCCACCCCCATCCAGGAAACAGACGAAATCTCCACTTTCACACTCCAAGACTTCAAGGCACCAAGTGCTCCAAGGAAAGATATGTAGCAATCAGTGAGTGAAATCATTCATCAAGGTCACGGGACACAAGCCAACAGCCCGACATGGTGCTGAGCTCTGTCAGGGACAGATGGGACTCCAAAGAGCATGTCTGTGTCTCCATGGAGCCTATAACCAACCCAGCTATGAAGACATGATTGGCTTACCAAGTAGATACAGAGTTTTTGCTCTACCCACCATCCCCTGAGCTTCTGCAGGGCAGGGACCATGTCTCATTGATCTGCTGTAAAACAAACCAAGAAACAGATACCAAGATATGAATTTTAAAAAATGAGTGATTACTTTTAATCAAACAATAACACAAGCAACGACTGAAAAGACAGAAGAGTTAGTGGGTTTGGAAATCTCAGCTTTGCTGCCAACTCAGGCCCCTCTTCCACCCAGCGACTGAAAGAAGGAAGCTGAATAAAGTGGTTCTCTTTCTCTAAATCCTCTTGGAACACTCATCCACATCACTCTTCCATAATGCTGATATCCATGCTACACTGAAGGCCCATGTTTATGGCCACCTCAGCCTGGCTGTCATTGCAGCAGTAAGGCAGGACAGGATTAGTGGGCAAGGAAGTAGTACTAAGAAATGAGAAAACTGAGGTTTAGAGGTTTATTTTTGGCTCTGCCACTTATATTTCACTGCCTTCTACCATGGAAATAGCTCCAAAAGAGTCCCAAGGATCACCCAAACACTAAGCTCACTGGGATTTTTCTTATGAAAAATAATTAAGACCTTAAAGGTCTGTGTTTGTGTTTTAGGGAACAGTAGGGGGAGAGGAGAAGTTAGTCTGGCCCATAGTAGGCACTTAATAAATTAATGTTGAACTGAACTGAGACATGCAATAGTGATTTGAAGAGCTAAATCATTTACCATGAGTGAAACAGAAACGATAAGCCATCAGTGGGAGAACTGTTGTCATTACACAATGCAGTGACAGGAATGATGAGTGTTAGAGTGGGAGCAGCTGGGTGGAAGCATCAGGCACAGCGTTACGGAGCTGTGAGAATCAGCTGGTCCTTGACACATGGATGGGGAGAGAGAAGGGCATGCCAGGTAGGAAGAATATGGGGGACCTGGGGACAGGAACAGCAATGAAGAGATCATGGACTAAGACAGGATAGGGGAGAAACCATAAGGATCCCAAGCAGAACCTGAAATAAACATCTAACACTTGCTCCTGATCTTCTCCTACCAACCTGTCCTCTCCTGGTGCTTTCTATGTTATGACTTGTCACTATGGTAGAGATGGCTGATTGTCCCCTGGTTATCCACAGCTATTTGTGGCCATCTGACTAAGTTGTGGCCCATGGGATGTGAGCAAGTTCTGGGTAGTAACTCTGAATGGAAGAAACATGGAGAATATGAACATAGCGGTGAGCCAGCCAGACCATGCTGATAAGGACAACAGTCTGGAGATGGCAGCAATACAAACAGGATTCTAAAAGTACAAAGTTATGGCGCCACCATACCAGCCCTGCAGGGCTTACACTTGGACTGTGATGTGGAAAAGCAACCCATTTCCATCTTGTTCGGTCATGTTATAACTTAAACCTGTAGCATAAGTAAAACAACAACCCTTATTCATCCAGTTTCCAAGCCAAGCACTCAGGTGTCATCCCTATAACCTTTCTCTCTTACTTATGTTGATGCCAATTAGTATCTACTACTCAAATTTGCCTTTTTATTTTTTAAATTTTTTCATTTTTCATTTAACTTGTTTTAAATATTCAATTATAGTTGCCATACCATGTCATATTAGTTTCAGGCATACACCCCAGTTATTAGACATTATACAACTTACTGAGTGATCATCCCAATATATCTAGTTAGTACCCATCTGACACCAGATATAGTTATTGAATGTTATTGACTACTAGTATATTCCTTATGCTGCACTTTAGATCCCCTGTGACTATTCTGTGACAAACAATTTATACTTCTTAATCCTTTCACCTTTTTCACCCATTCCCCAAACCCTTTCTAGCTGGCAACCATCAAAATGTTCTCTGTATCTATGAGTCTGTTTCTGTTCTGTTTCTTTGTTTTTAAAGATTCATTTATTGATAGATAGGTATTTATTGACATTTTATTGTTCATATTTTTTACCTTTTTTTTCTTCTTCTTAAAGATCTTTCAACATTTCATATAATACTAGTTTGGTGGATGAAGTCCTTCAGTTTTTAATTGTCTGGGAAGCTCTGTATATGTCATTCAATTCTAGATGATAGCTTTGCTGGGTAAAGTAATATTGGTTATAGGTCCTTGCTTTTCATCACTTTAAATATTTCTTGCCAATCTTTCTGGACTGCAAAGTTTCTGTTGAGAAATCAACTGACAGCCTTATGGGAGCTCCTTTGTAGGTAACCAACTGCTTTCTCTTGCTACGTTTAAGATTCTGTTTGTCTTTAACCTTTTGCTTTTTAATTATAACGTGTCTTGGTGTGGGCCTCTTTGGATTTTGGGACTCTCTGCACTTCCTGGTCTTGTATGTCTGTTTCCTTCACCAAATTAGGGAAGTAAGTTTTCTGTCATTACTTTTTCAAATAGGTATTCCATTTCTTGATATCTCTCTCTCTCTTCTCCTTCTGGCACCCCCATAATACGAATGTTAGTATGCTTGATGTTGTCCCAGAGGCTCCTTACACTATCCTCATTTTTTTAAATTCTTTTTGCTGTTCTGGTTGGGTATTTTTTTGCTTCCTTATATTCCAAATTGCTGATTTGATTCTTTGCCTTACCTACTCTACTGCTGATTCCCTGGAAATTATTCTTTATTTTAGTTAGTGTATCCTTCATTTTTGACTGGTCCTTTTTTATGATGCTGTGGTCCTCAGCATCCTTATACCAGTGTTTTGAACTCTTCATCTGACAGATTGCTTATCTCCGTTTTAGATAGTTCTTTTTCTGGAGTTCTGCTCTGTTCTTTCATTTTGGATGTGTTTCCTTGTCTCCTCATTTTGGCAGACTCCCTGTCTTTTTTTCTATGTATTAGGTGGAGCTGCTATGTCTCCTGGGCTTGATAGAGAGGCCTATTGTTGGGTCCAGTATGGTCTGGTGACACAGCCTCCCTGATCACCCAAGCTGGGCACTCCAATTGTGCAACCCCTCCTCCTGTGGACTGTGTAGACCTTCCTGTTGTAGTTGAGCCTTGATTGTTGTTAGTACATCAATGAGAGGGATTTACTCCAATACCGATCTGCTGCAAGGACTGGCTGCCACCACTGACTACTGTGGATGGTCAACTGTGCAGGGGCCCTCCCCACAGAGCAGTCCTTACTTCAGCAAGGCTGTGGTACCCATTGAGTCTGCCCACAAATCTTTAATACATATACAAGGTTCAGTACAATCTGACCCCCATCTGCTTCTGTTTTACCACACCCCACACCAACCTTCTATTGGTCCCTAGTACCTAACGTGCTTTCTCTCACCTCAGAGCCTTTGCACATGCTGTTCCCACTGCCTAGAATGCTTTTTTCTCTCCTTATTTAGTTAAGTCCCACTCATCCCTCAGTTCTTAACTCAAGTATCACATGGTTAGAGAAGATTTTCCCGACCTCTCACAGGTCAACTCCTATTACTGTATGCACATTTATACTTATAAATACATTTTTACCCATGACCCTTTTGCAGTATTTCTATTGGTAATTAGCCAAATATCTGTTATGCCTTGTTTCCTATTAATAAAATAAAATATGAAGTGAATATTCCATTTATGTGATTGTCAGTTCCCCGCTTCCTACCCAACACTGCATGCTCAGTGAGGATAGGGCATCCTGGCTGTTGCTCACTTCTGAATCTCTGGCACCTGGCATGATGCATGGCACAGAGACAGTCAACAAATCTTTAATAAATGAATGAGCTAAAACAGAAATGAATTAATGGATGACTCTGGTACCTTCCATGGCTTTTACTTCACTAATACCCCTTTATCTATAGGATACCTGGCTAATCAGATACCATTATGTTCCCAAGTTGTGGATGTTTCCAGGTTGGGGATCTTTCCAAACAAAGCTAAGGCTCTCATAACTAAATACTGGGGAAGTACCCTGCGTGTTCTCCCTCCCTCAGCTTCTTCCCCCATAAAGACAACCTACTGTGTGAGTGCAGCTCCTTGTGCATTTTATTCCCAATACAACTACTGTGATACCAAAAAAAAAAAATCCCAGAGAAATTGAGTCTCACTGGTACTTAATGACCCATTAGACAACCACCTAGATGCAAGCCAGAAGGTGGTTAATGCTCGAACAAACTGATTCTAAACCAAGGTAACAGAGGGTGGCAAAGGGATTACGGTTTTTATAAACCAATAGTCACGGTTTATAACACTAATATTTTATTAACTGAATGGGAAACAGGGCATACTGGATTCCTGACCACTTATAAAACAGCACAACTGAATCATAGGGGCTATGGCCAAGCTCTCCAAATGTCCACAAGCCTAATGCCACCTGCATTCCCAAACACCTGCCTTACACACACACACACACACACACACACACACACACACACACACACGGCAACAGCAATACTCTACAGCATGCAAACCTGAAACCTCCAATCTGCATAATGAAGTGCTCTGGAAGAATCCCATGAAACCTTCCTAAAAGCCAGCTGACTTCATATTCCAATGCAAACTTGACTTTAGGGACAACAGGGACAACTGTAGTACCTGCAATAAAGAGAATGGGCTATTAACTGACAGGGGTATCCTCATCTCCAAAGCTGCCTTCCCCAGAGAAAGCAGTGCCATCTCACCTGCCACAGACACTTCGCTGTTTGGGCTTCTCACATGAAATTCAAAGGCACCAAGGATGCAGCTGAGTGCTATGGGGCATAGGGTGGTGTGGGCATAGAGGCCTCACTGAGGAGGGAAGGTTGCAGGTTTGGGGAAGGGAAGAGAGAACAAGCACTGGTCAGGACAAGGAGCGGGGAGTGCACCTAGTAGATCTAGCCTTGGGAGGCCTCTGAAGCCCTTGGGAGAAACAGCAAATGTAAACTCAGGCCCATGCTTACACCTTCCTGAGTTCAAGGGCCAACCAGGCTCAGAAGTCTAAGATGCCATGAGAAGTTTATTATACCCAATTCTCCCCAAAGAAACACTATGGCTTGACAGAGGCTCTTACCTTACCCTCTTTCTACCAAAGAATAAACAGAAGCACACAGCAATGATTCCATCTATTTGAATCAGAAGTTAATTTTTTAAAGAAAAAAAAGTCTAGCCCTAACCGGTTTGGCTCAGTGGATAGAGTGTCGACCTGCGGACTGAAGGGTCCCAGGTTCGATTCCAGTCAAGGGCATGTACCTTGGTTGCGGGCACAACCCCAGTGGGGGGGGGGGGGGGCGGTGCAGGAAGCAGCTGATCGATGTTTCTCTCTCATCCATGTTTCTAACTCTGTATCCCCCTTCCTTCCTCTCTTTAAAAAATCAATAAAATATATTTTAAAAAAAGAAAAGAAAAGAAAGTCTAAAAAGTAGGAAGGCATATAACTTGTTCTCTGGACTGGGTAGGTTAATGATAATCCCCTCCCAAACCATGTCCACCAACAGGGGACCATGAGGGCGCACCACCATCCTGTTCTCTTCTTCCAGGCACAGCTGGACTTCATTTCCCAGTCTCCCCTCACAAAGGGGAGGCCACATAACTAGTTCTGACCAGTGGAATGTGAAAGGAAGTGAGGTGTGAGACTTCGGGGCTAAGAAGGTTATGAGTTGGTATGCCTTCTTCTCCCGTCTTTTCTGCCCTCATCCATGAGAAGAACTGAAATGACTCCAGGAACAGAGCAAAGAGGGGAGCCACAGGAGAGAGGAGCCTGAGCCCTGGATGATGTCATGAAACACAGCTGTCCTCTCCCACCTCATGCCCATGGATACACACACCCTCTGCTTCAAACTTGAGAGAGCACAAAACAGACTTACATCACGTTGAGCCACGAAGATTTGGGGCTGGTTTTGTAGCAATTAGTCTTCTCTGACTAACAGAATAACTCAGACTTCATTAGCATCAGGTTTGAGGCCCATATTGGTTATGTTTATCTGTATAGCAGATTCAACGTCTTGATGTGCTGGGTTCTGGTTAATGTTAATATTTGGTTTTTATTCTCTCCATTGGATCATCTGAGATAAAATTTCACGCTGGAAAACCCTCAATATGGGAAAGCCACCAACAAATATTCACAAACTGACCCCACTTCCGTGTCTATAAACAGGCCTCGTCCCTCTCACTCATATTTCCCCTGGCCTCTCTTGCAACAGACAGGACACACACATGGAAACCACTACTTTTAGAAACTTATTAGGTCAGTTAGAACTTTAGCAATAAGAAGAAAAAAGATTTAACCACACACACATCAGGCAAATGTGGGAGCAATTGGGAACACATTTTGCAAGGGTATAAATATGAATTCCAATCAATAGAACAAGTTGTTATGCGCTGCCGTGTCTGACACCGCCAATTAAAAATGCTTGTTTCAAAGAAAGAAGTGTAAACAGTTTATTCGGGATGTTTATCATATGTTTAGAAAGGCATAAACCACAGACTGACTCCTGCTGGAGTGACAGGTAGGAAAAGAAAAAGGCGCTTTAAAAAACCAGCATTCCAGCACCCTGAATTCTGGAGGACCCTCGAAAGCCTGCTCTGGCTTGGTTAAAGCCTAGCCTTATCTTCCTAGAGAGAGGTCATGAATGAGTAGCCCCTGCAATGGGAAAGTCTGTGTCTCAAAGTAGGGACAACATACCAAGAACAATCGAAGGGTCTGTCCAGAGGACCAGCAGCAGATAACATGGCCTCATGCTAGAGCTGGGGAAGCCAATCCGAAGGAACAGCCTGACTCACATTGCTATGTATTTACAGAGCATCCTCTATGTCACTTGAAAACCTGTTGGAGGAACTGATTTGACTGTCTCGGAGATTAAAGAACTGAGGGATCATCTGTGACTTCAGTTACAAGATCCTCCCAACCTTGGTTTCTCCATCTGTAGGTCAGGGATAACAATGCCCTACATCTTGTGGTAATATCCTGAGGCTATAACCAGCTAATAGGTGCAAAGCATTTAGCAAACTGTAAGCCCACAGTTTTTTTTTTAGCTCTCACCAGAATGATAACAGTAACCATCCTAAAGGGCTCAGCTGTGTGTGTGTGACACAGTGTTCTGGGGAGGCACGGGGGGCACCTCCAGGACCCCCACAAGGGATGACGGGGGTCAGTCACACAAATCTCCAGCCTCCCACCCCACTCAGAAGCAGCTCAGTTTGGGACTATTCTGTATATTGAGGTTCCACATAGCACATAACTAAGGGGTTCTTCTGCTTGGGAGAAAAAAATGTTTTAAAAAACACTAGTTTAACCCACCCCCACTTTTTTAACCACTGAGGGGATTGAAAACCCCAAGTAAAACCAGGTTTCCTAACTCACAGCCTAATTATTTTTTCACAGAACTAGGCAGGGGTGGGGGGGAGGCAGGGGGCATGTGCGGGCGCAGGGATGGGAAGGAACCAGATTCCTTCACCCAGCCAAGCCAGGGATCTAATGCCCAGACCTTGGCTCTCACTAAAGGCCATCTCTGGAAACCCTGGAACCACAGGAAAGAGAGGTGCTACCCATTTCCTCCTTCTCCTGGGGTGCAAGCATTTCCTCCAGCCCCAAGGCTGTTGTGAGCACCTCCCTACTTGCTGTGAGAGAAAAGGCTGTCTCCATGCCAAAGGCATTGCTCAGGCAAGCGCTAGGCCCAAGACACGGTACCAAGGTAATGATAACCATGACTGTAGCAGCAGCCAGCGTTTGTTGAGCACTTACTCTTTGCCAGGCCTATGTTAAGCACCCCACACACATTATTTCGTGTACCCTTCACGACTCTTCTGTGCAGCAAGGAGCTGTTATTCTCTCCATTTTGCAGAGAAGAAACCTGAGGCCAGCCCACAGAATAAGGAAGTGGGCCCACTCACCCAGCTGGGAAGGATGGAGGTCGAGTCTGGCCTCAGGCAGCCTAGCTTCATTTCCCTCCTCTTCACCGTCCACATATTGTTTCCCAATCTCACACCCTCGCCTGAGAAAGACGCCCAGACAGTGAGAGATGAACTCCATGGGCCAGTCATGGAGAACTGCATTTTGGGAATGGGGGACAGAGAAATACCTGGGCAGCTAGAAGACGTGGGGTGGGAACTTCACACTCAAGAAAACCGGATGCAAAACAAACCTGTCAGTGCTTCTCAGACCACAGAAAAACTACCAGGAGAAGGAGAGACGCAGGGACATGGCTAGGTTTCACTGCTCAGGTCGGCTCTGCAACCTCGTTCTCCATCACCACCTTTCCTTTTTGCCTGAAGGCTCCCAGCCTGTGTGTCCAGGTCAGCACTTCCCCACATGGTCTTGCTTCACACAGCACAGTCGGCACTCAATATCTTCCCTCTACCTGCCTGCTTTAGGAGAACCCACAATGGCTCTTAGGGTTCATCTTCCCCAAACTCACTCACTCCCCTTTCCGAGTTCTCAAAGAGAGAATTCATAGAAGTCACACCCCTGACTCATACTCTGCCAACTTGCCCATCCTCCCCTCCCCCCCTTACTTAATTTCCCCCATTATGCCTGGATCAGTTTCCTCACCCTGTGCTAATTCCTCTCCCTCTCCGGTGTTTATACCCTTCAGATGTTTGCAGGCTATTATCATGTACCCACTTAGTCAAGCAGCACACATTAAGTTCTTTTCATCTTTCCTCATAAATCAATCCCTTAATCCCTCCAAGCCCTTTAATCGTACTAGCTGCTCCTCTCTGAACTCCGTCCAGTTTCTCCAAGTCTCTGATAATGCTGTGGCACAGGCTGGATGCGAGGCTCCAGCTGCTGACTCTCTGAGCTCCACGCACCCACATGCACATGCATTGCACGCACACACAACGGCTTCGTCAGGAGGATGGACACCTCGCCTTGCCGGGTCCCAGCTCCCTTTCTGCAACAGTAGCACTGTGAAGTGGCTTTGGCTAACTATAAAGATGAGAGAGCTTTTAAGCATTTGGGGGTCATACAGAACTTAAAGGAGGGAAACCTGCAGGAAGTTTTATAGCTCCATAAGATTTTCACTAGCCATTCCCACACACTCCATAAGAATAGAGATAATGCCTCTGAATTCAATGGGGATTTAGGAACCTAAGAACTGGCCATTTTGGAGCCCCAGGCCATAGTCCAATTAAAACCAAAATTAGATACTACTACACACCCAGCAGAATGGTTGTAATTAAAAAGACTGACAACATCAAATGTTGGCAAGGATGTGGAGCAACATGAACTCTCAGACACTGTTGGTGGAAGTGAAAATGGAACCACCACTTTGGGAAAAGGCCTGGCAATTTCTTATAAAACCAAACACTACATTATACCAGGGCCCAGAAATTCCACTCCCAAGCATTTACTCAGGAAAAATGAAAATATAGGCACATATACAGGTTTGTATGCAAATATTCATAGCCACTTAAGATTTAATAGTTATAACCTGAAAACAGCTCGGTTGACATTCAACAGGAGAATGGACAAGGAGCACATGCATACAAGGGGAGAGAATCCAACAATAAGAAGAACTATGTACACCATCTGGGTGAGGCTCAAACACACTGTACTATACGAGTCCAATCATATGAAGTCCGAAAGCAGTCACATCAAGCTGTGGTGGAAAAAATCAGAAGTGACTGCCTCTAAAGCAGAGGAAGCAGTTAATCGCTGGGAAGGACATGAGGACACTTTCTAGGATGAGGTCAGGTTTTCCTTTTTGAAAGGAGAATGGATTAAGTAGATACACACATTTATCAAAACTCATAGAGTAGTATGCTTAAAGTTCTAAAATGTCTCTATAGAAAAAAAAAGGAAGTGAGCCAATGTTGAACTCCAGTAAATGATATGATGCTGAGTGTTTAGGGTGAAGAGTACTGACATCTGCAACTTCCAAAAATGAGATGGATTGATGGATGAGTAGAGGTAGAATAAAGCAAGTATAGTAAAATGTTACCGGAAGAACCCCAGTACCCCCTGAATGGTGGGTATATGCATGTTCACTACACAATTCCTTCAACTTCTCTGTATAATTGAAATTTTCCACAATAAACTTGAACCTTTCCATTTTACACTTCCTATAGACACTGGAGGCATAAATGTCACATTGATGTGCAACATCATTTTTATCATTCTGACACTATCTCAACCACTTGCTTTTCATTCTAGTGTGGCCTTGCTTTTCATTTAATAGTACCTTGAGCGTACTATTCTATGAGTTTTGATAAATGTGTGTATCTACTCACCATTCCCCACCCATACACCTGTTGTCCATTCCCCTGCTCTTCCCCTTTTTTTAGTGTCAATATCTACAATCCTTTTAAAAAATAAATTAAAAGTTCATCCAGAGATTCTTTTTTTTTAATATGTTTTTATTGATTTCAGGTAAAGGAAGGGAAAGGGAGAGAGAGATGGAAACATCAATGATGAGAGAGAATCACTGACTGACTGCCTCCTGCATGCCCCCTACTGAGAATCAAGCCCGCAACTTGGGCATGTGCCCTGACCTGGAATCAAACCATGACCTCCTGGTTCATGGGTCGACGCTCAATCACTGAGCCACACCACTTGAGCCATCCAGGAATTCTTAACGTAGATTTCCTTAGGGGAGGGAGAAAGAGAGGAGCAGGGAGAATGAAGTCCACAGATCATGTGAAATTATGTGAAAAATTCTATGCATACACATATATACATTTTTCTGAGAAGAGGATCCATAGTTGTCATCGGATTGGCTGAA
Source organism: Myotis daubentonii (assembly GCF_963259705.1). Taxonomy (NCBI): domain Eukaryota; kingdom Metazoa; phylum Chordata; class Mammalia; order Chiroptera; family Vespertilionidae; genus Myotis; species Myotis daubentonii. Next base: position 18,068,082 of record NC_081852.1, read on the forward strand.
GCCCTCTTCAACTGCATTTCCAAAAGTGTGCTGGGGCAGGTTAATGCTTCCAATTTAGAAATCACCTGCATTTTGGCACAACTATGGTTTTCATTGCCAAAGTGCCTTTGGGGGTATACTCATCTCATGGAGAGGAAAGGGAGCTGCTTGAAAAATAGTCATACGAGAGCCTGTGCCATTGAAAATCTTCAGTCACATACAACAAGATTAGGGTTATTAAATATAAAATAAAACTAGAATTAGGACATACACTGTGTTTTTAAAAAGCTTTTGATTATAAAACTAATAAGTAGTTACTAAGAATTTAGCATAGCAAATTGAATTAAAAAGAAATTTCCTTTTACTAAGGACCTACTCTGTGCCAGGCACTTTACATATGTTCTCATTTAATTTCATCCTCCACGTCCCAATTCCTGGTTTGGAGAACTTCACTCCTGCCGAAGAACAGAGAGGCTGGGCGGAGGAACGAGAAGGGACACAGTCACGCCGTCTGCAGCAGCATCCTGCCTCAAAGCACCTTTGTGCTCAGTGGCAGGGGGGCCTCGCCCCTGGAGCTTGGGGACCAACATAAGCATCATCATTGGGGCTTGCAACAGCTGAGGCTCTCCAGAACCAGCTCACCCTGAGGCACGGCCTTCATCTCCTATCTGAGAATTCTTTAAAGTCATCTGTTCACAGGAGGGTGAAAGCATGACACTGGCCTGGACTCCCAGATTCCAAGAATTTCGATGGGGTAGAGAGCACATCATCCCACAAGCCACAGGACTCGGGACCTCAGGGGGCTGCATTTGGGCCCAGACGCCTGCAGGGTCTAGAGAAGAGTGACAGTCACGATCCCACAAAGAGTGAAAAGACAGCTCAGCGGCTTCCAAGATCCACTTTGGCAGCTCTTTAGTCACCTTTTCCCCTGAAAAGTAGGCCTTGATGTTTTCCCTGAATAAAAATGTTATGGGGGGGAGGGGGACATAAAGACTTGGCACTCAAGAAAAGGATTCCTCCATCCCCAACATCTTCATATCGATAAAAGCAGGTTAAAACAAACATCAAGGGAAACCTTGAAAGGGAAAAGAAGTCATAAAAGGCCAGTCTGGGGATTGTAAGGAACTGGGGAGGGGCGTTCCAACCACAGCTTGGAAGATGGTAAAGTATGCACACATGTGAGAGCGGGAATGACATGAATAAATTGATAAATGGTACGGCAGAGTTTACAGGTGGCCTAGCCCACTATCTATTCCTCCCCCTCTCCCTCAGGAACAGAGCCTCAAGTTTCAGCAGGCACACTGCCACGCAGGTAGAAGACTGCAGTTCCCTGCCTCCCTTGCATCTAGGTATGGCCTTACATCTAGAATGCTGCGTGGAACTGCTACAAACATTTCTTTAAAGGGAGGAGGGAATGTTCTCTTCAGCCTTTCCTCCTGTTGCCAGACTGGAGTGTGGATATGATGGCTGGATCCTGTGCGTCTTGGACCATGAGGTTTAGTCCAAGACGCCATACCCCAGAGAGAGAGAATGGAAAAGGGAAAGGAGCCTGGGCTCCTAGTAATTAGACTGTCTGCCTCTAGACTTCTCTAACGTAAGAGAGACATACACACGAACCTCGTTGGAGCTGCTGGTAACTGGGATTATCAATCCCATGCAAATGAACCTAGTCCTAACTGGTACAAAGTAGTAGATGGGTAGATGGATAAATAATATCTTTATGAAGTGTCTAACAATACTAGCTAGCTAAAGGACCACACTCTAATCATCGTCTCTAACTAGTCCCTACCACCCGAATGAGAACGGGCAGGCTGCCAGCAATAGCCGCCCCCACACCTCACCACCTGGGAAAGGCCCAAAGTAAAAGACCACCCTTTTCAAGCTACTAAATCAAATCCATCATTTCAAGCAAATTCGCCTTTTCAGGGCATGGTACTTAGAGGAGGGAGTGGAGAAAAGCGGAATTTAATAATTAGTTAGGCCTCAGAAGCCCTACTTCATAGCAAGGGAGTTCCGAAAGGCCTACTTTCCCTTCAAGAAAATTCAGGAGAGATGCATGCTTCAAGCAAGTCAATTTCAGGCAAGTCAGTCAGGGAGTCTCAAGGCCAGAAGCTACGCAATGGGACCATGGGAATGAGAAACAAGAAATGGTGAGTGGTCTTTAGGACCGAGTGGGATAAAGAAATAATTTCTTGAGCTAATGTCCAACACCAGGCCTGGACCCCTGGGGATACGGTTCCAAGGCCAGCGCTGAGGAGTCACCCGACAGCAGGGAAGATGAGGCCAAGGTCCCAGGAGGCGCCAGGTTTCAAGGACGTGAGCTACCATCTCAACCCGGACAATGGCCGAGTATTTTTTCATTACCTCTTCAGCAGCCACAGCTTCTTCACCGTGCTTTTCAGGGGCGTGGCTTTAACGCGTACAGCCCTGCCTCTTCTGTCAGACCAGGGACTCTCTGAGAGGGCACCCCTGGCACCCACGCGCATTCTCAGGGGCTCCCTTGGCTTCCCACGTGCCATCCACCCAATCTTATTCCATGGGCGCGCACACACACACACACACACACACACCCCTGGGGACCCCTCCCTCACTCCCCAGGCCTCTTCACGGAGCTCCTTAAGGGCCAGGACTCCGGAGATTCCCGGGAATAAGCATGTTTCCCACTCACTTCCGACTCCGAAGCACTCATTCTACAAGGACATCTTTTAGGATCTCAGAGGTTGGATTTTGGTGATGAAGTTTTAAATTGCTGTCCATTATTAATGTTAAACTCACAGCAGTCGGCCCTGAGATGTGACATTACAACAATTGGTAAAAACAGCCCCTTTGTTAGTCGCGCTTGAAGAGCTTTTGAAATATAATTGCAACGCAGTGCAAAGTAAAATAAAAATTCAGATTTTCTTTTACCGAGGCCATGAACAATACTGTCCTTTTACAGCGGCGGAAAGCCTCAAGACATCCGTTATACTCCTTCAATGAGCTTTGTTCAATAAATGCTAAGCCTTGAAGCTTTTAAATGTATTAAAGTGATTATGATATCATCACTCCAAAGGCACTTCAATAGAACATTAAGACAGAAACAATTTTCCTCCACACAAACGGCCTAACAGTAACAAAAAGTTGATTAAATGCACATTGTAGCAAAAATATTTTCAGTATTTACAGACATATGCAGATAGCATTAACTGTAACCCACATCATGGGCAGGGCAGAGAAGGGAAAGTAATAAAAGCATTAGGGGGAGAGCAGATTTTAACAATAAATCTTCAAAACTTAAACTGTGGCACAACTATGACTTTGCTTTGTGGATTTACAGTCCAAGTCACACTACATAAAAGAAAATAAGGCTCAAAATTAATAAATACTAGAAGAGAACAGGCCCTTGTTTGCTCTTCTCATAAGCCCAAATGCATTCCCCACTCACATCCACCATACTTCCTTAAATGCCTCCATGTGACGCCTGGCAGGGAGGGTGCGTCTACTTCTTTAAAATGTCATTGAACATACTGCAGGCAGGCGCGGGCTCTGCAAGGGGCAGCTGCCGAAGGCATCCAACCAGGCGGTGTGGAGAGGTTAGGAAGGAGGCCAAGAGGTGGGGTCAGAGCAAAACTGCAAGATGTAAGGTTCTCTTTGTTGCAGGCTCATTACAGAATGCTCTTCGCACAGATAAGGGGATTATGAATTCACATGTGAATTTATCCCCTATTAAACTTTCAGCAAAAGGGTCATTTGGCTGGAAGAGCAAAGCCAAGGCACCGTGGTCACATGCCAAGGGAGAAACTATTTGTAGGCTCTCCTGACTCGTGAAAGGAAGAAAACGGGGAAGTTTCGGCCCTTTCTTTGAGTGCATATGGGTTAACGTTCACATCTGGGTGTTCAGTTCCGTGTCGCGCTATTTTGCTCAGCTTTATCTTGACAGTATGTTCCCATGGCATCTAAATCTTGACAGTGCCCTTTTAATAGATGCACAATAAGGTGTTGGTGGTTATTTGTTGTGGTAGCTATTTATAGAGTAAAGATATCTATCCTATGCTTGTCATATTTGGTTCAAATATTTATCATCAATTGTTTCTGCCTCTTAAGATTGTTCATGTGGTTTTGTTAGGTAAAGCTTTACATTTCACATAGGGAATACAGTCTATAATATTGTAATAATAATGTACGGTGCCAGGTGAGTACTTGAAATATTGGGGGGACCATTTTGTAAAGTATATGATTATTTAACCACTGTACTGTACACCTGAAACTAATACAAAATAATATTAAATATAAACTGTAATTGGAAAAAAATGAAAAAAGAAAGTTCTATATTTTAAAATTAAGGAGAAGAGACATATTTTAAGACTGTGGAAGAAGACAGCAAATTCTCAAACCAGTCAAGACCAAATCCTACATATAACCCAGAAACATTCAACTTGTCTTACCCCCTAGGCCAAAGGAAGAGTGTCTGTGCTTCTCAGTGGGAAACACTCTATAAACAATGCAGACTACATGAGAAAAGCCACTGACAAGGCCTTTTATTACCCAACTTGGGGCCCTTGTGATTTTCTTTATGGAGAGAGTATCCTTGTCCATCACTTCAAGCACTGCTCCCTGGCCCTGGCGACTTCTTAAACCAGCCCAGAGAAAGGAACACATAGCAAAGGGCCAAGAAAAATGGGAAATAAAGACCCTACAGTGGATGACAATTCCCCCACTCCGGCAACTAGCTGGTATCATGGGCCAGAACTGATTTTTCTATATGACATCAGAAGGGATTACCTCTCACCCACAATACTGCCCAGGGGGATGGAGTGGAAATCATAATTAATTCAGGCAAATTCAATTCTGAGAGTCCTAGTGATAAATACTTTCCTTATAATATGAAGCACGGTCTCACAACAGCTTAAAACAGTTGGTGGGAGCTATAGCCACACACTCAGTGCAATAAGGACACGAAGCTACACAATAAAATGCCTGTGACCAAATAACAATTCTTTTAGGTGAGAAAAGAACAGTATTTTGAAAAATAAGTTCAAACTTCAAAGAAAATGCATTTCCATTAATAATGCTAACTCTCCCTCCTGGTGATATGGTGTAGGTGGGAGTGGAGGCCAGTTTAATTCCTTAACTATCTTGATCCATTAGGCCAACAAATATATCCTCTGTGTTAGAAGGAAATGAATTATTGTGCTCCTGATACAAGGAATCAGAAGGGAGAGGTTGCTTCCAAAGCCAAGTTGACATAAACCCACAAGAATCTAAAAATACCATGGCAGTCAACTACAAATTAGCCACACCAACAGGGAGAATTGTAGACATCCATATTTCAAAACAGATCATCGAAACACAGCTTCTTTTTGTCTTCAAAGAATAATCCATTGAGTGGTAGGGTTATACAGAGGTATACAGAGAGCACTAGATGCCAAAATCTAGTTCCAATTCTAGCACTAATCAACCAAAGGCCTCCTTGGGCCAATTCATACCTCTCTTGAGGGCCTAATGCTCCTTCTCTCTTAAACAAAAAAGTTGACTTACAGTTTCCATATGCTCTTTCAGTTGTAATATTCTATAACTGTGTTATTATAATTGTCCTCAAGATATTCTGCTTTGCCCTAGCCCAGTGGTCAGCAAACCGCGGCTCGCGAGCCACATGCGGCTCTTTGGCCCCTTGAGTGTGGCTCTTCCACAAAATACCACGTGCAGGCACGCACGTACAGTGCGATTGAAACTTCGAGGCCCGTGCGCAGAAGCCAGTTTTTGGAAAGGAGGTAGACGAAACAAGTATACAAGACGTGTGTGGATGGGAGAGTTGGAAGGGGTCGACCTCAGGGAACGTACCTCAATCAGATTGAGGACGTTTTTAGAAAAGGCCAGCTTAGGAGTACCCTAATTAAGTTAATAACAATGTACCTACCTATAGAGTTTAAGTTTAAAAAATTTGGCTCTCAAAAGAAATTTCAATCGTTGTACTGTTGATATTTGGCTCTGCTGACTAATGAGTTTGCTGACCACTGGTCTTGCCTGTCTGGGTCAGTGGATAAAGTGTCAGCCCATAGACTGAAGGGTCCCAGGTTCGATTCCAGTCAAGGGCACATACTTTTGTTTCAGGCTCGATCCCTGACCCTAGTCAGGGTGCATGTGGGAGGCAACCAACTGATGTGTCAATCTCATATTGATGTTTCTTTTTCTCTGTCTCCCCCCACCTTTCACTCTCTCTTAAAAAAAGAAAGAAAAGATACTCTGCTTAGAATTACATTTAAATCTATTTCCATATGGTGACAGAAGATTATATGACTTTGGGTGGTGGGCAACACACTGCAATATACAGATCTTGTGCCATAGACATCTACACCTGAAATCTATATGATCCTATTAAACAATGTCACCCCAATAAATGTAATAAAAAAATAAACAAATCAGTTTCCATTCCTTGACCCCAACAGCTGGACAACGGTGAGAATATAGTGGGTGAAAAAGAAAATGTTAATTCTGGAATTAATGGTCAGAAATTGGTCCCCAAATTAGAAAATCAGAACTTGACTCTGTGTGTGTTGTGTGTGTGTGCGCATGTGTGTGTGATACATACATATACACAAGCATGCCATCTTCTTGGCCAAAATACTTCTTACTTCATCATAACAACCCAATATTTATTAAGTTCCCATTAGAGAAAGCTTCTATTTAGTTAATTATGTGGTTAGAAAGGGTGATAAGAGTATGCATAGTTGATACATGCACACTTTGGAATCAGATGACTGATCCATATTCCACCTCCTTGGGTAAATTTATATAACCTCTTTGAGTCTGTTGCTTCATCTGGAAAATGGGAAACATAATAATAGTACCTTGCCCATTGATTATGAGATTCAAATAAGATAATCCACATAAAGCAGATGCGGTAATTGCTATGATTATTATTACTTATCACTACTACCTCTATTAATATCCCATTAGGTTGTTAGAGTTAAATAAGAACATTTGTTAAGTACTTAGCACCAGTACCTGGCACATAGTAAAAACTAATAAACATTGCTATTACTCTTGTCATCTATTACAGTCATCTATGTGGTTTATTATTGTTATCATCAGAGAAGCTTGTAGCATTTCTCTTCAGTCCAATATCATATTCTCCATAGTGGAAACTATTTTCAATGGAATAGTTCCAGCACTGAGTCCCCTGGACACAAGTCACCAACCCAAATCATATTAACCCTTCTTGGTGGTAACAAGACATGGTGAGAAGAACCAAAGAGTATATACTTGGAGACTAAGGTTAGTTTCTCCTCTGAAAAAGGAGAAGGCAAGACCTAATAAACTCAGAGACACTTCCGACTGACTATGTACAATCCTACCTGACAGCAATTACAAAGTGTCATGGCACATGGAGTTCAGCTTCCTCTCTCTGTTTTAATGCTTGATGACCCCAAATAAACAATGTGAAATCCAAAGGAGCTACAGGAACAACTTGTGGGAGATTATTACCAAAACCAGGGTTGAATCCATTTTCCAGGCTTGGTCTAATTTTGTTCTTCATTAATAATGGACAGATGTTTCTAGACACCATTTCAGAGAAACAAGACTTGCTCTACTACTCCTTTAGTTTCCACTTAGAACAATATCAGCAATACACAATCCTCCACTGGGGAAATTCCTTCTACTTTTTTTTTTCTCAAAAGTCCAAAGGGGTTGGGATAGAAAGTTTTGCCCATGAATGGGTGACTGCTACAAAGTCAGATGTCCTAACACTGTACCCCATGGTTGAGGCAGTTCAATAAACAGGTTATTCTCCGCTCTTTATGAACCACATTAAACAACAAGCAAGCATTACATGTTCCCTTGGCTGTAACTGTATAATTCACCTTTCCGGAAAAGGTGCACAAGATCACAGAGGGATGTGTGTAAGGACTCTTGTGAGAACTGAGATAACACATCTTCTTTTTGAAGATAACATGTGACAATTTGTCAATTTCAGTTGGTTCCTTGGAGGGGGAATAAAACTGTATGTTAAGGGTTAAGGGGGCTCCCCGCCTATAAGAGGGAATGAAACAAGCATTATGCTTCCAGGAACCACGGCAGATGGCAGCTCATTATCTCTGCTGAGTACCCCGCCTTTCTATGGACACCCTACAGTTCTGTCACCCACCTAAATTTTCCCTAGGCTTCAAGAAAAAATATTGCTGCTAGCCCTGGCCAGTTTGCCTCAGTTGATTAGGCATCATCCCATGCACCAAAAAGTTGCTGGTTTGATTCCCAGTCAGGGCATATGCCAGGATTGCGGACTCGATCCCCAGTAGGGGGCATGCAGGAAGCAGCCGATCCCTGTCTTGCTCTCACATTGATGTCTCTTTCTCTTTCTTTCTCTCTCTCTCTCTCTCTCTCTCTCTCTCTCTCTCTCTCTCTCTCTCTCTCCCCCCCCCCTTTCCTCTCTAAAAATATTTTAAAAATAAATTTATTTATACATACACATACATACACACACACACACACACACACACACACACACACACACACACCACAAACATTGCTGACTCTGGACCTTCAAAACCATGGGGGCAGTATCAGGACAACCGGGGGCACAGTGTCAGGACACAGGCCCCCTCACCCCTGCCACTTGCTTACTTAGCACCTGGCAAGTGAATCTCAAAAACCAATGGGCAGAAGAAATGAAGTTGACACCAATGCTAACTTTTTATGCCTATTATTTAGTTACTTTATTAGAGTTTTCCTAACTCCTCTGCATAAAGATAAGGGTGAGCTACAGAAAACTAAGTAGCTTTGTCATCAAAAGCCTTCTCCACACTGGCACACAAACACCTGTCAGTGCAAAAGATGCCTCTTTATCAAGTCTTCATACCTACCAGGAGCCAAGCACACTCTGAGCTTTCAGACTATTTTATTCCAATGTTTTGAAGTCCCTTCTGTTCACATGAAGGCTGAAGATTTCAAAAAGGTAGGGAAAGGAAAAAAAATTGTAAGAAAAAGTAAAAGGTACTGTGCTGCGATTAAGAAGTCCTAAAAGCCTTTTAGCTGACAGCATAAGCTTTGTTGAACAGCCTCTAAGAACCTCCACTGAGAGACACACAATTCAGCAATAAAACAGAGGCAGTGCATACAGTTTAGCCTCCCAAATCCAAGTAGCCCATTTTACACTAGAAGTCAGGTCTCTCCCCCAGCAGTCCTTTGAAACACTCAAGGTCCATAGCGGCATCAGACCAACAGACACATGACTTCGTCCAACTGATACATCACATTCTGCCAGGAGAGAAATTAGTTTGTACTAAACTCAGCACAATCCTGTAGTTACAGCCAAAATTTCAAAAATAGCAGAACTGGCTTAAACCCTCCGAGTCCCTCTGAGTCCCATGCCCCATCTCTATCAGTCCACCCATGATGCTCGCTCTGTCCTCCACGCCTACACTGAGCAATGACTGCCAAGAACGCTGTTCCAAGAGCCTGCCCCAATCAACAGGGTTAAGGCCACTCACACACACTTAGCACTCAGGCAATCAGAGCACTCACACAGACTAACCCTGGCTTATGGAGAGTTGTGGTGAGGGTTGTATAAACCTACCTGTTATTATTTCAGTAGCTACTGCACTTCCTGCCATTCTGCCCTGATCAACTCTAAGAGAACGGGAGTGTGGGGTGGGAAGAAGAAACCACAACCAAGATTATATTAAATAAGTTCACACATCCCAACATGAAACCAGGGTTTCAACAGCTCGTGTAGCATTTGGCTTGGGTGTGTGAAATTCCAGTTTTTGAGTGATGGAGCGCTCACCCCTATTTCAGACATACCTTTTCTCTGAAACTATTACACTTGGAGAGCTTCAAGCTCCTGTTCCAGACCCATCCATCTAACAACAGAAAGCACTTCTCAAGCTCCTTTCTGACACAAGCCCATCATTCACCATTTGCTGGTACGCACAGCTTTTGCTGACAAAGCTCCATTACTAGAAAAAGCTCAGTAAGTAAAGCTGATTTGAAATAACTATATATTATGTGGAGACTGGATGAGGAAAACTGATTTGAAGTCTAGAAAATCATCATATAAAGAGGCTCTAGAAAGAACTGCTTAATTATTTAAATACCTTTACTTCCTACAGACCATACATCATTTATCATCAGTGTTAAATATTTGGTCATTTACTGGGGTCATCTGACAAAACAACTCCATGTAGGAAGTACGTATCAGACACTGTAATTCTTTGGCTGAAATGCCTACATTTCCCTGATTAATGGCCAAATACTCTGCTAATGCTATCAAACTGAGGTGAGCGCCAATTTCAGCTCCCAGATAAAGCAGCAAAGCTGAAAAAACACGAGTAGAGCAGCCTGAAGAACACATTTCCATGCCCTGTCGTGTGTTGTAGGCTGACCACGTGGCTCGGAAGGCCCACACAAAGACCCTTATGTGTAAGTCAACTGAATAGAGATGGCTGGTCCCATGTGATTCTCACTCTCTGATTCATCCGCTACAACAATTCACAGGGGCCCGGCCTGTGTGGCTCAGTGGTTGAGCATCAATCTATGAACCAGGAGGTCACAGTTCAATTCCCAGTCAGGACACGTGCCTGAGTTGCAAGCTCTATCCCCAGTGGGGGTCATGGAGAAGGCAGCTGATCAATGATTCTCTCTTATCACTGATGTTTCTATTTCTCACTCCCTCTCACTTCCTCTCTAAAATCAATAAAAATGTTGTTTAAAATCACAGGGAGTAAGATCTTGGGAAAAGAGTGTATACATTCTCCCCTACTTGCCTGGCTCACCCCCCACCCAGAATGTCCCATTATAGACTCTCCACCTCCTAACTCCTCCAATAAAGCCTTTGTTATCCAAGCTCAAAATGCTCTCTCCAGTCTTTCAACTCCTACTATGACTAGTATTTTTTAAAGTGAAGTCAAATTGTCTCCTTTAATCAACTGAAGATAGAATCTACATCTTCTGTAAAGTCTCTGGAGTTCTTAGTATAATAATGAATCAGAGTGACTCAGTTTCAGGCCAGATTAAGTCAAATGGGTCCAAGATAAGGAACACAAGAACCCTAATATCATGTCAAAGAAAATCTAATTGACAGATTTCTAACTCTATAGCTTGAAAACAGAGATACAGTTTTTTGAAGTGCCTATTTTCAGAACCTGACCATATATACTAGGTCATAAAGTAGACCCAGAATTCCAAGAAATAGAAAAGAACAGACAATCTCTGATCAGACTTCACAGAAATTTAAAAACCCTCTCTTCAACAACATTTATGACAAGAGAAAATCATCTCCACAGATGATGAAAAAGCACTAACATTAAAATCCAACATCAGTTCCTGATTTTTTTTAAAGTAAAATAATACTGCTTTTAAAAATCAGTCCAAGATCCTGATTTCAATGCCTTTGGATATATACCCATAAGTGGGATTGCTGAATCATATGATAGTTCTGTTTTAAATTTAATGACCCTCCATGCTGTTTTCCATAGCAGCTGCATCAATTTATATTCCCACCAACAGGATACAAGGGTTCTTTTTTCCGTATCTGGGCCAACACTTGTTATCTTTTGTTTGTTTGATAATAACCACCTTAACAGGTGTGAAGCACAGCCAAGTGCCTATATTTAATAACATTGTATTGTTTAATTAAAGTTTTGCTAAGAGGGTGAATCTTGTGTTGTTATCACACACATATAGTAATAATAAACTGGGAGGAAACTTTTGGAGGTGATGGATATGTTAATGGCATAGACTGTGATGATGGTTTCATGGATGTATACTTATCTCCAAGCTCATCAAGGTGTATGCATCAAATATGTATGGCTTTTTGCATGTCAGATATATCCCAATAAAGTAGGATTCTTTAAACAATAAAATAATACTGCTTTTAAAAATACATTTTAAAAACCCTCTCAGTACTAGCCAATGCAATTAGAGAAAGAATTAAGAAGTATAAAAATGAGAAAGCAGAAAAATAATTTTTCCATATGATACAACTGTATGCCAAAACCCAACAGAATCAACTGACTAACTTTTAGAAAAAAGACATTAATGAGGTGGATTATATAAAATCAGCATTTAAAAACCAATAGTTTTACTCCTTACTATTTCATTTAGAATCATTTCATCCAATTATAATTTATAAGCTGTTTTATTTTTTCAAAGTATTTCTCACAACACTGTGAAGGAGACATTAATTAATCCCATTTTACAGGTATAGAAAATAAAGCTCAAGGAGGTCAGGTCACTTTTCACGGTCACAAAGCTAATAAACGGCAGTGACTATCCTCTGACTCCTGTATTCATTTCCTATAATATGACATGGATATAAGGAGGAGGAAGAACTGGGAACATTATACAGCCTGCCACAGTCATAAAGGGAAAACAGGTGATGCTTTGAGAACACCCGACAGAGAAATCTGACCATGTAAGGGAGTTCAGGAAAGACTACTCTAAGAAAGTACATCTGAGACTATACTCTGAAAGACAGATAGAAAGGAAGTAGATGAAAGGGGAGATCAGAGACTTCCAAAAATTGCCCTCGCTGGTTTGGCTCAGTGGCTAGAGTATTGGCCCGTGAACTGAAGGGTCCCACATTCAATTCCAGTCAAGGGCACATGTCCGGGCTGAGGGCTTGATCCCCAGTAGGGGCGTGCAGGAGGCAGCCAATCAATGATTCTCTCTCATCATTGATGTTTCTCTCTCTCCCTCCCCCCCTTCCTTCCTCTCTGAAATCAATAAAAATGTATTTTAAAAAAAAGAAAGAAAGAAACTTCCAAGCAAAGTCCCAATGGCAAAGGGAGACATGACCAGCTCAATGCATTTAGGATGGCTTGGCAGATGGAGAGAGAACATGGTACAAGATAGGAAGAGAGAAGGAGGCAGGAGGCCTGTGCTCCATGTGAAGGAATTTGTCTTTATCCCAACAAACAGAAAACCATTAAAAGATGTTAAGCAAGGAGGTAGCATAGTTAGATTTGCCTGTTTGCTAGATCACTTTCTCTGCAGAACAGAGAATATGTTGGTGGGCCAATCAGGAGGCTACAGCAAAAGTCTATGTAAGAGATGAACATGCCTGGAACTAGAATGGCTGTTGATGGAGATGGAGAAAAGAGAAGGGGTTCAAAAGACACTGAATGGGCCCACCCTTCTATCAAATCATTCCCGCTAGAGTCACTCTCTACCCCTCTGTTACTAAATCCACTGGCTGCTACAAGACCTCGTCCTATTTTTCTTCTCCGCAGCATCTGACCCAGCTAACCACTCCCTCTTCTTTAAATTGTTCCCTTTTCTTAGTTTCTGGCAAACCACCTATCTCCTGATTTTCCTCCCTCTTTGGCTGCTTATCCTCAGCTCATTCCTTAAGTCCTCAGACCTGTCCTATAATCTCTTATTACCCTAAACTTCCCCTCAGGACTCCAAGTAATTCATCCACTCCCAAGCTCTAAATATTTCATTATGTTAATGCTTCACACTTCTCTCTCCTAACCCTAGATCTGTTCAGCCAGCTACCTCCTGGACATTTCCACCTGGATTTCCCATAGGCATCTTCAACTCAATGTGTCCTAACGTCATCTCCCCCTCATCTCTTCCACCCTGAAAACTCTGTTTCTCCCCAGCTCCCCCATCTCAGAGATTGCCACCACTATCCATCCAGTTGTTCCAACAATAAACCCAAGAGTCAGCTATAAATTCCTCCCATGCCCCTTCACATCTACTCAACACAAGTACTGTCAAAACTGCCCCCTAAAATACTGCTCACTCATCTGCTCTCCTTTCAGACAACCACTACTCCAAGGCAGGCCTCCAACCCTGATCTGGAGGACTCCATAGCCGCCTAACTCATCTAAACTGCATCACCAGTGATACATCTAATAAGGGGTTAATACCCAAATGTATAAAAAACTTATATAACTCAACATGACAAAAACCAAACAATCAATTAAAAAATGGGCAAAGAACGTGAATAGACACTTCTACAAAGAGGACATACAGATGGCCAATAGACATATGAAAAGATGTTCAATGTCACTAATCATCAGAGAGATGCAAATTAAAACCACAATGAGAGATCACCTCACACCTGTCAGAATGGCTTCATCAATAAATTAAACAAGTGTTGGTAAGGATGAGGAGAAAAGGGAACCTTCGTGCACTGTTGGTAGGAATGCAGATTGGTGCAGCCACTGTCAAAAATGGTATGGAGGCCCTGGCCAGTTTAGCTCAGTGGATAGAGCGTTGGCCTGCGGACTGAAAGGTCCCAGGTTCAATTCCGGTCAAGGGCACGTACCTTGGTTGCGGGCACATCCCCAGTAGGAGGTGTGCAGGAGGCAGCTGATAGATGTTTCTCTCTCATCGATGTTTCTAACTCTCTATCCCTCTCCCTTTGTCTCTGTAAAAAATCAATAAAATATATATATATTTTTAAAAACGGTATGGAGTTTCCTCAAAAACTTAAAAATAAAACTGCCTTATGACCCAGCAATTTCATTTCTGGGAATATGTCGGAAGAAACCTGAAACACTGATTTGAAAGACTATCTGCACTCGTACAGCCAATGCAGCACTATTTACAATAGCCAAGATTTGGCAGCAACCCAAGTGCCCATCAGTAGATGAGTTGATTAAAAAATCTGTAGAGCATTTATACAATGGAATACTACTCAACCATAAAAAAGAAGGTAATCTTACCTTTTGCAACAACATTGAAGGACCTGAATATTATTATGCTAAGTAAAATAAGCTAGTCAGAAAAAAGGCAAATACCATATGATTTCACTTATACGTAGAATCTAATGAAGAAAATAAGCTAATAGAAACAGACCAATAGATACATAAAACAGACTGATGGCTGTTAGAGGGGAGGAAGTTTGGGGGGCTGGATGAAAAGGGCCAAGGGATTAAACCAAAAATAAAATAAAAATACCCATAAACACAGACAACAGTATGGTGATTACCAGAGGGAACGGGCAGTGGGGGGAGGTAGAAGAGGGTAAAGGGGGGATAAATGGTGAGGAAAGAGACTTGACTTGGGGTGGTGAACACATTATACAATATACAGATGATCTATTGGTGAATTGTACACCTGAAACCTATTTAATTTTATTAACTAATGTCACCCCAACAAATTCAATAAAAAACTTTAAAATTCTGATATTAAACAAATAAAGTAAACTAAAAATAAAGTGTATCACCAGTCCACTCTTTATGACAACAAAAGTAATCTTTTAAAAATACAAATATGACCTAACCACTCCTTCCTAAAACCATTCAGTGGCAACCCCTTAGCCTTAGAACAAATTTCAACTCCTTTGTGATCTGGCCCCCGCCTTCCTTCTTTGTGCGCCCGCCTTCAGTATACTCATTCTTCCTGGGATTCAGACATTGTTTGTTCCCTTCCCTCTGCCTGAAATACTCTTCACCTCCCAAGAGTACCTTACTTGGCTCCTCACTAAAATATAAGTTTGTGAGCACAAGACCCCTGCCTGCTGTGTTCACTCCTGCTTGCCAGCCATCAGCATAGTGACTACCCCCTTAACACACAATGGCTCTGTAAAGTGAAGGAATGAAGGAGTGGGTTCTTCAAGTTCACCTAAATACCTTCCCCAGGATGCCTTTCTTCATGCTCTTCCCATCTCCCAAGGCTTTCCCTACAGTAGCATCACCTCACTATGCACTAGGCCAGCGGTTCTCAACCTGTGGGTCGCGACCCCTTTGGCGGTCGAACGACCCTTTCACAGGGGTCGCCTAAGACCATCCTGCATATCAGAGATTCACATTACAATTCATAACAGTAGCAACATTACAGTTATGAAGTAGCAACGAAAATAATTTTATGGTTGGGTCACAACATGAGGAACTGTATTTAAAGGGCCAGAAGGTTGAGAACCACTGCACTAGGCCATACCCTCCACCCCTGCCCCAACTAAAATGGAAGTTCTGTGAAGGTAGGAACTCTTTCTGTTTCAGGAAAGAGCCCTGGAAGCTGGAGTGAACCAGAAATGACATTGCCTTGAAGGAGGTCCCTGAAGGCAAGGCGCCAAAGAGAGATGAAAATGAAGCAAGGAATGAAGCTGAGGGTGAAGACCCAGATAAAACGAACCATGTACCTGCTTCGGGGGTACAAGGGGACATCCATGAAAGGAAGCAGGAGTACAAGGATCAGAAGGAGGACTGAACTCAGTCAGTGAGGCCAGACATCCCCATATCTAACTCACCGTCACTGGTTACAGGATACCCTCCTTTTATGCAGAAATTTACTAAAGAGGCATGAAATCTCCATAACGTGTGAAAATGCTGAAATTCATTACACATTATTAAAGAAATGGTCTTTTGGACACTTTTACTCATTGTCATTTTGTCTCAAGGGGGCAGACTACATTTAAATAATACCCGAGGTATATGTTAATGCCTTTTATAATGGTTAGGATTTCTTCAAATCAGTCAACTCCTTCCAAAGTTATTAAAGAACAGCCTTTTAAATGCAAAATGGTAAGTACTTAAGTTGAAACAGAAACCTTCCTTAATTCAGTCAATTAAATATAGTAATGTGATAAGGGACAAAGCAAAGCAATTCTAGAGGCGAGCCCAAGCAAAATCAAATATTAAAACTAAAGAAGTTAAAGGATTGGAGGAGCGTCTCTGTCGACAAGCAAAAATATGGCCTTGTTGGGTCTTCAATCTCATGGTTATTAACAGCAGACAATGCCACATCCGTCACCAAGCCTGAACCAAGGACCTTTTGCCTGAGGTTAGGTTTCCAAAGCATCCACTCAGCACATTCAGTCTCTTACATATGATGTTCCCCTTGCTATTTTTCTCCACCTGACTTGGAGCAGGTTATAATCTTAGGAGAGCTGCCTCTCCCAAGGTGAATGCAGACAGCGCTAGGCAGGTGACAGGCAGCACTAGTGCTTCAAGACCTACTCTCTCCATCCTCTGGCCCTTCAGAGCAATGGTCTAAAAATCAAAAGAATGGCAATCCGTTTCTTAAGTGGGACATGGCTCAGAGAACAGGGAAAGGGGAAACACAGGGAGAGAGAGAAAAGAGGCCTCAAGGTGGGCTGTGTCGCGGGGACCGTGGCAGCAGTGCCAGTGGCCCAGCTTGTCTCTGTGTGCGAGGACAGGGGCATCTCCTCTGAGCAGCTGAAGGGGGCATCATGGCTAAGTAAGTAGAAAAGGAATAGCAATTACCACAGATATGATAAGAAGGCCTGCACGACAGGGGGTTCTGTGAAAGTCCATAATTCTTGCAAATGAGCAGCAGGACCTGGGTGATAGAAGTCCTCCCTCATGAATTATACAGGTGGCCATGCATAGTACACTCGTGGCAGTGCTTAATCAGGAGGGACTGCTCGTGGTGGGGACAGCAAGACCCCGGGAGTTACATAAGCCTCATATCCTTAAGAGGTAGAAGCA
The DNA here is from genome assembly GCF_963259705.1 of Myotis daubentonii. Taxonomy (NCBI): domain Eukaryota; kingdom Metazoa; phylum Chordata; class Mammalia; order Chiroptera; family Vespertilionidae; genus Myotis; species Myotis daubentonii. Next base: position 18,085,442 of record NC_081852.1, read on the forward strand.
CAAATCCAGCCTTCATGCCAACAGCCGCACGTGAGGACTTGCCTGAGGTGGGAGGCGCCTGGGAACAGAGGAGGTAGCTAGGCAATTATGCACAAAGAGTTAGGAAAAACTTCGTGGAAATGGGACATTTAGACTGCGAGCCTTGAGCATGTAGATGTTGGATACGTGGTAAGGACTTCCCTGGGGGAGGGGTATTACAGGGCTGGATTGTGACCCCAAAAATCTATTTGTTGAAATCCTAACCCTCAGTACCTCAGAATGGGACTATATCAGGATAGAGGGTTTTTTAAGAAGTAAGTAAGTTAAAATAAGGTCATTAGGGTGGGCCCTAGTCCTCTCTGATTGGTGACCTACAAACAGGAGATCAGGACACAGACATGCACAGAGGGAAGACCATGGGAAACAGAGAAGTCATCTACAAGCCAGGGTGAAAGGCTTCAGGGAAAACCAACCCTGCCAACACCGTGATCTTAGATCTTTTTGCCTCAAGAGCTGTGAGAAAATAAATTTCGTTGTTTAAGCCACTTAGCCTGTGATAGTTTGCTTTAGTAGCCATAGCAAACTGATACAAGAGGACAACACAAAGATCAAGAGCTGGGAAAACACAACACTGAGTGAGGTCATTTGGCCAGAACTATAGAAAAAGAGGAACTAAGCTAGAAAAGCCCCTTGTGAGCTCAGAGGCTGGCCTGCCTTTTAAGCAGGGGAACAATTTGGATCAGATGGTGCCTCCAGACTATTCTTGCTCTGTTGGCAACATTTGAAGGAGAGAAGAGATGTGGGCAGGAAAAGCAACTAAGATGGGCAGGAAAAGCAACTAAGATGCTTTAGCGAGTCTTAAGGGTATGAGAACATGAACTTAGACTTGAACCTGGAATACTGGGAGGATGGCTACCCCAATAACTGAGATAAAGGAGACAAGACAAATGTGGGGAGGAAAAGTGTGAAAGCTGCTTTGGATGGGCTGTTTGCACATATTCAGGGTAGGAAGGCAGGACAAGACCTATTCCCTGTTTCACTGCCAGCTAATGATACCACCTGCCCTTGCCAAGCTTGGGTCCACACATGTGCAAATAGGAGTAGTCCTATTTGGGGCCCCATATTCACAAGCAGTGATTTTTTAAAGTAACCTAATACAATAACACTACAACCAACCAATTTCACCATAACACAATGTTCTTAAAACAGAAACCAAAATGGAGCCACTTGTACTAAGCTCACTCCACGTCACCAAATGGAGACTTAATGCCTAATTTAATCCCAGTTTCAACCTCTCCCAGAAGTGGAATCTTAAATCAGTCGATCTGAAATTACCGGGTTAGCATTGATGATCAACTTCCTGAGAGACCCCTTCCACCCCCTAAGGGAAGGCAGCCTTGCCACAACCTGCTCTCTGCTAATGTAACTTCCTTGCCCCTCCCTGTTCTGCCTATAAAAATCCTTCACTGTGTACAACTCCTCAGAGCACCTTCCTATCTTGCTGGATGGGATGCCGAATTAAGCCAATAAGACCTTTAAAATTTATTCCGTTGAATTTTGTTTTTTAACAGTCTGAATAAGACTTGAATCACACCACTTTAAATTCAGATGCCCGATAACTCCCGAAAGGCTAGGCATCCCATTTCCATCCTGAAGGGTCAGAATCTCTGGTGACGCTATCAGAACATTTTAATGTTTGCAAATTGTGGAAGTTCAAGCAAGAGTCAACCATGCGTGAAGGGGCTGGGGGGGGGGGGGGGCACCAAGGGAGGCTCTTGGAATGTTGTGGTCTTGGACCACTTAAAAACATAATCAAAAATCTCTTTCAGCACCCACACCTTTATTCAGAAGGGGAAAAACATTAAAAAGCACTGCCTATTGGGAAAGAAAGTTGCATAAATTATTTTATTTTATGTTCCATCATTTACTCAGCACAGGCTTCAGTGACACCTCCTGATTAGGTTTAATTTTGAGCCAGCAAGAACACCACAAACCGTATTGTCAGAGAAAGTTCCATTTCTCTCCAAGCCTGATGGGCGACTATTGTAATGTAAAACCCTGGGATTTAAATAACAGAAGCGGATTCTATTATGAGAAGAAAGGTTTATATTTTGGAGTCTTTTTACTTCAAAGGAGCCCAGATACCAAACCATGAATTACCTGAAACAATGGACTTCAATGATCAGCTCTTTGCCAGTTTCTTTAGGAAAAAACTACTTTACTTGCCTAATGACCAAGACTCGGTGATCCAATTATCACTCAGAAACAGTTCCAAGTTCTTAAAAGTAACACTGGTTAGGAAAACTGGAGGAGGGAGGAGACCTGGCCTGCCCTGGAATGGCCCAATTTCCTCACTCAGGCTCCAGGGTCCCCCCCTTCCCCAAGGCCTTGGCTCCACAGCCAAGTGCTGACTACCCAACACCCCTTTAAGCTCTAAGGAGAAATTCCCTAGAGGCTCACAGGAGGGCCATTTCCCCAGGAAACACAGAAAGGAAACAACTGGAACCAGAGCGAGAAAACCCAAGGAGCTATCTTCTCCTGATCTTCAGGAGCCAACCAGAAGCTGCCACATCACCCTCCCACGAGGTCCCATTCTCGCCAAGGACCCACTGACATGGGAATCTTACTGATGTCCCCAAACAACATCTGTAGTTTCTCAAGAGACATTTTTGAACAGGACTACATGCCAGATGCTGTGCAGGAGATCAAAGAACTAGTGTCCACCCTCAGTTGGTGAGCAAATTGCACCATGAAGCAACACTTACGTGACACGCCTGCCAAGTGTTAAGGCAGCTCAATCAGGAACAGTTTTCTGTAGGAAGTGGCCCTGGTGTGGAGCTTGAGAACAGTGCCTTGAGACTTTGTTTGCCAAATGAATCAAGTACTGGGTCACACAACCACCCCCCCCACACACACACACACACAGGAGTTTTACAATCCAGAGGGATGGGCCCCCCAGGAACCAGGACAAAGTGAAAAGATATCACAATGAGGGGCTCAGGATGTGTCTCACTCTGACCACCTGTCATAAAGGTCTAAGACAAACTGCCCTTGCGCCATAGTAACCTGACAGAGGGTCTGCTGTACGCTAGCAAGGCTGGCTTACTCCCTCTTCATGAGGCCTCATCCTGCCCCTAGGTCTTCCTGCATTGATCACAACAATCCTAGGTTTCAATGAAATTCTGGGCAATGAGTCACCTAACCATCCAGGACAGAGTGGTGCAGTGGGAGGAGCAGCATATGCAACTACACATTCTAAATTACGGTACATGGAACAGGGCTCAAAGGGATGTTCACCACTGTGATCCCCAGATCAGGAGTATCAGCATCACCCAGGCCTACAGAACTGGGAACTCAGTAGGGTAGAGCCTAAGAATTTATATTTCTAATAAACTCCTACATGATGCTGATAGTCCCAACTATAGGCTTCAAACACTGCTGCGGAGGTGGGAGGATTTCCTTGGTCACTGGTGAGATGATCAGGATGACACAATTACACTAGTTAGTAGTGCTAGTAGTTATACTAGCAAAGAGCAGATTGTAGCTCCTAACACTACTGAGAAGTTACCATAAACCAGATAGGACACTGCAGATTACCATAAGCAATCTGCAAGCATCATCTCATTCAATCTTCACAACCAGCATTTCCCAAATGAGGAATCTGAGCCACAGAATGTTAAACAGGTTACCCAACATCATAACAGACAACAGAAGGGATGAGATTTGAATCTAGAACTCTTTTGAATGGCCAACCGCTCTACAAATGTACTAACAATTTCACCTCCAAATGCTGCCTGGAAATTCCAGTGGGAGATTGGCATAAGAAGCTCTGAGAAATCCTGACACCAAGAAAGCACTCAACTTTGGAAACCCAGCACTTCCAAACACTATTTAAGTAACATTTACCTTTGTAGAATGACCATCTCTATTGCTGCTTTAGTTCTCCAGCACTTCCTTCCTAAATCACACAGCATTTATAGCCTCTGCAGCTTTCCTCCCTAATTCCGCCACAAAACAGGATGCTGGGCCTTGCAGAATACCTTAAGGTTCACCCCCACTTTAGTGTACACTCCTGGTTTTGGCCCCACTTGTATGTACCTCTGGTGTCCCCCACCTTGACATACATGCCTGGTTCACCCCACTTTGGGGTGCATCCTCAGCCACAGCTCCCAGAGTTGCAGTCTGATGGTAAAGCAGCTCTTTTGGGCCGGCATGGGAGAACAGAGGGTGCAAACTCTAGAACTGTTGCACAGACCATACCCCATGCTGGGCAAACCTAACCTGACACCCAAAGCTAAGGGTGACCAACAAGGCATATCATGCCCTCTGAACCCTGAACTCCCACACTCGAGAGCATTCAGTTCTCAGATCTGGCCACTGCCAACCTCCCACTTCCTGTTAGGATCTCAGTGAGGGAGGGGAACTGGACAGAGACAAGGAACAGAGGTGAGGCTTTGCTCTTGCTCAGGACAGAAGGCAACTTTAAGGTGTTTCTCCCTCCTCTTCACCCCTTGTCAATGCCTGGCCCTTGCCATTCTGCAGAGATCACTGTTTGAAATTACAAGCACACAACATATGCACAAGTGACTCGATTTTCCCTCCTGATTCAGCAGTACACAGGAGGAATTTTCACTCCCACAAAGGAAATTGTCCAACACTTCAATTTGTTACAGAGCAGAGTTCGGCCAGCAGGTGCTGCAGACAGCCAGTCACAGACACCAGGGTGCAATGAAAGAAAGTGGTGCTTATTGGATAGCACTGCACAACAGAGATGGGGCAGCCTGTGCTGGAAAGACCCGGACTCGCCAATCCAGGGTTCAGGGTGGGTTTTTAAGGCTTTAGGGGGAATGTGTATGCAGAAACATTGGCAGGGCAAGTTTTAATTGGAAAACCCTGGAGCTTGGATGTTTATGGCAAGGGCATCAGCACCGAATCTTCCTAGACAATGGACCCTTCACTTCTGAAAGGATTCCAGTGTTCGAGTTCTGTCTCGCTCCTTTGGCTCTATGTGCATGTACGTGTGCATATGTGTGTGCATGTACAGATGCATGTTGGGGGGGGGCGGGGATTGGTTGAGACTTTGGTGCTGGGTGAAGCTGGAGGACAAGTTCTCTCCTCTGAGCATGCTTTGGTTTCATGACTTGTGGTTTTAGTCTGTTATCTCTGAAAAGCAACTCAGTACCTTGCTAAACAGGATAAGACCATTTTGTGCTGGTTCTGCTGTTACAGATCCCCCTTTTGTTATTCATTCTTCCATCTTGAGGGAAATAGGGCAAACTGGGCAGAGTTCAATTAAGACGGAGGATTAGCTTCAACATGGAGTCAGATTTGTCTGCCCATTGTGCTCCTTGAATCCAGCTCTTACAATCTCACACGCCTACCTCTTTCGCGATGGTCCCTGAGCCTTAGAGAGGGAATTCTGGGTGTAGAGACCACAGAAATGGTAGAGGTAGCAGCAGACCAGAAAAATGTACCCTGCTATAAGACAAAGAATAATAAATGTACCCTAATATATGTCCTCCACAAACCATGATGATCATTGTGATGATCATTGGGGAAAGTAAATTTGGGGTTTGGTAGCTACTTGCTTTGCTCCTCACTATAAGTTCCTGCCATCAGGATTACGTTTTAAAGGTTGTTTGGATCTGGTTCTGAGGAAAAGGTATTTCAAACAGCAGAGGGTGAGCAGCTTAAACATCATTCCTATAATGTCTATTAGTAAAAGGATAAGCAGAAAAATCTGCAATCCAGATCAGAGGAAGGATCTAATACCTCAGGGAAGCCAACTGAAAAGATCATGGTCCAGATCTTCAAGCCATTTGTTTCTTTTGAAAACCCCACCAGCGTTCAGGAATCAGCTCTCTCATGGACTAATTTCTCTCCAAAGCCTTCTTTCACAGCCCCCATCTTTTCTTTTTTTTTTTCAAGGAGGATTAGATGTTCCTTCCTCTCTGCCCCACATCTCTATTTCATCTACCTTTCAAGCACAGCACCCATGACAGGGTGGTGATATTTATGTTGGCTAACTTAGGGCTGGCATGTATGTGTTGCAGTGAATAAAAGATAAGAATTATTTGTGGAATGTCTGAACTCCAAGGTTCTGAAGATGTTTCTGTCTACCCAATAAAATTAAATTATAAAAAAAAAAAGAAAGAAAAGATCATGGAGTGGGTCAAACTCTGTTTCTGTGTCAGAGACTTGGAGCCAGGTGGCTTCCTGTCTAATTTTACTGGGTGAGTTTCAACTTCCGCAGAAGTGTTTATAAAAATGCAACATAATGAGTTGGCTACTATATAAACACCTCGTTGGTCAGCTAACAAGCCAAAGCAATCCTGTTGTCTAAGGACTCACACGCCAAGGACTGTAAGATGGTTTACTGGAGTCTTAAAGCTTGAGCGATAGAATGGGCCAAATGGCTGACTGTACAGGTTAAATTTCATAATATCAAGTATTTGATAAGAGGTATGTTTACGGAAACAAAAGAAAAACAAAGGTTAATTAGAGCAAATTATAAACCAGTTTTCAAATTTGTAAGTCTGTCAGTCAAGAAAATTTTAGATGTAAGGCTAGAAGCATCTTGTGTCGTCTGAAATGCATGTGATGATGTCTTCAGGTGTTCAGGTTAACTCGGTGACTTACACAGCATAAGTCACTGAGGTAAACATGAGCTGTTGTGACAATTTCTCTTGAAATTCCTATCATGTCACCAAGCTGCAGCTTGTAATTACAAGACTCAGGAAAAGACCCTTTCACTTCTCAATGATTCCAAGTCAAAGGATGGGAGAGAAACTGGAAACATGTTTGGAGAGTCACAAATACTGAAGGATTTAGGATCCAGTCCAGTTTAGAAGTAGAAAGCAAAACTCAAAAGATAATAAAGGGCACTAGAGACTAATATCCACAAAGGTATACTTAAAGCTTCTATTGACACAATTTTTCTAAAAATCACCCCCCTGTTACCAAAGAAAGCCAAATTGATACTCAAGTATTTGCAAAGTAAGTCTAGTTTCAATAAGCTTGGCCACTTACTTGTATAAGTCCAGCAAGAATAGTAATTAACCATATAGGCTCTTTTAAATATTTGCTGGAATTTTTCATAAGGAATCTTCAGATTGAACTCAAAAAGGCTTCTCAAGGCCAGAAAAGCCAAGGCAAGGACTTGCCATCAGAGGTCGCCTGCAATACCTACAGTTTGGGCTGAATTTCTCTTCTCAAGGTCCCCACATATCCTGAGGCCCCTCCCTCCAATTATAACAAGTGCAGTGGCTTTACCTCTGTCCACTAACATGTGTGCAGCTTGTTGGTTTTGTGCAGGAGGGGAAGATCTGGCACATTGTCCCAGGGGTGAGGGCACTGGGATCATTTGCAATATGAGCAAGGTGGCTAAAGACCACGTTAAGTGGCCTATTTTAGCACTCTTCATATCAGTTCCTGACCACAGAGCATTTGAGCCCGGACTTCCATAGGATCAACGGGGACCACTTTAGCTGGGACATATCTCACTATCTGTCCTACACGGGAAAAGTTGCCAGCCCAGCCCCATTCAAGTGCCCCCTCCCCAGTTCAATATCGCGAGGAGCTCAGAACAGTAGCTGATGTTGACCCTCTGTCATCTCTGGTGCTAAGGCATCAGGCTGTAGCCTTTAACAGACATGGCCAGGGAACTTCCTTTACAGCACCTCCTAAGCCTCAATGAGGAACCAGCTTTGTACCATTATTGGTGGAGTTCATTTTTCTAACTGCCTCAGCAATAACCTCTGCCCACCCAAGCAAAATAGAGGATTGTTAAAGAGCCTGCAACTGATGGTCAGGGGTGTGTAAACCTAGGTGCTTAAGGAATGGGATGGCTTTGCACCTAATCGCAAATATTTACATGTGCCTAATTGGGCACTGTTTTTCTGCATTACTATTTTGATGCCCTGGGCTACAGCTCTTAGGCAACAGTTGGCCACTGCATAGATATCACCTTGTTCAGCTAGCAATTGCATTATCTAATACACTTTTAGCCAGAGAGTCTAACCTCATTTTGACATGCTATGGCTTGAGCAGCCTTGTTGGCTATTATTCCTAAAGTTATTGAAAGATTTCTAATCATGTGTTCATGGGCTCCCACTCCCCACCAGGGAGATAATGTCTTTCCAAAAACTGTCCAAAAACCATCTTCCTAAGAGCCAGGTAGATAGTCAGAATATTGGGGGGGGATTCCCTTTTAAGTCAATTGAATATAAATTTAAAGGAAGCTAATAAAACTTTACATGTACAAAAGATATGGTTTAAAGTAAGTGGCATTATCTTCTGTTAGCCATCTTCTACAGTAATGTGAGCTCTGTGAGGGGTCTGCATGAGTAATAGGACTGTTTTCTTAATTTCCCTTTCTGATAGTTCATTATTGATGTATGAAAATGCAACCAATTTCTGGATATTTGTTTTGTATCCTGCTTCTTTACTAAATTCATTTACCAGTTCTACAAGTTTTTTGGTGGAAGCTTTAGGGTTCTCTATATACAGTATACAGCATACAGTATCTGTCATCTGCTCTTGTAATATCTTATCTGGAGCAGAACAATATAGGAAAACTTTGTCCTTTTCACGGTATAAAGAAAATAGAACTAGTTCTGTATCAGTTTACTTTTGATATTTTTTTTAATATATTTTATTGATTTTTTACAGAGAGGGAGAGAGATAGAGAGTTAGAAACATCGATGAGAGAGAAACATCGATCAGCTGCCTCCTGCACATCTCCTACTGGGAAAGTGCCCGCAACCCAGGTACATGCCCTTGACCGGAATCGAACCTGGGACCTTTCAGTCCGCAGGCCGATGCTCTATCCACTGAGCCAAACCGGTTTCGGCTACTTTTGATATTTAAATTAACTTACTCTACTAAATGTATTTTAATCTTATTCAGCTTGACGACACATAAAAATTTCCTTTCTCAGGATTTATTTTCTGTAAAACTTCTACAACTTTCCTAGTCCTCTTCGTTTGTTTCTTCTTACTCATTCAGAAATAACCAACCTTACTTTAGGACAAGCCACTTTCTTTTAATTTCTTCAAAAAAATGTATTTCCAGGTGAAGGGATTAAGAACAACAACAACAAAATCAGACACAGACAACAGAATGGTAATTACCAGAGGGAAAGGCAGGTGGCGGTTGGTTAGAAGTTGGTATAAGGGGGATAAATGGTGATGGAAAGAGACTTAACTAGAGGTGGGGAACACATAATACAACATATAGATGATGTAGTATAGAATTGTACACCTGCAACCTATATAATTTTATTAACCAATGTCACCCCAATAAATTCAATTAAAAAAGCACAACTCTTTCCATTCTATAGGCAGATGGAAAAAATGTATTTTCATACCTTATACCTTCCTTCACTAAAAACACACATCATTTCCTTCTATATTAATTAGAATTTTAACCCTTAGAAATCTTAATTTCTACTAACAACTAAAATGTAAGTGAATCATAGAATTGTTGAGACTGACAAATTTATGAATCTATTTCAGAACCTTTAGAAACAGGTCCTTTTACTGGCAAATCACAAAAAATTTTCATTAACAGATCTAAATTTATCTTTTAGTTTCTCTATAATAAGAAATCAAAGTAGATAAAGGTAGACTTATTTAATGTTTCAGTATTTTATCGTGTTTGTAAATTTAGATTTTCAATGAATTTAACTTGATTCATTATTTAACTTAACTTGGCAAAACTTTTAAGTTTCAAGTTACCAAAGATTTTGAAAATGATTTGCTAAAAAGTTCACCTAGAAACTTTTATCCCATTTACATCTAAGTAATATGTTTTTAACGATCATATTTAGATTACTCCTGAAGATTTTGTGCAACTTTAAAGTATTTAGCCATTATCCTAAATTATTTTTCTTGCTGAAAATTTTGTAACATTCACTGTATGTCTGGATTATTTTCAGCATTGATAACTAAAGGTATGACCATTTTAATTAAATCGACATTAAGCTAGCTTTTATTTACTAAAGATTAACCCTAGATTACATGCACTTAGAAAGCATTTGGGTTAGTTTCAGTTATTTCTTCAATTGGTATGAGCACTCATTTGTTTAAGCCAATTGAATAAGGCTTCTTTGCAACCTAATTTTGAAACTACAAATCAATTTTGTCAATACCATCCAGCAGTACAAATATGCCATATTATAACATAAATAGACAAACATAAGCATACATATAAACATAGATCTCACAGCTTTCATTCTAAATGCTAACTTTTGTGTCCCAAGTACAATGCAAAACTCAAAGGAAAAACTGAATCCAAATTATGGCCTTGTAATCTAGTTTGATATCAAGTAGTGTGATTCCTCCAACTTTATTTCTCAAGATTGGCAGATGGACTTGGTTAAAATTTTGCCCAGATGACCAAACCTTTGCTTGCTGTAAGAATTCCTGTGAAGTCGTTTTTAAATTAATTTATAAGCAATCAAAGAATACATTCCATTGTTTCTGAGAGGTTTGAGATCCTCTCTTTTAAAACTGTCCTTTAAAATGAACTTATCAACAAACAAAAAGCAATGAGGTGGTGAAGGCCTGGGGCGGGGGGGGGGGGACAGGAGGGGGCTGGAAGAGGTTAATGGGGGGAAAAGGAGAACCTATATAATACTTTCAACAATAAAGATTTTTTACAAAGAAAAATACTAGGGATAACAAGTATTAGGAAGGTTGCAGAAAAAAGGGAAAGTTTGTGTATTGTCAATGGAAATTGGTGCAACCAATTTTTTTAGGTTCCTCAAAAAAGGAGAATAGAACTACAGGCATACTCATTTTTGGGGGAGTTAGCTTTACTGCATTGCATTTTGTTTGTTTTTACAAAATAAAGGGTTGTGGCAACCCTGCCAAAAAAAATAGGAAGTGTTCACAATAAAGCTGGAAAGTTCAGAAAGTAAAAGAAAACAGCTTCAGAAAGCATGAATTTTTAAGCGGCAGACTCTCCTATCGGAAGAAGGTGCCAGGACGGAGCCTGAGCACAGCATGGCTGTTACCACATGTCTAGGAACGAAAGGATGATGGAGAAGAAGCCTCAGATGCCATTTTACTTCCTACTTGCAGGCCAATTAACAACCCCTGTGCCTGCCGCCCTCAACAGGCAGCGAACCACAACAATGCGAGGATTTTTTCCCTTATCTTTTTCAGGGTGGCCAGGTCTGAGAACTGAATGCTCTTGAGCATGGGAGTTCAGGGCTTAGCTTTGGGTGTCAGGTTAGGTTTGCCCAGCATGGAGTTTGGTCTGTGCAATGATTCTAGAGTTTGCACCCTCTGTTCTCCCATGATGAACCAAACGAGCTGTTTTACCATCAGACTGTGAAACTTTGGAAGCTATGGCTGAGGATGCACACCAAAGGGGGGTGAACCGGGCATGTATGTCAAGGTTGGGAAAACCAGGGAAATGTGGATTAAACTCTGACCATGTGCCATATGGATTCCTCTCAGGCGTCAACCAAGTTCAGGTGAGTGAGGCCCGGACAGGCTCCCGCTGCTGCCTGCTTGGCGCATGTGCAGGGAGAGGCGGGAGGAGTGTGTGAAGTCCCAGTCCCCCGGGTACAGCTCAGGGGCCAGAGGGAGAGAGCAGTGCCTCTTCTCCAGGGTCAGTTCCCAAAAGTCAAATCATTTAAAACAAGTTCCATCTTTGAACAATATATCTCACTCACTCACATTCATACATGTTCCTCCCTACCCCCACCCAGATACACAACTTTCAAAACTTAGTTTGTCAGCTCTAGACCAAATTCACAATCAGTATCAAAGGTAAAACAAAATCCCACGGCTGGATTCAAACAAACCATATTTCAACCCAGATTACCAAGGTACCTTCTCAAAGCCTGTTCCCTTACACAAGCAATGGTGTCATCTCACATGAAGTTGCTAACCAAGAGACATCTTCCAAGCCCAGCACCCAATTTCTCTCACTGCAAAATGAAAGCACTGTAGGCCAGCTACCCCCCGTCAGTGGCAAGCACTGCAGGTCTGTCCCAGGACAATCAATCAGTCCAAGCTGTTGCTGGGATGGATCCTGGAGAAACTACTGCCAGCCAGGGGTCGCTAAATCCCATCGGAGTCACCATTTGTAACCAAGCAAAGAGTTCGTCCACCAGGTGCTACAGGCAACCAATCACACTGACAGGAGGATGCAGTGAAAGAAAGCAGTGCTTATTGTACAGATGTTGGGCTGAGGAAGAGCTGGGTAGAGAAGATTTGGGGGAGGTGGAAACAGGGAGAATTCCAGATAAAGAAAATGGATGTTAGACTAGTGAATAAGGCGGACAAGTTGGTTGGAGAGAAGGGACTCCCATGGCAAAATGGTTTTGCCCTGCCTGGGAGAGAGGAGGAAGTTAGGAATCTCTGAAACACCCAGCAAGGAAGTCTGGCTTGAGCCAGAAGCCAGAGGGTCAAGGACAAGAAGCCAAGCTCTCCTTCGATGAATCTTCACTGATGAAGGGCATGTTCCCTAAACAACCTGGAGACCTTCATCTGTGTTGGTCCAATTGCTTCTTCTAGGGGACAGTGGGGGAAAGGAGGATGAAGCAGTCTGACAACTCTCCACTCAATTTCCAGCATCCAAAAAAAAATTAGAAATAAGCATTCAATGTTTCAGGGCCTGGTTTACATTAGAGTACATCAGCATGGGTAGAAAAATCATGTAGTCATTTAAAAAGATTATCATGAATACTATAGAAACCCAGAAAAATGCTTTTGACATCTTAAGTGAAAAACAGCAGAACTCAAAACAATATGTGTACCATCACCAAGAGCACGGTGCAGGGGAGAAAGCACTACCTTAAACAGACAGAACCAGGTTCTAACACTGACTGCAACTTGGGAGCTGTGAGACCATAGACAGGTTTCACCTCCATTTCCTTGCAGTTGAAAGGGAAATAAAAAAAAAAAAAAAAAACCTTCCAGTGTTGCTAAAAGTTTTCAAATGCCTGGCTTAGCCCTGGAGTTCGTATTCCCCCACTCCCACAATGTATACAGGGTGAGACATAGCTCTTTGGGTGAAATTAGATCTTTTTCAACAGAAAAGTGGTAAGCTTTTTTAAACAAGGGGCGTTTCCTGAAGGCAGGGATTGTGTCTTGCTCACTGCTGTCTTCCCAGACCTCAATAAAAGAAGACGAAGGTGATGGGATGATGGGTGGTTTGTTACTGCCGCTATCTATGGTTGTTACAAAAAGACAGAGAGGATATGCCTATCTAGCAGACACCAAGGACGTGAGCATGATGAGGCCCTTTCTCCTCCCTAGAGCCACTGTTCACTGCTCGGGGCAGAAAGCCCGGGCATGGCCAACCAGCAGCACCTCTGTCCCAGGGATGTGCCCCAGGCCCAGGCAGTGATTCAACAGGGAGGGCCCCAAGGTTCAAGGACTTCCCAGGCCTACACTGAATCCTTCCAGGATATAGAAAAGCAGGGCAAGGCCTGGGCTGGGCTGGGCTGGGCTGGCAGGAAGACCTCCTAACCATCACCTAGGACAGTGATGGCGAACCTTTTGAGCTCGGCATGTCAGCATTTTGAAAAACCCTAACTTAACTCTGGTTTTTCAGAGTTACATAGAGAAATTTTTTGATATTTGCGACTCCATAGTAAAACAAAGATTTATATTTTTGATATTTATTTTATATATTTAAATGCCATTTAACAAAGAAAAATCAACCAAAAAAATGAGTTCGCGTGTCACCTCTGACACGCGTGTCATAGGTTCGCCATCACTGACCTAGGAAGTGACTGGCCCTTCTTCTAAGGGAAGATTCCCCAACCTCATATACTGTGGGAGCATGACTGTTCAATGGGACAGTCGGCAGGGATGCTCAGACTGGGAGGCCCTACAATGAAGGACCTGCTCCAAAGAGGCTAGCTTGGAGCCACACAGGCCATTCTGACACAGGAAAGGAAGAGCACCATCCACCCTACAGCTGGCCCAACCAACTGCCTGTTGCACCACCCACCTCTGCTGACATCTCCCAGGAATACCCGAAATCCCTCTTCCTAATGGTTGAAACCCCTTCAAAAGGATCTCTACCTTCAGCTTTAGAACGTGGCCTTCACAGAAATGCACACAAGATAGTTAGAACCCAGTCTGTCAACTCGAACTGAATACGAAAGGGTTCCTGGCCTGGTCCTCAGCCCATTCTGAGACGGCAGGGGGAAAGCAGGAAGGTAGAGTCTTTAGGGGAAAGAAAGTGTCATTTAAGAGGAGAAGTGCATGGAAGAACCAGGAGGGTGGAGCCACGGAGGCAAGCCTTTTGGACTCCACTGGCCATGTTGCTGAAATTCAGGATTGGTGCTGTGCAGGTGATGAGCCATAGCACCAACCGAGACAAGAGAACTCCCTGGAGACCGACGTCAGGTTCCAAACCTTGTCTGAGGCTTAACGTGCATTCCTGGGATTGCCAGGCCCAAAACGCTGGATCCCTCACCACAGCCCCAACCCCCTGGTACTGCCCCTGAACAAGCACGGTGACAACCCACACCCTTCCGCAAAAGTCATGGTTCTACCACTCCAAAAAAAATGCAAAAATTCACTGGCTCCCCCGCACCACCACCCTCTTCTATCACCCATCACTTAAACACACAGGGGCAGCACACACACCAAACACACATAGGTACACACCCCACGGCAGCCAGTACAACACCTGCACACCCACCTATCCTACAGGGAGCTAAGAACAATGCAGGATGCAGTCATCAGAAAGAGGGAGGAGAGTGGGTACAGGGAAGATAAGGCAGCACACTGGGTTCTAGCTGGGCTCCGGCTCTCTGAACCCCTTTACAGCAGGGCCCTAGATGCTGTCAAGACCTTTGGTTGGGTTGGGGGATTGGGGGACAGCAAGGGTTAAGGCAAATAACTCAAGGCATTTCAATTGATGATGCTCCCCCAGTGACTCACTGTTTCTTTATTGCAACATGCTCTCTATAAAAGCCATTTTCCTCTCGCAGGATCTGCTTGAGCAACATGTGATGTCATCATAAATCATCTCTCTCTCTTTTTTCCCCCCTTTAAAATGTCAGCAGATTTCTGAGAGTTTCTGAAAAGCCAAGAGAGCCAGCACCATCTCCCAGTTTTGGCAGGGAAACCCGTTTTCTTTCCCAAGATGTCTGTCTTCACTTTGTCCCCTTGCTCTCCCGTAGGAGCCCTGCAGAGATAAAGCCTTGAAGAGTACAGAAAGTCACAGAAAGCATTTGTGAAAAAAGCTTTCCTTTCTACCCTTTCCAAATGCAGGCTCTTTCTCTCGCTCCCTTTTCTCCTCTCGTCCTATTTTGGTGCACTTCCAGGGGAAGTGAATGTATAGCAAGCACTTTTAAACAAGGTCTAATACAATCCATGCCTCCCAGACACGGATGCCATTAATCAGAACGAAGGCTTTGTGTGAGAGAGGCCACAGGCTGGATGGGCGCCATGGACCAATAATACAGACAAGGCCCTACCTACCCATCCCACTCCGTGTTGGGGGCTTGGCATTCATCCTTCCCACTCTACCTCCCTCCCAAATCCTGTGCCCAACATTCCCCTGAAGACCTGCAAAAACCTTCTACCACAGGAGAAAATAAAGCTTTCTTTCATTCCAAGTTCATTGAACCAAAAAGAAATAATTATCATCGCTTTTACTGCAGAACCTCAAGAGCAAAGGGAACATCCAACCGAACTCCAAGCCGTTGAACTGGTGGGACCACTCCAGAAAGGAGTCTATTGCTAGCTGAGATGCGTGTTTGGTCATACTGGGTAACTCTTGAAACAAAGCTAACTTCTGGAAAACCTCCTATCTTCTGCCCTATCACCTACATGCAATGATCATGCAGGAACGGATATGGTGCTAGATTTCTAGTGGTCCTTCTCCTTACATCCCTGGGCCACGGCCAATAATCTGTCCTCACCTTTCCCCAAAAGAATCCAATTAACTAAAGACAACTGGAGCAAATAAACGTATTCGTGGGGGAGAATGGTAACCTTATGTGAAGTCCTTTGGGTTATTATGAATGCCCCTAAGCACCCTCCCACCACTCCCTAAAAATATGCCCTCATTCCTGGTCTAAGCTGCCTGATACTCCACTAGTTTTTGATCCATGAGGATTAATCACTGGAAACAAGCAGATATTCCTTTGGGATTTTTCCATTGCTATCAGCTATTTGTACCTAAGTATGACTAAGTGGCAGGTGCCTGAGTAAGGAGAGAAAAAGAGAATAGATACCATACTGCAATAAGGAATGCAGATTATGAACTTGCAACCTTGACTGGTGCTGCCTCTGGTATCCACAAGTTAGCCATATACAGGTGTGAGGTCTTCCAGAAACCCATCACATTACATATTGATAGAGTGGCCATATCCTTTGTTTCCCCATCCTATTATCCTGATGATCAGTTCCTTATCATAAAGAAGGCAAAATATAGGAGAAATTTAGGAAGGACAAGGGAGAGGAAAGAAAAAAAGAGGCACAGATGGCAGAGGTCTTTGCTTCATTCTCTGATGTAGCTCAAGCACCTAAAGAAACGTAAACATTTACTATGTGTTGCTGAATAACCAGAGACTACTAATGGTCAAATGCTGCCCTGGTCAAGAAATGGCCAGCGGAGAAGTCATCCTCCAGAGCAAGCCAAGTCTTGGCTCCAGCTATTTCAGCCTTCCCTGCCACTGCTCGTACTGTCCCTTCTGCCATGAGTGTCTCCCAAATGGCTCATCCAATTAACTAAAGACAACTGGGGCAAATGAACGTATGAGTGGGGAGAATGGCAACCCCCATCTTTTAAAATTCAGCTCAGACATCTACCACTCCAGGAAACCTTCCTTGCCATACCCCCAGAAGGGTCAACTCTCACTCCTCTATATCATCAGTACCCTGTGCATCCCTCAATATTTCCTCACTTTACTGGGCTGTAGTCACCAATTTCGACATCCTTCTCCTCTAAGAGGATGTTAGTCCTCTTGGTACTTTGAATGCCTAGCTTTCCACTTGGGCACATAGCAAGCATTCAGTAACTGTTGAATAAACCGTTTGAGCCACTGAAAGAAAATACAATCATACAATCACCAATTAAACCTAATTATTTAAGTGTTGGGGGTCTTTTGGGGGGGAGGGAAGGGGATTTGTTTTGTTTTGCTTTACTTTCCATTTCAGAACAGGTTTGTCCAGAGAGATCTATGTCAGGGTTGCTCAAATGCTAAAGGAGAGGGGCAGGGTCTAGAAGGGGGAGAGATACATGTCAAATATGAGAAGGGTTAATTCAGCAGGGTTGTTCCTGTACTGTGATGAAGAAACTTTCTGGAATCTGTCTACAGGGGTAGGCCACGCAAGAGGAAAAATACTGGGGAAAGGGTAGAGCACAAGCCTCCCTTAGCCAAGGCAGTTCAAGTCCCCTCACCTTCAGAAGGGAAGAAGCCTCAGACCTTTTTATCAGTCCTGATGCTTGCACCACTGGCCAGGGTAGTTTGGGGTGACTTCAATAGATCAAAAGAAGATTGTCAATAAAGACATGTTAACGATCATAGAACAGTTCATGGCTACAAAACCACTGGCTCCCACCGCACCCGGAAACAGCAGGGAGCTTTTGAAGGAACTTAGCAAGTCACAACAAAAAGGGTGCTATCAGGATTTCCCCCACAGTCCCAAGCAAGACCCCACCCACTGGGGCTGCTGAGGCTGTCACTGAAGACTCAGAGCAAAGTGAAGACGGGAGAGGAATGAAAATCTCTCCCCAAATAAAGCCAAATACACAAGGCAAGAGCCCTCCAGACCCTCTCCTGTCCAAGGTCTTATTACTACCTTTTGCAATCTCCAGCCTCACTTCTGGAGAGTTTCAAAGTCACCACCAGCCGACCCTTCCCAATGCACAATGGCATTTAATAATTGCTTATGGTTCTCGCCTGGGAAGCCAGGCAAGCACCCACAATTCATTACACGTGTGACCTTTCGAGCCCTCGGCCCCCAAATGATTTTCACTCACTTTAATCTGACTCCGATTCAAAACAGATCTGCTGTCAGCAGCCTGAATTCTGTAGCCCCATAGATGGGCAGTGCCTACGGCTAATCTTTTAGTGCCTTAATCATAAAATGCAGTACTTCCCCAGCTGTTTTCACCCAAATAGCCAGAAAAGGGGGTGAGCGGGGTGTGAAGAATAATGAATTATGAACTCCAAAGTAGTATTTCATTAAGCAAGACTGGACGCTAAAACTTTAACTGTGCTCTCTGCAATTGAAAGGTCATTTTATAAAAATTCAAACAGAGAATTTTGAAGACTCGACAGTTCGCAGGGGAGCTCACCACTGCGTGCCAGATTGATGGGGGTGGGGAGAAGATGCGAAAGCAGTGGTCAGCATGAAATGTTTTTTAAACCATGACTGCTTTAGACTCTTGCAATGTGATGCCAAGCACATTCAACAGGACGACAAATGCACTGCATTAGCCTAAATTTAGTGGGTGTTAATTGAAATCAGAGCTGCAGTCGTTACCACCGACATGTTTCTAAATACTACCCAATAAATTTTTGTCTGTTTCAGATTCTCTGTGACAGCTGGCAATGAAAGACCAAGAGAGGCATGGAAAAATGGTCTTATGTACCCAGTCCCCTACTATGCACACAAAAGGACGTCTGTGTGTGGATCTGGCCTATGTCTGCACACACAGACATGTGTATGGATAAACACAAGATCGATGTGCGCGCCTTGCCCATTTTTAGAAGGCAAACAGGGAGACATGTGCAAGGACACACACATATACCCTTTATACTCGGATAACTTCCTTTTTACTCATGCACCTCCACAGAAGGCCAAACAGGCCTCTCACAATGGGACAGAGCATTCCGGGCCATAGTTTGCCCACAGCTGCCCTAGGGGAAGGAAAGAAAAACCTGGAAAAAAGAACCATCGCCTTTCCTGAGTCCCTTCAGAAAAATACCCGTTTCTTCCCAATTACTCATTAGTTCCCTGTAGGTTTGTGTAAAAAGAAAGGGGTGGTTTGTGCTGAGTCATGATTCTAGCTGAAATAGGAAAAGAAAAGGGAGATGAGCGTCCAGCCTTGAGGCTCCACATGGTTGCCCTTCCTTGGTCCTCCAACCATAATCTGAGGACTTCCTCAGATCCCTACAGTACTGTCTAACTTTGCCAGGGGTCTACTCCATCCATAAACAAACACTGCAGTCAGCTGCCACGGCAGTGGGCCAGGAGGAAACCTGGAGGTAAATATGTTTACCAAAGACTAATGACACCAAAGGACAATGTTTTAGCCCCAGCAGCAGTTGTTTTTTTTTTGGTTTTTTTTTCACCACATATATCCAATTGATAATGATTATTCAAAAGGAGCCCTAGTGCTCCACGTAGGGGGTGCTCACATGCTCTCTCTCAAATCTTTATTGTTGAAAGTATGTCCCCTTTATTCCCCCCATTGACGTCTTCTAGCCCATCCCCACCCCCCACCCCAGGCCTTCACCACCTTATTGTCTGTGTCCATGGGTTATGCATATATGCATGCAAGTTCTTTGGTTGATCTCTTCCCTCCCACCCACCCTCCTCTGCCTTCCCTTTGAGGTTCAACAGTCTGTTCCATGCTTCTACGTCTCTGGATCTATTTTGTTCAGTTTCTTTTGTTCATTAGCTTCCACATGAGTGAGATCATATGACACTTATCTTTCTCTGACTGGCTTATTTCACTTAGCATAATACTCTCCAGGTCCATCCAAGCTGTTGCAAATGGTAAGAGTTCTTTCTTTTTTACTGCTGCGTAGTATTCCACTGTATAAATGTACCAGTTTTTTTAATCCACTCATCTGCTGATGGGCACTTGAGCTGTTTCCAAATCTTAGCTACTATAAATTGCGCTGCTATGAACACAGAGGTGCATATATTCTTTTTGATTGGTGTTTCGGGTTTCTTAGGATATATTCCTAGAAGTGGGAACACTGGGTCAAATGACAGTTCCATTTTTCATTTTTTGAGGAAACTCCATACTGTTTTCCACAGTGGCTGCACCAGTCTGCATTCCCACCAGCAGTGGACTAGGGTTACCTTTTTCCCACATCCTCACTAGCACTTGTCGTTTGTTCATTTGTTGATGATAGCCATTCTGACAGTTTTGAGGTGATACCTCATTGTCATTTTGATTTGCATCTCTTGGATGATTAGTGACTGAGCATTTTTTCATATGTCTCTTGGCCATCTGTAAGTCTACTTTGGAGAAGTGTCTATTTAGGTCCTTTGTTCATTTTTTAATGGGATTGTTTGTCTTCCTCTTGTTAAATTGTATGAGTTCCCTATATATTTTGGAGATTAAGCCCTTACTGAATATATCATTAGTAAGTATGTTCTCCCATGCAGTGGGCTCTCTTGTCATTTTCTTGATGGTTTCTTTTGCTGGGAAGAAGCTTTTTATTTTTATGTAGTCCCATTTGTTTATTTTCTCTTTTGTTTCCTTTGTCCTAGGAGATGTATCAGTCAGTGTTCTCTCTCTCTGTGTCTCTCTGAGGTTGGTACATGCCTGAGGTTGGCACATGTTTACATTCACACACATAAACAGTTTGTATACACCCAGGCTTGCCACATGCCTATCCCCAATACGCCACCACATGTACACAAGAACACACAAGTTCTGCCAACACATGCACAAGGTTCAGTACATGCCCTTCCTCAACCACACAACAATGAGCCTGTGTGTGCAATGCAGGTGTGTGCACATACACAGTGCCAATCCCTTCAGAAAAAGCAGGGTACCTTGGACTAAGAAACAGGCCTGTGCCCCAGCCACATACAGCTGCAGGAAAATTCATGAGTTTGGGTCTCCTGTTGCAAAAAAGCAAACAAAACAACAACAAAAATCTCTACCGAAAAATTTACTTCGTGATGCAGAAATCACCAAGAACCCAAAGACTTCCCTCCTCTCATAACCCTGCACTGTCTACAGCAGCCCATCCGATGGTCTGTGGGAAGATGAACTGAACTCCTTGATACTCAAGATGGGTCTGAAAAGCAGCAGGTCAGCATCACCTGAGCATTTGTTAGACATGCAGAGTCTCAGGCCCACACCCAGACCTCCTGAACCAGATACTGCATTTTAACAAGACTCCCAGAGGATCTGTGTACACACTCACGTTTGGAAAGTGTGTCTTAAGAGTCCACCCATCCTATAACCAGGACATGCCTGCTAAGATCTCCCGGTCCTTATCAGCCCTAAGTGTCCGGGCTCTCCACTCATGCTGAAGCAGACAGAAGAGGGAGCAGGAGCACCCCTCCACCATCGGTCCTTCTACCTCCCCTCTCACCTGAGGCTCCCCTTCTCTCCTACCAGCACTCACTCTAGGCCAGTGATGGCAAACCTTTTGAGCTCGGCGTGTCAGCATTTCGAAAAACCCTAACTTAACTCTGGTGCCGTGTCACATATAGGAATTTTTTGATATTTGCAACCATAGTAAAACAAAGATTTATATTTTTGATTTTTTTATATATTTAAATGCCATTTAACAAAGAAAAATCAACCAAAAAAATGAGTTCGCGTGTCACAGGTTCGCCATCACTGCTCTAGTGAATAACACTTCTAGCCTGGCCTGCATCTGTAAACCCACCAGGAGCTCAGTGATAGGAGCAGCTTTCTCCCCACTAATTGTCTCATCACTCCACAACTGCTGCTTTTTATTTCATTATGCTTCTCATCAGTCTCAGAGAGGAATATAACCAAAAAGGAAATTGGAAGGGAACAATTTCAATATTTCAAAACACATGCAAATCAACGCCCAGAATCCTACCTGGAGTGTTTTTATTGAGACAATTCTGTGCTCGTCTGAGAGGTGACCTTATAATAAATAAACTCATATCTTACAAAGGTAGTTTTTTTCTCCCCATCTTATAAAGCTAATTATACCAGCACAACATAACATTTTCCTAAATGCCTGATAACCTCACCCTGTTACTCGGGAAATATTATTTTTAAATAGGTGTGATGGATACAAACTGAAACACTCGGATTTCAATTCCAGCCCCAATTCCCGGATCCCCTCTCTGAGTAATTTAAGGACTTCCTCCAGATAGTTTTTCATATTCTTTTAACTGACATTTTATCTTTATACAGTATCTCACAGAATGCGCACGCACTAAGACAATGACAGCCAAGAAGGCCTGTCATTTCTCATTCCGACAAAGACAGATGTCTTACACTGGCTTATGCCAATAATAGATCCAACAAAAAACAAAAGAGACTACACCTGCCGCTGATGTAAAGGCACCAATTCACATTTGTGACACTCATTTGTCAACTAACAGATTTCTTCCATTGTTGACACACGAGACTTAAAAGATGTGGGCTCGAATGTGATGAATTAAAAAAGACAGATGAGTAAGCTATGAGCTGCAAAGTAATGCTATAATGTGCTTTAGATATGAATATCAACTGACACCCCTGACAGGCCATACAAGGTTTTATTTCATTTTGCACTGTATCCAGGCTTCATACTTTGTCTTCTTTGTTCGCTTTTCATCAAGCTCCTAACATCTCATTCTGACAGCCAGAGACATTTAAGGCACTTTCATTTCAAATGCAAGTTAGCGTACTTGATATGTCATTAAAATGCAAAACGACTGCCATTGCAGGTAAATGTAGGTATGCTTAAAAGGTTGGGTCTGCAAAGGAAAAGCTGAAAATGGTTTGGGTTTCTCTCTCTACCCCCTTCACAAGCCTGGCCATCTCCAGGGCCTGCCCAACACCCCCTTGGGCCAAAGCCTACACTGGGCACGCCTCAGGAGCTTCGTGTCCCAGCAGTGGCCAGGGACTGCGTGTGGACTCAGAGGTGGACCAGGCCTGGGTGAAGAACAGCTTTCCCCTCCCCACAGGCCTGCTGTGCCTCCCAGGCTATGGGTAGACATTAGGTTTACCTGTATTGGAGCCAGCATAAACACACACAAGCAATCAGCCGGTGAAGAGGAAGTATGGACAGGCTTAGGTCACGACACTCAAATAATTCTTCCCATAGAGCCCCCATCTGCCACCTCCTCAACCTCCCACAGCAAGGAGACTCCATGCCCTAGACTCTTCTGTGAGAGGTGGGAGAGGGGTCAGACGGGGACTCAAGGGAAAACTGTTTTAGTGACATTTAATTCAGTTATTTCACCCTTTAGCAAATTATCTTAAGGGAACAGTGAAACAATGATTTATAGGCAAAGATGTTCATCACAGCATTTCTTACTGGCACCTAAAGCTGGGAAACAATATGCAAATACGTGTCGATAAAAGAATGGTTCAGTTGTGGTATATCTGTGGAAAAAATATGGTGCAATCACTGAACAACCACATTATCCTAGAAAATAAAATCACATGATATAACATTAAGAGAAAAAAACAGAACAGAAGACTGTATATACAGTCTGAACCTAACTTTGTAAAGATGTATACATACTTAAATATTATAGTCTAGCAGTACAGTCTTCTTTTAATAACGAATCAATTTCAAATCTCCACATTCTACGTCCCTGTGCACTGCCTAAGTGTGATTTTTACAATTATCTTCTTAGAAGAGGCTCTCACAAGCCCTTTCATGTAAAAAAAACAAAAAACAAACAAACAAAAAACTAACACCCTGTTAATTACAATAGAACCATTCAATTCATTGTAGATCAGAAATGACCTAACAAGCAAATTTTCAGTCAAGACAAGAAAATCAGGTTGGAGAAACTTATGGTTGTAGAATATGGTCACATGTTCCTTCCTTGCAAGGAAACAATGCAGGACTATGATCTCCCTTTTGATTTGTACACAAATCACAAACAGCAAATGCCACATGACCCCAAGGAAAACACTAAAGATAATTCTGCTCAAAAATAAACAAGAATGAACTGAACTATCTGGGGGATAGTTGCTCTTTTGGTACACCATCTACAGGAACAACGCTCTAACATTTAGTATTTCAGTTGACCGTCACAACTCTGATAGTGAGCATCATTATCCCCTGTTTGGGAAACACAGATGAACTGACTTGCCCAGCCTCTCACAGATAGTTTGTGATGGAGTGAAGACTAATAGTCATGTATTCTGTCTCGTGAGCTCATCGCCTCCCACCAGATCCTGCTCCAGTCAGAACTTCCGGGGCGTCTTGGTCTCCAACAATGACTCTGAGCTTCAAACTAGCAACAGTTCAGTTTCTCATTTAAAATAAAGGCATAATGACAATAATGCATTATACTAGTATGATGTTAACTTACGTGGTAATCATTTTGCAATATATACATACATCAAGTCATTATGCGGTATACCTTGGACTGATGCAATGTTATATGTCAACTATATCTCAATAAAACTGGAAAGTAATCTATAATGATAAAAGCATAATATGCTAATTAGACCGGGCAGCTGAACGAACTTCTGGATGTCCTTCCAGACGAAGCCACAGTGGCGGGGCCCAAGGCAGAGTGGTTAACAGTTCTCAACCTGTGGGTCGCGAACAATGAAAATACATCCTGCATATCAGATATTTACATTATGATTCATAACAGTAGCAAAATTACAGTTATGAAGAAGCAACAAAAATAATTTTATGGTTGGGGGTCACCACAACATGAGGGACTGTATTAAAGGGTCGCGGCATTAGGAAGGTTGAGAACCACTGGTTAGGGGCAATCAGACAGGCAGGCAGGCAGGCAGACTGGTTAGGGGCGATCAAGCAGGCAGAGGGGTTAGGGGTGATCAGGCAGGCAGGTGAGTGGTTAGGAGATAGCTGTCCCGGATTGCGAGAGGGATATCTGACTGCCAGTTTAGTCAGACATCCCCCCGAGGGGTCCCATACTGCGCGAGGGTGCAGGCCAGGCTGAGGGGACCTTCTCCCACTCCCCACCATGCACGAATTTCATGCACCAGCCTCTAGTCCATTATAATTATGTAGTGCTTTGTGGTTTACAAAGCATTTACATTCAAATAACCTATGTCCTATGCACCCTAGAGACATCCTGAGGAAAAGGGTGGACAATATTCTTTGCCTGTCACTGATAAGAAGACAGACTTATGCCTTTTAAAGGGCTGTCCAGATGAACTGTAGCAGCAATAGGACTCAAACACTTAAGGTGAATAAAAAAAATAAAAAAACTAGCTGAGACTCAACCTCCAGAGCCCCCCCATAAGAGCATGAGAGAGCTTCTTATACTTTTCTTGTTGTTTATCTTAAAGGAACAGGACAATAAAAGTTAACCCAACCTAATTTTCTACAGACTTCTAAAATGCTAATGTTTGATATAAAGACTCACTGCCTCCAGTTTTTATCTCCCCTGAAAAAATTATGAGGCCAAATATAAATTTGGGAAGAAAGCAAAACAGCAACAGACTTGAAGGTGGGGAGTCCTCTTTTCATGGGTCTAGAAGACAAAATTTTCCTCTTCTCCACCACTTAGTACCAATCCACACTAAGTTTATCAGGTAAAAGTCTTGAGGAAGACAATGAATTAGAATTGGGGAAAATACAATGGAATACAATACAGTATAGGAGCCCAACTAGTATGGTTCAATGGCTGACGGTGCACTTATGAACCAGGAGGTCAGGGCACATACTTGAGTTGCGGGCTTGATCCCCAAGTGTGTGGCGTGCAGGAGGCAACCAATGATTCTCTCACATCATTGATGTTTCTATCTCTCTCTCTGCTCCCTTCCTTTCTGAAATCAATAAAAATGTTTTTTTTAAAAAGATGGTATAGGAGTTAAGCATGTATGTAGGTTTTGTGACTGGGCAAAACTGCACATAGATCTTGGCTCTTCATTGACCAGTTGTGTGCCCTTGGGAAAGTACTAACCACAGCAAGCTTTCATTTCCTGTCTTCAAACTGAAGAATACCTAGCTTGTCATAAGGACTTAGGAAGGTATTCAGGGAAAGATGATGAATAAATGGTAGTTACTATTACTGCTACCTCTTTCAACATAAACTATTACCATGTCATTAAACATCCATTTTAGCAAGTGAGAAATTCCAAGATTAGAGGGGCACCTACCAACGCCCTGGGCACTCCAGAAAGAGCTGGTCTCCCATCCTGGAAAAGCTTGCATTCCAATGGGGGCCTACTGCAAAGGCCCCAAGGCATTCAGAGAACCAATAACATGCAAATCTTCTCAGGGGAGAATGGACCCCTAAGTGCCAGCCTTGCGGAAACACTGTGGCATGGAAGAATGGTAATAAGCAAAAGTATTGAAAGATGAGATTTCGAGTTTTGGTTCCACCCCATCTGAAAGAGCCCAGGGCCAGGTCTTGCTGGGTGCTGAGCGGCACAGCACGCTAATGGCAGGAGTCATGGGAGAACTGCATTAACTATGACCCTCTAACAGCGTAATTGCCACATATATGTGTCAGGGCCGACGCTCAGGCCCTGCTCAGCCTGGGAACAGCTGCCCTCCACCAACTGGAGGTGACTTATCTTCCCCCACATGCCTGTCACTCCAGGGTGAAGGTCTGAAGGGAGAACCCATACCTCCCCCAAATCCTTACTTGAATGGCCTCCCCAAAAGACTCTCGCCTGGCCAGCTTTCCTTCACATTCAGCTCAATGTCCCAGAACCACCTCCATTCTGCACAACAGGGCTTTATGTCTGCATGTGTGGGGAGGAACTTACCCTACTCTCTAATTTCTCTCTTCCTGGACTCCCACAAACCCCTGAGGGTACACAGACCATCTCCACTCAGCACAAGCCTGGTTCCAAAGCCCTGCTTTGTGCAAGCTATTTACCCTGCCCTGAAATCTTGACCTGGTGTAGCAAACTGCTCTCCCTTCTGCATGTAGCCCAAGTCCCAATCTTTTCACGTAAGAAGTCCTCCCTCCTGAGAGTTTCTTGGTACGTAACTGAATGGTGCTGTCCTGTGGGTGTCTTGGGAGACCTGTCAGAGACCACCCCAAGGGCCCTCCTGGGTCAAGTCACCTGCTCTGTCTGACTGGGACCCTTCTGTTCCACATGTAGCTCCTGACGCTGCTCAGGAACTCAAAGAGAACAAGCTCCCCGACAGTGGAGGAAGTAACTATGCTCCCCGAGAGGCGAAAACCACAAAGTTCTCACAGTCCACTGGCGCAGGTCGACAATGGCCCTGCACTGCTCTCGAGTAATTTTACCTGCATTAGCCTCATCCTCCTCATTGAGCATGTGGGCTCTGGCAAAGGGAAGCATCACACCTATAAACTCCAGGTGCTGGGGAACCCAGCACGCACATGGATATTTACATGTCTGCAAAGAACATTAACCCAAGTCCTCGGCCCTCACGGACATCTTGGGGGAACCGTGCTATCCGAGCAGTCGCCTCCTCCACTAGCTGAATGATAATCGATGGTCATGGCTATCAAAAACCTTGAAGACCAGCTAGCCCACAGGTGCACCCATGGAGGGATCCAGTTGTACACGGCAGCTGAAAAAAACAAAACAGAAGTCACCCCAGGCCTGGCTTCAACCCACAGCTAAAAAGGAAGGAGATAAGAAAAACTAAACTGTATGGTTAAATTTACCCGACAATCATTCTTCCGGGCACCATGGCATGGGCTGGAACAAGCGCAGTGCTCCTCAGGGGCATGACCCTAGATACAGTGACCCTTGGGAATCTTTGCCAGCCTCCGGTTTTCCATACCCTAGGTCAGGCTGGTTTTGCTTACCAGGGCCCAGTCTCCAAGAACAGAATTCAGGGTACGGGTTTGCTATTTCCAATTACAAGTGGAAGGATGTTAGTCCTTCCCGGGCCACCTGCGAAGAAGTCACAGGAGCCAACCAGGACAGAGCCACAATTCAACCATCAGCGCAGATGAAGACAGTCTGCCCTCCCAAGCTCACCCCCGGGGCCCTGATCACCCACTGCCCTTCGGAGGTGCGAATCCTGAGGAATCAAGCTCCCGCACTGATACATCTAGAAGGGACAGGGAATACATTCTGAAAAGTAAGTCCCTGAAATAAAATTAACGCCCCGCCAGGCAATTCCATGTACCCCCTCAAAGACTGACACGGAATGGAAAGTGCAAAAGCTCTGAACTCCATCCCCTCCTTCTGCTCCACCAAACCCACAAACACAACTTGGTACATAAATCATTAGAATTCCTGGGGAACAAATCACCTCAAGATTCACATAAACATCTAGAGGAGCATATCTCTCAGGGAAACAGAAAAGAGTCTTGGGGAAATGGTGCCTTTGCAAAAACGGCATTTTATTTGAAAAAGAACGCATCTAAATTATCCCCCACGCTGTTATTTCTTTAGCAGCTGGGGGACAGAATAAAGCTAGCTCCAATTAAGGAAGTTTAATTTTAAAATAATAAAAAGGAAAAGAGGCTTCTTTTGCCAGCATCTTACGTTCTTTTCCACTCACATCTGGGTGCCATTCAGGAGAAAAGACAGAGTACAAAACCAGCAGCTGAGCAGAGACTGCAGACAGCGACAGAACTGCTGCCGATGCCACATTTTGACAATGGTCAAAGGCAAAGGGACTGTCTTCGCACATTCTCTCACCGGCTCACAGAAAAAGGCCTTCTCTGGAGGAGCACCAGAGCCAGAATGGATCTCTTCACTAAGCAAAGCTCGACGTAGGAATCATCCAATTTCTCTCTGACCCACGTCAGACGAATCAGGCTGCCGCTCCAGGTGTGACTCTCCCCTTCCGGTGACAAAAGTCCTTTCTCCTCAGAAGTCCCACGCATTTACTAAAATAACTTGAGACTTCATCAGAAAGCCATTACTCCTGCAAACACTAAATTATTTAAGTGATTCCTTGTGTATAAATATTTCATATCAGAAATTGATTTCCAAATGAAGTGCACACGAAGAATGACCACACTACGCAGTGTCCGGGCGCGCCTCGGTGTTTTAAAACACAGGCAGCATTTCAATGCAGCTGAAAAACTGAATTCCACACCAGGTCACGCGTGGTTTCATGTACCATCCATGGAGAAGCAAAAAATTGCTGCCTCTAACTCCCTTCCTGTCAGATGAAAGACACCATACACAGTAGAATCTTCAGGAAGCAGAGCTAAAGGAAAGGCTTTGGAACAAATTTTCAGTTTACTAAACTGGATACTTTATGAAAAGTCATGTCTTAAAAGCACTGAATTTTAACCTTGAGTGAGATTTTAAGCACTCCAACCAAAAAAAAAAAAAAAAAAAGCGCTCTGTCTACTAGCCCCTAGCCTATGTCAATGGGCAAAGAAAAAATCCTGTTTCTCAAAGTTGTGAGGAAAAAAAAAAAAAAGACTGGGGTGGACCCCAAGCCTCCAGACACACACATACACACGCTCGTTCTCCCTCAGTGGTGTGAACAGCAGTCACGTTGAAAGGGGTGAACAAAGAACAGAGATGCACAATAAACACCATTTACCAGGGCTCCAGGCAGCACAGAATAAACCAGCTCAAAACAAACGGGCACCCGGACCCCACCAAAAACTTTTCCCGGCAGCCTCAGGAGTGTGACAGCCCAGGACGCTGGGGTAGCCCTGAGGTCTGGCAAAGAAGCGACAGTGGGCAGGGGGTCCTCACTGGAGCCCCTCCCACCCTCTCCAACAGCATTGCTGCTCCCTTCTCCATGTTCTCCTTGGGTGCCCAGGGCAAAGGCATAACAAGGCCAAATGGGGCTGAACCAAGTAAAAGATGCCCACTCCTTACACTAAGCCAGCGGCACAGAACTGAGCAAATTCGCATACACATATAAGCCCCAGAATGTACTGTTCAGCAAAGCACCACCTCTCTGATGGAGACTTAGAACACCACACACACACACACACACACACACACACACACACACACACACAGCTTTCTTTCACCAGAGCAATAGCTAAGAAGAAAAAATTACAACTCCCCAACCCTTAGCAAAAGCTAAACCCTGCTCTCCCTAGCTGCCGCATTCAGTTTGATGTAGCTAAATTAACAAAACGTTCCCTTGGCATTTAAAATTTTTCTTTCCTTTTTTCCTCCTTGTAAGCTGATTTGGGAGGTGATGCACAGTAAGTCAAAAGACAAAGCAACTTCAAAACAAAATCAGTTATTAGTAAACAATCCTTGTGGGGATTTTTCCCCTCCTCCGCCCCCACCCCGAGGAAAACAGCCCTGCCAGTTACAACAGAAAGCCGCGTGAAGATAAATCAATTAGCTTGCTAATTTCTCCCCTCTCATTTATTTAGCTCTGTACTGTATTTGTCGTAATTGACTACAATTATGTTAATTACTAACTCCAGTATAATTACTATATTTATTGTCATTGAGCACGCGATGTACCCACAGCAAAGCTGGCATTTGTCGGGCATCAAGAAAGCAAACTGTCGAGAGGTGATTCTCGGCAAACTGGCGGATGTGGCTTCAGCAAATAGAAGGGCAAAAGAGATTTCATGCAATGTTAGTTTGAAAGCACCGGTTCATTAAGGATATTAATTTTCTGATAACTACACATTTAAGTATGACACACTAACGCAGTATCTACAGGATTTCGCAATTATTAATGCGTGACAGTTTCAAATGCTAAGTGAATCAATTAAACAGCGGCATTCACAATTTGAGAAGAGATAACTGCTTCATAACTACCTAAGACTACAATTTTCACATGACAAAAAAGAGTCATTGAGGCGCCTTCAAAACCTGACAGGTCAAGAAAGAAGTTTGAAACAAAAGCACCTTACAACCATCATCTCTCCTCTTTACTTGTCAGATCAACTTTGCTAGTGTCTCCCCAGAAACGGCATCACATGCCAGCTGCCACAAGGTGATTTTTCATGTCTTGTCAAAGAAATCTTTTATTCTATTTGCTCTGCATTAACATGTTACATTTATTGATCAAGGGCCTGTTCGGCAGCCACAGCAGGGCACCGAGCTCTCCATGCCTATGGGGCTTTGATGTCCCGGTGACATTCCAGCCCGAATAATGCACATACTAAATGGATTTAATGCAGAAATGTGTTTGGGCCTGACAGTTACATTAATAACAGCCCCTCACACTGATAAATATGCAATTGCTACTATTAAGAGTTACCCAATTATGGGGAAAATATTTCTCTACCTTAAAAATAAATCCATCAAGGGGAAAAAAAAGTTTTAACAATGGTGCATTCTCTTAAAACACTCCACCAGCTGCAGGGAATGCGCCCGCGTGGGGGTTTACACCCCCATCTCCTGCCCTTCCCTCCAATTGTTTTTAATAAGTCTTGCTTTATCTCAAGAAAGGTTTGGGATTTTTTTTAAAAAAAGAAAAAACCTCTTTTGTTGGTCTTCCCTGCTTTACCGTCTCTTATTTCTTCAGAACCAGAGAAAAAGCAGACACCCAGGAGACTGAAAAATTGGGTTCTGTATAAACTCAGAGAGGAGCTAAGGGGAGGTGGTGCAAAGGTGGGGGGCACGTAGCTGATCTCCATAATGATGGGTCTGGAGGAGGTGTCTTTTTTTAATATAAACTCTAAACGAAACACGAACACATGTGTGTGTCTCTCCCTCATTTAAAACCCTAAGTGACCTTGTGCTAAGGCAGTGGTGGGGGTGGGAGTACAAAGGGAAAAAGAAAGCAGCTGGGATAGAAGAAACCTTTTATTAAGAAAAGTCTCGGCCAGGGAGAATTTGTAGTTATTACATCCTGCAATTAAACACAGACACCAGCAAAAAGCATAATCGCTCCCCTTTCATCATAAAGGAGCAGGGACAGCTGACATCACCAACCCTGCCGTCCCTGAGGAGACAAGAGGAAAAAGGCTTTTCAGATGGCGGGGGTGTGCGTGCGAGTGGGTCCACGCGCAAGGACGAACACACACACCCCCACCTCTTCTTTTCCCTCCAGACTCAAAACTCACGCATGCAGTCATCCATCTCAGGGTTCCCCTCTGGAGGCTGGGTCAGCAAGCAGTCTGGCCCTGGCATTGCTGAGCCATTTCTCACCATGACAATGGCCTTCATCTAAGCCTGCCTCAAGCCCAAGGGGAGACAGAAGAGGATGAGGTCCTTGGGAACACCCAGCCCAGGTCCCACAAGATCCTGCCAACCCAACTTTCCACATCCAGAAGGCTTCAGAGAAACAGGAGAGAGGAGGAAGTGCAACAGAGCTCCCAGGCTGCCAACGTGGAGCTGCAGGATCTACTGTGATCCTTCTACGGCTGTTCACGATTTTGAAAGAACGCCCCTCCCCTCCCCGCCCCCCCCCCCCCACACACACACACAAAGAAATATAGTCTTGGAAATGGCCATCCATTTGCTCACAGGATGAAAACAATGGTTCCTACTTGGAGAAGTAATCTGAAGTAAAACTAAAGTCAGATCACCAAGGCCATTTATACCCAGCTCTGCCATTTAATCATCAGGGTAGTCAAAGGCAAATAATGTCTAAAGCAACTATTTGGGCCTCAGTTGTTTCATCTGTAAAATGTGAGGAGTAATAGTCCCACTGTCAAAATGTTGCTGGTAGGACTGTATGAAATAATACACGCCAAGTGTTCTGCCCAGCGTTGGCATACAGTAAGTGCTCCATAATACTGGTGATTGATTCACTGACAAGCAAACATGACTGATGTCACTTGTTTGATCCAGTGCCCCTGGACCCCGCCGGAGAGTAGAGCCATTCACCTCTATGTACTTATTTGCAAGACTGCTTTATTGTGAGGCTCATCAACAGCCGTCTGCAAGCTCTCACACAGAACTCAGAAGATTTCCTCAACACGGTGCAGCTGGCATGGGGAAGGGAAAATTATTTCTTGTCCAAGGTTGCCCTGTGTCTTGCAAGACATTTAGCATCCCCGGCCTTTGCCCACTAAATGCTAGTAGGATCCCTAGTCCCATATCATGGAGACTAAACTTCATGCCTGAGAACCTGGAGGGCCAGTAAATAGAGAGTCTGAAAGATTTAAGCTGACCAGTCGCTCCCTCCTCCCCACAAGTCACCAGTGCTCCCGACAGCCACCCTGATAGCACGGGAGGGGGGAGGCGGGGGGAGCAGCAGCATCCACATGCACAATGATGTCCTCAGGATAGAGAGCAGGGCAGAGGGGGAAAATGGAATAAGGGGGGCCAAGATCCTGGGGGAGTAAAATGGGTGAAAAGGGAAATAAAAGGCATTACTAAAAAGTCCAGGAATTTTTTACCCTAGTGGCAAACACTGTAGAAAATATGGAGACAATGTTTATGAAAGCACTTTCTAAACCACACACTGCATCACCAATGAGAAAGCTGAACTTCGTTACGGCCCTTTAGACAATCTCCCCCATTGTCCACCAGCTCAGTCTTACCCAGCGGCTCAATACCCCATTTCTCGGGCCAAAAGAGGAAGTCCCAGAAAGCAGGACACTTTGGGAAGAGGCAGGCGGCCATATCAACCTGTTCCCTTAGTGATCTTCTCTCTTTCCCTCCCTCAAACTGTTTTTGGTAGTTCCAGTCATGGAAGTCACTCCAGAAAGGTTGCTACTGAGACATTAAATATTACCTGCCAACTCATTTTCCACATCACCTTTTTGTTGTATGTTCTGTTAGTAGCTGGAGGCACTAGAATTGCTAGTGTTATTCTTAGAACAAAGGAGATGCTTTTCCACAGCATTGCCCAGCTTACAGTGAACATGGTTCCCAAAACACACAGACCCTTGCCTCCTTAGAATTTATCAATGCCTTAGAACTATTTTGAAATTTCATTAAAACAGTTTATCTGTCTAAAGCCCATCTTTCCTACCATCATCTCTTCCTCTCTATGCTTACTGACATGAGTTCTGTTGCCAGCTCAACTCCAATATCAGCATGCTCCCCAAGTAACACCTCTGCATTTGTGTTTTGAAAATAAGGCCCCTGACTGCAAAGAAATAAGTTGATGCAGACCCAAGGCCAACAGAGCATGCCCTTTAAGCTGTTATCCTGACTGAGTAGAGAATTTTTCTCCCACTCATTCCCAGTGTAACATAAACAATTGTATGCTCCTAGCTGGGAGGGATGAAAAGTATGTATGAGACGAGTGGGTTTAGCCAATAGAATGTCAGACATTTGAGACCTACGGTAATTATATCAGTTAGTATGGACTAGGTTATGCTGCATTAACAAATATCCTAAAGTCTAAAGACAGATTTTTCATTTACAGTCTATGTCCAACGTAAGTCAGAAAGAGGTTCTTCTCATTTATGTCAGAACCCAAGACTGATGATCATAACAAAGAGAAAGAAGCAAATTTACACCAGCTCTTTAAGATTTTGCACATTGGTTACACCAAAGGGTGCAGAGATGTGGAAACATACCATGTGCTGAAGGTGAGGAAATCCGGAACGTTTGTGAGGAACCCCAGTATGACTACCAGAGAAATAGTCCCTGTGGAGGGTCAAGCCTGGGCTTTTAGCCTCATTAGCACCATGTTTAAGCTATACTTGTAGCTATGCTTACTGAAGAACTATGATATAGCAGGTCATCTTTACACACACTTACACTCAACATTTTTGCAATTAGCTTAAGGCCAGTTAAATTACGGCTGAGTGATGTAAGCAGAATTTCAAGCCAGGGTGGTATAATCCCAACACCATGGTTCCTTTCCATTCCATCGCCCATTTTCCCAACTGAACAGCAAGTTAGCAGGCCAAGTGTTACATAGCAGCTCATAACAGAAATGGAAATGTTGCTGCGCATATCCTAGAAGCTTTGATGGTGCACCCCCTGTCTGCCTCACTGCCTGGGGAAGACGACAAAGCCATCATCTCTTCCCTGGAGGTGCCCAAACTCCCCAATCCTCCATTTCCATACTGGCCAAAGCCAGGGAAGCTACATGCAAGTAAGCTCCCACCTAAGAAGTTTTCTCCTAAGCAATTCCCCCATTCAGTGTATTTATCGGAGTGATGCTAAATAAGATGTGACTGCAAATAATTTAAATTTGCAAATGTAAGCTTCCTGTTGCCATAGATCAATTAAGCCCTCTCTGTTTTATTGCCAGATTGACACAGGCATGTTTATCACTGTTTTCCTTGGGAGCCCCGCTCTGCCCTCTGTGTTCAACAAGCGCATCAGGCAGCCCAGGCAAACCACTCAGGGAGAACCCTGCCCTTTCTCCGTCAGGGGAGAAGGAAAACTGAAGCTGGAACAACGCGTTAACAAGCTCTCTCTGCCAGAGCTGATCAAGGAACCAGCACCGGCTAAAACTGAGGATCTCCTTATTGATCAGCAAAGTAAAAGTAAAATGTGAAAACCTCAAAAACAAGCTCCAGGAAGAACTTGGAATAATGGATATTCAAATATTCTCAGTAGCGGAAATTGTTATGACCTCTCTTAAGGACAATCTGACATCTGTAGTGAAGCCCTCTGACAATTCTGTCTCCAGGAAAATGTCCCAAGCAACTAAGCAAAGACATATTCATCAATCAGTATTACACAGATACTTATAATAGAGATATTTATAACAGTAAAAAAAAAAAAAAATCTGGGAACAATCTAAATACCCAACACTGAAAAAATAAGAGAACATTAAAACTTATAATGGAGAATTTATTGAGATGGAAAAATACTTCCAACAGAGTGTAAGCAAGAGCATCATTTTTAAGATATTTGACATTAAGAAAGACAAGTGGTAACAATGGGGATTTCCTCCAGCTTAACTTGCGAGATTATCAGTGGCTTGAGAGAGGGGTTTTTTCACACCTTACTGAGTTTTCCAAGATTTCTCCATTGATCATTGTTGTTCCTGCTATAAGAAAAAAGTACTCAAAAAATAAAATCTAAAGTACAATTTCATGCATGTGTAGACAAAGGGCTTATGATCATTAATGCATTCAAGTTCAAGGGGCAACACTACTGTCAGCTAGTTAGCTCCCTGAACCTTCTATCCCCATTCCGGGGTGGATAGCAGGACCCTGCTCCCCCAGGAATCATGTCCAGAAAGAATGAGATCTGGGAGGAAAGGTGGAAGAGATGAATGTTTTGAGTCTTTTAAAGGAGCCAGAAATTGTATTCAGACCTATTGTCTTGCTTCCCTTTCCAACTTCCAACCTGACAGGGCACACAAAGTCCCAGGGACTTCCATTCCCCAGGACAGAGTCATAGAAACAGCACAGCCTGAATTTCCATGACCTTCTACATGGAGGCGTAACCAGTTTAATACTGGACAAGCCAAAGGAGGAGAGGACTCGTGATAGTTAATGCAGAGAGAAGGCTGAAGTGTAATGCAAAGGAAAAAATATACAGTGACTTAAAAGTTCACAACTTATACATCCATAACCACCCTTCCCTCCAGCACATGCAGGGGGCTATAGGGAGAATCAGCAGAACCATCACTTCATAAGTGAGATTAATAATGATGATGGCATATGGCTATGAATTAATGGTAAGATGATAGAGAAGGATGTTCCTAATGTGAGTGGTTAATTGAAGCCTGGTACCTCCCTTTTAACTAACATCTTGGCAAGAGTAATACAAATGAGGCCACACAAGAAGAAATTCATATGTTGGCATATGCACAGAATATCTCTGGGAGATTACAAAAAGAGTGAGTAGTGCAGAGGAGAACTGGGAGGCTAAAGGACATAAGTTCAAAGGAGACTTTCTCTTCACAATTTGAAGCTGTGCCATGTGCACATATAAACTATTCAAAAATAGAATAAATAGAACTCCTTGCCTGAAAACAAATTGTGCCCTAAAAACAAACGGACTGCAGCTGATTTTACAATCTATAGGAGTAGCAAATTTTGTACTGGGGATAATGCTCTGCTTAAGGCAGTGCCCTGACAGGACTCTCTGGGTGTGAAAAGGAAACCTGCAGAGATGTTCTCAAAGGGGGCAGGGGTAATGTTTCTGTATATAACAAAGTGAAGACCGCTGTGTTTACAGCTCTGGGAAGAGGGTGAATGACATGAAAAGGAGAGAACGGGGCTGGGAGAGAGAGGCACCTGGTCACATGCCGAGAGCCTGACTTAATGAGAGGCATAACCAGGGATTTGCAGGAACAACGCCATCCCAAACTTGTCTGCTGCTGTGTGCTCCAACTGCCACCTCCCCCTTCACCAGTACTCCTCCAACTGTCAGTAATACATAGTAATATTGTATTGTTGGGCTTTGGAGAAATGAAGAGAGTGTCCTGAGTGGGGCCAGACAAGCTGCCAAGAGGGAGAACAGCAGACAACAGAACAGTGATGGTTAGAGCAGTGACTGTGGGGAATCCGGGTACAGGGCAAACTGACCAGGAGATAAGCTCTCCCAAGTCCTAAGAAAACAGTATGGAGGGCTAGGGAGAAACGTTTCACAGAATGTGGGATGGGAATTCCCAATATTTCACTTGGATATGATGATCCCTGTAGCCTGGTGAGCTTGGATCCTCTATTACCTACCTACTTATGTAGAAGGTAAGTTTATGACCATCTTTCTCTTCCCTTCTCTGTATTCTCTCCCCTCTTTCTTTTTTTAAAGAAGAATTAGTTAAGCATCTAAAACATCTTTAATTTCTATGTAGTTGAAAAGGCAAAGAGACACCAGTGCCCAAATACACTCATATCTTCCTCTCACACCCAAGTGCTACCTCCCCTCACCCTGCTATTAGGGAAATAAGACGGTCAAAGAGGATCCGATCTCAATCCTTCCCATGTCCAATCCAGCCCAGTGAGGATTGCTTTTATCCACTATGGTCTATTCTGGTCTGCAACTCCCTCCAGCTTAACCAAGTCTCAGAGTGAACCCTTCCCAAACCTTGGACCTCGCTCTTCCTTTGCTCATCTCTGCCCTGACCCAGCCAGAACCCAGCGTGCCATTCACACACTGACCACAGCACCAACAAGAATAGGCTCCTGACCACATGTGATAAGATCCTCAAACTCAACACTATGAAAACGTCTCTCCTCTAAAAATAAAAATCACAACTTCTCTCCTTCTGAACCTATTTTACTGGCCTTCCTCTCACTAAATTTCCCTGCCTTCAGGACCCATCATTTCCTCTGATTAATCCTTACAGACCCTCAAGGCCAAGAGCCCCATCTCACCACCAACCCCACTCACCACACACACACACACACACACACACACACACACACACACACACACACACACAAACACCACCCTTCCCAGGACCCAGCCCCTTCTCTGCCAAAGGAAGAGAGGGCCCCCCCCTCAAGAGTGACAAAGGCGCCTCTGTTTCCTCAGACCTGATAGCCTGGTCCCATGACCTGTTCCCGCTGACACACTCCCTCCTCATGGGGCCCAGCCTCCTCAAACCCACATCCGGGCTCTCGAGAGCAAGGCAGCCGCAGCCTGAGCCCCGGGAGGCCAGTCACAACTCTTCCTTCCGATGCCCCAGCAAGAGAGCCCTTTTCCTCCGTCCATGCTGGGGAGCTGTTTAAGGGGCACACGTGTCTAAGGCTAGTCCAACCAGGCTATGTACTCCATCCTTTCCTTGGGCGTTGGGATCAAACAACATCCTTAATTTCTTAAGAGTCAGCATTTGTCTAGCATCCTCTCACCACTATGCATTACTTTGCAACTTTTCAGTTTCCACATCTCCCCAGAAGCGTGCAAACCCTTCGGGAGTCAAGGAGAGAATGCGCACAGTACCCGCTCTTGACACAACCCTCCGGGCACCCCTTCCCTGAAGATGAGGCACCTTATGGTCACGTGCTCCTGGCACACCTCTACCCACTGGTGCCTTAATGCCCTGAGTTTTGTCCATTTTCTCTCAAATTCTTCGTTCCCAAGTGTCCTGACTCAGAAGTTGCGAGAGAGAAACTCCAAGGCATGGAAGGAGGAAAGTGCCTGAGCCCTGGGGTGGGATTCGGGCTCCTCGTCAATCCTTCTACCCCAAGACAGTTGGTTCCATTCGAGGATAGCACTGTTCTCAAGAGGACAGGCACCTTGGGGAAACGCCCTGCGTGGGACCAGCTGCCTCGGAAAAACCACCTCCCTGACCCCTGCTCATTGATCCCACTGGTACCTGCTTTCCAAGTAGCTCCTACTTACTTCATGCCCCCAAACCAGTCGCAATTTAAAACTCTTTAGGAAGAAATTAAATAACTATTCTCCATTGCGATAATACAGAAGATCACGCTTACCTTTTGCCAAGACTGGAACGGTTGTTCAAGTGTTCCCTCCCACCCACCCCATGCCAGTTGCATTTGAATTACTTTGAAATACCATCTGGGAGAAATCATCATCACAAATATTTAAGGTTCCAATTCATAAAAAGGCAAAGAAAGAAAACACACACATATACCCTACCTGTGATTTGGGAACTGTCCAGAAGAGCATTCCTAAACACCCTCAAAACACTTGCTGGCTCCATTTCAATCCTCCCCCAACAGTATTCTACCTTGTCTGCACGAGTCTCAGTGAGAAAGGAAAAGAACAAAGTGAAACTCTCCTAAGAACTCATGTGAGAAGGATGATGCCTATGCTCACTGCTTCTTCAGTGGCACAAGGAGGCCGGCCGGAGGAATCATTCAAAGTAGAGTCAAACCTATGGGGTGCGAGTCCACGCGTCTCAGGTCCCTGCACCCTATGCAGAGCTAGAACGGGTCACTTACCTGCAAGCTGTTACCAGGGGGACTGGGTCTCCCAGGCCTGGTCTGCATCTTGTGAAAGTTACATACCTCAGAAGGTTAAAGCTCAGATCAAGCCTCTTGGCGAAATGTCCACAGTCCCTGCCGAGGTGCTCTGGAATTTCTCTGCAGTCCTGGCCTATGTAGGACACCTGGAAGTTAAATGGAACAGAAACACTGTGGCAAACGGAAATCGCCCAGCTGCTCACAGCCCTGAGTCATTGATCCGATGATTGCTTCCGCAACTTTAAAGGCAAGCGCCTCACACACTCACTCACACACACACACACACACACACACACACACACACACACACACACACACAGAATGCCATATCTGTGGCTGTTTTTCTGATCAGATCAGCTTTGGGGGCTGCAGGACTCTGCCAACAGCTCCCCCTTTCCTGGTACACTTAGCATGATGAAGACGAATCCCAGCTCAATG
Organism: Myotis daubentonii; assembly: GCF_963259705.1. NCBI lineage: Eukaryota > Metazoa > Chordata > Mammalia > Chiroptera > Vespertilionidae > Myotis > Myotis daubentonii. The sequence continues at coordinate 18,125,299 of NC_081852.1, forward strand.
GAAATTGGACTGAAATTGGCCGGATTCAGATGTCAAAAAAAAACCCAATGTCAGAGCATGGCGATATAATCACAGCAATCAGCCTCTCGTTCAGGGGCCTTTCCAACAGCTGCCCCTCTGGCTCTCCTCCTCCACTGCCTCCCCCCTCCCCCCCCACCACCAAGTACCCTGTTATGCACATTACCTCATAAAGATACAGCAGATGCACTTACCAGTATTCAACCTGCATGGTGCTGAACAAATAGGGTTGGACAAGCAAACCTTCCCAGACCGCCAATCTCATCTTATTACCACTGTGTATCAAATGTCCGCCTCGCTCTGAACAAAGCTGATTCAAAGGCAACAGGGCAATGACTCCAAGGAGCCTTTTGCCATCAACACCTCTCTGCTTGCAGAGCTGTGCCCCGAGGCACTGTTTTATTTATATTATTAATCTAGTGTGTACCCAAATATTAAAAAGCTGAAGTAAAATTTGACCCTAAAACTTCTGACTATGACAAGGTCAGGGGGTTTTCTCACTGCTCCAACCACCCCGTTTTTGAAACCCATTTTCACAGACAGCACTCCGAGGGCAGGTTTGGCAAATCATTCCAAAAACCATAAAACAAGCCTGCAGGTCAGAGTTGGCCAGTGAGTCATGATACATGATGCTTCCCTAGAGGACTCCAGGAAGAATTCTGCCAGGTAGAAAGTCTGGCCCATCACACAGCTATAACCTTGATCCTTCTCCCACCTCCTGCCCCACAAATACACAGTCTTCTGCACACACAGACAACGATATCTTGGAATGAGTAAGAGATTCCCCAGGGGGTTATGATTCCTAATGGGGATACAAGAATATGGTGGACATCTCAGATATTAGGTTTAACCATATGGATTACTAATATTCAATCATTTTAGAACTACAAAAACAGCACTTTCCTATGGCTGAACCTAACACAAATCACACTTCACCCTAGCACCCTCAATGTGTCAAGTCATCTCTCCGTACTCTCCTATCCAATGAGTACAAACTGCTGACAATACAATATCCTGTAGTCACAGTCCTTCAGTAACTTCATTCCTGGAAGAGAGAAAGTAGGGAGAAGGGACAGAAAACTAGTTGACTCTAATAAAATAATTTTGACTCAGGAAAATACAGGCTAAAAAAATAAAGTGTTCTGAGTTCCATCTAGCAAGCTCTCCTCTTTCTCCATGGGACACATCTTTCTTCAGAATTCCTTGTGTAATAAATTAACTTCAGCTTCCGAGCCAAGATGGAACTCATGCAGCAAGGAGAGACTAGGGATATAAAGCTCAATCAAAAAATAATAATAAAGCTCAATCAATCTACAGACTTCAATTTCCCTCCACATGTCCACTCGATCAGCAGCCTGTTCTCTAAGTTCACATTGATCCCCAGGCCCATGGTGCTCACCATAAAACCCATCCCGTTCACCCTGGCATGCACTACCACCTTGTACATATCATCACCATTCAAGACCTCTGATATATATGGCAGAGAAGCTGACAATTAGATGTAGAAACGGAGCTCTTTTCTCATAGACCCACCAAGGACTAAATCTGGTAGGGACCTGGTTTGTCAAAACCCCTCATGTTTTAAACAGGGAAACTAAGACTCCAGACACCTGCCCAGTATAATAGAGCTTCTTAGTGATAGAGCCTGGACCATGTCCTGCACCAGGAATAAGGACTTCCAACTTGGCCATGGAGTTCTTACAAATCCACATGTGGATTTTCATCAACAAATGTCAATGGCACATCTGTCATATGTTTTGACTTCAAATTGAGTCTTCCTAACTAAAAGGTCAAGAACTACCTCATGACAGCATGTTGAAGGCCCCAGAAGAGTGTCCGACGCTAGGAAAAGAAATGGATATTTGCTCCCCTTTTCCTCAGTAGGATTTCCCTTCAGATGAAACAGCAACACTAAGGAGAGCTATCCCCACAAAGCATTTGAATCATTCACAACGAGCCTGACAAGACTTTCATAACAGCTGGTTTTATTACATGGTCTTAACAGCACAACAACCCAAGAAAACTAAACAAAGCACAACTTGCTCCCATTCTACAGAGACAAAGACCAAGTCTCCAAAATTTAATAGGAAAACCAACTTGACAAGCCACCCTCAGGTAAACTGGAAGCTTTTAGAGATGCGAGTTAAACCAACCATGTTGAAAGGTTCAAATCAGCTGGAACAGGCTTAAAAGCAGTAGCCATTGTCAGGCACTGCAACCGACACTCCTAAGCTACAGTTTAAGAAATGCTTCTCAGCAGAAAACATTACCTCTCAGGATGTCATGACGCTTCTTGGAGCACACACCCGCCTAATGTAAGACACAGGTCAGAAGAACTAGATCAAAAATCGTTAGCTTCTTCAGCAAACAAGAGAAGGGACGTAGAGATTAATCTTAAATGTCACAAAAGGGTATATCTAAAATGAGAAATTATTGCATTAAGTCAATTACCTTGATTTAGACTAATCTGAGGAACCAAGTTTTGTACTTTTAATTTGCCACCTTATATAGTATGTACCCCAAAACTTCTACCCTGTGTGAAATGATAGCATAAAGGGATACCATTATCAGGGAAATTAAAACATATCAAGTTAAAGATCCCTACAGAGAGAAGTACCAGAAAGAAAGACAAGATTGTCTTGGCAGGATCCCCACATATATACACAGCCTCTCTAAGGAGTTGCAGAAAATTACCAAACTAATTTTCTGGCTTCCAGGACAGTTCTGGAGATGGTGAGTTTGCCCGTAGTCACACAGAGAAGATTTTATATACCTGTCCCCAGCCAGGGGTGAGGGATCTTTGATTTTAAATTGGCAGTACTGGTCCATCCATGTACTCAGCACCTAGTGGCCACTGGACAAAGAGTTGAATTAGACCAATATCCCTATCAAAGGGATTTATTATTCTGATGTCTGTTGGGCACAAAATTTCAAAAAGTTGCAAATGGTAAGATTTCATTCTTTATTATGGAAGTAATATTCCATTGTAGTATGTGCCACAGCTTTTTATCCTTTCGTCTATGGCACTTGGGTTGCTTCCATATGCTGGCTATTGTAAAATAACACAGTGAATATAGTGGTTCATATATTTTTTCAAATTAATGTTTTGAGTTTCTTCAGATATATACCCAGAAGTGGAATTCCTGGATCATAAGACAGTTCCATTTTTCATATTTTGAGGAACCTCCATACTGTTTTCCATAGCTGCTGTACTAATTTACATTCCTAATATTTGCAACAACATGGATGAACCTAGAGGGTAGTATGCTAAGTGAAAAAGTCAGAGAAAGACAAATACCATATGATTTCCCTTATATGTGGAATCAAAAGAAGAAAATAAATGAATAAACAAAACAGAAACAGACATATAGATACAGAGAACAAACTGATAGTTGCCAGGGGGCAGGGGTTTGGGGAGGTGGGTGAAAGGGTGAAGGGATTAAGAAGTACAAATTGGTAGTTACAGAATAGTAATTGGGGATGTAAAGTTCAATATAGGGAATATAGTCAGTAATCCTATCTAATAAAAGAGAAACATGGTAATTAGCGTAAGACCACTACCCTTCCCATTGGCTAATCAGGGTGATATGCAAATTAACTGCCAGCCAAGATGGCGGCCGGCAGCCAGGCAGCTGGAAGCGAACATGAGGCTCGCTTGCTGCAGTGACGGAGGAAACCAACGTTCCCAACAGCCTTGCTGGCCTCTGAGCCTGCAGTTTGAAACATTGTAACAAATATAGAAGCTAAACAAAACCCCAGAAACCAGCTTTCAGCAGGCCGGGATTTCAGAGCTGGAGTTATACAATGTTTTGATTATAGAACCCAAACAAACCAGATACCTGCTTTCAGCAGCAGAGTCCTCAGAGCTGGAGCCAGAGCTAAAGCTGGCCCAGAATAAAAAAAAAAAAAAAAGGAGCAGTTGGGAGCTTCAGCCCTCAGCCCCTCACCCAGACTGGCCAGGCACCCCAGTGGGGACCCCCACCCTGAAGGGTGTGTGACCAGCTGCAAACAGCCATCATCCCCTCACCCAGGCTGGCCAGGCACCCCAGTGGGGACCCCCACCCTGATCCAGGACACCCTTCAGGGCAAACCAACCAGCCCCACCCATGCACCAGGCCTCTATCCTATATAGTAAAAGGGTAATATGCCTCCCAGCACCAGAATCAGTAGAGCCGAGAGGCCTCCCAGCACCGGGATCAGCGTGACAGGGGGCAGCGCCCAAACCCCCTGATTGTCCTGCTGCTCTGTGTGTGACAGGGGGCGGGGCCACAACCTCCCTATCTGCCCTGCTCTGTTCGTGACAGGGAGAGGCGCCCCAACCTCCTGATCAGCCCTGCTCTGTGTGTGACAGGGTAGAGCCATAACCTCCCCATTGGCCCTGCCCTGAGTGTGAGAGTGGCGGAGCCCCAACCCCCTGATCGGCCCTGCTCTGTGGGTGATAGAAGGTGGCACCCCATCCCCCTACCCCCACGGGCCCTGCTCTGTGTGTGATGGGGTAGAGCCATAACCTCCCCATTGGCCCTGCCCTGAGTGTGAGAGTGGCGGCGCCCCAACCCCCTGATCGGCCCTGCTCTGTGGGTGATAGAAGGTGGCGCCCCATCCCCCTACCCCCACGGGCCCTGCTCTGTGTGTGATGGGGTAGAGCCATAACCTCCCCATTGGCCCTGCCCTGAGTGTGAGAGTGGCGGCGCCCCAACCCCCTGATCGGCCCTGCTCTGTGGGTGATAGAGGGTGGTGCCCCAACCCCCTAATCCACCCTGCTCTGTGTGTGACAGGGGGCGGTGCCCCAACTCCCCTATCAGCCCTACTCTGTGCATGACAGGGGGGAGCTCCCCAACCCCCTGATCGACCCTGCTCTGTGCATGACAGGGGGGAGCTCCCCAACCCCCCTGATGGGCCCTGCTCTGCGCGTGACAGGGGTTGGTGCCGCAACCTCCCCATCGACCCTGCCTTGAGTGTGACAGGGGGTGGTGCCCCAACCCCCCAATTGGCCCTACCCTGAGCGTGACTGAGGGTGGCATCGCAACCTCCCAATCCGCCCTGCTCTGTGCATGACAGAGGGCGGCACCCCAACTCCCTAATCGGCCCTGCTCTGAGCCAGACCAGGGGCTGCACCTAGGGATTGGGCCTGCCCTCTGCTACCCGGGAGCAGGCCTAAGCCAGCAGGGCGTTATCTCCCGAGGGGTCCCAGACTGCAAGAGGGCACAGGCCGGGCTGAGGGACCCCTCCTTCCCCCCGAGTACACAAATTTGTGTGCACCGGGCCTCTACTCCTATATAATAAAGAGCTAATATGCTAATTAGACCGAACAGCCAAACGACCTTCCAGACGACCTTCCGGACGAAGCCAGGGCTGCAAGGGCTGAGCCCCTTGCACAACTTTCGTGCATCGGGCCTCTAGTATTGTAATAACTATGTGTGGTGCCAAGTGGGTACTACCAGAGGATATCTTTGTAAATTGTATAACTGTCTAACCACTATACTGTACATCTGAAACTAATATAAAATATTGAATGTCAACTGTAAAAGAAAGTTTCAAATAATAAAAATAAATAAATTTGCACCACTGGAAGCTGTCAGAGTAGAAACAGCCCTGGGCATGAGTTCAAGTCCCTCTGCTGCTAATTACCAGCCATATTATCTTGGATGAGTCACAGAAGAGTCTGTTTCCTCTTCCGTAAACTAGTCACACACTAACTGCCTCCAAAGGTGTTAAAAATAATGTAACAACTAACACTTATTAACTGCCTACCACCTGGCTATTATCTATTCAATCCTCATGAAACAGCCCCCTGAGTCACATATTATCCTCATTTTACTTACACTACAGGAATGAGTTATCTTTAAAACTCAGCACCTAGTGGCCACTGGATAAAGAGCTGAGTTAGACCAATATCCCTATGTCTACCATTGTATAGATCCTACTACTTTGTCATAAACTGGTGGAAAAAGAAGATTGAGAACTTTATGCTGAATATGAATGATTCATTCCAGCCTACTGAAGTCATATCCATGTTGAATAAAAAATTTTATAGAGAAAGTGGAAGGAGCCTGGCCGGTGTTGCTCAGTGGTTGAGTATCAACCTATGAACCAGGAGGTCACAGTTCGATTCCCAGTCAGGGCATATTCCTGGGTTGTGGGCTCAATGCCAAGTGTAGGGCATGCAGGAAGCAGCCAATCAATGATTCTCTCATCATTGATGTTTCTTTCTCTCCCTCTCCCTTCCTCTCTAAAATCAATATGAATATATTTTAAATAAATAAATAGAAAGTGGAAGAACTACATCTCCAAGTGTTTGAAGTTGAGTCCTATGGAACTCCTAAAAACCAGGGCAATGGCAGTCAGTCCATAGAGGGGTTGAAAACAATGACCCAGTTTCAGCAGAACAACATCATCCATCTCATTAAGTTATTTTAATTTTATTGGTGTTATGGTTGGTGTCTTTATACTTAAACCATCCCTTTATTTGGAGTTTATAGGACTCTAAATATCAGCTTAGAAAGAGTTATGTCTGGTTTTACTATTTGTGTATTTAAGCAATGTTGTGATAAAAACAATATGAACACTGTGGGTTCATGAAAGTCCTCCCCCCCTTTAAGGATATACCAAAGTTTGAGAAATACCATGTGACACACTTAAGGTGCTATTTTAGGATGGCTGTCACCAGGAACTGCAGGGGGGAGAATGCTAAAAAGACCCTCACCTCAGGCTGCCACTTGGGGTTAGGGTCTTTAGGTTTTAGGACTTGTAATGCCCCAGGGGCATTTCCCAGCTCCTCCCCTGGCAGGAGCTCAAAAATGCCTCACCCACAGGTCAGTGAATGCCCTTAGGCTGTGTGGGGTGGGCTAAAGGCAGGGGGTATGGAGAAAATCAAGTTTGGGAAATGGAGGAAGCAAAAAGGAGGCACAGGAAAGTCAGCCCCACTGTCAAGTCCTCCGTGAAGCTGGAAGAAGCTACCCCCAGAGAATGCTGGATTTGAAATGCAGAGACTTAGGGTTTAAGCCCCATCCTTTTTTTTTTTTTAAATCCTCACCCAAGGATATGTGTCTTTGTTGACTTTTTTTAGAGAAAGAGGAAGGGAGAGAGAGTAAAATATTGATGGGAGAAACATAGATCAGTTGCCTCCTGTACCCACAAGCTAGGTATGTGCCCTGGCAGGGAATTGAACCCTCAACATGATGGGTTCACAGGACAATGCTCCAACCAACTGAACCACCAGGCCAGGGCCAATAAGACCATCATTTTTAACCTCTCCACCAGGCTGGTACCTTCCTGGCCTGCTCACTTCTGAACTCTGAGAAGGGAAAAACATTCCCTTTAGCCCAAAGTAATCTCAAAATCTAATTATTCCTGACACTACCTGCCTTAGGCAATCCAAGGGGAGAGTTCCAAAACCTTGCAACTATTTCTCTTTGGGTGTGCGGGAAGGTGGGAAGAGGGCTGGCTTCATCGGAGGTTAAACAGAGAGACCTGGCTTTTCCAGCAAGTAAGTCACCTGGTCCTAGAGTGGCTTAGCCCGTCCCTCCAGCGATGATAAAGAACACCTGAGGCTTCACTACAGGTGAAGCAAGCGAAGCTGCTGTACCGACCACGGTTTAAACTGGGGAGTTGATGTTTCCCAAAGACACCTCTTCAAGAGGATAGGGGGCCTATGGGTAGGAGCCCGGGCCAGTCTGCAGTGGACCCTCACCCTAGCCACTAGGGCCTAGCAGCCGTGGGCAAACTACGGCCAGCGGGCCGGATCTGGCCCGTTTGAAATGAATAAAACTAAAAAAAAAAAGACCGTACCCTTTTATGTAATGATGTTTACTTTGAATTTATATTAGTTCACACAAACACTCCATCCATGCTTTTGTTCCGGCCCTCCGGTCCAGTTTAAGAGCCCATTGTGGCCCTGAGTCAAAAAGTTTGCCCACCCCTGGGCCGTAGTGCCTGCCAGGATGCTTCTTGACGTCACTGTCTTGGGGGCGGGCTGAGGCACTTTTGCCTTCCTGAACTCCTTCCTCCGTTACTAAAAGACTAGAACTAAGATGTATCCAGGCACACCTAGGAGATATGCCGGACTGGGCTCCAGACCAGCACAGTAAAGCAAGTATCACAGTAAAGCCAGTCCTGCTGGTAGAGGGTCTTGCCTTCAACTTACGGAAAATGCAACATCTGCGAAGCTCAGTAAATGCCCCCCAAAAAGTAAGCCTGTATTTTACAACTGCATTGCTATAAAGATGATATAGTAAAAAGTTTTTCTTTGATCGGAGTTCTCTTTTTGCTTCTGATTAAAGAAATTAAAACTTTTTTGTGGGCTGTGGTCACTGATCACTCGATCCCCGGATCCGGCTGGCCCTGGTCAGTGAGCGCTACAGACAGAGGGAGGTGCAGGCGACTTGGGGTGGCCTTCTCCCTCCCCCCACAGCCAAGGGGTGTGCCAGGCTCAAAATGGGGGGTCCCTCCTCACCAACCTAGGGGAGGCCTGGGCAGGGGACAGACTTCCCACCTGCTGCAGCCCTGAGGTGGAGCAGGGAGCCCTGCTTAACCTCGGGGGGGCCCCCTCCCCGGACCTACTGCACCCAGGCGTGGGCCTGGCGGACTTACTTGCGTTCCACTGACCATGAGCCCGGCCATGGCGACGGGGCGCACGACCCAAGCGCAGAGCTGGGAGCACAGAGCGTGGCGGCGGCGGCGCGGGCGGCTTTAGTTCCGCCCTGGAGGTCAGCTGACCTGCGGAAGCCCGAGGCGCGGGCCGAGCGGACCCGGCTCAGCTGCGGGCCGGCCGCGCCAGGTGCGCCTCCACCACCCACCGCGCGCGCCGCAACAGGTGGCCCGCAGCGCGCGTGCCCCGCGACCGCCCCGCAGGCCGGTGTGACCGCGTGACTTCCCCGTGCCCACGGCTCCCAGGGACCCTATCGCCCCAGGAGGGGGTCGGGGGAATAGGAATAGCGTCCCCCAAAACTCCATGCCCAGAGCTGTACTGCGTTAGTAGGGTCAGACTGGGACACCCCCACCCCCAATCTGGGCCGTTAGCTGGGGGAGATGGGGCGGGGGGGGGGGAGAGGGGGGGTAGGGCGGGTGCGTCAAGGCTGGCCTTTCTAGTATTTCACAATCGGGATTACGCAACTGTCTTCAACTGCAGGGAGGAGAGGCCTCTTGGCTGGAAGTCCCCTCCCCAACTTTTGAGAGGAAGAGGCAGTGGGGAGGTGGAAAGGACACCTGGTGGGTGGGTTTCATTTGTGAGGGAGGAGGGGAAACTGAATTTCCCTATAAATAAAGTGTTGGCTCAGCTAATAGCATCCCTGTTGGCAGTCATAAGCCCTGGGAGAGAGCTGAATGATCTGCCCAAATTTCAGGCTTCGCTTTTTCGCTTTTTCTCTTCGTCTTCACAGAGTAAAGGTATTTGTGAGGCTCAAAGTTATCCCTGAGGTCAGACCATCACCACACGTTGCCCTCACCTGGATGAGGGAGGATGGCCATTACTGCCTCCTATCTGGATAAAGCCAGGCCTGGTAAGCAGGTACTGGAAGCGCATGCCTATCCTCAACTGAAAGAATCCACATTTCCCATTTACCTTCACACCTCCATTCCCAGGATACACAAAGCTATTACCAGATACCAATTCGTTGTCATGTTATCACTTGTCCCCTGTTTCAGCCAAGAGCTGCCCCTGCCTTAACCCTGCTCGCTTCTTACCAGTGGGAATAGGCCCCACTCAAATCGAGAAAGGAAATCTGAGTCCTGACTTGCCAGACACCAGGTCTCACAGGCATCACAGGCCTGTGTGTAATTGTGGCTCCCCACCTCTGCCCAGGTGTGTTCACAGGGCTTTGCATTGTCCTGTGTGTCCAAACAGCACCTAGGAACTCCTGGTTGTACAGCTGAGGATGATAATTACGATCGTGGTTAAGCATTTTGTGGCTCTCATCACGGTCTCTCAGGCCTGGTGCCAATGCATTGTAATGGGAGCCTTCATTGTCAGCAGCCTGATGAGTGATGTTGGCCTCTGAGGGCTGACCCACCTGCCCCTCTCTCTGCTGGGAGGAAGGGACACAGCAAAGCGAGGCTGTAAGAACGTAGACCTGGCTGTGTTTACTCTGGGGCTTTCCAGGAAATGCAACAAAAGGTCCTGCAGGCCAAAAAAGAAAGCTTGCCCTCCAGACAAAGGGGGATCAAAGGGAATCGTTATAGGCCTACAGCCCCACCAGCTCCTCAGGCTCCTCCCTCCTTCTCTGCTGAACGTACCCTCTCTGGTCCATTGTCCATTTTTGTCTGCATTTCCTTCCTGAAAAGGAGGAAGTGGACCCAGTCTCTGTTGGTCATGATTCTCTGCCCTCCCCAGACACCTTTCACCTTGACCTTCCTAGAAGGGCTTTGGCCAGCAGGAGAGACAAACCTACTCAAAGATGAAATTGGAAACACCCCTCCCCCCCAGGAGGAGGATGCTCAAGGCCATCTCACCCATGCCCCTGCCTCCGTACACAGCTATGTCTTCAGAACATAGGCTGTTCTGCAGACCTTATCAGTAATGCCAAAGTGGGCTGGAATCCTTCCCCCCTTTCCAAACCCCTTCACTACTGATCATTCTAAAGGCCTAAAATTTTCAATGTCTCCTGAATAAGTAATAACACAGTCCAAAATCAAGACAGTTTATCATTCCAACAACCCTTACCTCTCCTGCCTCTTCTCCTATATCTCACATCGTCTGCTTATTTTTTAGTTGTTAGGTTTGCCTAGAATAACTCTGGACCCACTCTTGTCTCCACTATGTGAACATACCAGGAAGGCCAGTTGACTGTAAGGGAGAGATAACTGGGGAAATCAAAAATAAATACAGTTCAGAATAGCTCAGATTAAGGTGGGCTTTGGTGTTTGAAATGTAAGCGGAAGACAATAGGGAGCTATTGAACGTTCTTGAGCAGAGTAGAAATTTGCTGAATGTAGTAGGGGAGGGCTCCTCTAGAAACAGATTGGACCAACCTCTCCTTACTCCCCCTCAGCTGTTGGACGTTCGAGTTCAGAACATAACAACAGGAAAAGAAGGAAGAGTTGGCGGGGGAGGGGGGAGGAGGGAGAGAAAAGGAGAAAGAAAAAGGATCTGTATCTCTAGACCAAGGAAGATGAGAAGAAAGAGGTCAGGAACACCCTTCTACTTCATCACCTTCTTGAACAAAAGGAAAATTAAATAGAAATAGCAAAAGGTAAACCTCTTCATGCAACATGGACCTCCCTTCAGGAGAGGAGAGAGTAAAGGAATGCTGAGATAGGGCTGGCCCAGGTGGTAGGCAAATAATTCCTTTGGAATACAAGGACTCTTCAAGAGCAAACAGAGAAGATAAGTCTTGTTGGAGCTTCTCCCTGAACACACCTCTTTCTGCCCATGCCCCAGGAGCACTGAGGGAGAGGAAAGGCATGTATAGTCTCCTGGGTTCTTCCTCAGTCCCTGCATCCCATTCCATGGCCAAGTGAAAGTCAGCTGTAGGCACCTCCTGCCTCGGCCCATTTTATTCCACAGCCCTGAGTCCCGGCTTCCAAGGCCCAGGCACTGTGCTAGGCACAGTGGATACACATGACGAAGACATACCCTTCAGGAGAGATTTGTGCTCAGACATTTACAGTAGTAAGTTGACGAGAAGCACTGTAATTGTGATCCTCTTTTCTGAATCCAATATTAAGAGATGTAGCCTAATTTGTACAGTGCCCTGATGAGGATCACAGAATAGAAGGTTCAAATCAGGTCTGAACCGGAAATCCTGGGTCTATGAATTCTGGAACTCTTAACACATGCATATGGAGAGTGATAAGGTCCAACACACACGACTGGACATTTCCTTATCGCCCTGGATGAAGAGGGCAATATTTTATTCCCACTGTCATCTTTGTTATTACTATTATTATTCTTCTTTGGCAGAAGAGGCCCTTTCCCCTGGAGTCCTTCCTCCATCACATTCCTAGGGACAAAAAGGAAGATCCTGTTTACTTCCAATCAAGGGAGTTGATTCTGGGGTTGGCCAGAACCAAACGAAACAGGAACTGGTTCCTTAAATCTTCCAGCTTGATGCATCAGCCTCTGAGAGAAGGCAGGGCCAGTTAACAAAGTTTTATTAGCATTCCTACCTATCCTTGGCCGAATTTCTGTTCAACCTGGCCTCATTTCTTTCAGGCTTACCTCCTGCGCAGATTAAGATAGTTGCTATAATTAATCATGCCCCAGTCCCTAGTTCACACTCACCACATTCAGATTTCAATTAAAAAAAAAAAAAAAAAGGCTGGATGTCTGCATACAAAATGTTCTTTGTTGCTGAGGCAGCCTCCTTTCAGCCTAAAGGAGGGAGTTCAGAAAGTGTAGGAAAGAGAAAAGGTTCCCAGGCCCTCTCTGCAAAATTTGCACAAATGTGTAGGGATTGAGGATGATCTAGGCTCCCAATCAGAACAAATTAAATGTTCAAAAATAAATATTAAATGCAATCATGCCTGGCATCAGTAATCATTGCACAAATGTTAGATTATTGTTATTATTTACCATTATAATAACTATTACTACTATTATCATTAATTCTCAGTGCCTCTGACTTCCCTCCTTTTGGGATCTTTAAAGATTCTGTTGTTGTCTCTATTAAAATGCAACGTTAGCCAAAACCGGTTTGGCTCGGTGGATAGAGCGTCGGCCTGCGGACTGAGGGGTCCCGGGTTCGATTCCGGTCAGGTGCATGTGCCTTGGTTGCGGGCGCATACCCAGTGGGAGGTGTGCAGGAGGCAGCTGGTCGGTGTTTCTCTCTCATCGATGTTTCTGGCTCTCTATCCCTCTCCCTTCCTCTCTGTAAAAAGTCAATAAAAATATATTTAAAAATAAATAAATAAATAAAATGCAACGTTAGCAAAGAGTGGGAGGGAGTAGGTTTGGGAAGGTGAGTGGGAAACCACTTCTGTGATTTTTGCAACATGCATACTACTACTTTTGTAATTAAAAAACAAGAAGGGAGGAGATTGGGATGGAAGGAGCCAGAAAAAAAGAATTTACCACTGAAACTGCTATCTGCCAATCTCTTAGCATTATCTTCACAAATCTCCAAAACAGCACTGAGAAACAAATCTTACTTCCCAGTTTGCTTAGAACTTGTCCAATACTCCAGGCCTTAGCTGAGCTCAGGAGGGAAGTCATCTCTGACTTGAGGAGAGGGGCTCACACAGGACTTTTGAGAGGGAATGAAATACTGACCAGAGGAGCCTGCTCAGCTGTATATTGTTCAGTGAGGGGGGTGGGGGGGAGGAGAGGAGCAATGATGTCTAAGCCCCAAGTACCTTCCAAAATCCCAACTTGACATGGAGAAGCCCACTTACAGGCTGAGGAACCTCCCCCACCTCAATTAAAATATAGGGAAATGAGATTCTGAGTCAGTAGGTGGTGCCCTGTTATCTATGTTTTTCTCAAGTACCCTCAGTAATTTGGAATTGTGATCTGCAAATTCACTGCGTTAGAAACCATCTTCTCCAACTACTGATTGTGCAAACAGAGACCTAGAGAGCTACCCAGCAAATGAGCAGCTGATCCAAAGCCAGAACTCTGATCTGAAAAAAATAAAACAGGACTCCTCCTACTTCCCAGTGAGAACAGGGTGAAGAGACTGGGGAGGAGGAGCTCCCGAAAGATGCCATTTCACATCTAATCGCTTCTTGTCACGTTTTACCCATTTTCCTCATATGGAGCCCCACGCTGATGGATCAGAAATAACATTTTCAAAGTTATATCTGCAAGGAAATGGCTATTAATGTTCTTCCTCTCCTTTTAGAGCGCTGAGGAATACATATTAATTTTCTCTCTACTTATATTGCCTATTTGCAAATTGTATTCACTACCCAGTGCTCCAATTTGTCCTACCCCTGAAGAGATTATGATGAATAAATGTGTTCCTGGAAATAAAATAAAATAAAAAATTTGTCACTGAGATTTATTTTTATAATTATTTACAGGAATTATTTTAGAATATATGGGGGGGCAATAATAATAATGCACACTTGAGGGTTCTGGCGTGATTTACCAATATTAATTCAGAGTCTCTTCCCACTTCTCCGAAAGGAGCCCCAGCGTTCTGTGCAGCTCTGAGCCAGGGGCAAAGCAAGTGTCAGCTGTACCTGGCACCACCCGTGCCAGGAGGCAGAGGCCAGCTGAAGGGCTGGTCAAGCCTCACAGTGCCCAGTACCCTGGCCTGGGAGTCCAGGTTCAAGACCCAATTTTGCTACTAACGAGCTGAGTGCCCCTGGATAAATGCTTAGTTTTCTTAAATGTAAACTAATTTACTTGAGCAGCTAGTTATTACTAAAATAAAAATATAAGTAAATGTGTACATCTCCCCAAAATGAAAGAGAATGCAAACATTAGTAAATGATTATTAAGCACCTACCATGTGTCAGGCACTGAGGGCACAATAAGGAACGAGACCCACACAGTCCTTACCTCAATGAGTTTATGTTCTGGCAGAAGGACACAGGTAACAAGTAGGTAAATAATATAATTTCAAATATGTGAGATATAAAATTTTAGGTAACACTGACACATGCTTTGCAGACACCATGAGGGGGGTGGCTAATTTAAATACAATGTCCTATCGCTGAAGAGATTGAAATACAATGTCCTACCCCTAATTTAAATACAATGTCCTACCCCTAAAGGTCTCTGCTAGCCGGTCAGGTCCAGTCTTCTGTGAAATCCTTGATGAGCAGAGCATGGGCTGGACTTCAGTCCTGCTCACAAAGCTTTTGTGATGCGTAAACTGCATAACCTCACACAGCTGTGGAGTGTCCTGAGCAGGATTGTCTAGCAGCGGTTCTCAACCTGTGGGTCTCGAACAATGAAAATACATCCTGCATATCAGATATTTACATTACAATTCATAACAGTAGCAAAATTAGTTATGAAGTAGCAACGAAAATAATTTTATGGTTGGGGGTCACCACAACATGAGGAACTGTATTAAAGGGTCAAGGCATTAGAAAGGTTGAGAACCACTGGAGCTGACGTGTGAATAATAAGATGGAGCCAGACATGAGAAGACTTGAGAGAAGGGTTTTCCAGGCACAGGGAACAGCAAATGAAAAAGCTGTGAGTGTTCTCTTAATCTCATGTTATCCCTTTGCTTATGCTTGAGTGGTAAACTTGAACCCAAGTGCTTCCAAGGTCACAGTGTCACCCCAATCAGAAAGATGAGTATCTCAGGTACAGCTTCACCAGTCTTTGGATTGCTCCTAGCTCCTTAGCACAAGGGGACTAAGTCCTTGAGATGCAGCAGCTGGATGTATTCATGGGCACACACATAAGTTCTAGGGTGGACATCTAGGGGGAAAATGTTCCAGGCAGCTACAACAGCAAGTGCCAAGGTCCTGAGGTAGGAGGGTGCCTGGCAGGTTTAGAAAACAGCAAAGATGTGAGAATAGCTGGAATGGAGTGAGCAAGGGGGAAAGTAATGGTAAATGAAATCATGGGTTAGGGCAGTGGTCGGCAAACCGCAGCTCTTTGGCCCCTTGAGCGTGACTCTTCCACAAAATACCACGTGCGATTAAAATTTCGTGGCCCATGCGCAGAAGTCGGTTTTCAGAAAGGAGATAGACGAAACAAGTATACAAGATGAGTGTGGACGGGAGAGTTGGAAGGGGTCGACCTCAGCGAACATACCTCAATCAGATTGAGGACGTTTTTAGCAAAGGCCAGCTTAGGAGTACCCTAATTAAGTTAATAACAATGCACCTACCTATATAGTTTAAGTTTAAAAAATTTGGCTCTCAAAAGAAATTTCAATCGTTGTACTGTTGATATTTGGCTCTGTTGACTAATGAGTTTGCCAACCACTGGGTTAGGGGATGGACAGGGAGGGGGGCAGATCATCTAGGCCAGTGGTTCTCAACCTTCCTAATGCCTCGACCCTTTAATACAGTTTCTCATGTTGTTCCAACCATAAAATTATTTTCATTGCTACTTCATAACTGTAATTTTGCTACTGTTATGAATCGTAATGTAAATATCTGATATGCAGGATATATTTTCATTGTTACAAATTGAATATAATTAAAGCATAGTGATTAATCACAAAAACAATATGTAATTATATATGTGTTTTCCAATGGTCATAGGCGACCCCTGTGAAAGGGTCGTTTGACCCCCAAAGGGGTCGCGACCCACAGGTTGAGAACCACTGATCTAGGCCCTAGATTCTAGGGCCTGATACACTGAGGTCAGGACTTAGATTTATACTCCAAGTGAGATGGGGAGCCTTGAATGGAAGACCCACATTTTGTAAGGGTTGTTCTGGCTGCTGTGTTGAAAATGGACCATAAACAGGGAAGGACAGAAGGAGGGAGACTAGGGAGCAGGCTGCTGCAGGAAACGTGGAAACAGTGAACACTGCCTGAATATATCCTGAAGATGGCATCAACAGAATTTTCTGGTGGATTTAACATTGAGTGTATGAGAAACACAGGCTCAGGGTAATTCCAAGATTTTGATCTGAGCAAGTGGAAGGATGGAGAAAATTAGGAGGTTGGGGGCCAGGGAATCACTTTTGGGTCTGAGAAGTTTGAGATGACTTTGAAACATAGATGGGGAAATGTCAAGGAAGAAATTGGATACATGAGAGTTAAGGAAACAGATCTGGACCAGGGTTAGAAATTTGGGAGTCCTCAGCTTTTAGATGGCATTTAAAGCCACAAGACAGGATTTAAAAAAAAGAAAGAAAGATCTGAAGATGTGGCCCTAGAGCACTAACACGGAGGTAAAGAAGGGAAGGAATCACAAAGAAACTAAGAATGAGCAGTTGGAGAGGTAAATCCAAAATGTTGTCAGGCCCTGGAAGCCAAGAAAAGAAAGGAATCAGAAAAAATGGGGTTCCAACATAATGGCCCATTCAGCCAAGGATCATCAGGGGGATTTTGAAAGCATTTCGAAGTATCATCTCACAGATTACCTATAAATTACGAAGGAGAAGACAGTCCTTAGAGTGGAAATATCTAATGGTCACAATCCTACACAAGAGCTCAAACTGAGCATCTCCAAGGGTGAGCAACCTGACAATACAGGCCTCTGATACGATGCAACAGGAAGTACACATCACCTACATGGTTGTCTTGCCAAAATGTTTAACCAGAATCTACCATGAGGAAACAGACAAACCCAGAAAGTGTAACATTCTTCAGGACAACTGGGCTAGAGCACCCAAAATGTCAATATCATGAAAAGGGAGGAGGGAGAAGGTGAGCAGGGAGAAATGCTCTAGATAAAAATGAACTAAAGAGACATGACAACCAAGTGCAATGCATGATTCTTTATTGGATACTGAATCTGGGGGAGGGGGGCCTAAAAAGACATTTTAGGGACAACTGGAAATGTTTACATTTGAACTGTTTGATGATATTGAATTAACATTACTTTTCTTAGGTGTGCAAGTTGTGTTGTGGTTTTTGTAAGAGAATGTTCTTTTCCTTAGAAGATGCAAACTGAAGAAATTAGGGATAAACATCAAGAAGCCTAAAGCTTTCAAATGGTTCAAGGAAAAAGAGAGAGAGGTAGAGAGAGAGAGAGAGAGACAGAGAGAGAGAGGGAGGGGAGGAGAGAATACCAATATGGTAACATGTTAGCTGATAAGTCTAGGTCCATGGTCGGCAAACTGCGGCTCTCGAGCCACATGCTGCTTTTTGGCTCCTTGAGGGTGGCTCTTCCTAAGCCTTAGGAGTACCCTAATTAAGTTAATAACAATGTACCTACCTATATAGTTTAAGTTTAAAAAATTTGGCTCTCAAAAGAAATTTCAATCGTTGTACTGTTGATATTTGGCTCTGTTGACTAATGAGTTTGCCGACCGCTGGTCTAGGTAAAAGGAATTGGGCATTTATTATCCTGTTCTTTAAATCTTTTCCATAAGTACCAAAAAACTTATAAATAAAATGTCAAGGGATAAAAGGAAGAGTGATCGACTTTTCCAGTGCTACTTAAGGTCAAGTAAGTTGAGTTCAGAGAATTCACTTGGATTCAACAATATAGAGGTGATAGGTGACTTTGAAGATAGGCAAGAGCAAAAAAGGCAAGGAGGGGCCAAATCATAAATAGATATGTGGGCCTCACTTTGAGCACAATGGAAGCAGTTATTAAACCTTTGTGTTTTCAAGCAATCGGTCTGACAGTTGTAGATAGGATGCATTTGGAGGAGAGAGGAGTAGGGTCAGGAAAATGTCCTCACAGGCTCTGAAAGTGCACTGGACCCCCATGAAGGGTGGGTGGTGAGGGCCTGGAGGGAGAAACTGCAAACAGACTGTGCAGCCCAATCGCCAGGACTTGATGCCTGTTGGGCACTGAGGATGGAAGAGCCGAGATGGTGCCATTCACCAAAATAAGGAGGGGGACAACTTGATGCAGTTTAAAAGGCTACAAGCACGGTGCCTACCTCTGCGGGAAGCAGCAGGGACACTCTGGGACCAACAACTGCATGTGCTGATGTAAATCATGTCATTTGAGAACCTAGTGAATCAGTGTGGAAATGTCCACGCTGCACGCTGTTCATCTGACGTCTGAGCCAAGCTCTTGTGCTGGAGGCCAGGACTTTGAATGTGACAGTGACCTGTCTGGCTGTACCTTTGTTCATAAAGTCTCCTCCTCTTGGGAATCACTCTCCCCATAACCATTTACAATGCTGTTCACCTTTGTTAACAAACTTTCTCCAGTGCTCCGACCCTCAGTGACTGAAGCCTCACTGCAAAGCCCTCCCCTGTGCCTGGCATTAATGCCTACCACTTGGTGGTGTTATGTCCATTTATACCTGCCCCTAACTTTCCAACTCGTTGGTCAGCTCCTAGACGAGAGGGAACCCGGTTTATATCTCAAAATATCCCCAGCTTCATTCAGAACAGGTGATCTGTAACCTGAGGACCACTTCTCACTTCTATGGAAAGGGGTGAGTTACTTAGAGGCATCTCTGCCAGCCCGATTCCTGAGTTAAAACCCTTGGTAGGAAGCCTCCGCTGAAACAGCCCACAGCGCGCTCTCCCAGAGCTGTTTGCAGTGACTCACCCAATTAAGAACATCTACATAACAAAGCCTCACGGGCGGCAGAGGTCACAGAGACGGTGAAGTGTGTCTTTAGTGTGTGCTTTGGAGAAGGTTCACTAATTACCAGTCATTTCCACCCCTCAAGAACCTGTCAGCCTTTGAGATGCAGAGGATAAAAGAATCCCCAAATTTCCACCCACACATCACTTCTCCCTCCCCCAGCCCCACCCCCTGCATTTCAAACCTGTGACTAATAAGTGCCAAGGATGGGACTCTGCCCACCTGGCTGGGAGCCTGGAGGGAGGAAGGAGAGGATAGAGGTTGAGTTGCTGCCATTGGTGGCAATTTTTAGTAAAAGGAAACTGGGAGGGGCAAGTAAGCAAAGAGCGTTCTGGAAGCACTGTATTGTTGTCTGTTAAATGAGCAAACAAATAAAACTTGGTGGGGGTTTTTCTCTTCTCTATTTATAACGGTAATATTTGCAGTAGAAACTACAGGTGAGCAAGAAGAAAATTAAAATCACCCACAACCCTACCAAGATGACCAGCGGCTGGTCACATAGAACCCTTGCATCCTGCTTTCTAGGTGACATGTATTAATTGTGGGTATGTGCACGTCCCTGCTCTTTTATGATCAGATCTGTTCATCTAATGATATATCTCCAACATCTCTCCCCATGGACACATAGAAAGAATGTCAGAGCTGGTATGGATGCTAAATTGGGCTAGCAGAGAAGGTGGGTTTAGGCATTAAACAGGAGAAGGAGGCACTGTCGGAATTTCTGAAAGCTGAAGGTCACAGTGAGGCAGGAAAGAACCCTGATCTTTGGAACTTTGAACAAATGATTTCCTCTCTATAAACCTCAGTTTTCTCATCTGTAAAGTGGAGGTAACAGTACATGCCTTATAGGATTGTTGTGAGGATTAAGGGAAATCATGGTTGTAAAAGAACTATACAGAAACTGAATGTTTTAGTACTAGTTTTTAATAAGTGTGCATTTGTGTCTATTTCTTACTTAACCCTTTGCTAGTCTGTGTTAGGAATAAAAGGAAGGCATCTGGTTTAGGCCTGAAGGAGCTTAAACTCTAATTGGGAAGTTGAGCACACACACAAAATTAAGCAATATGAATTTAAGTAGTTAACAAAAGATACCATCAATAGATAACTAAGTGCTAGATGAGTGGCACAGATAGCAGCACTCCAGGGGTTCAAAGTTAAGAAAAAACACAGGGAGGTAATAATAATAATAATAACAACCAATTTGAGCACTTTCTATGTGCTAGGCATATGCATTGTTTCATTTAATTTACCCATTGACCTATGAGGTGGGTACCATTATTACATATATTTTGCACTTCAGAGAGAATAAAAACTTTGTAACAAGTCATACATCTCAGAAATGTGGCAATACTGCTCTTTGGAACCAAGCAGTTGCATGCCAGAACCCCCACATGCAGAAGCACTGGATCTACTCTGATGGAGGCTGGGGAGGAGAAGCTGAGCCCTGAAGTGGATGGTACAAGATGGAGCCTCAGCCTGGCCAGCATGGCTCAGTGTTTGAGCGTCAACCTATGAACCAGGAGGTCACAGTTCAATTCCCAGTCAGAGTACAGCCCAGGTTTCAGGCTCAATCCCCAATGTGTGGCATGCGGGAGGCAGCCAGTCAATGATTCTCTCTCATCATTGATGTTTCTCTCTCTCTCTCTCTCTCTCTCTCTCTCTCTCTCTCTCTCTCTCTCTCTCTCTCTCTCCCCTCCCTCTCTCCTTCCCTCCCTCCCTCTCTCTCCTTTCCTCTCTGAAATCAATAAAAAAAATTTTTTTAAATGATGGAGCCTCAGAAGCAAAGATGAGATTGAGGAACGTGTGTTGGTATGAGAGGAAAGATCCCAGTCTGGCTGGGAGGCTAGCCTTCAGGGACAGTGAAAAGTAAGCTTCAACGGTAAGAAGATTGAAGCAGAGCAGCATATGGAACATTTTTTGGTGGGAAATGGATTGCCCAGTAGGGTTTGCGGCAATGCAGGGTCCAACCAAAGCAATGTTTGGGAAGCGGGGCTAGGAGGAGACACCTCAGGAGGCTTTCAGGTGGAGGTGGGAAGGACTGAAGCTGGGGCAGAAGCACCTGGGGTAGAAGCCATTCTTCCTAGATAGCCCTTTCCCCCCTACTTTTTGATCTTTGTGACATTTAAGCTAATCTGCATTTGGTTCCCAGAATCTCTGGCCTCATTTTCGGCATGTTTATTAACTCCTTTTGCATTTTGGTTCTGCAGGAAGTAGCTCATTCATTCATCCCATAAGTGCTTATGGAGCTCCCATGTCAAAGGACTCAATCTACACAACCTGCTAGCTAACTGTCCTTAAAGGAGATGGAGGTTGGAGATGATGCTGATCCTCTGACAGAGCTGAGCCTCACCACTCTCTCCCCAAACCCCCCACCTCCTGAGCCTGACAGACCCTCCCTCCCCACATCAGCCAGTTCCTCTGGCCACTGGTGCCACTTCTCACCCCCACACCTCTTCATCCACAAAGTTCCCCTTTTTCTTCTAAAGAGGGAAGACAGAGAGTAAGGACATGGCCTTTGGCTCTTCAAGGGAAACTTGGCAAATATGAGAGTGTGGCAAAAGAACAGTGTGGTAGAAAGAGTCCCTGAGAGGACAAAAGGCTCAGTAGCAAAGGTGGAAACTGAGAAAGAAAAATCTTTGAAAATGGACTCATGTAACCAACATCTATTGAATATTGTTGATGTAGGTGGTAGATTCTGTAGGATATAAAAGTAGGGTGTCATTCATGCCCTTAATTAATGCTTTGGAAAAAAGGGGAAGGAAGGGAAGAAGTAGAAATAGAGGTTGAAAAAGAAAGAGAAAAGAATAAACACTGAGCCCAGAGACCTGAAGCATGGGGCCAAAGTCAAGAGTTGGGGAGGGTGCAGTGCAGAGTGCAAGAAAAACCTGTTACCTCTTCCTTGATTCTACTCACACACAAGACCTCAAATGCTTCAAGCCACCCTCTTCCCAAGGAAATGGAGCCCAGAGGTGTTCTTGTGCCACTGATTGCATTCCACAAACAGATTTTGAGCACTCAAAGGTACCAGGCCCTTAAGCTCTTAAGCTCTGCTGAGAAGAATCAGAGTTGATTGTCACCTAAGGTGGTCGATCTTGACAGTGCCCTTTGATGCCTTAGAAACTTAATCAGACATATTGAGTGCCTTAAGACTTATGGGGTGAGAGGGTTCAAAGTGAAGGGGAGAAATTCTGTACATTCTTGAACCAGGTGGGGATAATAATTCTTTTCTCACTGGGCTTTGTTTAAAAGTCAATAAGGTAATGTGGTGAAGCTACCTAGAACAGTGTCCAAGACACAGTAGGCATTTAATGAAAACATCTGATCATTATGTTCTCTTCATTTTGGCATGACTGATTCCCTTCACTAAATTTAGTTGGGTGTTTTTGTTTGTTTTTTAATTAAAATCATTGCCTACTGGGTTGGAGTTATTCAGCCAGGGATCCCCACCAGTACCCAGAGCCCAACTAAGAAATAATTTGTTTAGAAGCTACCTGAAGAGCCATGCTATGGCAAATCAATTGACATGCTTGGTTGTGAGTGACAGAACCCGGCTCTGGCTACTTTAAGCAGAATAGAAATCTATCAGAAAGATTTCAGGAAGCTCAGAAAAATCAGTAAGAAGACTGGAGACTTAGATTTGGGAAATGAGCAGGAACTATGGCTGAGAAATGGAAGATGTAGTTCCTCATGTTACTGTAACAGTCTGGTTAGGCCACTGCCTGAGTGGCTGTCATTATCACACTGGACATGGCAACTGTCCTCTCCATTCTGCCGCCTTAGACAGTCAATGCTATTGATTCGGGCTCAGTGCTTCTAGAGCAGTGGTTCTCAACATTGGCTGCACATTAGAGTCACCTGGGAATCTTTTTAAAATCCTGATTTCTGGGCCTCATCCTCCGGAAATTCTGTTTCTTTGTTACTAATGTTGTGGCCCCACCCCATAACAAAGAAACAGAATTTCCGGAGGATGAGGCCCAGAAATCAGGATTTTAAAAAGATTCCCAGGTGATTCTAATGTGCAGCCAAGGTTGAGAACCACTGTCCTAGAGGCTCCCATAGTCTCTGCTGCTGCTCAGTCAGCTTTCCAACCGGCTCCAATCTTCTGCTCTCCTCTTGAGAGTCAAAGATCCCCAACGGTGGAGCCTCAGCTGTCAGGGGCAGGGAGAAGGAGGATGTGAGCCCTTCCCCTTAGGCAGCTGGAAGCAGGGCCTGCGTTATAGCTAATAGGAGGGGGATTCTGATGATAGGCAGACAAAAGTAAAAAACACTAGGATTCTAATATAATCACTCTGTATAAATACACATAATAGCCTCATATAAATGAGTGTAGTTTATATGAGCATGGTGAACATAGAAAAAGGGATAGAGCCCTAGCTGGTTTGGCTCAGTGGATAGAGCGTCGCCTGCAGACTGGAGGGTCCTGAGTTCAATTTTGGTCAAGGGCACATGCCCAGGTTGCAGGCTCGGTCCCCAGTAGGGGACGTGCAGGAGGCAGCCAATCAATGATTCTTTTTCATCATTGGTGTTTCTATCTCTCTCTCTCACTCTCCCTTCCTCTCTGAAATCAATAAAAATATATTTTAAAAATAAGGGCTAGAAGTTAAACGGCAGGTTGTTAACACTGATTATACCAGGAGATTCGGTGGGAATTAGGGAGATGGGTGAGATCATAATGTTTTCCTTTATGTATCTTTGAGTTCTTTGGGGGTTGGTGTTGACTTTTATTTTATAATTTTTGAATGCATCTTACTCACAGCTCTTTTAAAAGTAGTTTAGAACTAGAGTATGAAGAGCCACTAAGGATTTCTGAGCAAGGGAATGATGTGATCAAGAAAATTAAGCTGGCAAGAGTATGTATAATGGATTAGAGGCAAGAGAGGTTGTAGATATGCAGGACAATTAGAAGATTCTTATAGCAGCAGTTCAGTTAGAAGCTAATGAAGAACTTAGCTATGGTAGTAATAATATGTGAAGTGAGGAAGAGGAGAGGGGACCGGGCTAGAGCCTTGGGACAAAGAGCCTGAATGGTGGGAGGAGTGATCATTGGGGAAGGAGCGGTTCTATTATACTTTGTCAATCAGCACATCTTACACTTTGAAAATGTGAATAAATGGCTGGAAACCCATTGACATTTCTCTTCTCCAACTTCCTTGAGCATTTGCTTATTTGGTATTTACAATATACACACTCAAAATAATATTTTATGAGATTTGCATTGTTTCCTGTATTAGATTGAAAACATCTTGCCCTGGCCAGTGTTGCTCAGTGGTAGACTGTGGACCAGTTCCCCGAGGGGTCACAGGTTTGATTCCTGGTCAAGGGCTTGTACCTAGGTTTCAGATCTGATCCTTGGTCAGGGTGCATAGGGGAAGCATCCAGTGAGTGTTTCTCTCACGCTCTCCCCCTCCCTCTCTTCCACTCGCTCTAAAAATCAGTGGAGAAAATATCCTGGGGTTAGGATTTTAAAAAATTTGAAAACATTTTAGGCTGTGAAACCATAATGAATAGCTACTTACTGATGGCCCCCAAAAGTGGAGTGAACCCCAAAAGTTATTCACTCAGCACAGTTGATAGTATATATGAAAGCTGTTGTCTTCCTTAATTCCTTGAAGAAATAGCCCCAGACCCTGACCCCTCCAAGTTATCATCTAGTGAAGGGGATAGACTCTGTACAACAAGCATGTCAAACTCTCGGCCCGCGGGCCGCATGCCTCGTTTATTTGGCCCGTGTTAGCCTTTGAGTTTGACATGCTTGCTGTACAAGAACCCCCAGTGTGGTAAGTGCTCTGAGAGAGGGATACAGGAGCCCTGGCCCAGTACCAGGTAGCAAGGTGCAGGGGAGTGGTGTGTAAGCTGAGTCCTGAAGGAATAGCCGCGGTGAGCTGGGTGAAGAGGACAGACGGTCATCCCAGACAGAAGGGAAAGCTCTGGCAAGGGCCTGCGGTGGGACGTAGCATGTACATTTGGGTAAGGAAAGGCAGGAGCTCAGGGTGATGGGGAGTAGGAGGCAGACAAAGGCAGCAAAGCCAGCTGAGGCAAATCAAGCTTCTGAGTCTGCCAGCCAGGGGCTCAACTTGATCCTAAGAACAGTGAGAACCCAGAGGCTGTTCAGCAGAAGAGGAACATGGTCTGGTGTGCTTTTTGAAAAGATCACTGAGGCTTCGGCAGAAAGCACAGAGAAACAACAGGAGGATGCTCTTTGGTCAGTTTTCCCCGCCAGGCTGGGAGCTGCCCAGGGGCTGAGTTGAGCGCATCCCATTGCTACCTTTCTCCTCCCCTAGGCAGGTCCTCTTCCCACTGCTGAGCAAGGCCTGAGCTGCTTAGTGGAGGTGGGTAACTGGCCTCAGACACTCCCCCCATCAGGTGAGTAAAAGCCCAGCAACCTTCCCCAGAGTGATGAGTTGGGATGCTAGGGATCTGAGGAAAAGAAGGGAAAAGAATATGGACGAGAGGGGCATGAGGCAAGGCCGATTTCCTCTCTCCGCGCTCCAATTTCTGTATAAAACAGGGCATTCATGGTACTTACCTCGAAGAGTTGCTGTGAGGACATAATTCATACACAGTTTTAGTATCTGGCACAAAGCGAACGCTGGGAAAGTGTTCATTTTTGTCTTCATTCTTCCTAAAAGACAGGTGGGACCTGTGGGCACAGATATGCATTCCCTGCTGTCCGAGCGCCCCGTGGAAGGTTTGCGAGCCTGTGGCCACGCAGGTCTCAGCACCCCCAAAAAGACCGGAGTTGGACAACGTGTTAGTGCCAGTTTGGGCCGAAGTTGCTAGTGTATGTGTGATGCAATTCCTGTGATTTAAATCTTAAAACAGAAGCCCAGGGGAGAAGAAGGGGCTGCCCACTGCCCGCCTGCGACACCGCGGTCGTGCGCCAGGCCTCCGGCAGTGGCCCGAGAGCCCGCGGCCCCGCCGGGGGCGGAGCCTAGTGAGCCAGGGGCGGAGTCTAGCGAGCTGAGGGCGGGCCAGCGCGGCGTAGGGCGGGGCCTCGCCGGGGCGGGGGGGGGGCCAGCGGAAGTGCCGCCGGGCCCTCCCCGCCCTCCGGGGCGGGGTACCCTGGCCCAGCTATCGGCCAGTTCTTCCCAGAGCAATCGGCTTCTAGACCAAGTTCTGCCAAGACCCCAACTCCTGATCCGGAGAGGAGGCCGCAGGTCTGCGTCTCTAACTGTCTCAGGCGGTGCTTTCTGTCCCGCCCACTTCCCTTCCTCCCTCCCTCCATTCCGCTGTCATCGGCGCCGCCGCAGCGCCGGGGGTTGGGGCGTGGGAGGTGGGGGACGGGGACTGCACAGGTAAAGACCGCTAGTGAGGAG
Source organism: Myotis daubentonii (assembly GCF_963259705.1). NCBI lineage: Eukaryota > Metazoa > Chordata > Mammalia > Chiroptera > Vespertilionidae > Myotis > Myotis daubentonii. The sequence continues at coordinate 18,151,708 of NC_081852.1, forward strand.
GGCGCAGGTGTGGGTGCCTCCCCGGCGGGACCGGCGGGGGGAGAGGCCGGGGCACGTGCCCGGCTTGTTTCCAAAGCGCTTCTATGGACAGTGGAGCCAGGGGAGGGGAGGCGCAGACCCCAGGAGCGCCGCCGAGCACGGGAGAGGTGGAGGGGGAGAGACCGAAGCCCCCAGTACCGTGGGGGCCGGGTCTATGGAGACCCCGCGTCCTGCGCAGGCTCCGTTGCGCCTGAGAGGCGGTAAGCTGGTTGGGTGGGGGCGGGTCGGGGCCGCGGCACCGGAGGGTAATCCCCCATCCACTCCCTGCGGTGACTGGGGTCTGACAGTCGCCCCGCCCGGGTGCGCACAATCTCAGGTTTGCAGAACGAAAATCAATAAAAATCGATGCCATGGCGAAGAATACGAAACATGTTGGATTGCTATTATTTGCGTTTGTTAAATTATTTTTATTTTTATTTTATTTTTTTACTTCTTTCTTGGAAAAGGTGGCTTCGGCTGGGATCAAGGCCTGGGAGAGGGACGCAGAATGTCCCTTGGTCTCCCGGCAGCCGCCCAAGGCCCGTGCCGGACCCCAAGCCGCGCAAACTTCCCGGAGCGGCTACTCTGGGTCCGGCGCGGGCGGAGAGTCCCGGGTGCGTTCGGCTTCCGGACGCGGCTTTCCTTCGCGCCTCATTGTGCTCACTTTAGGGAGCAGCCCCCCTCCAGCCGCATTTCTCCGGTTCACCACTCCCACACCCCGGGGGCCGCGCCTCCTCCCCTCCCCCCGAGCTCTCCCCGGCGCTTTAAATAATGATATTTGCATGCAGGGAGCGATTCATAAATATGTCAGGGCCGGTGAAATATAGGCAACATTTCAAACTTTCTATTTAAAAAACATGAATTATGGCCGCGGAAAATGTGTTCCCATTTAAAGGCGATACGAAGTATTTGGTGTCTCGTCCCTGGGCCCATCCATCACGCAGACAATAAAGAGAGTTTTTCGCCCTGACACCCGCGATTTATGGGCGCCCTTCTCTGCCCTCATCACTCACCCGCCGCGGCCGGCCCGGCGACAGGCCCTGCGGAGAGATGGGCGGCCGCCACTACCCCCCACCCCCACCTCCGTGCACTTTGCTCCCTAGCCAGCACCCCCCGCCCCCCGCCCCCCGCCCCCACCCCACCCCCGACAGCCGCTCCCCTGGAGGGAAGGTTTCGCTCCAGGGAGTTAGGAGGTGGGCGGTGATGGTCTGGGCAGCCCGTGGGAGCGGGAACCACAGTCGTCCTTTCACCCCCGCGCAAGCCTGTCTTGGGGCCGGGGCTACGTCGGCCGCGGGGTGCCTGGAGGGCTGGCTGTGCGTCCCGGCCTCGCCCGCCCGCCGACCGCGGCTCGGCCCGGCGCCGGGAAGTTCGCAGTGCAGGCAACGGGAGGTTATTTACTCGCGGTTTCGAGGTGAGGGGAGCGGGCTGGACAGGGGGCTCCCCAAGAGGATTTTTTTGTAGATTTTTTTATTGTCTAAAGTTTTACATATTTCTCCTTTTTTCCCCACCGATGGACTCCCCCCACCCCCTTCCCCAAGAGGGTTTCTGACCGTTTCGCCCGGGGTAAGGCTAACTGGTCCCAAGCTTTCCTGCGCCCGGCTGGGCGGACGCTTCTCCGAAAGCTCTTTCTGCAACTTTCACAAAGCCAGCGCCTCCCCGGTGCAGTCCCCGCGAACACATCCTAGACGTCCGCGGCACCCTGGGAACTGTTTTTACAGACCGGCCAAGGAGCTGGCGAGACATCAAGGAGGAGAGGCACCTTCCCTAGCGTTTCGCCTGGGCCCGCGCTCTGCAGGCTGCCCCTGGCCCTCCTCGCCGACAGCCCCACCTTCTCGCACACACGCTGTCGCGCTGACCTCCCAAAGCCTCCGCCAATTCTCTGCTGCAAACTTGCATGGAAGAAAGTTCGGGCTTCATCTGCCGCCGAATTTGCTTTCAGTTTTCGCCGCGGGCGGGCTCGGGCTCGGCCTGGTGGGTTCCTGAAGCATCCACCAGAAGTGGGGGCTGCTAGGCACAGCGGGGCAGCAAGGGACCCCTCGGCCCAAGCGTGCTGATCGTCCAATCTCCCTGGAAGGCCCCACCTGCCGCCTCACGAGCACGAGAGGCCACCGTGGGTCGAGTTCCAGGCCGATGCGTCTGCGTACAGGAGAACCAGGAGGCGTTCCCTGCCCGTTGGCAGCGAGCTGGATTTATTCGGATAGAGGCAGTGCAAACCGCAGCCAGAGAAATCCCGTCGATTCTAAAAATGACAAGGTTGAATTTATACGATCAAGATTCATGTGTGGTGCAGGGAGATGGAAATTATACAAACAGCTTCACGTCCAGTGTGAACGGAAGATCGCTTCCGGCTCAAGGGCATGTAACATAACATCTGAATATTTAGATCTTTAGAGGGATATAAAATATTATTAAATTCTCAGTGTGTGCACATATAGTGAAGTTGGAAGAATTCTACGGCAAGGGTCTTTTTACAGCCTCTGCCTGGGTGTAATCTGGGCTCGAGAAAGTACTTATGTCCAAATAACCACCCAGCCCAATATTTCCTATAGCCAGAGTGAGTTCCACATCATCGAGGGGTGCAGTATGTGTGCCTCTTTAAATATCTGTGGCATGGCAGAGGTGAAAAACATTTAAGAAAAACAGGCGCACAGGTAACTGAGCCATTACACCGCTACAATATTTGTGTGTATAGAAATAAATATTCCTACCAGGTCAGCTGTGGAAAATACACACAAATTGAGGGGCTTTCGGAAACCCAGGGTGGGGAAGTCACGGTCTGCATCTATGGCGCCCAGCCCTCTGAGAGGGGCTCAGACTCCATTCCCATATGACTGCTGGGAGAAGCTGGGCCCAGACCCCTAACACTGCCTTGACTTGGGGTGGGGGGGTCAGCGAAGTGGGGTTCCCAGATTCATGAGCTGTGAGGGAGCCTTCCTGGGGCTCAGGGTAGCAGGGCCTGGGGGCCTATGGGCAGCCCTTCCCCCTCAAATACTTGATCCACCTCTGAATTCTGGTTCCATGGAGTAGCCTTTTGGGCCTATGGATTTGGAGCAAGCCTGTGGAAAAGGGCAGGTCGCACTTGGTTCCCAGGCGTCCCAGAGGGCAAAGCCAGAGAACACCTGAAAGAAGGCTGTGATCTCACTCCCAGAAGGTTATCAAGACCACCTGGCCCGCGGAGGGCCAGTCTGAGGCCACAGAAGCAGTTGTCTGGGTGTATTTACTTCTGAAATGTTAGGCACCCCTTCACAGGATCGGCGCTGGGGCCCGATGCCTGGTGGGTCTCCCAGTATTTGCAACGCCCAAGCAATGCCGTCAGCGAGGTCAGAGACCAGAGACATTGCAGCAGTGAAATTCCAAGACCAAATACTAATTCCACAATGGGGTGCTTGCAACTGTCCATCCATCTCATGCCCTGGTCTCTCTTTATTTTCTCACCCATCCAAAATGCAACCAAACCTTAAACAGACATAGACTTTTTGAGAGCCCCTCTTTGAAGAAAACATTAGAAAGGAGTTTGTCATGGGGTCCTGGAAATGGCACACACTCTTGAGGCAGCCCTGGCGCAGAGGAATAACCCGGGCCCTGAGAATGCCCTTCTTCAGAGAGTGGGACCGCGCCGAAGTGGTGCGGCACACCTAGAGGAGGGCGAGAATAGGAAATACTCCTTGGCTGGGGGGGGGGGGGGGGTGAGGGGCGAGGGGGGGGGGAAGAAAAAGATTAGGGAGACGAGAGAGAAGCCGGAGAGGAAACAAAAAAAAGAGAAGGGGGGGGGCGCGGGGGAGAGAGAAAGAGAGCCAGGGGAGAGGAACCGAGAAGAGTGCAGGCCATGGCGAGACTCCGGGAACCGGCCAGGCTTTGGCTGAGGCAAGGTGGGTACCTTCAAGATCTCAAGAAGAGGGAAGGCCACCCGGAACCTTCCCCTACCAGCCCCGGAATCTAGGCCCTGCTCCCAGTCCGGAGGGCCAGCCCTGAGTCCGGCGGCCTCCGCGCGCTCTCTGCTCTCCCCCCTCCTTGGGGACCACAAGGCGGGGCCGTACTGGGTGGGGAGGCCCCCAGGGGCGCGCGCCAGTCCGGGACTATTTGGGCGCTCTGGGCCAGGCTTTCCAGCTCGCCGGGTCTGACCTGTCAGGCGGATTATCTTCGAGGGAGATTAATAGGGGAGGCGGGCTGCAATAATAATCGTTTTGTTTGATGTGACAACTCTGATAGGCGTTGATTTACTTACAAACTGATAGGCTTTTAATTGAGCGCCTCCGCCGAGCCCGAGATGAAAGGGAAGCGGCGGTGAAAGGCGGCCCGCCTGCCCTCCGGCCTCAATACTGATTAGCCATCTCGACAGTGAATAGTTCAAGGCATTTTCAAACTTTTTGCCTCAACTCTCTCCCCTTCTTTCTCCTCCCACCCCCTCCTCAGCTCTCTGCCATGCCCACTCCTTTTTTAGAGAAGACAAATCATTTCCATTGTGTGCAAATAAAATCCACAGGAGATCCACGCCAACCGCCGCTGGGGGTGGGAGGCAGGAGGCCTAGCGCCGAGTAATTAATAAACCCCCACCGGTCCGCAAGGCCTTCGAGGATTTGGCCTCCCTGGCGAGACGCGCCTGCTCAGATGCTGGATCCTCCCGAAAGCCCGGGAGCGAAGGCCTGGGTTTGGGGAACCCAGGCACTTGGGTTTGAAAAAGGGCGAGCGCGCGCGGACCACAACACTTATGCGCGCAGCGCCCTTCAGGCCCGTGCCGTGCTGCGGCACGCCCGTTCCAAGGGACACAGGGGCCACTCTCTGGTTTCCCCACGCTTTGGGTGCTGGGGCTGCCGCACCCAATTCCAGAAGAGGGAAGGAACTGAGTCTGGGGGCGGGGGGGACAGTCCGGTGTTCACCTCCAGCTATGGCCACCTCCCGTAGCATTCAGTGTCTGGGCCTCGAGGGGAGGCCTGGCGACACCCGGCTCCTAGCTGAGCTCGCCGAGCTGGGAGCTCCACAGCTGATCCAGGCCGACACCTCGACAGCCGCGCACTCAATGACACAGACACTAACATAGCCGCAGGATACAAGCGACTTCACAAAGGCGCTGCTCTTCAGAGACAGTTGAGGACTCACTGGGACTTGCTACCCGAAGATGATCAAGACAACTTTCACAGCCTTGCTTGTGGCCTCGCCACCACCTCCCAAACTCGTCCTCCTCGGCTGTCGCACAGACACTCCAAACCCCCTTGAACGCAGGTGTGTTCTTACACCTACACACGCGCACACATACACACACCGACAGACAGCAGCCCCAACCAAATACACACCGCCTCACTCGCCTCTTCTAATTATCTTTAGTCAAGTTGCCATCTCATGAAGTTTACCAACCTGAAGAATCAAGGGATAAGATTAAAACGCAGAAAGTGAATGCCTACAAGAAAATTCTAAAACTCACCCCGGAAAGTTCTCGGTACCTGTTCGGAGGAGTGGGAGACAGACACAAAAATGGGGGAGAGGGGAATGGGATGGTTAAAGCGGAGAGGGCGAGCGCCGCTGAGGGCAGGTCCGAAATCCGGCCCCCGCGTTTGCGCGGCTCTGCGCCTGGAGAGCGCGGGTGAAACCGGTGTCCGGCCCGGCCTCCGCCCCCCGCGCGGGTACCGACTGGCTCAAGGCTCCCAGCGCTCCCTGCCCCGCCATTCATCAAAAGGATTGACAACAAAAGAAGAGTCGGGGCGGAAAAGTGGGGGAGGGGAGATTCAAAGTCTTCCAAGTCCTTCCGAGTAAGGGGATGTGTGTTCTCCTCTCGCCCCCACCCCCCACCTTCCAATTTCTGCGACTTTCTGAAGGTGACCCCCGAACTCGATCCAGACGCTATCAAAGCCCTGACAACTCACACAGCGACACAGTCATGCATGCACACTTGTGTACGCAGAATCAGGTACACGGAAACACGCACAGCGCCTCCCCTCTTCCTTCCAAACAGCCGAGTGACGGTGCAAATCGAGGGGAACGCGGCAGTCCCGCTCCGCTTCCCTGGAAGAGCCCGAGTTCCCACAGGCAGCCTCCCCCGCCCTCCTTCGCTCTGCTCTCCCAGCGCAGGTCAGTCCCGGCTACGCGTTCCATAAATTCGAGCGAGCAGACCGGAGTAACCCCGGCTACCAAGCCCGCGAGGATGGAGCACCATGCGCAAGGATTGGGGAAGCGGCCAGAGTGAGTCTGAGACGTCTCTCCCGGATACACCCGTGGTCAGGCCTCTTCTTCGCAGCCTCTCGGCCCTAACCATCACCCCCGGGGTTCAGGGAATTGAGAGGGATACCCCACCATTGACCCCCAGGACTCAAGGTTACATTGGTGACGTGGTTTAGGAAGAAGTCGCCGCGTTTGGGGTCAGGGCACTTCGGAGGGTGGGGTCCGCAGCAGGCTAGCAGCCTGGCGTCCGCACACTACGTGCCCCCGAGGGAATATTCCAGGGGAGAAAAAAAATCTCCGATGTTAGACATCACCGCCGCCCGTCTCGGGTATCCGAAGCCATTCCGAACTCCGAGGCCCCAAGAGACCTAAGCCCCCAATGTGGAAGGGTGCATCTCTGACTCCGACACCGAGAGGGGCGAGGCGCGCACCCCAGGCCTGCGCACCCCTCTCAGCACCCTGGCCGCACCTGCGCACTTTACTCTCACTATTCATTTTCCTGACACTGAGCGCCTCCCTCCCCTCTTCCATTCTTTTCCCTCAGAGCCCCCATTCCCTCCCATCCCGTGAGGCGGCTCCCCTCTCCTCCTCCTCCGGTTTCCCCTGGATCTCTTCCTTCCTCTCTCTTTCTCTCCCTCTCTTTTTCCCTTCAAGTCGCACCCGCCTTGTAATCAGCAACAAAAGCTGACATAAATCACGGGCGGATTGACAAGAGCTGACAAATAACTGATTGATTGCGGTCGAGGAACATTGACAATTGATGGAGGGGTGGAGATGCCCGAAGAACTTGGCGGGGGGTGGGGGGAGCGGGTAGGAGAGGAGAGGATGGCAGGGGAGAGAGAGTAAGCAGTGGGGGCTGAGTGTGAAACAGAGGAAACATGTGACCCTCGATCCTGCCCCAATCTGCGAGTCCCCGGGCGTCACGTGGCCGGGAAGGGCGGGGAGCCCAGCGCATAACTCGGAGCAAAACCGCCACCGCTGCCCACCTAGCTTCTGGTTTCTCCGCCGCCAAATCCCGGGAAATCCAATCGGGCGGGCGGACTTCCTCCAGCCACCCGACCCCCCACCTTTCCTTACCCTGGCGGCCGCCCCGCGAGAGATTTCAATTACTGAGGAGGAGAGAATATTGGGTGTTCGAGGCCCTTGTGCACCCCTGGTGTTGACAGTCCGGCTGTGGTCCAGAGTCCTCCGGTGCTCCGTTTGAACGCCACCTCCATCTGTTCCTCACACGCACCCTCCTGCAAAAGGTTTCAGTTTATTTTCGAGCTGGGAAAAGGAAGGACGACAGGAGGGGAAAAAAGAGGGAGGCGGCAGATAGCAAACGTAGAATAAAAGTCCAGCTACCCTTCGGATCGAAATCGAGGGAGGGGACTAGCCGCGGAGGTGGGGGGCTGGGGGCGGCGAGCTGGGAGCTGCCCATTAAAACCAGCGCTGAGAGTCCGGGCCGCGGCGGCGACGGCGGCGGCGGCGGCGGCGGCGGCGCGGGACGCGTCACATCCCCTTGACCCTCCAATCACCTCGGGCTCCCATTTGATTGGAAGGCGGCAAAGGCTTTAATCTCCCCCTTGGTGCAGCTGCTTTTGAAGTGAGTTTCCTCGCCAGAGCCCCGGCTGGACAGGCAGCGGCTCACACCGCAGAGAGCAGCGCCAACGCCGGGCCGCGAGCGCGCAGCGCAGGGGCACAGCCCGAGGCGGATACGGCGAGCCACCCCGCAGCCCTGCAGTCGGGCCGGCTCTGCCCGGTCGGCCACGGCCCCGCTGCGAGCCACCCAGGATTATTCGCTTCTGGCTCCAGCAACGGAGAAGGCGCGCTGGGCGCTGGTGGCCGCGGCGCCAGCTCCTCCTCCTTCTGCTGCTCCTGCTCCCCGGGCGAGCGCGCAGCCCCGAGCCCGCCCCGCGCCTCCGGGAGCCCTCCCCCCGCTGCTCCCATGCGCGCGGGTGGGTCATGAGCACAGCGCCCTCGCTTTCTGCCCTAAGAAGCAGTAAGCAAAGCGGCGGCGGCGGCGGCGGCGGTGCGGACCCTGCCTGGACCAGCGCGCTCTCTGGAAATAGCTGCGGCCCCGGCCCAGGCTCGTCCCCGGCCGGCAGCACCAAGCCTTTTGTGCACTCCGTGCCCCCTTCTGACCCTCTCCGCCAGGCTAACCGACTGCCCATCAAGGTGCTGAAGATGCTGACCGCACGGACTGGCCACATTTTGCACCCCGAGTACCTGCAGCCCCTGCCTTCCACTCCCGTCAGCCCCATCGAGGTAAGGACCCTCTCCCTGGATCGTGCTGGGATGGTGCCACCCTGGCTTTCGCTTCACGGAATTTCTCTTGGGATCTGGGGGTGGGGGTGGGGGTCGAAGTGATTCAGCTGCCGGTGGGAAGAGAGGATAGTGCTCCCGCACCTTAAAACTAGGGCGGAAAGGTGGGAGGAGGTATGCTGGGGTGTGAATGTTAGGGGGCAAGGCAACCAAAACTTGTTCTTTCCTTTGGTATAAAAGCGCCTAGCCCGACCCAGGCCCACTTTATGCCCAGAAGACGGACGGGAGCCCGAAATACGGTTCCAAAGTCGCAGTCCTCGGGTTCCCCAGAAGCTGGTACACAGCTTCTCAGGCGCAAACCTCCTGAGCCCTTAACTCTGAAGAATTAGGGATGGGGTGGCGGGGGCGGGGGGTGTACAGTTCTGGGTCTAGGAGTCAGAAACCAAAACATTTTGTGAGTTTTTTAAAAATCCAGTTTAGCGCTTAGCAAGGACATGTAAGATCCAGTTTGGGGGAGAGGGGAGTCTGCTACCTTTCTCAAGGACGAGTGTGTGTGTGTGTGTGTGTGTGTGTGTGTGTGTGTAGGGGGTGCCGCCTAGAATTGCGCCTCGGGGCTGGGAGGATCTTCGCGGCGGCGGCGGGGTGGGGGTGGGGGCGTTGGAATCCTAGAAGCCAGGGTTCTAAAGGATCTCCCCTTGTTTCTTTTTGTGCCCCCACCACCACCCACGAATGACCCCGCAGCTGGATGCTAAGAAGAGCCCGCTGGCACTGTTGGCGCAGACCTGCTCGCAGATCGGGAAGCCCGACCCCTCGCCCTCCTCCAAACTCTCCTCGGTCGCCTCCAATGGGGGCGGCGCGGGCGGTGCCGGCGGCGCCGGGAGTGACAAGGACGGAAAGTCGGGGCCCCTCAAGCTGAGTGACATCGGCGTGGAGGACAAATCGAGTTTCAAGCCGTACTCCAAACCCGGCTCGGATAAGAAGGAGCCGGCAGGCGGCGGCGGCGGAGGCGGCGGCGGCGGGGGTGGCGGCGGTGGGGGGGTTTCGGCGGAGAAGTCCGGATTCCGAGTACCGAGCGCCACCTGCCAGCCATTCACGCCCAGGACAGGCAGCCCCAGCTCCAGCGCCTCGGCCTGCTCACCGGGAGGCATGTTGCCTTCGGCCGGGGGCGGCCCGGAGGGCAAGGACGACAAGAAGGACCCCGACGCAGGTGGCGGCGGTGGAGGCAGCAAGGGCTCTGGGGGTGCCTCGGCCGAAGGGGCGCCCACCGGGCTGGCGCACGGCCGGATTAGCTGCGGCGGCGGGATTAACGTGGACGTGAACCAGCACCCAGATGGGGGCCCCGGGGGCAAGGCTCTAGGCTCGGACTGCGGCGGTTCTTCGGGCTCCAGCTCCGGCACGGGCCCCAGCGCGCCCACCTCCTCCTCGGTGCTGGGCTCTGGGCTGGTGGCTCCAGTATCGCCCTACAAGCCGGGCCAGACAGTGTTCCCTCTGCCTCCCGCGGGCATGACCTACCCAGGCAGCCTGGCGGGGGCCTACGCCGGCTACCCGCCCCAGTTCCTGCCGCACGGCGTGGCCCTCGACCCCACCAAGCCGGGCAGCCTGGTGGGGGCGCAGCTGGCGGCGGCCGCGGCGGGCTCTCTGGGCTGCAGTAAGCCGGCTGGCTCGAGCCCCTTGGCCGGGGCGTCGCCGCCTTCCGTGATGACAGCCAGCTTGTGCCGGGACCCGTACTGCCTCAGCTACCACTGCGCCAGCCACCTGGCCGGGGCCGCGGCGGCCAGCGCTTCGTGCGCCCACGACCCGGCGGCGGCAGCGGCGGCGCTCAAGTCCGGATACCCGCTGGTGTACCCCACGCACCCGCTGCACGGCGTGCACTCGTCGCTAACGGCCGCGGCCGCTGCCGGGGCCACACCGCCCTCTCTGGCCGGCCACCCCCTCTACCCTTACGGCTTCATGCTCCCTAACGATCCGCTCCCCCACATCTGCAACTGGGTGTCGGCGAACGGGCCGTGCGACAAGCGCTTCGCCACGTCCGAAGAGCTGCTGAGCCACTTGCGGACCCATACGGCCTTCCCCGGGACAGACAAACTGCTGTCGGGCTACCCCAGCTCGTCCTCTCTGGCCAGCGCCGCCGCGGCCGCCATGGCTTGCCACATGCACATCCCCACGTCGGGCGCGCCGGGAAGCCCGGGGACCCTGGCGCTGCGCAGCCCCCACCACGCGCTGGGACTCAGCAGCCGCTACCACCCCTACTCCAAGAGCCCGCTCCCCACCCCCGGTGCTCCCGTGCCGGTGCCCGCGGCCACCGGACCCTACTACTCCCCGTATGCCCTCTACGGACAGAGACTGACCACGGCCTCGGCGCTGGGCTATCAGTGAGGGGCGCCGCGAGGGCGAGCCGGGGAAAGAAAGGAGCTGGGGGGAGGGGAGGGGCCCGGGGAGGGGCGGGAACGGGGGAGAAGCTACTGTCACCCGTGAGTGGGGACGACCTGGGCCAGCAAAGGAAAAAACATATATATACCGTATCTCTCTACCCGAAACAGCGGCCGAGACCCGGCGGGAAATCCCCTTCCCCCCGCCTCCCCTGCCCACCCAAACTTTATAAAAGTTGAAAAAAAATATCATTTGACTTTTTATAGAAAAAGAAGGAAAAAAATAATGGAGAAAGTGTTCATCTGAGGACTGCATCGGTGGACACCGGTATTTATTTATGTTAGCTCCAAGCGGACCCGTGGTTCTAAAGTGCATTATTTAGTTTGAGCTCCGTAGATAAAAAGGAAGAGGGAGGGAAATTAAAAAGGAAGAGGGGGGATTTAAAAAAGGAAAAAACGAACCCTCCCGTCCCTTGTAGATTATAAATAAATACAAAACCTCCACAGAACTAGAGGTCTTCTCTTTAATGTTACTTTAAAATTGCTATGATTGTATTGTACGTTCTTATTTAATGTCTGATTGAAACACAATTTACATGCATGTTTGTTACAAAAATGAAAAACAAAAACAAAACAAGTCACAATTTGTCAGCTCTGATTTCAAATTGCAATTATTTTTAAGGTGTATACCATTGGAAGAGAATGGGTATTTTTTTGTATGTATTCTGGAAGAAAACAAAAAAAAAAAAGGAAAAACAATTCTATTCCAAAACCTCATTTGCCTTATTTTGTTCTTTAAAAGGAACACTTAACTATTTTTAATTTTTAAGTACACCCGCTGAAAAGGGGGCAAGTAAGGTTTACGTCATGTACTAAAATAATAGACAATGTATCGCTTTAAAGATTAAAATTCCGTATATTTGATGTATTAAAAGGTTTTACTTCTTATTACTATCTTTTTTATTTTTTGGTTAAAGAGAAAGAAGAGCAAGGCGGCCGCAGTGGGCGCCCTGGGCCTCGTGCCCACTCCTGCCCAGGACCGCGGCCGCATTTCGATTGTTCTGCTGTGATTTTCCGGAAGAGGCCACGGCTTCGGAAGGGCTGCCCAGCAGTGGGGTTGGTCTTAGGAGAAATATTTTTCAAGCGGGGATTTCACAATTGGAAAATATCTTGTCCTTAGCTGTCGCTCATTTCGTTTTTCTCTTTTCCTCCCAGCAGCCTGTTTATTAAAAGCGAAAGAAAATGATTTTTAACAATTTCCTCTTGAGCTTTTTAGGAGTTTGGGTTTCGTTTTGAACAGAGAGCAGCGCAGGCCACGACTCGCCCGCCGGCCTCGGCCAGGGGAGGTGCCGCGCGCGGCCCGCCGCTCCTCCCTTTGCCTCCCAAGCATCCCCGGTCCCGGTCCTGGTCCCGGTCTCGGTCCCGGGCCGCAGCGGGACAGGCTGGGGGACCGAGGACGCTCGGGAACCTGTTTCCCGGGGCTCGGGAGAGCGCGCCCAAACCCTGCCCTCTCTCAGGGGAAAGTGAGTTTGCTGTCCTTTTCCTCTTCTGGCTGCCCGGGGCCAGAGGTGGCCGCCAGCCGACCGACTCAGACACCCCCTTCCACCCAGCACCACCCTCCCCGGCTCCTTCCTCTCCGGAGTCCGGACGCGCGGCTGGCCGGCGCCGCGGCTGTTTTTCCGCGTCCTGATCCCTCCGCAGCCGGCGCTCTGTCCCAGTCTGTGCCGCAGGAGAGTGCGCCGGGGCAGGGGACCCGGAAGCCCCTTCCAACTCGACCCTTGGAGGGTCCTGGCAACCATTCCCGGCCTCGCGGGGGCGGCCCGGTGGGCGCCGAGAGCCATTCTGGGCTGCGAGCTGCGCTCCGCAAAGCCGCGGTGGGACCCTCCGTCCCGGCTCGGGTCCCCGCGGTGCGCGCCGCTCCCTCCTCCCCAGTGTGAGCGGCGGGACTGAGCTGCCAGTGGATCCACGCAGAGAAGAGCCCTATTTTTTTTTGCGGGGGGGGGGCGGTTCGGGACATGCGCTCCCCACCCCCCTTTCCTGCTCACAAACACGCTCTCACTCCAGGCCTGGGGTGACTTATCTCCTGGCTGTGTGGGCGCTCGCCCTCCAGGTCCGCCTTTCCTGGGATCCCGGGACCAGGGAGCCGCGACGCTGAGCGCGCGCACCGAACACCCCCCCCCAACCCCCCCTCCGGCCCCCCCTAGGGTCAGGCCGTTCTGGGTTCTCCCAGCCTTCGGCCTTCCTCGGCGCCAAACTCCTCCTGCAGCCTCGGGAGGCTCGCCGCCTCGGGCCTCGGCCAGTCAGTCGCGCCGCGCCGCCGCCATTTGCTCGGGGGTTGGGGACTTTGAGATTCTCCATCCTCCTCCCAGCGTCAGCCTCACGGCTGCGGGCCTTTCCCCGGGTGGCACGCAAAGCGGGCGCGGCGACCTGACGCGGCGGGGAGCTGCCGGGCCCCCGCCTGGGGAGGACTTCGTGGAGACTCGGGTTCCGACGCCGCTCCCCAGAGGAGGGCAGCCCCTGGCGCCTCGGACCCTGCAGCCCGGGCGCCCGACTCCAGACACAGGCGCTGGCGCCCGAGGGGGACCCTGGCCCGCGGTGTCCGGTCCGCCCAGCGCCGCTCCCACTCCGGCTAAGAGGCGCGGGGTCGAGCCTGGCTGGGCCTGAATCCTCGAGAACCCCGGCCTTTGGAGAGGCTTGTCACCCCAGGGTTCTCAGACAGACGCCACCCCTCCTGCCGAGTGAGAGGGGAGGGGGTTCGAGGAGGTGGTGCGGCCCAGATTGCGACCACAGCTCGGGACGGGAAAGCCAGGCCCGCTCACCCTCACCAGCACCGGCCACACGCCGCTGGCCACCCTGCTCCACAGGCTGTGCCCTCCTTCGTCTCGCGTCTTCAAACAGGGGTCCCTAGGCCACCCCCCCCCCCAGCCCCCCGGCCTGTGCCCCTTGAAATTACCCAGCCCTAGAATGTCAGGTCTGGGACCGGCAGGGAGACCAACTGGGCACGTTTGTGCCTTTGTGCCAACTCTTGGAATTTTATTACCAAAAATCAAAAACAAAACGCCTTGAAATTTTCATGAGACCTCCTTCCCGCAGAAACTATTCAGAGGCAGCAACATTTCAGAGCTGGGGACCCGGGCGCTGGGAGGAGAATGCGTCCCCCGACGTGTTGGACGGAGCTGAGTCACCTGGGCGCTGGGTTAGAGACGAGAAGGTGGCAATATTTGCTTTGGGTCCAAACCGAGGTGCGAGCGCCCTCGGGGAACAAACGCGCCCCCACCCTCCCCCCGGCGCGCCCCGAGCTCTCCCCGGCTTTCTCCAGAACTGAGGCGGGATCCCCGGCCCACGAGCCTGCTGCTGCCGCCGCTGATCCCCGAGCGGAGCGCGGCGTTCCCGCCAGGCGGCGCTGCGGAGCCCTGCGGAGCTGAAGGAGACGCGGATCTTCGGCCCGTGCGCAGGGTGCCTGGGTGGCCATCCTCAGACCCCGCGCCTCTGCCTCCGCCTTCGCGGTGTCTGAGAGTCTCCTCCTCGTAACTACGCGTTCCTCTTCTACAGCGAACGATGTCCTCTGTGCTTCTCCACCTGCTCTAGCTTCTGCCGTTGTGTTTCTCTTGCTTTGTTTCCCTGTCCCAGAGGAATTGGCCCAGGTGTCACGGACCCCTCCCCAATCCTGGGAGTTCCCACCGCCACCCTGGAGGTCCCAACAGGTCACCTTGTCTGTCACACTGCTGTGGTCCCCACACATTCATGCACTCATTCGTTCTCATCCACTGATTATTTCCTAGGGCTTCCCCCTTATCGAGCGCTATCTCTTGGCCAGCCCCAGACACAGATGGAGAAATGGAGACTAAGTTCTGGAAGCCAGTAGCAAGGCCAGCAGACAAAGCCGAAGCCTTCCTCTCCATTCAGACCCTGCCCCCATCTGTACCTCTGGTGGTGACACGAGTGACCCTGGTGTCTCTGTGCTGGGTGACCTTTAAGCTGTAAGGAAAGGCAGAGAAAAAAGGCCTTCTGGTTGATGAACGACCTGTGCTTTGAAAAAGGGTAAAAGTTGCCCAGAAGGTGAGGCATGTCCCTGGGAGGCCCTCTGATGGCCTCTTCTGAACATACTGGCTTCGAGGTCCTCACCACTGTGGCTAGAGACCTAGTCATGCTCAGAGTGACTGCAAAGCTCAGGCAGACCTGCTCACTCTGCTATAGCTCCAGCCCACATTACCCTATATTATCCCACTTAAACCTCACAAGTCCATGAGGCCATTAGAATCGTTACCCCCACCTCATAGAAGAGGAAACTGGGTCCAGCAAGGGAAGGAGGGAGCTTGAGGTCACGCACCTAGTCTGAGGTGGAGTTGAGGCAGAGAGCCTCATCTTGCTGCTCTCAATTGAGATTTTGAAACATAATAATGCCTGGGAACTAGAGATTCTGTGTTAGCTGAGAGAGAGTGTAGTGGACATAATTTTGTTGTTGTTTTAAGTTTTCAGTGTTATTGTTATTTTACTTTTCATTATAGAGATTTTCAAACATACGCAGATGAGGTCACCTAGAATAGGCTATGGAGAAAATGGCATAATAGACCCCCCCATAGGCCTGTCACCTAGCCTCAACAGTTATCAGCTCATGGCCAACTTTATTTCCTCTCCACCCCCTCCAACTTGCTTCCCCCCATTATTTTGGAGTGAATACAGACATCATTTCACTTCCACAAGTGTTTGTCACTTCCAGCTGAGGTCTGAGCCAATCCAGGGCTCATCCCTCTGCCCTGCTTTGAGGCTTGGTGAGGTCGAGGATATTGCTCAAGTTCAGTGAGTGCACAGCAAAGCTGAGATTGGAATCCATTTCTCTCAGACCCAGAACACAAGTACTTCACCCTATGCTGTGCTGGGGATCCCCCAAAACCCCAGGAATAGTGAGCCCTCTCCACCCAGTGTGACCCCAGGGCTTGCCCCAGAGGTCTCTGCGTGGTAAAAAGACTCGAGCCCCTGGCTGGGCAGCAGTGCCTGATAGGGACACCCAAAGCACAAGGGGCATTCTGAGAGAGAGAACAACTGAAAGCCACATGTTGTAGTGGAAAGAGTACAACTTTAGGGATGGACTGATCTAAATCGAAATTCAGCTCCACCAGTGGCTCAACTCCGGGCCTCAGTTTTCTCATCTGTAAAATGGAGACATTGATATCAACCCAATAGTGTTGAGAGGCTCAAATGAAATAATAAATGTGAGAATGCTCCACCTGCTGTCTGGCCTGTACTGGCTCTTA
Source organism: Myotis daubentonii (assembly GCF_963259705.1). Classification (NCBI taxonomy): domain Eukaryota; kingdom Metazoa; phylum Chordata; class Mammalia; order Chiroptera; family Vespertilionidae; genus Myotis; species Myotis daubentonii. The sequence continues at coordinate 18,167,747 of NC_081852.1, forward strand.
ATAAATACAGATTTATTTCCTTCTTTCCTCCTCAAAGTCTTATTTCATTATGACCAGCGCTCTTACTTCAGAACCACGTATGCCCCCCACCCCCCAGGCTTAGATTCTCACTCTACCACCTGACCACCAGAGTGCCAATAATTATGGCTTATCTTACAATCTGGCGCCTCTTTGCCTGTCTTACCTTGTGTCTCACCAATCTTCACAGTTGAGATACACTGCCAGCCAACTAACCCCTATATACCTTGGTTAGTGGTGCTCATCATATGCTCCTTCCCTAGAATGCCTTCCTCCCAACCCTTCCCTCAAACATCTCTTCCAGGAAGCCCTCCAGGCTTTCCCCCACCACACACTGATCTTTCCCTCACTTTGCATTCCCTCATCACTTAATGCAAAGGCAGACGGTAGAGATATAAAAACCACTGGACTAGGGATGAGGATACTTGGGTTTGAGTAGTTCCTCTTCACAGTTGTGTGACCATGGAAAACCCAATTAAGGTCTCTATGAAACTTGTCTTCAAAACTGATATAGGACTGAGTATACCATAGGTAGGCAGCATTTACTGACAATAATAGTGTTAATAAGTAGCATGTATATACACACTTACTTTCCAGGCACTCATGGAGTCCTATTACTATTACTATCATCATTTGACAGGTGAGGAAATGGAGGACTAGAGAGAAATAACATATCTACAGCTCCAGAGCTCAAGTCTGTAATTGCTATACTACTCTGTGCTAGTCCCTATGCCTGGAATCTGTGTCCTCTGCCTCCTTTTCTTAATTACCAGCAACGCAAAACTTCTGCTTCAAATCTCAGGCCTATGTCACCTCCTACTGTAGCCCCCTCCCTTGAGCCAGTCATTCTTCCTCCTGTAGCCCCCTCCCTCGATCCAATACCCTTCTCTTTGCTCCCGTAGCACCTGTCCATCCCACCATTATACTCTCTACCTTTTCCTGATAGCCTGGACTCTGAGACACTGGGGAAGAGGGACTATCTCCTATACCAGTGGTCGGCAAACTGCGGCTCGTGAGCCACATGCGGCTCTTTGGCCCCTTGAGTGTGGCCACAAAGTTTCAATCGCGCTGTATGTGCACGCCTGGTATTTTGTGGAAGAGCCACACTCAAGGGGCCGCAGTTTGCCGACCACTGTTCTATACCTATTTCTACATAGTAGATGCTCAATAAATGTTAGAGGGAAGGAAAGAAGAGCGGGAGAGAGGGGGGAAGACAGAGAAAATGAAAAAACAAAAGAAGAGAAGAGAGATGGGAAAGAATTGGGCCTTCTTGGACAAGATGATTCTTCCAAAGAGAGTAGGAGGAAAAGTAGCAGTGGCCCTAGCATAACTTTAAATTTCTTTGCCCATGGTATAACACTTGGGGCTGGGTGAGCTTCCATACATCAGTTAGAAATTGCATTTGCTGACAATAACAATGACCCTTAGTGACTTAAGAGAAATGTTCTTTTCTCCCAGTCTCAAGGTGATCAGTTCAGGCTAAGAATTGCCCTTGATTATCAGAAACCTAGGTTCCTTCTGTTTCCGGCTGTACCAGCCCAACCAGGTAGCTTTCATCCTCACATCATCTCTAAGTGCAAGATTGATGCTTGAGCTCAGCAACCATTACCTCATTCCAAACAACAGGAGGGAAGAGTGAAAAGAGGTAAAAGGGTCTCCTCCCTTTTGATGAGTCTTCCTGAAATCCACACACATTCTTCAGCTTATTACTTTACTGGGTAGAACTAAGTCACATGACCATACTTAGCTGCAAGGGAGGCTGGGAAGTGTAATGTTTAACTGGGCACACTGCTGCCCTAAATAAATTCAGGGTTCTGTTACTCAGGGGAGTGAGGTGGGTGGGAGATGGAACAGCATATTAGCAGATTCCCCTGCAATATACAGATGGAGTCACCCAGACCTGGAGTCAGAAGAGAGCTGTCTTGTTGATGGCCTTCCAGGGGTCACTGGATGGTAATTTCTATCTTTAACCACGGATTCTTGTATATCAAGCATGTCAAACTCCCAGCCCACGGGCCGCATGTGGCTCACAATGAATATTTTTTGCGACCCAGCCAATATAATGGTATATAAGAATCGTTTTAATAAGAATTTCATAACTTAATTTTTCCAAAATCCTGTTATACATAATTATCAATAACGGCCTACTATGTTCGCTAATAACTGATTACTATAATCAAGTTGCATTCATTTCCCTTACGTGCCTTACTTGCAGGCCCACCATCTCTCTCCACTAATACTAGCAGTGAATATTTTAGCAGCCGATTGCCATGTCATTAGCCTTGTACTGACTTGTTTGGTGTGCGCAACAGGAAATATTTTGTTTTAGGAGAACAAGAAAAATAGGTTTACTTCCATTATTAACTTGTGCAGTTATTCAGTGTCTGGTAAATTAATGTTCAAGAAAAATATTAATTTTTATTAAAATTTTCTATTATTTTATTTTAATGATTACTCATTTATTTCAGCCCTTTGTATTCAGCATGTCTCTATCACAATAAACCTACGTTTCTATGAAAATTGAAGCTTTTGTTTTTTTTGTGGCCCACATAGACTTAAACCTTGTTTATCTGGCCTGTGTTAGCCTTTGAGTTTGACATGCTTGTTGTAGATAAACTGGGTAGGGTGGTATTTGATAAGCCCACAGAAGTTGTCATTTCAGGTTGGTGGATTGTGTTCCTTTTAGGTGCCTGGAGTTGTATGGTGCAATAATTTAAAGATGTAATTTTTACCTGTATAAAAAATAAAGAACTTTGATCAGACAATTGTTCATTTTGGCTCTGCACATAACACCAAGCCAGGAAGAAAGGATCATCTTTTATGAAAACAAACAAACAAACAAAAAACTGGGTGGAAGGCAGTAAACCTACCTCCCATCCCCTTCCACATTATTGATAAAAACTGAATACAGCCTCCAACTCAAAACAGAGGCAGACTGATGCTAAACCAACTTTGCGCTAACTCTACCTGACATAATTATAGGGTGACTACAGAAACCTACAAGAAACAAGCCATGACCAAAAAGAACACAAACAGAATCACTGAATCTTAGCAACACCTGAGGGAGTTTCAATCGTGAATCCATACACCCACACAGGAATGGGTCTCTGGACACTCCTATGTTGGGTCCAGAAGGTGCGGGCAGGGATTGAGGAATCTGGAGAAAGGAAGAGGAGATTTCTAGGACTGGAAGGGGTAAAAAGAAAGCAGGAACAGGGACTTGCGAATGCGAATGCTTCGGTTGCCCTGTTGCTAGAAGCTTCCTCATCTTCAGGTCTCAACAAGGGAGAGACATTTCAGAGTTCTGTGCATACCTTTGCTCGTCTCTCTGGATCTGCCATTTTTCTTTCATACACTTTACAAGCATCTCTCCCTCACATCATCCAGAGGCAATTCCTGTGGGGTGGGAATTCTACACACTCCACGTAACTAGATCTTAAGCCTTTTGTGGGTTGAGGGACAAATGCAGAAACCACAGTCTTTTTGTGTGTTTCTTTGAGAATTTGATAAAAGTGACGGACCCTCTTTATAAAATAAGTACACTACTCAACGTTGGAAAAATAATTTCAAGCAGTGCATGGATCTGCAGGTTTTAAATCTTTGATCTTAAAGGAAATCCAAGCTTCAACTATAAAAGGAGCATGCCCTTGGGAAATGCCCTGAGGGACGCTGGAGTTTCCTTTCTAAAATTATGCTGACCAAGGCAGCACTCCAACTCTTCTGTGCCATTAACTCTAGTAAATAGCAACCTACCACAAGCCAGTATGAACCTGTGCAACCTTCACAATACCTTTATGAGTAGGGCGCTGTCATTAGCCCCACTTTATAGATGAAGAAACTGAGGCACGGAGAGGTGAAGTGATTTGCCCAAGGTCACACAACCAGGAAGTGGCGGAGGTGGGATTCTATCTTATGCTGTTAGACTCCAAGGCCATTCTTTTCTGTGCTTCTCACCACTGCACAGCGGCCTTTACCTCTCTGTACACTAAAATCACACACAGCTGCCTTTCTCCCCTAATGCAGGTGTCAGCCCCCCCCCCACCACCACCAGTAGTGTGCTATAATCAGCTCATACAGGCTCCCAAGAGCCAGTTGTGCATAGCCCTTTCCAAAAATGCCATTCTGTGGCATTTTACTGATAGGTTGAAATCAGCCACAATGAGAGTATTTACAGCACAGCCATTGGCAAACACTATAAGTGATTCCCTCCCCTCCCCACCCCTACCAGAGAGCTGTTTATAAAGAATTTACCAGCACACCACTGGACCCACTAATGCTGGTTCCACTCAAATGGTTGCAACCTACAGATCCAGCCACCGGACCCCTGAATCAGTGTGAAGTAGGAATCTTCCTCCCTGCCAGTGAGGAGGATTTGGGTATGATCTGCTGCCCCCAGGCTTAGTGTGGGGGGTATTTAGGGAGATTGTAGCTTCCTTCTTTGACCCCGTCATCTGCAGGCCATCTTCCAGATGCCCTCAGCACTTCCCTCTCCTGGGCCTGGACCCCTTCTACCACACAGGTCCAGATACTTTACACCACAACAGACTGTTCATTTTGGCTCTGCACCCTGCCCAGCTCTGTACTCCCCACATTGGACCCTTGGCGATTGATGCCAGCCAGATCTAGTTTATCCCTGTTCCTTTGGGGTTAGCTACAGGCAGCTGGCTCCTCCCTCCTGCACCACCAGGTACCAGGCCTACTCCTTATCCTCCACCTTCTGGGAGCACCCAGGAAACTACCCGGCTGGGGCCAGGACAGTTGTGACAATGCACATTCTCTGACTTTTGTCCAGGGAGAAACCCCACCCCACAGCACAAATCCCAGTGGGCCAGCCTTCAGGTGGCGCCTGCCCTGGTGCCCTCTCGCCAGGCAGAATCGCAGGCCACAGGAAAGAAATTGGATGATTATTATTACCATTTAGTGGACATTTTCCTTGTGCCAAGAGTTTTATATTTTTTATATAGTTTTTAATTCCTACAAGAGCTCTAGAAGATAAGTACTATACTAATCTTATGTTGTAAAAGAGAAAACTGAGACTCAAAGAGGTTAAGGAACATGCCTGAAGTCACACAGCTAACAAGTGTGGGCTGAAATTCAAGGCCAGAGCTATCCCATTCCAAAGCCCACACCTACAAAACCTGTACATGTCAACTCACAGGCACTGCTCCAAGAGCTGACAGAATGCCCACGGCTGCTCCTTCACCAGCCCCCAGGGAAGCATGGGAAGAGTAGCCCCTCTTGCCTCCCTTGGGGTCACCTTGGAAAGTCCCCAAGGTGAGAAGGAAGACAACCTTGGTGACCTGTGGCAAGACCACTGCCCAGAGTTGTGAGCCTCCGGCCATGGAAAGTGAGTGTTTAACTGGCAGGCATGTAATGAGCACCTACTGCATACATCGCATTCTCTTAGGTGTGGAGGTAGTGAAAAGATGGCCAGGTCATGATATCTGTCCCCAAAAGCTTACTGTCCAGACTAGTGGGTCACAGAAATAACTGTTGCATTAAGGTGGGCTGTGATAGGGCTGTAATCAGTGGAGGCACAGGATTAATTCCCAGAGGAGGCTGTGGAAGTCCTCCTGGACTGGCATCAGGGAGGAGCAGCACTTGATCCGGGTTTGGACAATGAATAGACGTTTGAAGAGTGGAGAACAGGGATTTGGGGAAACCAAGAGGAGGGACCAGCAGGCCATGAGGATGTTTGGTAAGATGTGGCTGTAGTAGAGGGAGTAGGTGGGAATGCAGTGGGAACAGATGGTGTCCTATTCGTTGAGGTGCAATGGTGAGCCATCAGAGATCTTTGAGTAAAAGAGTACCATTAGGGCCCTGGCTGGGTGGCTCAATTGGTTGGAACATCATCCTGTACACCAAAAAGTTGCAGGTTCAGGTCCTGGTCAGGGCACATACTTCAGTTTTGGGTTCAATCACTGGTCAGGATGTGTAGGAGAGGCAACCGATAAATGTTTCTCTCTCATGTCAATGTCTCTCTCTCTTTCTCTTTCTCTCTCTCTCTCTCTGTCTTCTTTCTTCTCTCTCTAAAATCAATTAAAACATATCCTCAGGTGAAGATTTATTTAAAAAAAACAACAACAACCCATGGCCAGTGTGGCTCAGCTGGTTGTGCATCATCTGATGCACTGAAAGGTTGCCAGTTCAATTCCTGGTCAGGGCACATGCCCGGGTTGTGAGCTCGATCCCCGTAGTGGGTATGCAGGAGGCAGCTGATTGATGTTTCAGTTTTACATTGATGTTTCTCTCTCACCCTCTACCTCCTGTCTCCCTAAAATTCAATTTAAAATACTTTTAAAATAGAAAAAAGAAAGAGTGCCATTAGGGATGGAGCAATGAGAGACTGGAGATAAAGAGACCAATTCAGAGGTCAGGTGGTGAGAGCTGGAAGCAAGGGAGAGGCTACAAGAAGGCAAACCAAGGACAGTTCCAAGGGACACCGAGGAGATAGAATGGACTGGACTCAGTGAAGGACAGGGACTAGAGAGGAGAGCAAGAAGGAAAATAGGATCCTGAGGTCTCTAGCCTTTGATGTTGAATACACTGCAGGAACAGAGACCCAGCAGTGTATTCAACAGTGCCTTAAATCAGATAGAAGTTTCTCTTAAGTCTCTGTGATCTATGCTGGAGAGGCTGCTGTCCTCCATGATGTCATTCGGGGGCCCAAGTTCCTTCCATCTTTGTGTTCCTTCATTCCCCAACATATTGTATTCCTTGTTGTGATAAAATATGGACACTATTCCCACCCCTGGCAAGAGGAGAGAGAGGAAGGCCGGGGCAAGAGATGTCCTTCTGAACAATTGAGGGAGGAGCTGCTTATAGTCACCTGGCTGTGAAATGTAGTGTCCGCCATGTGCAAGAAGGTTGGGCAGAATAGATTTGGGGATGGAGTCGGCCACATCTGGGTACCTGGCAGATATTCCAAGGGAGGGCAGGCTTTGGCAGGGAGATGTAGAGTGAGGGTTTTTAATGAATTGAGTTTCTGAGGCCTGCAGCATGTCATGGCTGGAGACGTAAATTTGTGAGTTGTAAGCAGAGATGAAAGAGCTGAAACCTGGGATGTGAGTGATAATGTGTCCAGGGAGGGAAAATAGAAGAAATTGGACAAAGAAATTAGCCTGAAACTCTTGGGAAAGGCAAAGGAGAAATACTTTGCCAATTTTACTTGCCAAAGGTGGTGGCACCAGTACATCCATCCCATGTGCCTTTCTTACACTTTGAAGTTGCCACGCCTCCCTTGGCAGGTGAATTGGGCAGGCCTGTGGTCAGAGCGGAAGTAATCCCGTGTGACCGCCAAGGTTGTCAGGACAGGTGACACCTCCTCCTCTAGAGATGCTCACTCTCGGAGCCCCATCCTGTGAAGAAGCCAAGTGGTCACATGGACAGGCCATGTTTAGGTGTGCCGGCGGCAGCTACAGCTAAAGTCAGCCAACGGGGCATCGACTGCCAGCGTGGAGTGATGAGCCTCAGAAGATCCAGCCCCCAACCTCTGCGCTGCCTCCCTGACCCTGAGTGGAGCAGAGGGAAGCCCTCCCGCAAAGCCCCACTCAAACTGCCAATTCGTAAACAAAATAAATGTTGTTATTGTCTCAAGCCACTAAATTTTGGAGTCTTTTTCATGTAACAATAGGTGACCAATTAGGCCAGAATCCCTTTTCCCATCCTAGGAGAATGCTCCAAACCACATAGAATAGGGGTGACTCTGGACTGACCTTACCTATGCCCCTACTTCTCTTCCTATCTGTCTCCTGCTTGCCCCTTCTCCAGCTGAGACACATCCCTTTTTCTGTGTACCTAGCCCCCAACTTTCTTCTTTGACCAGCCTCTGGACTCCCAGGATGGCTGCCTCTCTGATCCCCCTCAGCCTGGCTCCACAGTCCACACAAAAGACATTCCCAGGCTGCATCCCTTCTTTCCCTCCTTCCCAGAGGGTCAAAAGGGTAGTTGGTGGCAGAGTTGGAAGGCGAGCACAGGGTCTCTGAATGCAAGGCATAGAAAGGTCTCTGTGTTCCCTTTAATATAGCCATTTCCCTTGGCTGTCTGCATAAGGAGCACATGTCAGACTTGGAAAGATGAGGGTCGTAGAGGAAGCCTGTGCGACCAAGAGGCAGAACCAGGAATAGGGGATGGGGAGGTGATTGGAGGCACCACAACCTGGGAGGACAACACCCAAGAGCCCCCAACAAGGCAGTGAGTGGGGAGGGGGGCATTGGGAGGGAGCTGACACAGCTGCACAGCCAGAGCATTATTGGGGCACATTGTGAAATAGTTACCACAGTCAAGTTAATTAATTAATTAACATACCCATCACCTCACATAGTTACTGTGTGTGTGTGTTTTGAAAACACTTAAGGTCTACTCTCTTCGCAAATTTCAAGTATACACTACAGTATTGTTGACTAAAATCACCATGCTGCACATTAGATCCCCAGGCTTATTCATCTTATAATTTCATTTGTACCCTTTGACCAACATGTCCCCATTCCCCCCACTCCCTACCTCCAGGCAACCACCATTCTGTTTTTTGTTTCTATGGGTTAACTATTTTAGATTTATTATAAGGGGGTATCATGTAGTATTTGTCCTTCTGTGTTTGGCTTATTTCACTAGAATAATATCTTCCAGTTTCATCCATGTTGTTGCAAATGACAGAATTTTCGTGTGTGTGTGTTACATTTTCTTTAGCCATTCATCCATCCATGAACATGTAGGTTGATTCCATATTTTGGCCATTGTGAATAATGCTGCAATAAACATGCGAGTGCAGATATCTTTTAGAGGTCCTGATTTTATTTCCTTTGGAAATATAGCCAGAAGTAGGATTGCTGAATCATATGGTAGTTCTATTTTTAATTTTTTTAGGAACTTCCATACTGATTTCCATAATGACTACACCAATTTACATTCCCAGAAAAAGTGTATAAGGATCCTCTTTTTTCTACATTCTCGCCAATACTTGTTATCTCATCTTTTTTATAATGCCACTAGAGGCCCGGTGCATGAAATCTGTGCACTTGGGTGGGGGGAGGGGACCCTCTCGAAGTCCAGGAGCCCTCGGGGGATGTCTGACTGCCTTGAAGGCAGGAGAGGCTCCCTCCACCACCACTGTGCTTGCCAGCCATGAGCCTGGCTTCTGGCTAAGCAGCGCTCCCCCTGTGGGAGCAGACTGACCACCAGGGGGCAGCCCTGCATTGAGCATCTGCCCTCTGGTGGTCAGTGTGCGTCATAGTGACTGGTCGTTCCACCGTTTGGTCTATTTACATATTAGCCTTTTATTATATAGGATCTTAGCAATTGTGAGGTGATATCTCATTGGGAATCTCACTTCCCTGATGATTAGTGATGTTGCACACTAATGTATATGTGCATGTTGGACATTTGTATGTCTTCTTTGGGAAAATGTCTGTTCAGATCCTTTGCTCATTTTTAAACGGGTAATTTGATTTTTTGCTGTTAAGTTGTATGAGCTCTTTATATTTTTTGGATATTAACCCCTTATTTGATAAATGGTTGCAAATATTTTCTTCAGTCCTGCAGAAAATACTTGCAAACCATATATTCATTTTTTCCTATTGTTTCCTTTGCTGTAAAAAAATGCTTTTGTTTGATGTAATCCCACTTGTCTATTTTTGCTCTTGTTGCCTGTGATTTTGGTATCGTATTCAAAAAAATCATTGCCAAGACCAATGTCAAGGAGCTTTTCCCTTATGTTTTCTTCAAAGAGTTTTACTTCATCAGATCTTACGTTTAAGTCTTTAGTTAATTTAATTTTTGTGTATGCTGTAAGATAAGAGTATGTTGATTTCTTAGGGAATTAATCCTTATGCCTGGCATCAAATTCTACACATGCTGGGACTATGGGTAAGGGACCCCCACCTACTACCCTGAGATTTCAATACTATTACCAATGCCTGCCAATGCAAGGGTCTGGCCGTTGATCAAATAGCTGGCATATTTATTGACAGATAGATCAATTGAGTACCAAACAAATTGCCAAATCAAAGATTGATGGACAGACCAACAGCCTGGCTGGCTAAGGACAGGGTTTGCACCTTAAATATCTTTATTCCCAACCGAGGCTGAGCACAGCACCTGGCTCAGAGCAGGCGCTCAATAAATGGCTACCGTATTAATTGCATGACCCACATAGCATCAAGAGAGGCTGGGAAATGTAGTCTTCATTTTATTAAAATCAGTTACAAATCAGGGTTCCAGTCCAGCAAAAACAGGAACTGGAGATTGGGGGCCATTTCCCTGCTATAGTGGTCCTGCTATAAGGACACAGTAATGAGCTCTGAGTAAGGGACGCAGAGACTTGCAGGCCACATCTCAAGTTCAAAGGTGAAATTGCACTGAGCCTTGGAATTTTGGAGTTGCCTCACCTGCAGGACTCTCAGAGGGCAACAATTTCTCCCCTGTCCCCATTGACGTCCTAGGGAGACGCTGAGCTGAGAAGCAAAGAAAGGTCACCTTTATCCTTTAAAATCATTGCTTTCTATTTCCACGGGCCTGGCCTTGAGGAAATAGAGTCTTGTATCTTCCCTTGTTCAGCTCATCGCAAAATCTTACTAAAGTTCCCATTCAAAACCTGGCCCCCGAAGCTCCTGATGACTGTTGACCCGAAATTCTTTGCAGACAAGGCCCAGGCAGGGTCACAGGCTTCCATGCGGGAGTAAGAACCAAAGGTCTTGGAAATTCTCCCTCCTTGTGCCTTTACTGACATGGCTTTACCTTTGAGCCAAATGGAAAGCTCAGCATATGGGTGCTGTGCTAAGATCTGGGGCCCGTTGCCTGGCTTCAAATCTCAGCGCTGTCACTGGCCGGTTCTGTGACCTGGGCACATCACTGAACCTCCCCCTGAGTCTCCGTTTCCTCATCTCCAACAGGGGATGAGGACAACGATGCCAACCTCACAGGGTTGTGTCAGTGGTGAGAACAGGACCTGGCAGGTGGCAAAAATTCAAACCCTCTTAGGTTTTCTTAGAAACATAGTCATTTCGGGCCTGTGTTTTCTGTCTCCCCTGATTTTTGAGGGGTAGGGAGGCCTATCTTTTCCACCTCATCTGTGCCGCTCTCCCCCATGCACAGAGAAGAGAATCACGCTGCCAGCTCAGCCTGGGCATAGAGTTGGCACAGGTCTGTGGTTTATATACCTCTCTTCTGACCCAGGAGCTCTCCTCTCTTCCCTTCACTTCAGCCACACCCCACCTAGAGGCACTGAGTGGCCAGTGCTGTGTCGTGGTGTGTGGTGCCCACTCCCTGCCACTCCCCTTTGAAGGATCATGGCAGGCTTGAGGACCTTACTGCACAGCCTCCTACCTGCACTGCATTCAGATTGCCCTGGTCCCAGAGCACAAGATAATGGGGCGAAAATAAAATTTGCTTCCAAGCTTCCCTCTGGCTCCTTGAGTGTCGCTTTCCTGTGTATTTATGGTAATCGTCCCTGCAACAAAAACAGTGACTTCACTGTCTAAATAATAAGGTAATTTGTTACAGCTAATTACGCAAGGACTTCCTTAATCTCAATTAATAGATCCGAGAGGATTCCTGCCCCCTCTCGTTGCAGTGTTCCCGAAGATCCCCCTAATGTATTCTGGATCACAGATTAGTGGGGAGCCAAGACTGGTCCTTGCTGGGCAGAGCTGCTAAAATCCATCCCAGCAACGTGAAGCAGTGATTTATTGTGACGTGGAATGTGGGACATTTCCCCAGCTTTTGTGATTGTGGTAATGAAGCTGTAAACCAAATAGCATGAAATGAGGCAAGGCCTTACAATTTAATCAGCTCGTAAACAGATCTACTGCATCAAGCAAATGACATTATTATCCATCCGAAGTAAATCATGCTAATCTCGGGAGATAAAATCAACATCGTTAATGGTCACATGTCATATTCATCAACACTAAACCATCCCCTTTGACAGATTAATCCTAACTACAGCTCCCAGGATGTATGGTAATAGGGCTTGTAGCATGCATTTCACTCCGTGCCAGGCTAACCAGCACTCTTAGGCTGCTATTACAAATAATTTTTTTATTGATTTACATATTTTAAAATGCATTTAAGGTGAGGCACCATTAAAAATCCTGTCACCCACCCATATTTCTTCCCTACATTCCCAGACTTTATTAATAGGAATGGGAAGACAAACGCAGCAAGCCTTATAAATACTTTGTTTAGGACACTGTTAGGGGTAATTAAGATTGGGACTGGGGTATTTTTTGGGGGGGGGACAGGTGAGGAGCAGAGGGGGTGACAGGAAGAAGGAACCTTCTTGTGGTTCAGGGATGAAAGGAAATTGCAGCATCTTTTGCTTTCTGTTTTCCCTAGAGGTGCCAGGGAGAAGGGGAATAAATTCTCCCCCAAATCTGCTGGCTGAGCCTTTCCTCTCCCTCTCCCCCTCACACCCACCTCCACCCCATCAACTCAGCCTTCTGGTATGTGCATCTGTGCTTGCATTTTGGTCATTGTATCCTGCCTGCTGACTTCAAACGCCAAATGTATTTATTTATCATGAGGCTGACCTAGGATGAATGCTCCTGGAAAAGTGTCCACTATTCAAACTGTCACTTCCCCTCAACAGGCCGTGCATTATATTGACAGGCATACTTTCTGAGGCCCCTGAATGACGAGGATGGATGGAGAGCTGCCGTAGCAGCCAGCACTGCCACCCTTGCTGAGTGAGTGCGTGGGTGAGTGAGTGAGTAGGTGGGTGAGTGAGTGAGTGAGTAGGTGGGTGAGTGAGTGAATAGGTGGGTGCCCAAATTATCTACACCCTCACCCAGGAACACAGAAGCAGTGGGAGCCCAGACAGCGTGGCTCAGTGGTTGAGCGCCTGCCTATGAAGCAGGAGGTCACAGTTTGATTCCCGGTCAGGGCACATGCCTGGGTTGTGGGCTCGATCCCCAGTGTGGGGTGTGCAGGAGGCAGCCGATCCATAATTCTCTCTCATCATTGATGTTTCTCTCTCTCTCTCTCTCTCTCTCTCTCTCTCTCTCTCTCTCTCCCTCCCTCCCTCCCTCTCCCTTCCTCTCTGAAATCAATAAAAATACCTTTAAAAATAAAAATAAAAAGAAGCAGTGGGAGCCAGGACTATGACAGCAGATTTCACATGGAGCCTCTCAGGGCTGCCTTGCTCCGTGACAAGAGATAGCAACCCCCCCTTACCCCAGCCAGCCTTTCACTGGGCACACTGGAGGGGCACACTTGCATCTATGGATTAGAGCTGGCAGTGGTGCATGGCTGGAAAAGGGAGTGGTGCTACCCTTCTTATGAATGAAGTGCATGGGGCTCCAAGGACCACCGCTTCGGGCCAGGCAGACCTTGCATTGCATAGTTCCCAGCAATTATTCAGTGCAGCAACCATGAGGTTCCCACTAAATCGTGGCCATGTCCATCTGGATAGAACCCACAAAGCAGATGGATTTTGGAGGAAAAAGTACCAGAATCAAGCTATTCATTTCTCTTGATGCCCTGAAGAGCCCCCACCTCAGTGTAAGTGGACTAAGGCAAGACTCAGACACTTGCAGATTCCCCAAAGCATGCCCGTCGAGCCCTCCTCCGGCAGTGATTTATTTCAGAGGTGGGGTTCGACAGGTACAACAGGAGCCTGAGAAACTCCCAGCCCAGGTCTGTTTTGTAAAATCGCATCCATCGATTAGACCGCCTAATGAAACGGTGCAGGGGAAATAAACTTCAGGGTTTAGGTGGCACCAAGTTCAAGTGGTTGGAACCCACTGAGCGATAAGAGTCTCTAAAGGTTTTGTGTCAGGGCTTTTCCAGGATTGTGACTGAGGTTGCCTGCTCTGCTCCCTGGGGACCGGGAAGGCCAAGGAAAGGCCTTTCCCTTGGGCTGCTTGTCAGAGTTGGTAAGGTTTCGGGCAGTGGTTCCTATATAGCGGGAGCCAAAAGCTCCTGGTGGCTGTTAAACCACGAATCCTGACCCCCCCCCCACCCCCCCGCCTTGAGTTTCTTATTCAGGAGGTCTGAGGTGAGGCCAGACAATTTGCAAACCTAGCGAATACTCAGGTGGCACTGCTATTGTTGGTCCCCACACCACACTTTGAAAACCAGGGTTTCGGGCAGGAACACCTATGCCAGGGAAGGGCAGAGGGGGCAGGGCGGAGGTGCAGGTGAGGGGTTATAAGCCCAGAGTTGGGTCATGGCAGGAAGCTTGGGCCAGAAACAGGAAGTAAGGTCAGGAGTGGGATCCACACTTCTGAGGGCTTTCCTGTTCTTTTTGTTGTTGTTCTTTTCTGTTTTTTTGGGTCAATTTTATTTTACAAAATGAAGAAATTTTTAATTTTTTTTTTTACAAAATTGTTCCAATTTATCTGTGAGGAGTGGCTGACTTAGTTCCCTTTTCTTCCAGGCTGGTCATGTCTGTGGAGATGATGTGGACTTCAGAGGTGGCAGCCTACAGGACCTGTGAGGATTCCATTTGGATACATGTCTACTCTTGAGGACGCCCTAGCCTTTCTCAGCTTCATCATAGCAAACCGGCTATGTCAAGTAGCCAGCCTGTCCCTTGCCCCCCCCCCTGCCCCCAGGGAAGGATTTTCCTGTTCTAAGTTTCTGTGACTCTGAGAGTGCCAGTGAGCAAAGTAGGCCTGACACACCAGAGTTCAGACCCCCAAGGTCAAGACTGAAAGCAGCAAGTGTCCAGAAGCCAGATATGGCTGGATTCTAGCTCAAGCCCCAACACTGATATGCTGTTTCCTGCAGTCCATCCCTTTCCCTCTCTGGTCTTCCACTCTCATGCCTCCTCTACGAAGAGGGAGTATGGCCCTAGATTTTCTCCAAAAGCCCTTCCATTTCTGATGGGTGTGGGGCTATGCCCGTGTTTCCCAAAGAGTGCTCTGTGCAACCCTTGTTCTCCTTGAAAAATGGGCTTCATGAAAACGTTTGGAAACGTTTTCAAAACAGATGATCTCTCTTGGAATTATAATTTATATTCACAAATGAAAGGCTCTTAAGAGTTCTGAATTCGGGAAACTTGTTTAACTTTATTTAACCCAGCATTTCCCAAACTTATTTGACCACAGAACCACAGAAATTGTTTTCCACTTAATAGCTGTTAGTGCTGGGGTTCTACGGGACACACTTTGGGAAACACTGGCCAGTGCCAAGGGCTGAGACAAGAGGCCGATGAATATGTCAGCATCTGAAGATGCCTGTGCCCGAAGGTGGACGCCACTTCCCCTCTGCTCCCTGCACCTTGGTGCACTGCACATTCAGAAAACATCAACTGAGTACCAGCCACATGCCGGGGACTAAGCTGGGCACTCAGCTAACACTAGGCAGCCAGCTCCTGCCCTCAAGGAGCTCCCTGGCTGGGTGGCAGGGGACAGCCTAGGGACTTCCTTGGCCTCCCAGGGAATGTTACGGATTCTGGCCACGCTTGGGGCCTTTTGTCCCTCCTTTCCCATGGGCTGTCATCCTTTTGCCATTGGTGTCCTAGTAGATTTGCTCTGTTCAGTCTCCCCTGCCTATAAGCATACAAATATGTCCATTCATTCACTTAATAAAAATACACGGAGCGATTCAGCTCCTCGAAGTGGAAGCTCTGAGTTCCCTGGGTGCCTCTGCTCCACCAGGGCCGCCCCGACCCCCTCAGCACCACCTCTGATCCTCCCGCACCCCCATTTTCTTGTCTTGGGAGTGACATGTTCTCTCTGATCGCTGGTTTTTCTTTCCCTGGGTCCTCCTCCCTGGGCTTTTGAAAGCAAAAGCCAGGACGAGCCCACTGTTTCTCTTTCTGCCGTCCCATCTCTTCCCCAAAGCATGCAGCACAGAACAGCTCGCTTGAAAGGGTAGGGGCTTGGGGTGAGAAAAAGAGAAGGAAATATCCAGAATTGTTAAAAATTAATGAACACTTCAAATATGTTACTGTAAAACAACAGCAATTTTAAAATATGCTCTTTTCTAATGCACACGGGCCTCTGGATTATGCTACAAGACGTCCCCTGATGAGCATCGGTGCTCTGTGAGGCCAGGATGTTAATGCCAAGATCATTCATTCATTCATGAGCCAGAATAGACAGCCGGATTGTTCCTTAAGAACAATTCTTGTCTTGCTTGCAGATTCTCTTCTGGCCCGCTGCCCTGCAGAGGGAGGTGGCCATTCGTTTGGATTAAGTCTTGATTAGGCTTCTTAATTTTCATAAAAGGCAGTCAACCTGACAGTCCCCAGATTGACTTAACATGTTGTTGTAAAAATTATTATTATGAAAGTAATATCTACTTATTACAAAAATGTTATAAAAATGATTAATTTAGAAAGTTAGTCTGCTATAATCCTACACACATACCCCAAGATAACCACCTTTAGACACTAGATCTATATTTATACAG
This sequence comes from Myotis daubentonii, assembly GCF_963259705.1. Classification (NCBI taxonomy): domain Eukaryota; kingdom Metazoa; phylum Chordata; class Mammalia; order Chiroptera; family Vespertilionidae; genus Myotis; species Myotis daubentonii. The sequence goes on from NC_081852.1 coordinate 18,184,121, forward strand.
ATTTTCTCTTCACATCTTACTTCTTCAGTAATACTGACCAGCTTCATTCTTTGTAACAAAACAGCATTGTTTTCTTAATTATTTTTTTAAATAAGTGATTTTTAAAATCTAAAAATAATACCAAATTATAGCAAGGAGGGCTTAGGTAAACTATAAAATTCTGTCTCCCAATGTTCAACATTGTCACCAATTTCTTTTTTTTTTTTTAAAGAGAAACATCGATTTGTTGTTCCACTCATTGAAGCATTCATTGGTTGATTTTTTTTAATCCTCATAGAGAACATGTTTTTATTGATTTTTTTTTTAAGAGAGAGAGAGAGAAAAAGAGAGAAACATCAATGGGTTGCCTTCCGTACATGCCCCAATCAGGGATCGAACTCACAACCCTGGCCTATCCGACAATGCTCTAACCAACTGAGCTACCTGGCCAGGGCTCACCAATTTCTTATGTATCCCTCCAGAAAATTTCTATAACCATGTTTTGTTTTGTTATTTCATTTTTTATCCACGCAGGACATTACAATACCTACTGTTCTGCAGCTTGCTTTCTTCACCTATTAATGTCTTACACAACTTTTCCTCAGAGCATGTTCCATCTCCCTTGTTCCTGTTGATGACTGCATGGTATTCCACTGTACAGATGTGCTGTAACCTATGTGTCTCAATCCAGTTCTCAGCCACACACAACACCTGCATTTCAGGTCTTTGTCAGAAACAAGAGCCTCAAACTGTCTGCTGCCCATTCTCTAACATAAAAGCAGAGCTGAGAGAAACACTTTGCAGAGAGAATCATTTGGAAATGAGGTTGGGCTCAGTCCCTTCATCCTTCTAGTATCTAGGTCTTATCCCATCCGTGAATTGCATAGTATTTAACCCACCTTTCCTGGGTCTCCCAACAGGTGTCTTCACAAGCCTCACCCCTAACCATGAGGATGTGAACCACTGCATGGCCCACAGGAGGTCCGTGCAAAGAAAGTCTTGTTTCTTCTGAAGAGTTGACTTGCTTTTCCTTTAAGGACAATGTGTAAGTAACCATATTTTTTATTTTCCTTTTTGCTTCAACTGCCTGGAAGCCCAGAGCCAAATTTCAGTAATCTCATAAACCTTTGTGTGCATATCTGCTTGCTATTTTTTTCCTTTCGTCTTATCTGTATAGTCTTTTATATAACTCCTGGACCTTTCTTTTTGAAGATCTTGATTTTTAATTTTTGAACTTTTCCTTTTTCTGTTTTGCTGAGGTTTCTTATTTTTGTTGCTACCCTTGAAGGTTACCTCTCTTTTCTTTTTTTTTAATTGCTGCATGAGCCTGAACACTAGAAAACTATTTTTGGAAGACGCTTTTCTGACATACCCCTTTCTGGTCTAATGCCTGTTGATGTGGAGAGGGTCAGAGGGTGCTGTGGAGACCACGGAAGCAAGATGGGGCAGCAGGTGGCCTGATTGGAGAGGTTTGTAGCCCAAGGACATAGAACCAAAATTCATTCGAAATGTCTGGCTCCCTTGAAATGAGGTGTGGGGGCTGCTAGGCTGCTCAGCAGGGTTCACTGCCTCAACTCTAGGCTTACTGGGCCTTTGCTAAGTCTGTAAAGGGCCTCTTGTCCTAATAGGGCGCCACTCCTGGGATTAGCTTGGAAACTGGCCAGGCCAACTGGGGACTTGGCAATGCTTTCAGCTTCCGAGTCAGGCAGGACCCTGGATCTTCCACTAACTAAGGGGCAGGGGTGGCAGCCCTAGAATCTGAGGGGTGGGCAAACTACGGCCCGCGGGCCAGATCCGGCCCATTTGAAATGAATAAAACTAAAAAAAAAAAAAAAAAGACCGTACCCTTTTATGTAATGATGTTTACTTTGAATTTATATTAGTTCACACAAACACTCCATCCATGCTTTTGTTCCGGCCCTCCGGTCCAGTTTAAGAACCCATTGTGGCCCCCGAGTCAAAAAGTTTGCCCACCCCTTCGATGCTGTCCTGTCACCCACATGAGGAATGGCTGTGATAAAATAATAACCAGGAGCCGTAGGTGACCCAGTTTGAACAAAGGGGCTGAGGATCGATGCTCGATGCTCGGCAGCCGCTGTGCCGCTGTGGCTTTGTGGGTCCTTTCGCTACAGCATCCTGTATTATATGCAAATCGCGGCGCAAACTTAAGGCCGCTTTTCATGTCAAGTGGCTTCTTTGAGCTATGCGTTATATTTTACAGATCTTGGACAGTAACATTTTTCTTTTTAGTGCAAAGTTGCTCAAGGTTCATCTGAGACTCTTTTAAATTGCTGCTTTCAGAGAAATAACAATGTAAAATGACACGATGATGTATGGCCCCGTCCAGCCGACCAGGGCTGCAGCAGCCGCAAACGCCACCAAACCTCAGGGAATGAAGCGGTCTCCGGGGCGCCATTGTGCAATTGTCCCAACCGGATCATTTTTAATTAGTTGCAATTAATTTCAAGTGACAGCGCCCTGCAATATCAAGTCAGAGAGGCTCGGGTGCTTGGGCGGGGTTATTAGGAACAGACGGCTGGTGAGAGAGAAGCCAGAGGGAGGTCTCATCACCCGGCTTCCACCTCCAACAAGATTTCCCCGGAGTGGGCGGAGGGGACTTCTTCCTAATGATGCAAATGTTCCGATTCCTGCTGGGCTGTGTAGAGGCTCTGCTAGGTGGGCACTTATTACACCCCGTACCTGTGGACAAGCGTGTTCCAGCCATTATCTCGCTTCAGCCGTACAAAGTGGCTCAGCCAGACAACCTGGGTTAGTGTGGGAGACGCAGACCCTGAGAGGAGGGTTGGGGCAGGTGGTTTATTAGGGAGGTGGCTCCAGGAGTGGGGAAGTGAATCAGGAAAGGGAGGGAAACGGATAAGGGTATGTTATTTAAACGCATTAGCCCTGTGGGTACCGGGAGCTCACTCCCGTTGGGGGAACTCTGGGAGACAACCTAGAATGTACCTCTCAGAGCCGTCCCATGCACGGGATGAAGCAGCGAGGATAGTTATACCATGACCCTGGAGGTCCCTGTTGGAGGACTGCTTCTGAGATGCACCAGTGGTTGGAGAAAGCTCTCAGGCAAAAAAAAAGCTGCAAATCCTGGCAGCTGGAACAGGCTTCGAGCCATGACGTGATAAGGGCAAGGGGGTGGGGTGGGCACTGACAGTGTCGCTGTAACCTCAAGGACCCCTGCCTGTCCTAACGTCTTACAATGCCCACGATTCCCCTTGGGTGTCCCTCTAAGGCAGTGGTTCTCAACCTTGGCTGCACATTAGAATCACCTGGGAATCTTTTTAAAATCCTGATTTCTGGGCCTCATCCTCCGGAAATTCTGTTTCTTTGTTATGGGGTGGGGCCACAATATTAGTAACAAAGAAACAGAATTTCCAGAGGATGAGGCCCAGAAATCAGGATTTTAAAAAGATTCCCAGGTGATTCTAATGTGCAGCCAAGGTTGAGAACCACTGTTCTAAGGCATGTATAGGGGGAGAAACAGGCAGGCAGGGTAAGTGGGGTGATGCGTCCAGGGGTGAGCCTGGTAGAGGAGAGCTGAGAAGTCAGGTGGCCCGCCTCTCGGCGGCAGGCTCCCCCACCTGGCCTCATCCAAGAACCCCGGCACTCTCAGACCAAGCCACTGTGAGCTGAGTTCCTTTCGCTCCAGCCAGTGTGGACATTTGCCTGTGCAAACCTCTCTCATTTTGATCTTGGCATCTTTTCTCCTGCATCCAGGTTTGGATTCAGAAGTCTTCTCAGTAGGATTGCTATCGAGCAATGGCAGATGCACAAGAGAGAAAACCAGAGAGCATCCCTCCTGAGCACCAGGTTCTCTAACCAAAATGTCTCAGGGAGGACAGATTGCACAGCGACACCATCACTCCTTGTCCCCCACCCAGCTCATTCCTTTGGGCCGAAGAGCTAATCTCCACTTCCAGTGCTCTTACGACTCTAAACAGTGACTTAGAACCGGGATCAGGGCACTTGACCTCCACGCCTTGGCTTCTCTGGGGAGGTTTAGGGGCATATATGCCACTACTACTACCACCACCACCATGGCCACCCCACTCCTCCCTCCTGTTCCCAATCCATCCTTCCTTGGTTAACCAGTCGGGAGGGAGTGGGAGCCGGTAAGACTTGGCCCTTTCTGAGGAGTAATAACAGCTCCAGCACACAGAGATTGAGCACTTGCCATGTGCCATACCCTATTGTAAGCCTTTTCATACACTATATTAATTCTTTTCATTTTTACAACCCAGTGAAGCCATATTATTATCCCCATTTGGGGGGAGCTGAAGCACAGAGAGGTTAAGTAACTTGCCTAAAACCACCAGCTACTCAGTGGTGGGGCTAGAATAGGAACTTGGTCTCCAGAGTCTGGACCCCAGTGATAAAGTCACCTACCTTCGGAATTCTGACGCCCACTATATTCCCCTAAACTGAAACACACACGCACACACACACACACACACACACACGCACACATGCGCGCACACACACACACACACACACACTAAAAATCCCTCTTTCCCAAATGCAGCATGTGTCTGACCTAACCACTTCTCTTTTTTTCTGTCCTGAAAAAGCATAATTGGATTATTGCATCCATCTGGGGGACCCCTAGAAATAACTGGAGACCCCAGCATTTCTTGTTTCCTTCCAGGGCCCAAGCCCATTGTCCGCCTCGGGTTAAGACACAGGGACCCTCATCCGGAAGGTGGGGTCCTCCTCCAGTCGTCACTAGTGCAGCACCCACCTCCAGAGGAGCTATGTCCCCTTGGTCACCCTGCCTGGTGCTGTCATCCGCTAACTTATGAAACCCTGCCTCTGGGTGGCCGGCCTTCCCATTTACGAAGGATACCTCTTCCCCTGCAGACGTCACTTGGAAACCACCATCTCACCACATCAGGTTTTTGCTCCAGTCCTCAACATGCCTGGCTTTGGACGTCCAATAGCTTGTTTTTCAACAGTCCCAGAATGTGGGTGCCTTGTTGTTGTTGTTTTAGTGATTTCCCGTTGTTTTTTCCTAATCAATTTTCACTTAGATGAGACTGCTGTGAACTTTCTATTCTAGAGTCTGGGTTCTCTTCATTCGCCCAGCTCTCTAGCTGTGTGATGGGGGGGCGGAGGGGGTGGAGAGGGGACTCCAGACTTTGCATTGCTTTTCTGTGGATGCCCTTTTCTCATGTGTCCCCACAGGGCCTGGCCAGGGCCATACACGGCGACCACTTCAAGTCTGTCTTTGGGGAGCTTGCATATTTATTGGGACACTGTGACCCCAAAGGGCTTCATTTAACGGGGAAGAACAGCGGGCTTCAGGTGGGGCTGTGGCACGGAAGTGGCCAGACGAGGCTTCCCAGCGAAGTTGTTGAAGCTGGAATTCTCTGGACCGTAGCCCTCAGCCCATCAGACCCCAGCCTCCTTTTATTACCAGGTTTGTCACTCCCCATTTGCTATCCCAGGATGGAAAGCAGAGACAACGTAACCAACCTAGCCACATAATTTTTTAAAAATCAATATATTGACCAAACTGTAATATAAAGGAGAAATCAAAGGAAAGTAAGTTACCATAAAATAATACGTATTTCCATATGTAAATACTCAGCAGCAATGAACACAATGAATACTTACACCTAAATATAAAACCACAGGATGGGACAGCCGTCGGTGCCTCCTGCCTCAGTGTGTGTGGGGGGGGCGGGGGGCGGGGGGCTGGTGACTGACGGGGCCAGGAGTGACGTGCTCACACGGACAGCAGTTTCTGAAACGGTGAACAATTCTTGGTAAGGTTCTGTACCAAGCACAGCGAAGTCCCCCCTCCACCATCACAGGAGGTGCATTCCTAGAAAATTTCGTGTCCATTAAAGCCATGCAAAAACACTCTGTGGTAATATGTAAGACTGAGCTAGTTTAGACCGGCTCATTGTCAACAGGCTTGTCCACCGGGACCGCTGTCAAGCCTGGGGCCTCTCTGATGGCTGTGCAGGCTGTGACTGTGCCCCCGGTTAGTTCATCGTGTAAGTGAATGGTGCCCCCTAGGGTTGTGGAGAACACAGCAACTTGGTGAGAATGTTGAGAGTGGGAGAATTCTTCATGGCCTGGGACTGGCCTGCAGACACATTACCGTGCACAGAGAGCACGCCTAGGTCCTCCCCACACACTCACATACATGGAATGCCAGCACTGTGACAGCAAAATGCCCCCACGCATATCCAAACGCGCCCTTGGCCACACTGCCCTGCCGAGAACCTCTCCTCACGGCTAAGGTGGCTCCAGCCTCTCCTCACAGCGGGCAGTGCTCGGCCTCTTTTTGTCTTCTCTGTATTGCTTCCTCCTTCATCTCTCCCTTCCCACTGCTGCCCCAGCCCAGTCCTATGGCCTCATTCCTGGTCCAGCAGAGGCGTCCACCTGGGCTCCCTGCTTCTGGCCTCAGCCAGGGAGCTCTCCCAGCACTGCAGCGCACAGCCCTGTCTCTCTGCCACTGCGCTCATTCAGCCCCCACAACAGTGCTTCTCAGCCTGACCCCAGTTCCCGTGGTAATCGCTCCCCCACCCCCTTCCCATTCTCCTAGCCTCACCTCCTTCTGCGCTCACCATTCCCCTTCTTGGCCAAACCCCATCACGCATCCCACCACTGCCCCCATCTCTGTCCTTAGGTGCCACCTTATTTACCAGCCTTTCCAGATGTGCGTGGGCAGAAGCCGTGGGCTCTGTCTTACCTGAGACTTCTTGTAGACCCATAACACCACTGCAGCATGGTTTTCTCCCTCTGCATCAGAATCTCCGCAGGGCAAGGACCAGGACTTCCTGCCCGTAGGGCCCTGTATACACATTACAGTGCATGTTACAGTGCACAGAGTCCCACATTGGAGATCCAAGCAGCTTGAGGTTAGGTTGCGGGTACGGCTAACCTAGGAGGGGCACGGATTCCCAGTGGGCTGCTGGGAACCACGTGGCTTTGGGAAAGGAGACTGACTTGAAGCAGTGGTGGCTCATCAGGTTGCTTCTGTGAGGTGGGGCACACAGTATTGGGGCAAAGAGTGAAGGCTGGTGCTATCCTGGGGCCAGGAAGGATGGCAATGTGGTTTCCCAGGTGAGAGCAGAAATGAAAGAAGCCCTGAATCCACTCTGTCGGGGGGCGGTTGGTGCCACCACTTCCCACCAGAGAGGGAGAAGAGGGGTCATGAGTTTTGGAGAGAGCACTGGCCTGGAAGTCCGAAGGCCTGGGTTCGAGTGACCAGCCTTGCTGCCATTCCTATAGAGGCACATGGTGCCGGGTGGCCCGCCTTGCCAGGAGGTCCCAGCAAGAAGGAATTTCACTAATTTGTCTCTGGTTAAATTAAATTCACACCATTACTATTTGGCCTCATTTTTACTTATTTTTAAAACTATTTTATCTTATTTTTTTTACAATATATATATAAAAAATCTATTACCAGATTGTAGATACAAAATAATTAGCCATTTACATCTAATAAGCATTAATACTTCAAGAAAAATGATTTTAAATATAATAATATTACATACAATAAACATCAATATTTTTTAAAAGATTTTAAATATAATATTACCAAAAGAGTATAATATCGCAAAAGTTGTAGGAAATATTAAAAATCTGCAAATAACAGGATTACTTCTATTATATTCTAAATCTAGAGGCCGGTGCACAAATTCGTGCACCAATGTGGTCCCTCTGCCTGGACTGTGGGATTGGTCTGAAACTGGCTCTCCAACATCCCCTGATGGGTCCCAGATTGCGAGAGGACACAGGCCAGGCCAAGGGACCCCACCAATGCACGATCGGGGCAAGGAGGTTGGCCAGCTGCCGAGGGACTGTGGTAGGGCTCCAAGTCATGTCCAGCCCGTCTTGCTCAGACCCGATAGGCCAGAACCCAGCAGCAAGCTAACCTACTGGTCAGAGAATCTGCCCCCTGGTGGTTAGTGCACATCATAGCGAGCATTTGAGTAGCCTTAGCATATCATTAGCATATTATGCTTTGATTGGTTGAATGGCTGACTGGTTGACCAGACACTTAGCATATTAGGCTTTTATTATATAGGATATTTTTTCCTCTGGCTCTATTTTTGTTTATCAGTTTATGTTGTTCATTATATTCCACAAATGAGTGAGATCATGTGATATTTATCTTTCTCTGACTGGCTTATTTTGCTTAGCATAATGCTCCCCAGGCCCATCCATGCTGTTGCATATGGTAAGAGTTCTTTCTTTTTTACAGCAGTGTAGTATTCCATTGTGTAGATACACCACAGTTTTCTAATCCACTCACTTGCTGATGGGCACTTAGGCTGTTTCCAAACCTTAGCTATGGCACATTGTGCTGCTATGAACATAGGGGTGTATATATCCTTTCTGATTGGTGGTATTTCTGGTTTCTTAGAATATATTCCTAGAAGTGGGATCACTGGGTCAAATGGGAGTTCCATTTTTAACTTTTTGAGGAAACTCCATACTGTCTTCAACAGTGGCTGCACTAGTCTGCATTCCCACCAGCAGTGCACAAGGGTTCCTTTTTCTCCACAACCTCTCCACCACTTGTTGTTTGTTGATGATAGCCATTCTGGCATGTGTGAGATAGTACCTCATTGTCATTTTGATTTGCATCTCTTGGACGATTAGTGACTTTGAGTGACTTTGTTTTCATATGTCCCATGGCCTACTGTATGTCCTCTTTTGAAAAGTGTCTATTTAGGTCCTTTGTTTGGCCTCACTTTTAAAACATCAGTCTCGCTAAACATCTCCTGCACCTCCCTCCTAATCCAGATACAGCCTAACAATGTGGCTTCCCATGCATTGTGTTCTTACAGTAGGCTATATATATTATTGTAGAATAGTATCCTATATTATTATCCAAAGAAAGATGCCCTTTGCTCAGTATGTCACCCTCTCCTATGCCAGGCTAACTTATGTTCTGTGCTTACTCTTATCCTGTACAGAGCTTCCCCCTTCACTTCTGTCTCCATTGTCATCTCAGCAGGTGCTGGGAATGGAGAGGGGATGAGGCCAATAGGGTCCGTGAAAGGACTGCAGAGAACTCTGCCCTTCTGTCCTCCTGTCCACCAAGCTTCCTCTTTAGAAAGGTGCCTCCATATTCACCTCGCACTGGGTCCTAGGTCCCACCTTATTCTCAGGGCTCCCACCTCTCCTGTACTCTCAGACCCTCCTCTGCCAGATTACTGGGGCGCCATGGGAAACTGAATGGGGCAGGCCTGGCAGCAGGGAGGAGTGTGTGTGTGTGTGTGTGTGTGTGTGTGTGTGTGTGTGTGTGTGTGTGTGGTGTGTGTGTGGTGTGTGTGTGTGTGTGTTCATGCACTCTGGCAGATGTTACTGCTGCTGCTGCTGTGGTCTGGCAGGAAAGCAGCTGTTTAAACCCCTCAGTGTAGCTTCATTGCGCCCAGGAAGGGGGACTTGACCAAGGCTAGGAGGGGGTACGGGCGCTGGAAGTGGAATGGGGAATTTGAAGAGGGAGGGCTCTAAGATTTCCTTCTGGCCATTTTGAATGAGACCAGGTAGGGGGACAGGAAGGGGGAGCCCTGACTCCCAGCTGAAGCTGAGCAGCGGCCTCCCACCCCCACACAGGGCCTGACTCTAATGTCTTCTGATGGGACAGATTGGTGAGCACGACTATTAGCTGGGCGACATCAAAAGGCATTAATCTCTGGCTCCAGAGCAGGCCAGCACCACATTAGTGCCTCGCACCCAGTCATTATTAAGACTTTAGCCCAAGGGTGTAATAAATGTTTTATGGCATGCAAACCAAGGTAATGGAATGCAAATCCCATAATATAGCCATACATTTATTTTCTAATGGAGCAAATGATGATGTATTTTATCTGAGAGGAGCTACTGATAGGGTCTGCTTGGGAAATGCGAAGTTAGGGACCCAAAGGGTGAGTGGGTGGCCCTCCTTGTTGGGGGCTGGGGTAGCGACGGTGGGAGCCATGTTGGGACTTCTCAGTGACGGTCAAGCTTCAGTGCCCAGTACCTTCCGGACAAGCCCATCACTCTTGTCCTCACGCCCCCAAATTCCCTCCTTTGGGGGCATAAATCGAACATTCCGAGCCTTAATTACACCCCCTTTGCAGAGTGCCCTTCCTCCCGCAAGCCCCAACCCCACCCCGAGCTGCATACCAATAAGCTACTCCGCTCATATTGGCTTTCCAAAAATATGGCCGCATTAAGGTGTGAGATGTTAATGGGATCGAGGGGCGCAGGGCTATTTCTCCAGCCGAGTTAGGACTTGGCAGTGGTGCTGTTTTCATTAAGAAGCCAACATTGTTCAGTTGCAGCCCTGGGCTGGTGGGGAGGCCCCTTGGCTACCCAGGGTGGCGGCAGCCTTGAGATGGGCCTTGGGCAGCGGAGCGTCCCAGGTCTTCCTGACAGCTATTCCAGTTGCCCGAAAAGAGTATGGGCCTCTTCATTCGCCAGTGCCCTCTCTTGTCCTCCCCAGGCCGAGGCACAGTACCCCGCCTAACCCTTACTTTCCCTGACTCTATCCCAAAGGGAAAAGTGGAAAGAGGCCCATGTGTCCTTGGCCCACCAGTGAGTTGGGGGAGAGAAAGGGTGGCTTCCAACTGGTCCCTGTACCTAGAAAGCTTGGGACTCAGGGCCTGGGTTAGCAACAGAAATTCTAAGGAAACTGATTTATACAGAAGAAAAGCATGAACTGTTCACTAACTCACGGAAGTGAAAGTTCCGAGGTTTTCAAGCCTGAGGCAGGGCTGGATCCAGTCACCCGATGTCCTGATACTGATGTCTAAGGATCTGTTCTGTACCTAGACATATAGGGACACCGGGAAGTTCAAGGCCTGTCCCTGCTTTCAAGGTACTGATAATCTAACTGGGGAAAATGACAAGCATCTGAAAGGAAATTATCAATGTCAGGTAGTACATGGTTTAAGGATCACCTGAGTGGTATATCTGAGGGGTTCACAGTTTTTATAAGATTTCCGGCAGGGGGAGGGACCATTGAGAAAAAGGGAAGGGAACTGGAACCAATGTTCGAGAAGAATCCTGGTGGAGATGTTGCTATGAGCTGGAGGTGTTAAAGACCCCTTAAAACTGAAAAGGCAGGACTGGGTTCTTCCCCCCCTCCTACCACCCCCCCCCCAAGAGCTCAAAGTGGGTGCTCAATTCACAATGGCTTCTAAATGCCCTGAAAACAATGCTTGTTCTCAGAGGGCTGGGACTAGATCTAGAATTGGCACTTCAATTCTTGGCCGTGCTTTTGATCTTCTAACATGCCCTCTTGTTTTATAGAATAACATTAACACCAATAATAATTAATTGCGACATTATATCAGGCCCTGTGCTAAACACTTCATTATCTCATTGAATCTTAAAACGACCCTGAGAGGAAAGCACCTTTATGGTTCCCACTGAGGAATAATAATGAGGAAACAAATCTCTGAGTGGGTCTCACCCAAGTGAGTAAGGCTTGGATTGTAACCAGATCTTTCTGTCTCTACAGCTCATCCTACACATTCTGTCCCTCTAAATAGAGGTAACAGAGGTCAGAGAAGTAAAGAGCTGTATTGAAGGACATACAACCAGTTGCTGTGGTCAAGGGGGAGCCTCTGGCTCCAGGTCACTGCTGTCTCCTGAGCCACAGTGAGCAGCTCTTGGTTTTCACTTGTGTTTATTGTCCTGGTAGGAGTCCCCCCCAACTCTGAGTACCTGGCTCTCAGTCTACCTTCCACCAGTCTGTGCTCAGGAAAAATATCATCTCATCCTAAGGTAAGTCAAATCCTGGATGAACACAAATAAAGTAATAACCGTAAATCGATCAGGTGTCCCAAATGATTCTGAGTCCCCCCTAATTTGAAGATTCTCCATTGATCTATCTGTGCCTGAGTATGCAAACACAGATGTTGTCGGTTGATTACCCTTTTGAAGAATACTTGGGCTGGAATGAGTTGCACTGGATTCTGCTCTTGTTTGACCTGGTAAAGCCCTAGAACAGGCCTTTATGGAACATTATCCTTTAAGGCCCAGACAACCAGCCGAGCTCACCTCTGGGGGAGGAAAGACAATAGCAGTCACCTCTGAATCCTTCATGCTAGATCTGGAGACATGGATGTGAATACTCAGCAACCTGAACAGGTTTAGGATGAGATGAGAGGAACCTCAAGTGCAAGATTTAAGGAGACATTCACTCTCAGAGTCACGCCAGTGCAGGCCTTAATAGGAGTGCCCTAAAATTATGTGCTCTAGGCACCTCTTTTGCCAGGGCCTGACCCTTGAAAGTGGAAAGAGGCCTCTGTCTTCTTTCCCCGCCATTGAGTTGAGGGAGAGAAAGGATGGTTTTCAACTGGTCCCTGTACCTAAAAAGCTTGGGACTCAGGGCCTGGATTAGCAACAGAATTTCTAAGGAAACTGATTTATACAGAAGAAAAGCATGAACTGTTTGCTAAGTGAAAGTTCAGGGGTTTTCAAGCCTTAGGCTGGGCTGGATCCAGTTTTTTTTTCTTTCCATCTCTCAGCTCTGCTTTCCTTCAAATTCTTCCTGGGCACAGACTAGCAGAAGGAGACAGAGGGTCACTTGGGCCTGGGGTAACATGCGCACATAAAAACCAGCAGGTGCATATTGTGGTGCCTGAGACAGCGTGGCCCGAAGCCAAGCCAAAGGCTCTCCTGCAGGCAGGAATGAAGTCATTCTAAGGCTGCAGGAAGGGATGGCTTCACTGTAAGGCTCAGGAAGCATCTCCCGAGCGGGCAAGATGGTGGCTAGCCGCTCCAGGCCTACTTCTGGTGAACCCCAGGGGGGAAAAAAGAGGGTCAGGAGCCTGTTCCCAGTAAGAGTGGCAGCACCAGCTTCCATTCGCCCAGCTCCGGTCCCATGCTCATCACTGAACTAATCACCATGGCCAGGCGCTGACCTGCTCTGATTGGCTAGTTCTAGTCCTGGGCTGATCCCTGTGGACCCCAGACATTCAACCCCATTTGAAACCACACAGATTTAATGAAACAGAGTAGGTTCCCCCAAGGAGAATCTGGGTGCTCTTGGAGGAGAGATGGGTGCTGAGCAAACAAACTAAAGAGTGGTCGGTCAATCAAGAGTTGGAGACCTCTCTGAAACCCCGGCCGCACCAGACCTTCTCTGGGGGCCCACAGCACCTGCTACCCAAATCTGCATAATTTATGAGCACCTTCTGGGAGCTTTCCTCATGCTTCTTGCTCTCTTTGGCCAGCTAACCCTATCCCCTAAGGAACTGGCCAATGACTTGTGCATTACAGCCACTCAGGAAGAATTTGCTGACGTTATGAAAGAATGAATGAGGAACTGTGCTGGGGCTGGGCCCCAAACTTTTATTAACTGTGAGGTTAAAAGCTATCGAGGGTCAGGAGCACCACAAAGGGGCAGAGGGAGTGAGTCAATTAACACCTGCCTTTTTATTTCCAAATCGAATTGTTGCATGAGGTTTAGGGATGATGTAACCACTCGGCAGTAGCGTCGGGGTAGGATTTATGAGCCATGGTATGTGGAGCGATGGTTTGAGGAGGCAGCTGGTGAGAGGCACTTACCCTGCCTGCCCTTGCTTGGAAGTCTCCCTAAAATAACGGTTATAAGGCATGAAGGTACCATGGCAGTTATAAACCTGTCCCCCTGCACCGACGGTGGATCTGAGTGGAGTCACTTTTTCCTAGGCTGGTGTAGAAGGCTGCTCAGTTCAGGCATGGCTTCACGCTAGAAAGGAAGAGTGGAAATGTCCGGAAGTAGATGGGGAAGGGTAGACAGGACAGGAGATTAACTCAGCCTTGGGTACCAGGAATGGGACATGACCCCATTGGAGACTTCTTAGGTTGGTTTGCATTTGAGTAGGGATTGGTATTAGCAACACGGAGAGTCTATTTGCTAATGTCCATTCATTGTCTCTTACCTGAGAGGAACAGGATTAGCCTCTGCTAGAAATTTCTGGGAATGTGGCTGGTGTGGCCGGACTCACTGACCGATCCATGGTCTGCTGTAGGCTTGGGAAGGGAGGAAGAAAGCAGGCTTCCCCTTCAGCCCTCCTACCAGTGCTTAGGTCTGAATGATGGATTTTCAACTGGGTCATTAAATGCTGATTAAAGTACTAGAGAAAAGAACAGGAGAAAAAACACATCGAGTGTTGTACATACACACACACTCCCACCCCAGACCCCCCTTCTCTTTTCTCAAACTGCCTCAGAGTTTGATCCAACCCTCCATTGGAAATGCTATAAAAGGCCAGGTTAATTAAGTCCTATATATTACCAGCACAAACACTTCCAACTTTATTCCGGTGGCTCCATGAGTGAGGAGGAGGCCAGGCCAGGTCCAGGCAGCTCAGGGTAATAAAACAGAAGACTCAATTACCTTGTACATTTGCAGTTTTTATAAAATCATTTAAAGTTCTCCCAATGAAAATCACAGTGGAGAGGGATTGGAATCCTGAAATCCAGCAGGAGCTTAGGGAACCAGGGACTTTAGAGCAGCCACGGGTAAGAAAATCATGTTGGCCACCCCCCTACTGCTGGGCAGGGAGGCGCCCTCCACGGGGAAGCTCACAGCAAATTATGGAGGAAGGAGAAAAAAAAGGGGACTCCCCAAACAGGAATTGAATGCCCACTGGGTTTGGAGTCCTATGCTGGGGCTTTACACAACCCATTTCCAGATCAGGAGACTGAGGCAGCAGAATGAGTGTTTGGTATCCAACGAAAGGCACCCAACACCCAGACCCTGCTAGACTCTGATTCCTGCCCCTGCCTTTAAGCTACCAGGCCTATTATCTGCATAGCAGTGTCTCTGGAATCCATGGTCGGGATTCAAATTCCAATCCCACCACTACCTAGCTGTATGCCCTTGGGAAAATTACTTAACCTCTCTGAGCCTAGTAAGTAGTCTCCTCATCTGTGAAAACAATTTTCGTACCTTCCTCACAGCACTGTAAAGAGGATGAAATAGGACAGTGTATAAAATAGCCCAAAGCCCAGGGTATGATACTTACAGGTGATTATTGTGATTATTACACTATCAACGTGTCATGACCAGCTCATTACACTTTCCAGGGTGGTATCTAGTGAACCAGTTATACTTTAGCACGTGAGTATGAACTCGTCATGCTCACGTGCTAAAGAAAAAGGTTAGAGGCGCTCTCCCAGCTCTGTCCTCTATACCACAGTGACCTAATTCACAAATAGATTCTCCCACTTCTGAGAATCTCCAAAGGGCAAGAACATCTTTCCTACTGAGGAATCCTGTTTATTCCCATGGCTGCCACAAACATAAGAGCTATATATAAGTAAAAAAAAAACTTTTCCCCCCAGTAAATAGAAACTGCTCAGTATGCCTGCTCTTTCAGAAATGGGAATATAACACTTCAATTCAACAGCAGGCCCCGATGGGAGAAATTATTCTCTGGGCTGTAGCCACAATGACCCAGAACAATGTTTCCCAGAAGGCTGGAAAGAATTAAGCCCAAAGTTCCCTCATCTTGAGCAAATCTCTCGGGGTTTCGGGGGAGGACCTGCGTGGGGGTGGGGCTGGAAGGCTGTGCAGCCGGGGCTATGCTCCAGAGGCAGCGCCTGGCACCAGGTAGACACTCTGATCACTATGTTGACCAGATGAATGGCATTATGGGTCACACCTGGGCACCTCGGAGGTCCTCCTGTGTGGAGGTAGAGCTTCCTCTGAGCTGGGCCCCTGAGGCACACTGTGTTTTCCGAAAATGAGCACAGCAAGATTCCAGTCCCATCTGCCTCTGGAGCATGGCCCCGGCTGCACAGGTCCTAGGACCTTGATGCTCCCCATCAAGAAGTGGCATCTATTTTTCCTCCCCTTGGAATTAGGGAGGATCTGGTGGCTAATCTCAACAAGTGAAATGTCACAGATACGATGCTACACAACCCAGAAAGCTATGTCATAAAAGGCAATCTGGCTTTCACCAGGCTCTCTGTGCACAGGAATCTAGCCACCATGTTGTGAGGAAGCCAAAGCTATACGGAGAGGCCACATACAGCTATGCCGACCAAGAGTCCCAGCTAAGGTCCCAGCCAACAGCCAGCACCAGCCCCCAACCACCAGAATGTGCCCCCAGGGATTGGGTCACTGTGAGCCTCAAATCGTCCAGATGAGGCCCAGACAGCATAGAGCAAAGTCAAGGCATCCCTGCTGGAGCTGATCTGAATCCCTGACCCACAGAGTCTGAAAGCATCATATCTGGTTGTTTTGCACCACAACGTTGGGGATAATTTTTAACGTAGCCAGAGAGAACCAGAATAGAACCTCTGCCTGCTCGGCTCAGCTCTGGGGGCTCCTAAGTAAGAGGGACAGTGACCAACTGAAAGACCTCCAAGCATTGTAATCAGGGCGGGAGGGACCTAGATGTGGAAAGCCAGAGATGGCAGCCAGAGTGGAGAGAGCATTCCCTCCAGAGCTCCCTTCCCCGAGGAAGCTGCGGGCTGGTTCTGGGCAGCCGTGTGGGGAGCAGGAAAGAAACAGGCTTTGGCGTCAAATGGTCCTGGGCTTGGTCTTTCCTTCCTCTCCTCTCACTAACGCTGACTTAGAGAAGTCAGTCCACTTCCCTGAGTCTCAGATGGGGATAATAACGACTCTCTTGCAGGCTTATATAGATTAAATAATGTCAGTATAGATGACTTGTGTGGCACATAGACCCTTGATACATATTTTCAGAGAAGGTCTTTAGGTTACCCATTCGAATCTGCAAATAACTAGGAGGTGTTTATGAAAACCATGCTGCAGGGTATCTCTTCTGGGTTAAGGGCGGGAGGAGAATTAAAGTGTAACTCTCCTTGTCTCAGGGCTTTAATGTGTTGGAAATAGATTTAAGGAAGTACATGTGGATCGAAGTCTCGGCTTTATTAATAGTAGCAGATGCCTAATAACTGCTAGAGGGAGGGCTGCAGTTGGAGCCTGGCATTTTTTTCTGTGAGGAGATGGTTAATTGAGGATTCAGAGTCTTATTTAGGCTTTTTATTCTTTCTTTAAAATATGTTCTTATTGATTTTAGAGAGTGGAAGGGAGGGAGAGATAGGAACATCAATAATGAGAGAGGATCATGATCAGCTGCCTCCTGCACGCCCCTCCTGGGGATCGAGCCTGCAACCCCAGGCATGTGACCTGATTGGGAATTGAACCGTGGCCTCCTGGTTCATGGGTCGACGCTCAACCACTGAGCTATACCAGCTGGGCTAGGCTTTCTATTCTTTTATCAGTTTGGTAATTTGTGTTTTTCTAGGGCCTTGTCCATTTTATCTCAATTTTCAAATTTATGAAATTGTTCAACTGCCTGTTTTATTCAATCGTGGAGTCCCTCTTTCTATCAAACCCTCAAAACTATGCAGCCGGTCACTCCATGTCCTCGTGTCCAGTGGTCACGGATGTGGTGATTTTGCCACCACTAGTGCAACAACCTGAACAGCCCCCAGGCACACTTTCCTGGACCTCCCCGGGTGGAGTGGCAAAGGCACCGGACGTTAGCAAGTTAGAACTGCTGCCTGAAACTCACCCAGAAAGGTCCAGGGAAGGCCAGCACCCTCCCCAGCCTGGGCTCCCACAGACAGCTCAAATGTGCCCTCGGGTGGTAACAGTCTGGGGCTGACAGCCATCCCCTCCACCCTCCAGGGTGTAACTCCTGCACCTTCCCCTTTCCTCGCTGGTTGCCCAAGCCAAGCAGGCTCTGTGACCTCACCTGGCAGTAGTCGTGCATGTTCCACTCTCACCTCTGTGGCTAGTTTATTCCCCTCCCCACCCCCTACTCCGCACCCCGCCCTGGACAAGCAGCATCTGGCAGCCTGGGCTAAGGGCCGGGACCTGGAGATGACAGGGAAGCTGATGGGGCAGTGAGGAGGACTTGATCTCAGGCTGGCCTGTGTTCTCATGCTGAAGTGAGAATGGATGGGTTACCTCAGCAATGGCTTCAGTGAGGTGCCCAGTCGGGATGTATCCCACTGTCCGTCTTTCCCCACAAAGCCCCCTTCCTTCTTGATGGTTTCAGAGAAAATATAAAGAATAGGATTGGTGGCTGGTGCTCCGGAGCCCTTGTCTCCTGGGGAGGCCCTGGCTTGCACACCCCTCTCCATCTGCCTCCTCGGTTGGTCCTTCCTGCTACCTTGCAGGCCCCTCCCCAGAAAAGCAGCTGTCCCTGAGCTCTGCCATCCTCCAAGGGTGGCTGCCCCGAGGGCCTGGCAGCGTTGTCCTCCATCTGGTCACCCAGCTGAGGCAGCAGAGGACACAAGCAGCTGCTGGGCCTGTCTCGGGGTCAAAATCCCTGCAGACTCAGTCAGGCATTGGCTTCTCAGCCAACACTGGAACCTGACACTTTGAGAGAGACATGGGTGCCCAGCTGGGCACGGAAGGGGTTAAAGGGACAGGAGAAAGATGAGAGAACTGGGGCTCGGGCACTGCTGCAGAAAAAGCTAGCCTGGTGCTTGGATAATTAGAGCTGAACATCAGTAAACAATGCCTTGTCCCCTCATTAAGGACAAATCTGTATGTATAATGTGCCTATTTTCTCTTTCATTAACTTATAAACGGCCACTACTTTCAAGCCATTGAACCAGCAGTTTTGACTTGCCCGTCAGCTCCCGGTCTGACGTGTCTTCTCTCCTACACAGACAGCGCTGCCCACCTCAGCACATAGCACCCACGGGGAGAGAGGCGGGGGAGGGGGTGCTCCTCTAAGATGCCACAGAGGAGCTGCAGCAGCTTCCCTTCCCCAAGGGAGTGGGTAGAGTGTGTGAGGGCAGGCCCCAGGCCCTCCTCTGGTGACTCACTCTCCTCCTACACATTGCTTTGTGCCCTTGAGTAGCTTGAGAACCCTGACCCTTGGGAGCCAATGGCATGCATCCCTTAGAGAATGTGGCCAATGGCATGCATCCCTTAGAGAATGTGGCCAATGGCATGCATCCCTTAGAATGCCCAGCAGCAAGCTGGGATTGGAAATCCCAAAGGGGGGTCACCAATCTGCCCTCTGGAAACTTACACCCAGTGGGGAGAGCAGCACCAGAAGGAAGAGGTGCCGCAGGTGAGTTTTGTGCAAAGTGGAAGTCTTCAGTGAAACTCAGGAAGGCTCCCCACATGTATGTCTCCTCCATCAGTCCGGAAACTTCCCTGGGAATTGACATAATGTCTCCCCCATCAGGCAAGGTGCTTCAGGGGATACTGACCAGATCCCTCCCATCAGACTAGGAGATCCCCTGGAGGCAAGACCAGGTCTCTTCCATCATACAGCAGATGCTCAGGTTTAGGAATTATTGCTCCTATCAGACTGAAAAATCAGTTCCAGGGCAGGACCTTGCCTTCCTGTCTTTCTCTGGGTAGCCTCCCAGGACCCTGGGTAAGAAGAGCTTCCTTGCATCCCTCCCTCTTGGAGCTCAAAGTGTACCCCAAACCTATGCAAGGACCCGAGAGGGGTGGGGATGGTGCCAAAGGGGGAGACAACACAATGCCTGTCCTCAGGAGCCCCCATGGGCTTTTCAATTTTGCAGTGAACTGATCCATACAAAGCAACAGTGAGATAAGGAAAGCAGGGCTAGAATGAGCACTACTGAGTGAGCACCCACTTTGAGGTGACAGGCATTTGCATTACCTGTTCAGTTATCCCACGTAACAGCTCACAAGCACGGGAGGTAGCTAATATTTCCCCACTCCACGGATGGAGAACTGGAGACTCAGAGAGGGGAAGCAGGCCACTCAAGGTCACACAGCCAGTCAGTAGTGGAACTGGGAATTCATCAGTCTGCCTGGCTCTACTATAAAGAACAGGCTCTTTCCACCACAGCCAACTGTTACCTCCGGTGAGTGAAAAAGCCCTGTGAGCAGTAGAGGCGAGAGGAGTAGGGGAAGAGCAGTGAGACCGGAGGAGTCAGGCCTGGGGAGAGAAGCTTCGGCAGGACCCCGGCTGTAAGAAGATCTCAAGAGGCCAAGGGCACTGTGAGTCATCTGATGGTGAAGCTGACAGCCCCACTTCTGACTCCCACCTGTACCTGGCTGGGCGGGGAGAGCAGAGAATCCTCAGGCCTGGCGAGGGACCTTGCTCATACACTCAGTTATTCCTCAAAACTGCCATCCCCTCATAATACTTTAACTTTAGAATGACTTCTGATGGGTGCTGGGTTGTTCCACTATTAGGACATTATCCTCAAGATCATACGCGTTAGCATGGTTAGTAATTTCATAGAATTGGAAACAACCTGAATATCCATACACAAGAGAATGGAAAAGTAAGATGTGGTCTGTTTGTGTGTGGAATGCTCTACAGCAGTTAAAAGGAGTGAAGTAGACTCACATGGCCTTGACATGGCTAAATCTCTAAGACATTGTTGAGTGTGATATCACTTATATAAAAAGAGAAATGCCCAAACAAAGTGCTTTCAATGGCTATATATTGTACTAGAAGAATCTGTAAAATATGCATCAAACTGATAACAATGGTCACCTCCCATTGGGAGCGGCCATACCTGGGAATGGCAGGTGATCAAAGGAGACTTTGGCCTTGACAGGGCGACCACCTGCCGAGGTTTGCACAGAACAGCTCTGTCTTTTCTGTTGCTGCCTTTAGTTATTAAGTGAGGACTTACTGTAGACATAAAGTACTTAGAACAGGGTCTGTCATGTAGTAAGCTCTGCATGTTAGCCGTTGTAACTAATAACAGCACTGCCTTTCACTCTCAAAAGTGTTCAGTTGGGGTGATAAATTACATAATTACCCTATTCATCTGTAGCGTTTAATTTTTTACAAAAAGAATAACAATTGATCACTTGTGTCACTTCTAAGAGCACATCAGGTAGAAAGTAAAGTCCTCCTCCCCCTGCAGGCCCCCAGCCCCACACCTCAGAGGTAGCTATTGTTCACAGTTCTTGCGTCCTTCCTGAAACTGTAAATCTATATATAACCACATAACGTTAAAACACAGAGAAAGACATACAGAATTATGCAGCATACACTGTGCTGAAACTTGACTTTTTCACTTAATGTTGTCTATATCAGGATCATCAGGAAAACCTAACTGTGATATAGATCCTCAGATTCCACCCACAGAGATGCAGGTTCCATGGGTTGGCAGAGATCCATGGGTTCCATGCTAACCTTTGTCCATAGAACAACCATTCACTCATTTATTCAATAAACAAGTATGGAGACTTGCTTTGGGTTTGGCCCCAACTAAGCCTGGAATTCAGCAGAGTACAAAACACTGTCCCTGCCCTCTAGGGCACAGCCTCAGGTCTCCTTCCAGTGGTTCCAGTCATCATGGACAGTGGGTGGAACTGGCTATGAGCCAATGGGATCAGACAGACCTAATCCTGTCACTCCCTCTTTCTGACTATGTGACTTTGGGAAAAGTACCACATGACTCTTTCTCAGTTGCCTGGTCTGTAAAATGGACACAATAATCCCCACATCACAGGATGAGCACTCAATAAATTGCACCCACTATTATTAACAATAAAACTCATGTGGCATTCCTGCCAAGAATGTTTAAACTAAGTTCAATCATGAGGAAACAGACAAATCCAAACTCAGAGACATTCTAGAAAACTTATCTGTACTCTTCAAAAATGTCAATGTCAAACAAAAAACAAAAAAAGGAACTGTTCTAGATTAAAGAAGACTAAAAAGACATAAGACTAAATGCAAAGTGTATTCCAGGTTTGGATTATAGATTTTAAAATATACAAATACAGATGTATCAGGAATATGTATATATAGAGAGAAGATTATTGGGGTAACTGGGGAGATATGAATATCAATTGTATATTATATAATAATATGGGAGCAATGCTAAATTTCTTGAGTGCAATAATTGCACTGTATAAGTGTCCTCATTATTAAGAGATGTGCTGAAATATTTGGGGATAAAGTGTCATGATGTCTGCAAATAACTCTCAAATGGTTCAGAAAATTGTGTGTGGGGAGAAAAAAAGAGAGACAAAGGGAGACAGAGAAAAAGAGGCTAAATATTAACAGTTGATTTATCTAGGTGAGTATATGGGTGTTCCTATTCTATTTTTCCTATTTATTTTGTAGAGTTGAAATTTTTCAAAATAAAAAATTTGGAAAGGTGAAATCAAATGGTTTTAAAAAATAATATGCAGAATAGTGATTGCTTAGGGAAGGAGGGAGTGACTAGGAGGGGAGCTTGGCAGGGAGCTCCTGACTTCTGGGTCATCCTATTTCTTGGACTGAGTGTGTTCACTCTGAGCGGATTCATTGAGCTAGGGCACCATGATTTCTCTTTTTGTGTGTATGTTCCATGTCAATAGGTAAGTTTACTTAGAATAATCATCATCATAAAGCATCCTCCACAACATCCTATCCCCTGATCTGGGTCTATAAATGCAAGATGGGCCCAGGCTGGAGAGAAGGCTGAGGCTGGGCCATCCTTCCTTGCCAGTGTGTCACACCCACGAGGAGGGCAGTGGGCTGAGTCGATGACAGCCTGACCCCTTGGACCCCTGACCCCTCTGAGCCGAGCTGTACTGACTTCTGCTGCCAGCCATGTGGCAGGAGGTTGGCCTTGACTCCGTACTTCTCAGGCCTCGGCATTCTCCTCTCTTGTCAGCCCTGTGGGCCCAGATAGATGTGGGCTTAATGAGGCATCTCATCCTG
Organism: Myotis daubentonii; assembly: GCF_963259705.1. NCBI lineage: Eukaryota > Metazoa > Chordata > Mammalia > Chiroptera > Vespertilionidae > Myotis > Myotis daubentonii. Next base: position 18,206,707 of record NC_081852.1, read on the forward strand.
TGTGCGGAGTAAGTCCAGGGGTCGCGCTTTCCTCTCCTTGCATTGTTCTCCCATGTGCTTGATCTGATCTGCTTCACTAGCTGGAGACACAAATGTGGTCACGTCTCTGTGTTTTAGAGATTAATTGCCAGAGTCTTCATCAGCCTAAATTAATAGGAGTGACAACAACGGCTAACATGCAGAGCTTACTACATGCCAGACCCTGTTCTAAGTACTTCATGTATACAGTAAGTCCTCACTTAACGTCATGGATAGTTTCCTGGAACGGTGGCAAAACAACTTATAACAAAACCAGGTTTACCATAGGCTAATGAATATAAGCAACGGTTAAGTTCCTACAGCATCTCATCAATGTTATAATGAAATGATGTTGAACAATGCCGTATAACTCATCGAATGTTCATAACAACTCTTTGAGGCAGGATATATATATATATATATATATATATATATATATATATATATATATATATATATATTACCCATTTTGCAGATAGGGGAACTGAAGCATGGAGCAGTAAAGTGATTTGCCCAAATAAAACTGGCTTCATAATTTGCAGGACCCAGTGCAAAATGAAAACGGGGGCTCTTGTTCAAAAATCATTAGGACTTTCAAGACACTAAGCCAAGCACAGGGCTTATTTAAAGCCGACAAAAGACTGCACAGGCCTGCAGTCCATGAAGCCAGACCTGTACACAAGGTAAACTAGTAAGTAATAGGACAGAAACATGAATGTGAGCAGTCTGACTCCAGAGTCCATTCTCCTAACCATCTCTCTAATACTGCAGGACACTGGTCCTGCCCATATCCACAGCTCAGTGCTGCCCTTGCTGGTCCAACCCCTGGACACTCACACACAGAATATCTTGCATTTGAGGGGCAAGGTGGGTATAGACCTCCCCAATAAGCAACTAAGCCTGATAGATTTGTTCACCTGTTCAGACTCCCCATTTCCTGGTGGTGAGTTTCCCCTCTGGGTCCTTCCTATCTTTTCCTGACAAGGGATCTCAGAGGGGCCCAACCCAGTTCATCAGAGAGGCTCTAGGAATCTTAAACCCCAAAAGGGAATGGTCAGTAAGAGTCATGACCCCAGTCTTTCCTGGTGGATTCCTGGTCCATATGCAAATATCCCCACTTCTGTAACCAGCTCTGCGTAACAAAACCTCCTTATAATCACAACAATCCCTATTTCTGAAGCAATGTGTTTCCTACTTATCTCACAGTTGCATAACTAAGAGAAGAGGCATTATTTATTTGCCAGAAAATCTAGTCTTGCCTTACTAGGCATTCCTTTACACAGAACCTAATATGACTTATACTTATCAACTAGAGGCCTGGTGCACAAATCCGTGCATGGGTGGGGTCCCTTAGCCTGGCTGGCAATCAGGGCTGATGGGGGCCTTCTCACCCAGTCCCGATTGAGGCCGATTGGGGCCAGCTGGCCAGGGGGAGGGACCAAGGGAGGTTGGCTGTGGGAGTGCACTGACCACCACGGGGCAGCTCCTGCATTGAACGTCTGCCCCTGGTGGTCAGTGTGCATCATAGTGACTGGGCGACCGGTCATTCAGTTGACCGGTTGTAATGGTCACTTAGGCTTTTATATACATATATAGATGTCACACTCGGGTACATTCTGAATGACATAACTAAAAAGGGATGGAGAATGAGACTTTAAAGAATGAAGGATTGGAGGGGTGAAAGCTAGTGGCATTTGGGGACTAAAACCTCACTCATGCCCACTGAGACTCAGGAATGTCTGGATTACTCTGGGTACCATGAGCATCTCTGCAGTCAGGTTGGCATCTCTGTATTAGAAATGTATTTAGCTGCAGGTAACAGAATACCAACCAAAAAATGGACTAAACAAATAGAGACATTATTTTCACCTGACAAAAATCTGCAGGTATTATAGTTATTAGCACTGGTTTACCAGCTCATGGCTGGAGTCACTACAATTTTTTTCTGTTTTTTTCTTCATGCAGACTGATGGCCACTGCAGCTCTAACCTTCAAATCTTCATTCAAGGCAGGAAAAGGGGGGAGGGGGACAAGGGGCAGCAACAGTAGCTTCCAATGCCTTTTATCAGGAAAGGAAAAACCTTCCTAATAGCCCCCAGAAGGTTTCAGCTATGCCCCATTGGTCTTTGCTGTGTCATATGTCTCTCTAGCTGCAAGGGAGTCTGGTGATATCTTATCTGGGGATATCTTAGCCCCAGGCAAGATATCACTGGGAACAAAATTAGAATGTTAAAGCAAAGAGGAAGATGCAACACTCTTCCTGCTATAATCTCTCCAGGTGGCACAGGACCCCTTCCCAACAACCCTAGAGGATCCTCATGCATCCCTGGCCCTCTTAGTGTGCCAGGCAAGAAGGACCCACCCAAGAAGCCAGGATTTCTCCTAAGTGGAAAACCCAGCTGACACTGGCTTTCTCCAGCAGTGATTAATTGTATTCTGCCGAGCTGGGGGAAGGCAGCTAATTAGCTGTAGACTGATTAAGGACAAATCAGGCAAAATCCCAGATGTGATAAATGTGAACTTTCCATCTTCCTCCCTCCCTCTCTGTCCCGCCACCACCAGCAGAAGCCAGCCTGTGGCACCCCTCACAGTGTACCTGCCTGAAAGGCCAGCAGACACCATCCAGGCCACTGCACATACTGCCCAGCACCAACTGGGGCAGTGTGGCGGGGCTGGGCGGGCATCCTGGGTTTTCTTCCAGGGCTTGGCTGCTCTTCCAGCCTTTTCCCAACCCCCTTGTTCTTTATCAGGCATGGAACCGGGCCTGGGATTCCTAAAATAGTCTCTGCCCTGAAGAATCTATAGTAGAAACCTAGAAAGAGGTTGATCCAGTATGACTGGAGTCTCTGGCCAGGGCTCCATGGAGGGGCTTTGGGTGGGTTTTGTGGATGCAGCAGTGGTCCTGGAGAGAGGGAAGGACACATGCCCAGGAGTGGAGGGAAAATAAGCAGAGCACAGTCCTGGGCACTGAGGAATCTGGAAACAGGCCTGGATGGGGGCAAAGGCTGGGCAGGACGGAGATAAGGTCAAACAGGAAACAGGTGTTTGGACGTGGTGCAGACAGCTGTTTCCAGCCTCGGTTTCTCTGTAGTATGTGGCATCCACGTGTATGATGCCCCATGGGCAATCTGTGGTGATCTCCACCTCCACCGCCAGCTGTGACGCCTTGCCTGTATCTCACACTCCAGAAAGCACCTGCCAGGCGAAAGCCAATGTATCCCACTGTGGCCCAGGCCAAGATTTGGTGGAAAAGCTCACTGATACATGCATCTCCTGCAAGATAAGGCTGTGATGATGACAAAGAATATATTTCAGCAACAGACAGCAAGAGGAACTCAGTGAACACGACTTCTCAGGTCCTCTGTTTCCACCCGGGAGACATGCTCAGGAAACAGCAATGGTGAACACCTGTCCAGGGGAAGGCATGGGATGCACCCCACCCCACTTCTCCTAAAGCACTCATCCATCCCTTGTCTCAGTGTGTCATTCAAGGAAGCTTCCCCTGGTCCCCCTCAGATCAGATTCTCTGTATTTAGCTTCATCTCCCAGGTTACATTCAGGGTGTGGACGACCATTTTTAGCACTCCAGATTTAATCAGCAAATATTTATTGAGCCATGAACTGTGCTAAGTTCTGGAGATACCATAAGACATGGACTTGCCCTCATAGAGCTTACAGTCAAACCATCAGTCCCCATCAGACCCTTAGCAGGGGGTTCACCCTAACTCCTGAAGTTAAGACTCCTTCCAGCCCCAGTAGAAACAATGGGACAACTCACCCATTCAACTCAGGGCCTTAGGCCACCCCCAAGTTGTACACGACGCAGGGGAGCTGTGGTGGATGCTGGTGCTGCTGCCCATATTCCTCCTTCAGAGCCAAGCCCTCATTCCTCCAGCTGCTGGGGGTGTTGGCTGCTAATGGCTGGCAGCTGAGTCCCTCTCCAGGGGTTGTCCTCAGCCAAAGAGAAGCACGTCATTCCTCAAAGTGATGCCTGAACTAACGGTGGGAATTATCCATTCTTTGAAATGGCAAAGGCCTACCTCCCTCCTTGCTTCAATCCAGGAAATATTTGGAGGATCACCCCAGCTTCAGATCTTCCCACGGGGCTGTTCAACTTCTCCCCCTGTGCAATCCTGCTCCCCTCACTCCCTTTTAGGGGCATTCCTGGGAATACTCCTCAGTGACGCTCCTGGGAGCAAATCTTCAGTCTCGCAGTCTGTTCCTCAGGGAAGCTGAGCAAGGAACACGGTGGGAGCAGGCGGCCGCCCTGGTGTGTGGCTGCACCTGGAGGAAGGACTCGTTAGTCTGTCTCGCAGGAAGATGCCCTCTTAGGACTTAGCTGTAGTCTGGCCCAGCCCCTGCCCACCCAGCGAGAGAGCTGAGCCAGTTCTGGAAGCCAGCGCCTGGAAGGCCTTGGCACAGGCCTGGGGAAGGAAGAGAACCTTGCAGCCAAGTGATTGAGGAGACTCCAGAGGAGAGTATATCTGTGGTAAGAAGCCCACCGGCCCCTGGAGTCTGATTCTAGCTGATGAAGAGGCACCCAGGGCCAGTATTTCAGCAAGACAACTGAGAAATAAGCCGAGGGAAAGTGTTAATCTTGGATTTACATCAATGTGGAAGGCGTCAGCCTAGCCCCCAAATATTCTAACTCAGGCCCAGTGTGTGGGAACGCGCCTGGGTGGGTGCGGGAGAGGCGGGAAGGAATTAGACTTGCACAAACTTCATAATTGAAATCATTAATAGCAGTAAAATAAGTTGTCCATCCTACATGTAATTTGTAGTAATGTTTGGTTACTGAGATTAATTTCTAGTAATGAAACACTAATTAAACCATTTATTGAGTAATGTATTTGCTTGGTGGTGTTTTATGGGTGTTCGCTTATAAATATTTTAATTACTTTTGCTAAGTAATTAGAATTTACTAAATAATTTCCAAACTATTTTAATTTCTAGCAATTCTCAGCCAACCAACAAGTAATTGTTTTACTTTATATCAGTAATTAAAGCCTTTTTTAAAAAAAACTTTGGGTGAAGAGAAAGACAGTAATAAAGACACTCTGTTCTATCACAGGGTTGGATATATTAAAACAAAAAAGGCATAAAATCACTCATAATCCAACATTACTCAAACACTGTTAATGTTTTTGACTATATCTTTACAGATTTTTCTTATGGGTACATGTCCTATTTTTTCAAAATTGAGATACCAACTACATACTTTCCAGGAACCAAACTGCCAATTTGTGTATCATACTTTCTATCCATTAAAATGCCGAAGATATTCTCTTTATCAGTTTAAGAGACTTTTTGAAAGTAATATTTATTGTTCCTACCTCTATGCACCTACTATGTGTCAGACACCATGCAGAGTGATTTACTCCTTTCTCACCTGCTGCCAAATCACCTGGTGACTTTGGCCTTCAAGGTCCCTGTCTTTAGCCACATCCTCTCCTCTGACAGGGCCACCTTAAATAATTGTTTAGTACACCTGAGAGGCATCCTCGCCCAAACAGACCAAAAAGCTTACTTAGAAGGAGATATTTTGCCAACTTTTTGAATAAAGAGAGGGAGGCAAATTCATGGGAGGGAAGGATGACAGTGACTTGGGGAAAGGCTTGGTGTAGGGACAGAAGCAGGGGCACTAAAGTGCCCCCCACAAAAAATTTTTTTTAAAATTAAGTTCCCCCTAAAGCAGTGGTTCTCAACCTTCTGGCCCTTTAAATACAGTTCCTCATGTTGTGACCCAACCATACAATTATTTTCGTTGCTACTTCATAACTGTCATGTTGCTACTGTTATGAATCGTAATGTAAATATCTGATATGCAGGATGGTCTTAAACGACCCCTGTGAAAGGGTCGTTCGACCGCTAAAGGGGTCGCGACCCACAGGTTGAGAACCGCTGCCCTAAAGAGAACCACCAAGCAGAGCACAGAGCTGGTGCTCAATCCATGTTTGTTGTTTCTCCAAAGAATGGGTAATTCCCACAGAAACATTCCTGTGGTGCCACTCTGTGTTATTTATTCTCTGTATCCATTTTCTCTCTCTCCCTAGAAAGTATCACACCTCAAGCACCTCTCTAGGCTCTCAAAACTCACTCAAAAGAGGGGAGGAGGAGAGGGCCGCAGAATCACTCCCCACTCCACAGAGAGATCAAGGAAAACCAGGCCTGGCTCCCTTTAGCAGAAACCCCTCTTCCCTGTTAACCAGAATAGAGCTCATTTTTAACGAAAGCTAACATCTCCTAAATCCTTACAATGTGACAGGCCCTGTGTTGAGCATTTTACACACATTATCTCACTTAAATAATACATTTATCTTTACTTAACTAATGAGAAAGTGAGACTAATAGAGTTTAAGTGAGGTACTAGTAAGTGGGAGAAGCCAAGTTTCTCTATTTCCAGAGCTCAAAGCCCTTAAGTATCATGTTATATTGTCTCCACATAGTAAGTGATCCATAAGAGCAAGGTGAAGAGAGGAACGGAGAGAGGAAAAGAGGGAGGAAACTCCACATCATTATAATGCAGGGGAAATAGTGTCATTTGCTATAAGTAGGAGGTAATGTTAAAATAAACACATTATGTTCTGGCTTGGTGGCTCAGTTGGTTGGAGCATCATCCCATACACCAAAAGGTTGTGGGTTCGATTCCAGGTCAAGGCACATTGCTGGTTCAGTCCCCAGTTGGGACATGTACGGGAGGCAACCAATCAATCGATGTTTCTCTCTCACATCAATGTTTCTCTCTCTCTCTCTCTCTCTCTCTCTCTTCCTCTCTCTAACATAAATAAAACATATCCTCAGGTGAGGATTAAATTTTTTAAAAATAAAATAAAATAAATGCATTATGATCACAATAAAAAATGTTGGTCTACATGTTACCTAAAGTCATTGGTTCTACCCTTGGGACACACTGGAATATTTGATCTCTGAGGTCCCTTTCTAGCACAGAATTCTAGAGTCCTCATGGGTTACATTGGCTATTTTCTGAAGGAAAACTAGATTTCCTGGGTCTTGGTCATGTGGGTAATAAAATCCTTATAGCAGACACTGGCCCAGATTTATTTATCTCTATATTCTCCATAAGCATTTACTGCAGTGGTTCAGGGTGGATTTGTGGAAGTTGAGTTATAAATTTCCTTTCTCTCTCTGGGACTTAGTGTCTCCATGAGGGGGAAAGAAAAGAGGGTTGGACTAGCTGATCCCTAAGTACGTCTCACTCTGCAAAACATTGATTCATTGGATCAAAGAATTGGTCCCTTTCTTACTGGTTGTCTGGCTTTCTGCTCCATCACCCCTGTGATAAGCAGAACTCTAAAAACAACCTTCCAAGATGCCCATCCCCTGGTTATTTAGTCAAACACTAATCCAGGTACTGCTGTGAAGGGCTTTTGTAGATGCCATCAAATTAGTTGACCTTAAGAAACAGAGATCATCTTGGTGAGCCTTTCGAAAGCGGTAAGTATTCTCCAGCTGGTGGCAGAACAAGTCAGAGAGATTCAAAGTATAAGGGGAATTCAATATAAGGGAGGGTCTTTGTTTCTGAGATGGATGAAGACCTCAGAGTGGCTCCCAGCCAAAAGCCAGCAAGGAAAAGAGAATTCACTCCTACAGCTACCAGGAACTGAAATGGCCAACAACCTGATGAACTTGAAAGTGAATTTTTCCCCATAAGCTCCAATAAGATCTCAGCCTGGCCAACATTTTCATGTTGAGCTTGTGCAATCCTGAGCAGAGAAATGGGCCAACTCACCTGGACTTAATGACGTCCAGAACTGTGAGATAATCAGTGGGTGTTGTTTTAAGCTGCTATGGTTGTGGCCATTTGTTATATTGCAGTAAAAAACAAATGCAATTCTTGACCTTATCCTTATCAAAACCCATGCTCTTATTATTCTGAGCATGGGTTGATAGGGTCAGGAAGGAATCAATTTTGGGAATTTTGAACTAAGGCTTTTTTCTGCCAACTTCATGGGAGTCTAATAAGCAAGTACTAAGTATTGAATTCCGACTATGTTCCCAGGTCTTCTATTGGAGGTAAAATTGTATGGAATAGACAAGATAAGCAGGAAGACTGTGAAGGAAGAAGAAAAACAGTGTACACTGGAGATGTTGAGTAGGCTTCATGGAACAAGCGAAACTTTGAGACTGGATAGATTTAAAATTGGCAGAGAAAGGGGAAGGAGTAGATATTCTAGGTAGAGGGGAGCACAAGGAAAGGAGTGGAGGCAGAAATGAGCATGATGTTGGTCAACGTTGGTTCCTGAGGACAGGACAGGTTTCTCGAGCCCTGTCGTTGGAATCTAGCTACTGTGCCACGCTACCAGTTGACAAGGCCAGGAAACTAGATAAATAGTGTGCTTTTAGGCAAGAATAGGGGCTGCCTTAGTCTTGGACAAAGAAAGATGAAAGGAGGGTTTGGAAAGGAGGAGTATAAAGGACACCAAAACAATGGCAAAATTTGCCATGAAACAGATCCAAGTTAAGCAAAAGAAGGGAGGCCATGAGGGAAAACACAAGAACAAAGGTACACCACCCCCACCACCATGGAAGGGAGGGGAAGAGAGAAACCGTCAGCCTCTAAGCCTTGTGCCTCACACAGAACATTATCCAGGTAGATGTCTGGGCCTTGAGTAGATTGGCTTGCTACAAGGGGGTGCTTATGTTGGGAAGCAGGGAAATGATGTTAGAAAGATTGGTTGGGGCTAGACCTTGAAAAGTAGGAAGTAAAGCAGGGCTTTTTCAATCTAAATACTGATCAAAAATACTGATTGATATCTGTATCCTACCTCAAAAATCCTGATGTCAATTGGCCTGGTTCAACTTGGGCCTCAATATTTTTTAAATATCATAGGTTATTCTAATATTCCTCCAAGGCTGAGAACTACAGATATAGAGTTTGGGCTTCATCTATTAGCCAGTGGAGTCTATTAAGGATATGTGAATGACATACACAATGAAAAACAATACTAATTGAAAAGAAGGCCAAGTCAAGTAAAAGTAATTATAGAAAAATAGCAATATAGCATATTTTGGATTCCAGGCACTTTTCTAAGGTGATATATATATTTTAAAGTACATGTAATATACTTTTAAAGATAACATATAATCTTGGGCCCTGCATCAGAATTACTGAATCAGAAACTCTGGTGGCAGGGCCCTGCACTTTGTTTTTTATTTCATTTTATTTTATTTTTGGAGAGAAAAGAAGGGAAAGGGAGAGAGAGAAACATCAATGTGAGAATGAAACATCAATTGGCTGCCTCCTGCACGGCCCCTACGAGGGTACCTCGGCATGTGCCCTGACTGGGAATCGAAAGAGCAACTTTTTGGTGCATGGGACAACGACAACACCCAATCAACTGAGCAACATTGGCCAGTATATATATTTTAGAAGTATATATATTTTTAAAGTTTAAAATATAAAAATATAAAAGTATACTTTAAAAGTATATATATTTTAAAGTATATTTTATATGTACTTGTAAAATCATCACAATAAACTTCTAAGGTCGCTATTATTATTATCACCATTTTAAAGATTTGAAAAGTGAGGCTCACCTGGCCAGCATGGCTCAGTGTTTGAGTGTTGACCTATGAACCAGGAGGTCACAGTTCAATTCCCGGTCAGGGCCCATGCCCGGGTTGTGGGCTTGATCCCCAGTAGAGGGTATGCTGGAGGCAGTTGCTCAATGATTCTCTCTCATCATTGATGTTTCTCTCTCTCTCCCTCTCTCTTCCTCTCTGAAATCAATAAAAATATTTTTAAAAAAGAAAAGAAAAGTGAAGCTCAAAAAAGTGAATACATTGTTCATGATCACAGAGCAAGTAAATGATGGATTTGTGATTTGAATCCTGGAAGTTTGGCTCCAAAGTCCACTCTCTTCATTTTGCTTCTGGATAAGTGGGTTAACTTGTATTAGACCAACTTCACCAAAAACAACTAGGAAAGCAAGTTTGAGCACAAAGTTACCAGAGCACTGAAGACTTGAGAGGCCGAGATCACCAAGAGAAAAGAAGTACATTCATGTGAGGCCACATTTTTCTCCTACAAGCATTTGCATATTTGTAAGAAAACAGTTGGGGGGCCCAGAAGCTGAGTAGATGCTCAGCAGTCTCCTGGGACTAAGGATTTAAACAAAAACAAAAGAATTCTGGGCTGTCATAAGCAGAGGAAACATAGGGAAAATACCCAGCTTTCAGTTGGGATACTGACAATTTAGAGCTTAAAAGTAAGGGCTAACTTTATTTCTAGAACATGTAAATAAATGAGCCATCTAAAAAGCTAAAGCCCAGATTTAAACCAGCTCAATCCAAGATTAGATTAAAATGATCTGACCTTGACCCCTCTCTGAAGGAAGATAATATTCAAGCTCAAATTTCCAGTATAATTTTTTCATCCACAATGTCCATCATTTAATCAAAAGTTACCAGACTTACCAAGAGACAAGACAAGTGACCAAAACCAGAGAAAGACCAAATTATAAAAACAGACTGACAGGTGAGTCATATATGAGAATTATCATATATAATTTAAAAATAACTGTCATCAATAATTTAAGAAAATAAATGACAAGTAGAGAATTTTCGTGGAGAACTAGAATCTATCAAAAATATCAAATAGAAATTTTAAAACTGAAAACATATAACATGTTCAATTAATAACTATATAGGTGGGTTTGACAGAAAAGCAGACATAGTTGAAAAGAAGACTAAACACCTATCTACTGATAGGTCAGTAGGAAACATACAGACTGGAGAGAAAAAAATGGGAAATACAGTAAAGACATGGAACACAGTGAAAAAGCATAAAATACGTATAATTGGAGTACCAGAAGGGGAGGAGAAAATAGAACAAAAGCAATATCTGAAAAGATGATTGACTGAGACTTTTCCAAAATAAATGAAAAACACCAAGCCACATGTTCAAGAATTGCTGAGATACCCAGACAGGATAAATACAAAGAAAACCACATCCACATCTTTGGTAGAACTGCTGAAAGACAAAGGCAAAGAGAAACCTTAAAAAACAGAGGAAAAGAAATATTATCTTCAAAACAGTAATAACAACAATAACTGACCTCTTTATAGAAATGAGGGATACCAGAACAATGGAGGATATCTTTCAAGTTTTGAAAGACAATAATTGCCAACTTAGAATGATATATCTTACAAAAATATTACTTAAAAACAAATGGAAATAAAGTTATTTTCAGACAAAGAAAAATTAAAATATTTAACCAATAGTCCCACATCTAAAAAAACTGAAGAAAGTCCTGCAGGCAGAAGGAAAATTATTCCAGATGAAATAAGAGATATTCAGGAAGGAATGAAGAGCAATAGGAAGTACCAAAATGTGTGTAAAACTGAAATTAATATGTTGTATATATAGAATCTACCAAAAAATAAATAAAAGCTCCTAGAACTAATAAGTGAATTTAACAAGGCCACAGTATATAAAGTTAATATACACAAATTTATTGTATTTCTGTATATCAGCAATGAACATTACATTCAAAGTTTTTAAAGCAATAACATTTATAGTAGCATCCCCAAAATTAAAGAATTAGTTATAAATCTAACACATATGTGCAGGATCTGTGTGTTGAAAACTACATAATACTAACAAAAAAAATCAAAGAAAACCCAAATGAATGGAAAGATAATCCATGTTTATGGATTGAAAGAATCAAATTGATAAGATGACAATCTCCCCCACTCCCCTGACACATCCATTGATCTATAGATTCAATGCAATTCCAATCAAAATCTCAGTATACTTTTAGAAATCACTACTGACAAGCTGATTCTAAAGTGATTATGAGAAAGGCAAAGGATCCAGAATAACCAAAGCAATTTAAAAAGGAAAAACAATGTGGTAGGACCTAAACCACGTAATTTCAAGACTCACTATAAAGTTACAGTAAACAAAAATGTTGATATTAACAGAAAGATAGATACATAGATCAATTAAATAAAGCAGAATCTAAAAATGGACTAAACGAATTTTTAACAAAGATCAAAGGCAATTCAATGGGGAGAGCTATTCTTTTCTCTCTCTCTTTTTTATTGTCAACAATATTACAGATGTCCTCATTTCCCCCCCTTGCCCACCTTCACCCAGTCCCCATCCCGCTTCCCTATGACCTTCACCACAATGTCTGTATCTATGGCTATGCATTTACGTTCTTTGGCGAATCCCTTCACCTTCTTTCACCCAGATCCTCCTTCCTTCTGACAGCTGTCAGTCTGTTTCATGTATCCATACCTCTGTTTCTATTTTGTCCATCAGTTTATTTTGTTCATTAGAATCCACATATATGTGAGGTCATACGGTATTTGTTTTTCTCTGGCTGGCTTATTTTACTTAGCATAATGCTTTCTAGGTCCATCCATGCTGTCACAAAAGGTAAAATTTTCTTCTTCTTTTTTTTTTTTGTCAATTCTCACCTGAAGATATATTTTTTCCATTGATTTTTAGAGAGAGAGAGTGGAAGGGAGGGGGAGAGATAGAGAGAGAGAAACATTGATGTGAGAGAGATACATCAGTTGGTTGCCTCCTGCACATGCCCTGACCAGGGCCAGGGATTGAACCTGCAACCAAGATATGACGTGCCTTGGACCAGAATCGAACCTGGGGCCGATGCTCCAACCACTGCGCCAAACCAGCTAGGGCAGATTTCCTTCCTTTTTATGGCCACATAGTATTTCATTGCGTAAATCAGGGGTCCTCAAACTTTTTAAACAGGGGGCCAGTTCACTGTCCCTCAGACCGTTGGAGGGCCATACTATAGTTTAAAAAAAAAAACTATGAACAAATTCCTATGCACACTGCACCTATCTTATTTTGAAGTAAAAAAACATAACGGGAACAAATACAATATTTGTATTTGCATGTGGCCCGTGAGCCATAGTTTGAGGACCCCTGGTGTAAATGTACCACAGCTTTTTTACCCACTCATCTACTGATGGGCACTTGGGCTATTTCCAGATCTTGGCTATTGTAAATAATGCTACTATGAACATAGGGGTACATATATTCTTTTGAATTGGTGTTTTGAGATTCTTAGGATATATTTCCAGAAGTGGTATCACTGGATAAAAATTAATTTTTAAAAATATATTTTTATTGATTCCAAAGAGGAAGGGAGAAGGAGAGAGAGTTAGAAACTGGGGATCGAGCCTGCAACCAACTGGGAATCTAACTGTGACCTCCAGGTTCATAGGTCAACGCTCAACACTGAGCCAAGGGTGGCTGGGCAAATTTAATTTTTTTTATATAAATTTTTAAAAAATATATATTTTATTTATTTTTTACAGAGAGAAAGGGAGAGGGATAGAGAGTTAGAAACATCGATGAGCGAGAAACATCCATCAGCTGCCTCTTGCACACTCCCTACTGGGTATGTGCCTGCAACCAAGGTACATGCCCTTGGCCAGAATCAAACCTGGGACCCTTCAGTCTGCAGGCTGACACTCTACCCACTGAGCCAAACCAGTTAGGGCCAAATTTAATTTTTTTAGGAAACTCCATACTGTTTTCCACAGTGGCTGTACCAGTCTGCATTCTCACCAGCTATGTACTAGGGTTCCCTTTTCTCCACATCCTCACCAGCACTTGTTTGTTGATTTATTGATGGTAGCCATTCTGACAGGCATGAGGTGATACTTCATTATGGTTTTAATTTATGATTAGTGACCATAAGCATTTTAATATGTCTACTGCCCATCTGTATGTCCTCTCCGGAGAAGAGTCTATTCAGGTCCTTTGTCAATTTTTTTTTTTTTTTGGTAATATTTTATTGATTTTTTTACAGAGAGGAAGGGAAAGGGATAGAGAGCTAGAAACATCAATGAGAGAGAAACATCAATCAGCTGCCTCCTGCACACCCCCTACTGGGGATGTGCCCGCAACCATACCCTTGACCAAAATCGAACCTGGGACCCTTCAGTCCACAGGCCGACACTCTATCCACTGAGCCAAACTGATGAGGGCCTTTGTCAATTTTTTAAATTGGATTGTTTGTCTTCTTGGTGTTGAGTTGTATAAGTTCCTTATATGTTTTAGCAATTAACCCCTTATCAGATGTATCATTGACAAATATGTTCTCCCATACAATGAGTTGCCTTTTCATTTTGTTAATGGTTTCTTTTGCTGTGCAGAAGCTTTTTAGTTTGATGTAGTCCCATTTGTTTATTTTTCCTTTGTTTCCCTGGCCCTATGAGACATATTGGCAAAAATATTGCTACAAGAGATGTCTGAGATTTTGTTGCCTGTGTTTTCTTCTAGGATTTTTATGGTTTAGCAACTTACATTTAAGTCTTTTGTCCATTTTGAGTTTATTCTTGCATACGGTGTAAGTTGGTAGTCTAGTTTCGTTTTTTTGCATGTACTTGTCTAATTTTCCCAACATCATTTATTGAAGAGATTGTCTTTACCCCATTGTATGATCCTGCCTCCTTTGTCAAATATTAATTAACCATATAGGCGTGGGGTGATTTCTGGGCTCTCTGTTCTGTTCCATTGATCTATATGCCGGTTCCTATGCCAGTACCAGGCTGTTTGGATTACAATGGCCTTTTAATATAGTTTGATATCAGATATTGTGATACCTCCAACTTTCTTCTTCCTTCTCAAGATTTTTGAGGCTATTTGGGGTCTTTTTTGGTTCCCAAAAATATTTATTCCAGATCTGTGAAATATGCCATTGGTATTTTAATAGGAATTACATTGAACATATAATATAGTTATTTCAATTAATGGTGCTGGAAAAATTAGATGTCCATATGTTAAAAAAAAAAAAAGAGCCTCAACGCAAACTCACCAGTATACAAAAATTAACTCAAATACTCCTGGTATATAGCCAAGATAATTGAAAAGTGTAAGTCCACACAAAAACTTGCATATAAATATTCATAACAACATTATTCATAATAGCCAAAAAGTGAAAACAAAGCCCAAAAACCATCAAATGATGAATAGAAAAATAAAATGTGTATATCCCTACAATGGAATATTATTCATTCATAAGAAGGAATGAAGTAGTAATACATGCTACAAAATGGAAAACCTTGAAGCATTATGCCAAGTGAAAGAATCTACAGATACCAAAAGCAGATTAGTGGTTGCCTAGGGATGGGGAAAGAGAAAACCATTAGTGACTGCTAATGGGTCCAGGGTTTATTTTTCAGATGATGAAATACTCTGAAATTACATAGTGGTGATGATTTCACAACCTTGTGAATATACTAAAAATCACTTTTGGGGGTAATTTTATTCATTTACTTTATTTTTAATTAAATTTATTGGGGTGACATTGGTTAATAAGATTGTATAGGTTTCAAGTGTACATTTCGATGATACATGATCTTTATATTAAAGGATGAATTTTATGGTATGTGAATTATAGGTCAATAAAACAAAATGCTTTTAAAAATTAACTCAAAATGGATCATAAACCTAAATGTATAAGGTGAACTGCAAAACTTCCAGTAGAAACGCAAGAGAAAATCCACATGACCCTATGTTAGGCAAAAAGTTTCTAGATACTAAAAGCACAGTCCACAAAAGTATGATCCAGAAAAGGAAAAAAGAATAATAATTGAACTTGATTAGAATTTGTAAATCTTGCTTTATAAGAGGCACTATTAAAAGAATTCAAAATCAAACCATGGACTGAAAGAACATATTTGCAAATCATATTTCTGACAAAGACTTGTATGCAGAATATATAAATAACTCTCAAAATTCAGCAATAGAAAAGCAAGCAACTCAATTTTCAAAATGCCCAAAGTTCTGAACACATACTTCACCGAAGAAGATATGTGAATGGTTAATAGGCACATGAAATCATGCTCAGCATACTCGGTCATGGACAAGCACATTGAAACCACCATGAGATGCTACTACATACCAATTAAAAGGACTAGAACTTAAAAGCCTGACTGACAATACCGAGTGCTGATGAGGATGTGAAGTCGTGGAAAGCCTCAAATATTGCTGGCGGAGTTGCAAAATGGTTGACCCACTTTGGAAAACAATTGATCAGTCTCTTAAAAAACTAAATACACATATACCATATGACCTAGCAATCCTTCTCCTAGATGTTTACCCAAGAGAAACAAAAACTTATGCTTATTATAAATGATTGTTTATAGGAGCTTTATTTATAATCACTCAAAACTGAAAGTAACCCAGATGTTTTTCAGCTACCAAATGGGTAAACAAAGTATAGCACAATCATGAAATTGAGTACTCAGCAACCAAAAGGAACAAACTGTTGATTCGAACAACAACATGTGAAAAACTTAAATGCACATTGTGTGTTAAAGTAGTCAGACCCAGAAGGTTACATAGATTTCTAGGGGTTGTAGTTGAGGAGAGAGTTAACTATAAGAGGACATCACAAAGGAATTTTGGGTGTGATAGACTGTTCTATATCAAGACTTTGGTGTTGGATATACGACTCTTTGCATTTGGCAAAATCCATCAAATGGTGCACAACAAAGAATGAAGTTTATTACATGTGAATTTTTTAATCAATCAGGATATAGGGAAAACCCAAAATGAAATAAACTGTGACAAATGAAAAATGAATGTTGTTTCTACAAAATATTATAATATCATGTGATGTTTAAAATATAGGTAGAATTAGCCCTAACCGGTTTGGCTCAATGGATAGAGCATCGGCCTGCAGACTGAAAGGTCCCAGGTTCGATTCCGGTCAAGTGTATGTACCTTGGTTGTGGGCACATCCCCAGTAGGAGGTGTGCAGGAAGCAGCTGATCGATGCGTCTCTCTCATCGATGTTTCAAACTCTCTATCCCTCTCTCTTCCTCTCTGTAAAAAATCAATAAGATATATATTTAAAATATAGGTAGAATTAAAACATATGAAAATAATAGAATAAAAATTGGAGGTAGTAAATGAAATTTAAAATAGTCTAAAGTTTTTGCATGATATGAGTAGTGGTAAAGTACTATTTCATATGAGACTAAAAGAAAATAAAAGATGTATATAGATAACTAAGGCAACAAGAGGAAGGGAAGGAGAGAGAGAGAAAGATCTCTGTGAGACAGATACATTGATCAGTTGCCTCCCATATACCCCAGCCACAGCCTAGGTATGTGCTCTGACCAGGAATTAAACCAGTGACCTTCTGGTGCACTGGATGAAGCTCCAACCAACTGAGCCACACCAGCCAGGACAAGGGAGCTATTTTTAAACACATAATTCCTTATGATTGGGAAGCATCTATTTCTCCTTTTAGATCTGTCAACTTTTGCTTTGTATATTTTGAGGCTATGTTATCACATGCATATGAATTTAAAATCATTCAATCCTCTTGGTTGATTGAGCCTTTAGTCATTATAAAGTATCATCTTTCTATCTTATATCTCACATGATCACATCAATTGATGCAGAAAAAGCTATGACAAAATTCAACACCTTCCACACCCATTCATCATAAAATGTCTTAGAAAAATAGAAGCAGAGGATAACTGTCTCTATTTAATAAGCTACACTATCCAAAAAAAAAATCTATAACTAACATTATAGTTAATGGTAGAAAAATATAATCCTTTCCCCCTTAAGTTGACAAGACAAGAATGTCTGCTCTCACCACTCTTGTTCAACACAGTCCTGGAAGTTCTATCCAGTGAAATAAGGCAAGAAAAGGAAATAAAAGGCTTATGGATTGTGAGACAATTTGGTACTGCTAAGAAATGAAAACTTGGGCCACGTGCCAGCTGTGGTGAAGAGTTGGAGGGTCAGCCAGGCATATTATCAGGACTAGAACTATAGTAGAAGAATGACCTATTTGATAATATGATTTGATCACAATACTGAATGGGAAGAGCATCTGATTTCTTTGAATAAAAGGACCTTTATTTTATAGATCTGTTTTCACCAAAAATGTTCAGCTATTTCCCTTAGATAAGTTGGACCACACTTACTTCCCTTGTTCAATATCCTTTAATTCTAGGTCTCAGGATATTTAGAAGCTAAAAAAACCACCCCCTTCTGACTAAAAACTTGCCTTAATTGGTACCTTAAATATTAATGTTAGTAAGACCAAGAGTTTACTATTTTACTATGATTTTTGTTCAATAAGTTTTATCCATAAGAAAACCTCTTAGGAAATTCAAGTTAACTGAAATTCAGTGTAGTCTCCTGGAACAGTTAGACTGAACTACTTAGGAGGGACCAAATTCAAATTCTTAAAAATGACCTGGATGAATTCTAAAATAAACAAAAAAAAAGAGCTAAAAAACAAACTCAAACCTCTTAGTTCTGATACATGAAAGGAGATGTGTGTGTGCGTGGACATACATCCACACACAGAATAAGAGGCTAGTTGAATTGAATATATTTATTGTGCCTTTGTTGACCAAATCTAATTTTGGAATAATGCTATATTTGTTTTGCCATGGCTCTACAAGATGTTACATGGGTCTTGCACCTTTTTGCTCTTCTGCTTCATGAAGTTTGAGGTGTATTTGTCCATCTTAAAGTAAATGAATTAAATAAAGCTTGATTCTCTACCTCCCACCACAAATTCTACTTTTTAAAAAATATATATTTTTATTGATTTCAGAGAGGAAAGGAGAGAGAGAGAGAGAGAAAGAGAGAGAGAGAGAGAGAGAGAGAGAGAGAGAGAGAGAGAGAAACATCAATGATGAGAGAGAGTCATTGATCAGCTGCCTCCTGCATGCCCCCTACTGGGGGTTGAGCCCACAACCCAAGCATGTGCCCTTGACCGGAATCAAACCTGGGACCCTTCAGTCCGCAGGCCAGTGATCTATCCATTGAGCCGAACTGGCTAGGGCTACTTTTTTCTTAAGGATTTATTTTCCCAGACACCACACAAAATCTTTGAAAACCTGTGCCATTTCACCTATTACATCCTTTACCACAACCTAGCAGTATTTAAGTCTTGCAAGAATATTTGAGCTTCTTTTATAAATGCAGACATCAAGATTTGCTCACTGGGAAGTGAACTCTGCATTGTGGCTGTGGAGGGGTGTCAGGATCATGGCAGTACTTGCTCCTTTCCCCCCTTTCTCCAGTGGGTTGCCTCTTTTGTTTTTGGTCCTATTTGGAATTTATAGATGTAAATTTTTCCTGTGCCTTTTTAAAAATGTTTTTTTACATTGATTTTAGAGAGAGAGGGTGAGAGAGAGAAACATCAATGTGAAAGAGAAACACTGATTAGCTACCTCCCATATGCACCCCAACCGGGGATTGAACCCACAACCCGGGCATATGCCATGACCGGGAATCAAACTGGTGACCTTTCAGTGCACAGGATGATGTTCAACCAACTGAGCCACACCGGCCAGGGTCTGTGACTTTTTTAAATCTCTTGTCATTTTGTTTGCAGGAGGTAGAGTGGCAGGATAGCATCGTGTTGGGGATTTTCCTCCAGGTATTGCGAGTGGCATTTCTACCATATAAATCTCAAACATGCAATCTAGTTGTGTTGGTTTCTCAGTGACTGAGCATGAATTGTGACCACTGGCCATGTTCTTTAGTTTTTATTTATGATGAGTTGACAAGCACCATCTACCACCTTTCTTAAGGTGGCTGTAAATTTCCTATTGTCTTGGGGGGGAATCACACTATATTCTGTTCCACTGTGCACCAGATACCAACAGGTACTGTGATGGGTAGAGAAGTGCCTATATCTCTGCACCCAAGAGGGCTGGAAGGATGCATACAGCTCTCTGCGAGCCTAGATATTACTGTAGTTGAGGACAGGTGAGAGATGAGGCCAGAGAGGAGCTGGGGGTAGATGGAAAGGGTCATTCATCTATTTCCAGCCAAGACACTGAACTGGCTTGACTCCTTCAGGAATCACAGTCAAGACAGAATCTTAAGCAGGGATCGAATTTGCTTTTGAGGAAGCTCACTTTGGCTGGAGCAAGAAGAGTTCCTCTGAGTTCACGGGCCCTCTACCTGGCTGGTATCTACATTTCCTTGTCTCTGTGTGTCTCCCCTCTCTTCCTCTATCTTTCTCCACGTGTTTTCATGTCTAGATCCCCCCTCTTTATGTATTTATCTCCTCTTTTCTCTTTCCCTTGAAGATGTCCTCCAGCTGCTTCTATCATGTCCCTCCCCAAACAGGATTCAGGTTCCACCTCCACAACTTACTCTCTGTCTCCAGGGCGCCATCCCCAGCCCGGTTTGTGTCCTGCACAAGCAAGTAACTCAGGATTTCCTCTTGAACAGCAAGCTCTTTTGGGGTCTCACCAGTGCACAGACAAGACCTTTGGAAGAAAGGGGAGACAGGAAACAAAGCTACTGGGCCCAGAGAAGATGAACCCCCAGGTTCTGAGGTCTGCATGGAACCAATGAGCTAGGACCGAACACTCCTCTCACGGCACGGATAGGTCCACCGCCCTCCCAACCTCACCCAGAAAAGCCTAATGTCCAGTTGCTCATACCTCGGACCATCTGCTCTGAAAGGTTTCCTGGCACCTGCCCATCCTCCCCAGGGGCTGAACAACTGGGTCAGGGCGGAACAGCCCCTCGGCTGAGCTGAGCCTGGGACCCCACTCCAGGACAGGACCGTCCCCTGGGACGAGAAGGTCAAGCTGCTCTTCTAGACATGACCTCAGAGATGTGCAACAAGGGCTCTGGCCCCATTTGTCACCACGGGGCTATAATTAGGTTTGTTAACATACAGTCGAGTGTAGTCTTGTTGACTAGGAACTTAATCACGTTACTATTGAGTTCCTGTACGCATTGCTCGGGGTGACTGTTTTACTTGTAGAGTTATAGCCAAGTCCAACGGGAGGAAATTAGCTTTGGACACAAGTTTGGAGGGGGGCTCCTTTTCCTCCTGACTTCGTCTCCCTCCCCCCTT
Organism: Myotis daubentonii; assembly: GCF_963259705.1. Taxonomy (NCBI): domain Eukaryota; kingdom Metazoa; phylum Chordata; class Mammalia; order Chiroptera; family Vespertilionidae; genus Myotis; species Myotis daubentonii. The sequence continues at coordinate 18,227,592 of NC_081852.1, forward strand.
CCATGTGAAAATATTTAGCAAACAGTGACAATGATGAAAAACAGTAGGAAACAAAATGTTCTACATTAGTATAAAACATGAAAAATGCAGCAAGGACCCTTAGCGGTACAACATGTGTTATGCTGGCTGGCAGTCCATTAGCTCTGATAGACATTTCACTTACCTAAGTCAAATATAACAGTCTAGTATTCATTAATATAAGAAGGGGCTGTGGAATCAGAGCTACCATCTGGCTGGGCCGACAGAATAATCTACAACTCATGATTAGGTCTAAGGAGTGGGGTTTCACTTTAATCTTTCTCATTGCTCGAAATTTCCATCTGCGCAGTTCGGCACATCATTTTTCTTCAAGACAAATGTGCTGTTTTTCATGTTCCAAAATTAGATCAGAAGAAAACGATTAATCATGTCACGGCCTGGGAAAGGAAACAAAGCTCCGATATTCTCCGCTCTCCCCTCCCCCGGCGGCCGCCCCTCCCGGGCCCTGGACGGCTGCAAGTTTCGCTCCCCCCCCCACCCCCCGACCCCCCAACCTCTAGGTTTTCAGCACAACTTTGCCAGCGACCACCGCCAGCCCAGAGGAGGGAGAGGGCGCCGGCGGGGCTCGCGGGAGAGTTGGGGGGGCCCTGGGACCCCAGCCGGGGCGCGCCGCTGCCTCCCCCGGAGCCCGACCCGGCCCCCGGGGCTCCCTGGCCCGTCCGCCCCGCCCGCCCCGGGAGCCGCGGCGCAGGGTGCTGGGCGCTGCCGCTCGCCCCGGTGACAGAACACCAAAACGGGCTGCGCGCCTCGCCCCGTCCCCTCCCGGCCGGCCTGTCTGTCAGCCGGCTCGCAAGTCATAACAAATCCCTGGCGCGGAGCTGAAGCTGAGCATTTGCCGGAGCGTCACGGGGATGATGAATGACCCGCAGGCCTTTGAAGTGCTCTGCCAGTTCAGCTGGGTCCGCGGTGCTGACAGAGAAATATACACAACAGCGTAACCAATAATGAGAACATTAAACATTCCTGCGCCGTGACAGGCTGACAGAGAAGCCCGGGCCCGCATCCATCATCGCGCAGATAGAGCCTTGACAATCGGCCCCTCGCTGACACCCGCGGTCACCTTGCCCTGGCCCCCTCGCCGCGCCCGCCCCGCCCCTCCCGCTCGCACTGGGCGCCCTCCGGGGGTTTTCCTCTTTCTTTCTCCCCCGGCTTGGCCACCCCTCCTCTCCACTCTCGCCCCGCTTCTCTCCTTCCCTGTCCCCTCCTCCTCTCCCTCTTCCCCCTCCTCCCGGCCCCTGCCCTCCCTCCCCTGCCCCGTGCAGCTCTGAGGTCAGGCGAGCTGGAGGCCACTTCCATTCGGCTTAGGTCGCTGCTCCCAGAAGCAGCGAGGATGCTGCACCAAAGGGAGACCCGGGAAGTCTTTAAGTTTATATTTTAAAAGGGGTCGCTTTTAACCAGATGCAAAAAATAATGCAATCCCGGTATGTGTGACCTCGTTTGGAAATAGTAACAGTTGGAGGGAGGCCCACGCGAACCCCTTTCTCCTTCCTCTCTGGGTAAGGTCTCCCTTCCTGTGTGACTTTGGGGAGGGACCTGCTCTCTGGGCCAGCCTCTGCCTCTTTCTTTTCAACTGGGCTTATCTGACGGGATCTGATTTCTGATCTGTGTGAAAGGGAAAAAACAGCAGAGAAACACAAAGATCTTTTCCTCCAACAGGAAATGGACTCTGTCCGGATAAACCGCCTGGGATGGACCATCCCCCAGACCCCAGGAGATGCGGTGACCTCTGGCCACCCTCTGGATCCTCCAGGGCTCCCAGAGAACTTGGTTTGGCCCTGTTGGGGTGAGCCTCTCCTCGGCCTGGGGAAGCTGGGCCATGCCCCAACCCCCCCACACACCCTGCCAGGCCCACTCCCCGCTGACCCGCAAGGGTAATGAAAGAGCACTGGGCCTGCGGTGAGAAGCCAGGTTCTAGTTCTGCCAGGAGAACTTGGGCAAGTCCAGGGTTTTCCTGGACCTCTATTTCTTCTGAGCAGAAGCCCTTACCTCAGAGCTTACAGGTCTTTTTACTGTCTCCAGATACAAAGGGTTTTTTCCCCTCTTTTTATTCTTGGAGTTTCTATTGGTTTTGTTTTTTTTCTTTCTTGGCTTGTGGAGGGAGAAGACATTCTTTGACTTTCCAAAAAGTCATGAAAAATTCCCTACAACCTCCACATACATGTCCAGAGATGGTGAGCAGCCGAGCGGGAGGGATCACTTCCCTGGGCATCCGAGGACCAAGGGTATGAGGATCTGGCAGAAACCGGAGGGAGGAGAGAGGGAGCCATGTAGAAACCTACTGTGTAGGGCTCATGCTCTGAGAAAAGGCCCCATCGTGGACATGAGACTTTAAAGGCATTTGCATCTTGTGTCAGGTGAGGTGATCAGGTGCAAGAAGAGAGCATCTGCTGGGGTAATATCTGCCCCATGCTCTCGAGTATCTTTTCCGTTCCTTCCTGCCCACCTGGAAAGGCCAGCTCCATGCCCACTCCCCCCAGGAGGCTTGCTCTGCTTGTCCTGGCCCACAATGACCTTGCCCTCCTCCGAGATCCTGTGAGCCCTGGCCCAGATGAGCAGCTCGCCTGGCCAGCTAGGCTCGAAGCTACTTGAGGACAGGGACAGTACCATGCTTTGCTCTCCCCTGGGTCACCTAGAATTAGCACGTCATCTTGTTCTGAGATGCCTGCCCCACCCACGCCCCCTTCTCTAAGAAACTGCTGCTACCGGGCCTGCTCCAGGCCTGCTCAGAGGCCATGTTTGTAATACAGAAACCTGCCCTTTGCCACAGCTGATTGATTGGGCCAGTAATGAATACCTATCCCTGCAACCAATCGGATTCCCTCTTCCTTCAACTCAGCCACAGGTGGCCTTGGGCTCCTGAAAGTAATGTTATGTTTGGGACTGGGGAGGACAGTTTCAACTCCTGACTTGTCCATTCCTGTCCCCTGAGGCCTGGTCGCACTCCATGCCCTGGGACGCCTGTGAGGTAGCTGGCCACTGGAAAAGACACATGACCCAGGCCTGGCTAATCCCATCTTTCTGCTTATAAAGATTAGTCCAGGGATAGGCATGTGACCCATATCAGACCAATCAGAGTCCTTCCCTGGGATTTTATATGTTGATTCTGAACAAGAGACACTCTCCATTTCTTTTAGATTGAGAACTGTAAGACTAGGACCCCAGCGCTTCTAGTGCCATGGCTGCCACTGTCTGAAAGAAAACAACTTCCAGGAGCAAATGAGGCCAACCAGAGCAATGGATGACAAGTCTGACGACTTCTTCAGGTTCCCGGAACTGGTCAACCCTGAAGCCCACTCTATCCTCAGCCTTAGCAACAGGTAAGCCAATTCATTCCTTTTCATGCTTAAACTAGTTTTAGCTTTGTTTATGTCACTTGCAACCCAGAGAGACCTCATCCTGGTGCTAAGGGGACATGTCAATTTAGGGGGGTGTACCTAAGATCAATAAATGTTTTTTCTCTTTTTTTACATGTATGTACATAAGTAAGAATCCACTGAGACCCATAACAAGGAGGGCTGCAGCGAGCCTTTGCTGATCCTCTTCTGCCTGACAGCACTCCCTGTGACCTCACCCCTCAGGCCAGGCAGTCAGCCAGTCCATTCCCAGGCCAGGCCCAAGTGACTTGCATTCCTGAGTATGTCAGACATGGCACTTTCCTATCCCTATGGTTTTTCCCCACCCCCAAGCAAGAAGGGTACAGGCACACATTGAGTGGCAGTTCTCTCAGCCTTTGAATGAACCTATTTGGTCTTCCCCCCTGCCAGCCAGAAAGCCAGAGCTCAAGCTGACCCTGGTCCACCAGGGACAAGGCCACCGGTCCATTCTTCAGATAACCCTTGATCTTAGAAGTCCTTCGTGGCCAATAGTGGCCTCTGGATATTCATTCTCATTTTAATCCTGGTCTGATGAGAGGGTTTCTGGACAAGAACGGCATGGGAGAGACCAGGTACAGTAGCAGTTAAAGTGAAAAATGATTGCAGGTGCTTAGTTGACTGCAAGCTTAAGATGAGCCAACCACGTATGAGGTGGCTGCTTTAAACGAAAAAAAGAGAGCCATGTTGCATTGTTAGGCTAGAGTATCAAGTTCAAATGATGTTTTAAGAATTCTGAGAAATTGTACCATGCAAAGGTGATGAGCAGTAGGGCAACCTGGTCATTGAGGAGCAGGGGAAAGACCTCAGGGTAGAGAAGTGACATCTCCATCCGTACTGAGCAGGTTGGCACTTGCTTGTTCTCAGTAAAAGAGCTGTGAAAGCCCCAGACACAGGCCAGACACGCAGTTAGTGTTCCTGGTCCAGTCCTCGTTCACCAGGGGCAGAACCACAGCCAGTGAGGAGGAGAGAGAAGCAGCTTTCATCACAATCTTAGAACTTTCTGACAGTTCCAACTGTGCAGCAACTGGGATGGGCCCCTTTGTGAGGGAATGATCTCTACATGACTGCAGGTATTCAAGCAGAGGCAGATAATTAGCCCCATGGGATACTACAGGGAAAAATCCCTAAATTGAGTGGACACTGAGCTTTTAGGACCCTATTTCTTTTTTTGAATAGTGATTTTTTTTATTGTTTTATTGCTTAAAGTATTACAAAGGGTATTGCATATGTGTCCTTCCCCCCCCCCCCCCCGCCCTTGACAATCCCCTGGCCTTCCCTACCCCCCAGTGTCTTATGTCCATTGGTTATGCTTATATGCATGCATACAAGTCCTTCGGTTGATCTTTTACCCCACTCCCTCCTGCCCCCCAACCCTCCCTGGCCTTCCCGCTGCAGTTTGACAATCAGTTTGAGGCAGCTCTGCCTCTGTATCTATTATTGTTCATAAGTTTATAATGGTTTAGGACCCTTTTTTAATTTTTCATTTATTCTTTTGAGAGAGAGAGAGGTTTGTTGTTCCACTTATTTATGCATTCATTGGTTGATTCTTGTATGTGCCTTGACTGCGGATTGAACCCCCAACTTGGCATACTGGGGGTGACTGTTCTAACCAACTGAGCTACCCAGCCAGGGCCTAGGGCCCTTTTTTAATTAAATGGCTTTTATAGCCTCAGTTGTTCCCTCTGTGAAGTGGGTGTGAGGCTCCCTGTTTGCTACTGGACCTCATCTTCCTAAATTTATGCATGTGGCAGATAGATTTTCCAGAGATGTGACTGGTTCAAGGGTATAGCTGGCCCTTGAACAGCATGGGTTTGCACTTATACACAGATTATTCTCAATAAATACATGCAGTACTGTCTATGTATTTTCTCTTCCTTATGATTTTCTTTTTTAAAATATATTTTTATTGATTTCAGAGAGGAAAATAGAGGGAGAGAGAAATAGAAACATCAATGATGAGAGAGAATCATTGATCAGCTGCCTCCTGCATGCCTCCTAATGAGGATTGAGCTGGCAACCCAGGCATGTGCCCTTGACCAGAATCAAACCTGGGACCCTTCAGTTCACAGGCCAACGCTCTATCCACTGAGCCAAACCAGCTAGAGCTTTATGATTTTCTTAATAAGATTTTCATTTCTCTAACTTACTTTATTGTAAGAATATGTATATAATACATATAACATACAAAATATGTGTTCATAGGCTTTATGCTATTGATAAGGCTTCTAGTCAACAGTAGACTATTAGTAGTTAAATTTTAGGGAAGTCTAAAGTTATACATGGATTTTCAACTGCGCAAGGGGTTGGCACCCTTAACCCCCATGTCTTTCAAGGGCCAACTGTACTTCCAATGATGGCGGCAGCAACATCTCACATCCCACACACTCTTCTTACAATATAGCCTTGCCTCTCCTCATGAAGAAGAAGAAGCTAATTCATTTCCCGTTCAATCTGAGCTGGCCTGTGACTGCTCCCATGAAGGGAAGGAGGCAGTGACACTCCCTGACTTCCAAGGCTAGGTTAGAAGAGGCCACATAGCCTGGCCAGTGTGGTTCAGTGGTTGAGTATTGACCCATGTCCCAAGAGGTCACTGGTTCCATTCCTGGTCAGAGCACATGCCAGGGTTGGCAGCTGATCCCCAGTGGGCAGCTGATCATTGTTTCTCTATCAACGATGTTTCTATCTCTCTCTCCCTCTCTCTAAAAATCAACAAAAATATATGTTAAAAAAGAAAGGAAAGGCCACACCCCTTCTGCCAGCTCTGGGGATGCCTGTCCTTAGAATCCAGCGGCGCGCTGTGAGAAAGCCCAATATTGCCACGCAGAGAGTTCACATGGAGGGGCCACGGAGGTTTCTGACCCACCGCCCAACCAAGCTCCCGCTGACAGCCAGCAAGGACCACCAATCATGTAGATGAAGACTTTTCCAGATGATCCCCAACCTCTGAGTGACCCAGCTGAGATCAGAGACACACCATTCTCACTGTGCCCTGTCCACATTCCTGACCCTCAGAATCTGTGACACAGTGAAGTGGTTTGGAATGGTTTGTTGTGCAACCTGAACAGTAGGGGCAAGAGGCCTGTGGGTGTGAGACAAGTGTAGGGTCGGGACCCACTGGTGACTCAGTTATTTCTCCCTATTGTGCAGTGACCTCTCTCCCCAACGTGGTCCTCTCTCCAGTCAGTTTTTATCCAAACTTGAAACCCAGACCTTGACCCTCGTTTAAACAGTCCTTGTCCCCCACTCCTGGCCTCAGAAATCCACTCTGTCCTACCAGATAGCAATAAGTATGAAGAGTCTGGAAGCCGCGTCCACAGGGAAGACCCAGCCCACAGGGCCCTCCGCCCAGGCCGTCTTTTGAGGGCCCTAGAACAGCAGAGTTTAGGGGAAAATACTGTTTGCTCTGTGACTCTCACTTAGACCTCCATCCATGAATTCAAAATTTAAGTGAATTTCCCCCTCTTTATTCTGACCCAGTTTCTTGTGGGCAAGTGTTCCACATTATCGTAGGCCTTAAGTCACTCCTGTACCTAAGCTGTACCAAGGCTCACCTGCAGGGTGCATGGAGCAGGCTGGGGCTCTGCAGGCCAAGGGCGTCCAGGGACTGGCATGTCTGAGTGTCCATGGTCAGTGACTGGCGAGGCAGGGAGGGCCCTTACATGGAAGGCACAGTTCAGCTTTTGGCTGCCCCTGCCCCCTGGGCCTTTGGGAAGGAGACAGATTCATCGATGCCACTGTTTGGCAACTGGCAGGTCCAGAGGTTTTCTACGATAAAGGCCCTGAACGTGGGGCCCAATGGCACAGGCCTCTCCTGCAGCCTTGCTCCCAACAGCATCTTGCAACTGAGGCCCAGGTGAAGGCACACTCTCTCTCCTCTCTCCTCTTCTCACCTGCCCATTCCTGGGCTGGGAGCCCAACCTCAGCTGGAGCCACCCATTGGAACCTTGGCCAAATCGCTGCAATAATCACTCCTGGTTCATGGGAAGAAATAAAAAATCAAAAGATGACCCTCTCGCTCCAAGCATGGCTGTGGCTCTCTTGAGATAAGTCTCCAAGGGGGCAGCAGCGTGTGCATCTGAACCAAGTGCCCCCGCGGCCTTGCTTGCACCTGCTGCAGGTGCTAGACTGTCAGGAGACGGTCTCCACCTGCAGTGCAGTGACACGTCCTTGCTCAGCGTGGCATCTCCCTTTTTCTGCAACACCAGGTCTGACCCCTCCCAGGACCCCATCTGCTCAGCACAGTGAGGTGTCCAGAGTTTAGCATGTGTCCTAACCTTGGACAATTAAGTCCTTCCCAGGATCTTAAAACTAGACCCAGGACAGATATCCGTCATCCTCCATGGGCTCGGATGTGAGGCCACAGCCCTGGCAACCATGATTCTGCTGTGAGGAGAAGCTGGGCGGAGAGGATGCCAATCACCACAACGAGTCTCAGAGCCCTGAGTCCTGACTTTGATAGAGGCCCTGGTTCCACTCATTGTTGCCCTGCTTAACCTCAGTGTGTTCAACCTACTCTCAGGAAGCCTTAAGTCCAAGGTTCAGAAAGTGGTCACCAGGCCAGACCCTGGTAAGTGGGGATGGGACGGTAGGAAGTTGAAAAAGTAAGCAGAAACAAGCCCAGAATGGAGAGGAATGGAAGGTGGTTTGCAGGGTGGGCTGGAGAGGTCAGACAGAGGGTCAGGAGAGAGAATGAGGGGGCGGGGCTTGCATCCAAGCGGGTGGATCCACCCCTCAGGATCAGGGGACAGGGACAGCTGAAAGATGTGGGGAAAGAACATCCTGTGCATGTGTTCAGAGACTATCGGGGGAGTCACCCAGAGCAGGGAGAAGCCTGATAGGAGAGAAGCAGAACCTCCCAGAGCCAGAGCCAGGGCCGGGGCCAGGGCGCAGGAGCGTGGGAGGAAGCAGGCAGGTGGCATCCACCGCACAGACTGTCACCACCAGGTGCCCAAGCCGAGGATCAGGCCCCCTCGTGTAAGAAACAGGAGCAGGCCGTGCAGAAGGGCTTCTGAACCACGTGGGCTCAGGGTCAGTGGACTGGAGAGTCCCAGAGCCTGTTTGGTGTCCTCCCAGCTGACCCGCCCACAGAGTCCAGAGCACACCCCTGCAGCTGAGCCTCCTCACCTGGGAGCACGACATTCCAGGGTCCCTCCTCCTCCCAGTGATGGGAGCTTAAGGAACGCGAAAAGCTTTGCACAGCTGTTGGGGTTGGGAGGCTCCAGCCGGTGAGGAGGAGGAAGAGAGGAGGAGGAGGAGGAGGAGGAGGAGGAGGAGGAGGAGGAGGAGGAGGAGGAGAGGACAGCTCGTCTGTCTCAGCCCCGCCCTTGTGCTGGGGTCCTGTCAGCTGGGAGTTGGGCGCGGGGCACCTTTCTCCCAGAGGAAAGAAACGATGCAGGGAAAACATGGCAGCAACTCCGAGGGGGTATCGGGCACTTCCTAGGTAACAAGTCAGTGCCCAGCATCCAATGTGCACGCTCATTCAATCCTCACAGCACCCTAAGAACAGACACAGAGGAGGAAACTGAGGCACAGAGAAGCTAAGCCACTCGCCGAAGAGCACAGAGGTGGGGAGAGGGGACCTTCCAGCCCTGTCTGTCCAGCTGCAAAAATGGTGGGGAATTCAAGGGCCAGCAGGAGTGTCCTCCATGTCCTGTGCAGTGCCTGTAGCCACATGTGTTTTGCACAGATACCCACAACCTAGCCCATTCTATATACAGATGGTGGAGCTGCCTTATGTTTGTGAGCAAAAACTTAATTCATTTTAATGAAGCTTCATTTTGTGGCTCTCGACTCTTTACGAAAATAATTTTGTACCTAATTGTGGGCATGGTGGCACCTAAGTGGCCGCCTGATGCAAATGAGGACAGAGAGTTCAAGTCCGGATCCCTCAGCAGCAAAGCCAAGTCTAGAACTCAGGTCTCCAAACTCCCTTCCCAGTGCTCTCCGCACCTCCCTCGGGTGGAAAGAAGTCACCAGGAGGTGACTGTGAGCGACCCTCTTGCCATGGGACTGCCCCAGCGGGAGCTGGTGAATGTTCAATAAGCAGCTCTTTAGGAAACAAACGAACCAGCAAAAAACCTGACTTGTAACATTTGCCCTCAATAAATAATTGGTCACACGTTGAGTATGATATCTAACAGCAATTAAATATTTGTAATTTTTAGCTCTTGCTTTAATTGTAATCTCTATTTAAAATAACCGTAAGTTGGACAGTGGGGTGACTGCATGGGGAGAGAGGAGGTGGAAGAGGGTATATGGGAGATAAATGGTGATGGAAAAAAATAATAAAATAAAATAAAGGGGTGGAAGTTAAAAAATAAATAAAAATAACCATGTGTGACCCTGGCTAATGTTTATGCCTAGTTCTTCTAAAAAGTTGTTACATTTTTTAAGTTCATTTGAATGGAAATAAGGGCCTACCTCCCCCTTCGTCAACCACACCCATGGAAACCTGCTGGTGTCGATTATAATCCTGACAGTAGGTCCACTTAGAGGCAGGACGACCAAAGAGAGCGAAACGCTCAGATGAAACCTTTCTAGCTCTGTCCTGACACACCCCATGCCCTGAAGTGACAGACACAGCCAACCCCGGGCCCGCCTGACCATCCCTTCACCAGCCACCAGCAGCCCAAGAATGAGGGGTGGGCTGTTCTGGACCCGGGTGGGGCTGGGGGATTCTGCCTTCCTTTCCTGTTCTGCTCTCCTCCTGTGCGCTCCTCTCCTCTGTCCCCCTCAGTCCCCTGCCCGCCTCCAGAGCAGATCCCCGCCCGCCCCCCTCACAGGCCTCTCCTCACCACTCTCCACTCTCCCAGGCCGCTTTGCCGGGGCATGAAAAATGGCTCCGTGGAATAAAGATGTTTCCCTCTGATGAGCACATTTGCAGAAGGTATGTCAGAGATCCCGGGGCTGGGGTTGGGCGGTCTCTCCAGAAAGTTGTTTTTCCCCCTTCTTTCCTTCCCTCCCTTCTTCCCCCCTCGCCCCCGCCCCCCCTTGCTTACTTATTGGAAGAGTAATAAATATTGGGCCGACAGGCCCTTCTCACAGTTACAAAGCCTACCTGTAAGCGAGCTCAATAATTAGCAGTCTTGAAGATGATATATGACTTTCATTACCCTTTGGGACTGGAGACTAAATGAGGACAGAGCTAATTGCCGTGCAAAGCAGTTTGGCATGAATGAGAAAAATGCAGGCCCTGTCTCCTGCCAAAAAAAGGGCCCTATTGCTGCTCTGATCTCAAGGCTGGTTTCTGCCGCAGGAGTTCACTCGGTGTCCATAAATCATGGGCTGCTTACAGCTGGGGCTGCCCGAGTCGTCAGCGGGCTGTGTGCTGAGTGACAGATCCCAGCCGACTGCATTAGAACTTCAACTGGCTCCTTTCTTCTCCTCCTCCTCGTCCTCTTCCTCCTCCTTTTCTCACTGACCAGAAAATTAAACCCAGACTCCTTGGAGAAGGGAGGCCTGGCGTGGGATGGAGGCTGTTGACTTGGGTGGGTCCTGGATGTCCACGCACAGCTGCTCACTCCCTACACACTGACACCCCCCTGCCCCCCCCCCCACCTCAAAACATGCCCCAGGCCCCTGAGGCCAGGAGAGGATAGTTCTCCCCAACCTCAGGAGGGGGCCGGTGGCTCCCTCCTGAAATGCTCCAGGCTGAGCTTTTGTCCTTGGTTTGTCATCGAGACAAATGTGGCCTCCCTTCTGGCTGCCCTTCTCCCTCTTCCCCCACCACCCTTTCAGGAAATGCTTCCCTTCCCTTAAAGGGGAAGGACTGACAGCAGCCACATGTGTGTCTGCAGCTGACAGATGGAGTGCACAGCCATGGAGGGCGGAGGTGGCCAGGAAGGGGCCGCAGTGACAGGGGGGACACTCCTAGAAATAGTTTCTTCTCTGCCCCTCAGCGCCACCCCTTGGTCACTCTTCAAGGAGCCCCACTTCTGAGGTCTGGGGTGAGAAATGTGCCGACCAGGCAAGGTATCTGCCTCTTCTTCACCTCCCTGGGTGATGGAGGGAGGTCCCCTTCCCTGTGGGCCGACAACAATTTCACAATGAAAACCGAGCTCCCTGGCTTTTCTAAGGGCAACCACATACTTAATTCTTAGTGTTGCCAAATTACATTTGACACTTCATTTAAAACTCAAGGTTCCATAATGCAAAATCTTCTCCTGGCCATAGGGTGACATGCAGGATGGATGTGTGTGACTTGACAGCCAGGGTTGGAGGGGTAACTCCCAGAGAAGGAAGGGGCTCACTTGTATTGAACAGCTACTTTACGTCCAGTGATTTCCTGGATTGATTGGTTTATTGCTCAGTATCCCATTTATTATCTCATTACCTTCCCAACAACTCTGTGAGCCAAGGCCTCTTCAATGCCCCATTGTGCAGATGGAAACCAAGACCCAGCGCGGTGAAAGGGGCAGAGCTGGGCTTTAGGGTCTTGGGAGCTCCTCATTTCTTTGTGCCATTTAATTCCTCCTCTAAGGATGGGGGCGGGGGTTCCCCAATCTGCAAGCCTCAGCTGCATCGTGGGGGTGGGAGTCAAGGCCAGACTTTGGCAGCACATCATAGAATGCCTGGCTGCAGCAGCTGAAACAAGTACAGGTCATTTGACGCACATAACGAAAAGGCCAGAGGCAGTGCAACTCAAGAATGACTTCATGAGCCCAGGCTCTTTCCATCTTCCCACACCGTCATCCTTGCATTCTAGCTCCTTGCATTCTGGTGACAAAGTGGCTGCTGTACCACTAAGCATCACGCTGTTAGTCCAGGGAGGGGAAAAGGGATTAGAGAGAAGAGAGAAAAGGAATTCTCTACCCGTGTGTGTGTGTGTTATGTGTGTGTGTATGTGTGTATGTGTGTGTATGTATGTGTGTATGTATGTGTGTGTGCGTGTGTGTGTTTTAATTTGGAACAAAGAGCCCTCCCCAGCGGACTTCTGTTTGCATCTCATTAGCCAGAACCGGACCTCCTATCTCCCACCTTCTCCCCTAGCTAAGCCAATCACTGACCAAGGGAATGAGTTTCCATGACTCATTTAAGCCAAACATGATTTATCTCCTGGGCCTGGAAGATGGCCCAAGGTCTCAGCTTCCCAAAGATTCGGATTCTCCAGGTGCTAATTGCACAGATCACATTATTAACAGGGAAGGAGAGAGGGTGGCTCTTGGCTACATAATGGACAGTGCTGGCCACCCCAGCCCATCCCCTTAACCATCTCTTATTCTCATGCAGGAGACGGTCCCTCCTGGAGGAAGACGGGCTTCCTGGATCTGTGAGCAGGCAGCTGTGGGGAGTTTGGAAATTTGGTTCCTTCCTAAGCTGCTATCTTCTCTGGGTTTTGTCCACCTCAAGCTCCCTGGTGGCGGGAGTTTGTATTCTGTGGATCTAAGTGTGAGTTGGGAGGGTTGACACCATGGTCACTCCCCTACGTGTGAGCTCCAGAGCCAGCTGTGGCCTCTGCTTGGGACAATGTACTGAGTGAGTGAAATGAGGGGTAACTCCCACAGGAAGGTGGAGACCAGTAACACCAAAATAGGAGCCTTGTCCCCTTTTCATACATCTCACACTCCTGCTTTGTAAAATCTTTGACAGTCAGATGGATCTAGACCAGTGGTCGGCAAACTCATTAGTCAACAGAGCCAAATAGCAACAGTACAACGATTGAAATTTCTTTTGAGAGCCAAATTTTTTAAACTTATATAGGTAGGTACATTGTTATTAATTAGGGTACTCCTAAGGCTTAGGAAGAGCCACACTCAAGGGCCCAAAGAGCCGCATGTGGCTCGAGAGCCGCAGTTTGCTGGCCACGGACTAGGCTATGGATCTAGGATGGGCCATCCCCCCGGATCAGTCCCTGGCATGCATGGGACAGTTCTCATCACGGTCTCCTTCCTATTCACTTGCTGGGAAGGGCACTTGTGGGGAGCAGGCATGAGACAGGTGTCATAGTCAGACAAGGCCACCGGGTGGCTGCCGCGCAGCAACAGTGTCCTCTCACCACCCACCCTGCAGGGCTCTGCTCGCCACTTGTGGGCTCCTGGTTGCTTCTCTCACTTCAGTTTCTAATATTTCCCAAAACTTCCTCAAAGATTCGCCCCCATGAGGATGGGCAGGATGCTGGGGGGTTTCTGAGTGCTATGGCCCTCTCAGGCCTCCAGGTGCAAATCCGGTCCCATCTCCCTTTCCTCGAGACCCTAATGGCTTCTCAGGTCCTTGAGAATGAGACTTGAACTCTTTACCTTGACCTACAAGCAGGGTGACCTGTTATCCCAACATTATTATTAGGAGCATCCCTTTCAGTCCCAAAGGTGTCCTAGTCCGGGCGATACATTCTGTGGGCATCTTACCAGGCCATTGGCTCTGCATGTTCCCAGCCCTGCCTCTGTCCCCAGGCTCCTCTTCCCTGCTCACTGCAGCTCACACGCCTCGCTCCAGCCACAGCGGCTCCTTGAAGGGGCCAGGCTACTGCCTGCTCCCTGACCCTTGTGCCTGCCTTACCCCACCTGGAACATTCTACTCTGCTCCTAGGTCTCATTTCAGTGTTTCCTTTTCAAAGGGGTCTCCCTTTATCTCGCCTCATGAACCTTAATTATATCACACAAATGCTGTTTTTTTCTTTATTGCCAGAACCATCAATTTGATAATCTATTTATTTGCTTAGTATCTGTTTCCCCCTCTAGATTTTAAGCAGAGATCCCCCTGCATCTCTAGAACCTAGCAGAGGCCATTGCCCACTAACTATTTTATGAATGAATGAATGAATGAATGAATGAATGAATATACACTGTTTCTCCCAAATGCACCCCCCACCCCTAAGTTCATTGCAATTATCTAGCTAGCTATCTATCTATCTATCTATCTATCTATCTATCTATCTATTTCCCTTCCTTTCTAAAATCAATTTTAAAAATTAGATTAAAAATCCTTCACAATACCATAAAAAATAGGAACTTATTTAGGGATAAATCTGACAAAAGATGTGTAACACTAGTACCCTGAAAACTCTGCACCATTACTGAGAAAAAGTAAAGAAGACCTAAATAAATGGAGAGATATACAATGTTCATGGGTCAGAAGATGGCTAGAAGGTTCCTCAAATTGAAGCACAGTATTAAAGCAATCCTAGTAAAATCCTAGTAGCCTTTTTTGTAGAAATTGACAAGCTGATTCTAAGATTCAGATGGAAATACAAAAGACTTAGCATAAAAACAGCAAAGCTGGCGGTCCAGCACTACCTGACTTCAAGACCTATTATAAAGCTACATACAGTTAATAAGCTGGTGTGGTGCTGGCAGCCAGATAGATAAATAGGCCAATACAACAGAAGGAAACACACATGTATGGGCAATTCATTTTCACAAAAATGCAAAAACAATTCAGTGGAGAAAGGATAGTCTTTTCAACAAAATGATGCTGAAACAATTGGATGTGTATAGTAAAAGAGGAATTTCAACCCATATCTCATACCATATGCAAAAATTTTAAATCAAAATGAGTTATAGACTTTACATGTAAAACCTAAAGCTATACTATTTCTAGAAATCTTTTTGACCTTGAATTAGGCAAAATTTTCTTAGATATGACATCAAAAGCATGATAGATAAAGGAAAAAGTACAAATTGGACTTTACCAAATTAAATTTTTATACTCTTCAGAAAATATTGTGAAGAAAATGAAAAGACAAGTCATACATTGGGAGAAATATGTGCAAATCACGTATCTGAGAGAGGACTTGTATCAAGAATATATAAAGAACTCTAAAAAATCAATAATAAGAAAACAAAAATCCAATAAAAATATCTTATAATTTTAGTGAACTGTAGAACAACACAAGCAGTCTAATATATAATATAATGTAATATAATATAATATCTACACACACACAATGGAATATTATTCAGCCATGATAAAGAAGAAAATCCTGCCATTTACACCAACATGGATGGAACTTAAGGGCAAAGGATGTAAACAGACATTTTCCCAAAGTATATATACAAAGGCAAATAACAGTCAATACGGATATACAAATTAAAACCACAATGAGATGCCATTACACACTTTTTAGAGTAAATAGTTCAAAGTAAAAACTCTGACCATACCAAGTATTACTGAGAATATAGAGGAACTAGACACACTGCTGCTAAGAATATAAAATGGTGCAATTACTTTGGACAACAGTTTGACAGTCTCTTTAGAAAGGTAAACATATACCTAACATACGATCCAACCCACTCCCAGATATTTGCGAAAGAGGAATGAAAGCATAGGTCCATATGAAGTCTTGTAGACAAATGTTGGTAGCAGCTTTATTTGTAATAGCCAGAACTGGAAACAACCCAAATGCCCATCAACAAATGAATAGATAAACAAGTTTGTTTAAAAAAATAAAGTGCTGCCCTGGCCGGATAGCTCAGTTGGTTAGAGCATGGTCCTGATACGCCAAGATTAAGGGTTTTATCCCCAGTCAGGGCACATACAAGAATCAACCAATGAATGAATAAATAAGTGGGACAACAAATCAATGTTTCTCTCCTTCTCTCTCCCTCTCTCCTCCTTCCTCTCTCTCAAATCAATAAAATAGAAAAAGTAAAAAAAACAAAGTACCAAAGAGATATTTGTATACTCGTGTTCATAGCATCATTATCCAATACTTAATAGCCAAAAGGTGGAAACAACCCAAGTGTCCACTGATGGATGAATGAATAAATAAATGTGGTCTATACATGCAATGGAATATTATTCAGCCTTAAAAAAGAAAAAAATACCAACTGAAAAAAGGGGGAAAGAATCTGACACATGTTACAACACAGATGAACATTGAGGACATTGTGCTAAGTGAAATAAGCCATTCACAAAAAGGCAAATACTGTATGATTCCACTTATATGCAGTACCTAGCAGACTCAAATTCATAGAAACAGAAGGTAAAAAGGTGATTGCCAGGAGCTGGTGGAAGGGGGAATAGGAAAGTATTGTTTAATGGGTACAGAATTTCAGTTTTGCAAGATGAAAAGAGTTCTATGGTAGTTGCACAAAAATGTGAATGTACCTAATACTACTATACTGTATACTTTAAAATGGTTAAGATTAAGATGGTAAATTTTAGCCCGGCTGATGTGGCTCAGTGGTTGAGCGTTGACCTATTAACCAGAAGGTCAGGGTTCAATTCTGGGTCAGGTCACATGTCTCAGTTTCAGGCTCAATCCCCTGAATTAGGGGACACGCGGGAGGCAGCTGATCGGTGATTCTCTCTCATCGTTGATGTTTCTATCTCTCTCTCCCCCTCCTTTCCTCTCTGAAACCAATCATATATATATATATATATATATATATATATATATATATATATATAGTGGTAAATTTTGTGTTATGTGTATTTTGCAATTAAAATTAAAAAAAAAAATTGAAGTGCCAAAAGGAAGCGATTCCTTGCACTTTGAAAGATCTTAGGCTGCTTCCTGGAGGAGGTGTCATTGGTGAGGTCCAAGGAGAGTAGGATTTGCCAGGAGAACAGAATTGGGCATCTCAGGCAGAGGACAGCTCCGCAAAGGCAGGCAGGGAGGCTGGAGTGGGCTGGAGAGTGTGGGGTCAGAGGTCAGAAAGCCGCAGCAAGGCACCCAGGGTTGGAGGTATTGGGCTGAGAAGTAAACTGGGCCCACCCTGCAGGGGCCTCCCAGCCTCAGTTAGAGAAGAGGGACATTTGTAAACATCAGCCCTGAGTGAGCCAGACCCACAGCGCCACGGCTCCATCAAGACGGCCATTCGGGAAGAAAAAGACTTGGGGTTGGCTCTGGACAGTCGTCAAAAAATAAACATGTCCCTGGACATTCAGGAAATGCTCGGCGAGGCTGTGTCCAGGCGGGGCTGTTTGCTTATTTGTGACTTTCCTGCTTTCCATCACCCTGTCAGTGGCCACCCTGCCCCCATCCTGACCCTGGCACCCGGCCAGGCTTGGCCTCAGTCATTGGCTTCAGCAGAAAACCTATCCCTGGGAGGGGCAGGGAGGCAGGAGGGGCAACTGGAGTGCACGTGAAGGTCAGTGGGCGAGTGTGTGTGTCCGAATACATTTGCACACACACCGGACTGCAGCACTGTGAGGGGCAGAACCTGTGGGTGCACAGGTGTGTTTGTCCACATGTGCACTCGGGTGTTTGTCCACATGTGCACTCAGGGCCTCCGTATACATGTGCAAGCTTGTGCGTGTCAGCATGTGTGTGAGTGTGCATGTGTCACATCAGAGTAGACGTGGGCCTGGGCAAAGCAATAGACTAACCCAGATGGACAGGGTTCAGATCCAACTCAGGCAAGTTAGGCTCTCTGTGCCTCAGTTTCTACACCTATTAAATGGGGGAAATAGTATTGTGGTAAGGATTGAACGGAATTAATTCATAAAAAGCACTTGATCAAATGGGACCAGTACATAGCAAGTGCCTAATAAGTGCTATCAATTATGTATGAGTTTATGTGAGTGCACGCACATACACATGCATGTGAACACAAGTGTGTGTCTATGTAGGTTTTGAGTATGAAAATGCAAGCAGCTTTGCAGTGCATGAACATGAGTGTTCTTGAGGGCATGAGTGCCTGGATTTGGGGAAGAGCAGCCTTCATCAGCGAGGTGAACCTTCCCGGCCTGGCACCTAGCCTCTGAGAGCCCAGGCCCAGCCTCCCCATGAAGGCAAGCAAGGCCTTTGGGTAGCTGCCTTCTCCGCAGCCCTCTGCCCTGGCTGGCTTCTTCCTGCCTTGGGCTGCTCAAGCCTCCTGTTGTCTCTCCACTTCCTCAGGCTGAAGGAGTGTGGTTATTTTTTCCTATCAAAGGCCATTGACCCCAAAAAGAAACCAAGCAAGGGTCAGATACAGAAATCAACTTAATCTGAGGACTATTTTCCTTGACAAGTAACAAAGGAACTCAACTCCTCTGCTTTTTAAATCAAGAACAGTGGCGCCAATTCTAAAAATAATAATTAAAAAAATGTCCTCAATTTCATATTCTGTGAAATTGTTTCATAAAGGCACTTCTCATAAAGGCATAGCACACCCCACCAGGGCGTGGGAGGACCTAATCAGGGGGGAGAGAGACCCCGAAGAAAGCCTGTGATGGTAGAGCCGAGCAGTTTCATGGGCGATGTAAGCTTCAACCCAGCCTTCAGTGTTGATACAAGCTGACCATGGCTCTCCAACCTTGAACTGCTCTAACGGTCAGACCTTTACAGCTTAAATTCTAGATGGAAACTGGGCTCTCGAATCAGGCTGGCCTGGATTCAAGTTCTGGCTCTGCTGTCACCAGCTGGGCTGCTGTGTTAAACACCGTGTCCCTGAAATTGTGCAACCCTGGGGCCCACTTCCCAGGTGTGTGAATTGAGTTGTAGTGGGATGAATGGAGACTCCAAAAGGATATGTCTGTGTCCTAATCCCAGAACGTGGGAGTATTTCCTTGTATGGCAAAAGATGTAAGTAAAGGTTCTTGAGCAGAGTAGCTTATCCTGTATTATCTGGATAGACCCTAAGGGCAATGACAGGTGTCCTTATAAGAGAGAGGCAGAGGGAGATTTGAGACAGACAAGAAGAGGAGAAGACATATACACACAAAGGAGAAGGTGATGTGAAGATGGAAGCCAAGATTGGAGGGGGAATAGTGACAGTTCCTTCTTTCCTCCTAGATTTTTTTAAGGATTAAATAAAGAAATGAATGTACAGTTAGTTGTGGAACTCGAGATTTTGCTTTAAGATATGGAGTGGCAATATGAACGCCTCAGTTGTGTCCCAGGGCACTCAATACTGGGACACATGGTAAACAAGATACAGGATCAGCAGCAGCATTAGCTGCAGCAACTGCTGAGTGTCAGCTGGACACACTGCTCTTCAACCAGATACTTCGTTTCCCAGACTCTCTTGCAGCTAGGCATGGCCTTCTAAATTGCAACCAATGGAGTGTGAGAGGAAGTGATGTGTGTCCTCAGAAGGAAGCTGCTTGCCCTCCCCTTTCTGCTCCCCTTTCCAAAATATACAAGGTGGATTTGTGGAGTCTATTTTAACCAAGCAGATAAGGGCAACACTCTAGAGATATGCCATCCAACATCAAAGCTATTAGCCATGTGTGCCCACTTAAATTAATCAAAATAAAATAAAATAAAAAATTCAGTTCCTCAGTCACTCTAACAGCATTTCAAGTGCTCAACAGACACACGTGGCTAGTGGCCACTGTATTGAACATCACAAATAGGGAACATTTCCATCATCACCAGCAGTTACATTGGACAGCACTGTCCTGGAGGATGCAGAGCAACAACACAGAAGGAACCTGGGTCCTTGGACAACTTTAAAAAGCCGAGTCATCTGACAGCCTCCTCTGCCTTGACTGCCTATTACCTTATATTTTGGTAAGAGAAAAATAAACTCTCATCTTTAGCTATCTGTCAATGTAGTCAAACCAATATTCTAATAAATACTTTTTTAAAATCAACCCCTTTTTCATTTAGAGCAGTTTCTGTTGCTTGCAATTAAGACTGCTGACTGTTTAAAGAAAAACTAGTAAAGCAGGAAAAGTAACAAGGAGCTGCTGATATGGTCTGCTGAGCAGGGAGGGTTTTCTTGAGGAAGTGTCATTTATGCTGAGACCTTTGCCACTTGCTCTGTCCACAGCAATGGGACAGGGTTGACCTCTTCGGGTCATGCAGTGCGAGGATAAAGTGGTATAACGATGTGAGAGAGGACATCCCTCCCTCAAATGGACCTAGATTTATTCACCCACAGGAAGTGGCCAATCCCGGGTCTAAGGCAGGAAGAGTACAATGTGAGCCTTGTCATAACATCTAGCAAGGACCCTGCAAAGACCACTAGGGTAGTGCCAGCAAGTGCTCCCACTGGTCAAAGAGAGGACAAGCTGGGCATCAATACGAAAACTAACTGCAATGGGTTGAAATCTATCAAATGTGTTTAAATCTATAATCTCATATGATACTAAAAGCAAACAAAACAACAAACCCAGGAGGGTTATAGTAAACTAACGTGTTCTTTTGAAGACGGGTAAATAAAAAGATGAATCCAGCCTTCTCCTGCCTTTTCCTATATGAACTGTACCACTGGGTAACCAAATAGTCCAGAAGTTTCTCTATACAAGCAAAAAGAAAAGTTTTTACAGCCCCATATGAATTCATGGATCTGGGCATTAGATATTGATGGTCCCTAATATCACAAAAATAGAGACAACCAGATGTGTCTCCTGATGGAAGATACGCCCCTACCACTAAGGCAGCCTTGCCAAAAACAGAAACAAACCCCTCCCAAAAAAACAAACAAATAAACAAAAAAACCTGAAACTAATCAAACCTCTAAATACCACTTCCAAATTATAGGAAATTCAGAGTCCAGAAGCTTGCTAAACATACAATTAGAAAATTTAGGCTGTGGGAAAATCTTCTTAACAATAATCCAGTTTTTTAAAAAAATTAACTTCATATGTTCATAGCGGCACAATTCACCATAGCTAAGATTTGGAAACAGCCTGAATGCCCATCAGCAGATGAGTGGATTAGAAAACTATGGTACATCTACACAATGGAATACTATACTCCTATAAAAAAGAAGGAATTCTTACCATTTGCAGCAGCATGGTTGGAACTAGAGAGCATATGCTAAGTGAAATAAGCCAGGCAGTGAAAGAAAAACACCACATGATCTCACTCATTTATGGATAATAAAGAACATTATAACCTAATGAACCAGAAGATAGATACAGAGGCAAAAAAGCATCGAACAGACTATCAAATTACAGCGGGAAGGCTGGGGAATGTTGGAGAGGGGTAAGAGATCAATTGAAGGACTTGTATGCATGCATATAAGCACAACCAATGGACACAAGACACTGCGGGGGGTGGGGGGTGGGGGTGGTAAGGGCATGTGGGGGGGGGGTAGAGGAGGCTGGGGGAAGGTCAATGGGGGAAAAATGGAGACATATGTACTACTATTTATAATACTTTAAACAAGAAAATAAAATAAAATTTAAAAAAGAAAGAAAAAGAAAAAAAATTAACTTCAAGGAAAAATAATAGAGAAGGAACTTATAAATAGAAAAAGGCTTAGAGATATAGCAACTAATCACAATGCATGGGCCTTATTTAGATCCTGACACAGACAATACATTTTTTAAAAGTATGACATTAATGAAACATTTGGAAATGTGGATAATGACTAGATATTTCATGATCTTAAGGAATTCTTATTAATTCTTTTAGGTGTAGTGATGTTTTCAGATGAAATGATGAGATGTGGATTTGCTTCAGAAAAGGCTGAAGGGAATGGGGATGTCAATGAAAAATAATGCCCATGAGTTGGTCATTGTTGTTTTTTTAAAAATATATATTTTATTGATTTTTCACAGAGAGGAAGAGAGAGGGATAGAGAGTTAGAAACATCAATGAGAGAGAAACATCGATCAGCTGCCTCTTGCACACCTCCTATTGGGGATGTGCCCGCAACCAAGAGACATGCCCTTGGCCGGAATCGAACCTGGGACCTTTCAGTCTGCAGGCCGACACTCTATCCACTGAGCCAACCCGGTCAGGGTGAGTTGGTCATTGTTGAAGTTAGATAATGGGTAGTACACAAGGGCTCATTGTACTATTCTCTTTCCATTTGGATATTTGAAAATTCCTGTTCAACATTTTCTTAAAGAGTCCTTTAGTATCCTTGTCTGTTTGAAATTTTCTAAAAATATTTTTTAATGCCCTGGCAGGGTGGCTGAGTATCTTCCTGTACTCCAAAAGGTTATGGGTTCAAGTCTCAGTCAGGGCACATACTTAGATTGCGGGTTCAATCCCTGGTTGGGGTGCATACAGGAGGCAAATGGTTGAGGTTCCTCTCTCTGCTTTCCTCTCTCTCTAAAAACAAGTTCACAACACACAAATCCTAGGACACAATCCAAGGTGACTAGACCAAGGCAGGTTTCGGTTTCCGCTCCCTTCCCCGCCCTACCCAGAGCCACCCCCTTTCTACCAGCCAACACACTTGTCCCCTGCCTGTCCATGGTGGTTTTATCTCAGGGACCTCAATAGCCATCCCTGCTACTGAGTCTTTTTGTAGTTGTTTTCATAACTACTTTATTGTGATACTAGAGGCCTGGTGCATGAAATTCATACACAGGGGGAAGGGGGAGTGGAGGGGATCCCTCAGCCTGGCCTGCACCCTCTCACAATCTGGGACCCCTCAGGGGATGTCTGCCAGTTTAGGCCTGATCGGACATCCCTCTCACAATCCAGGACTGCTGGCTCCTAACCGCTCGCCTGCCTGATCACCCCTAAGCAGTTGCCTGCCTGCCTGATTGCCCCTAACTTCTCGCCTGCCTACCTGATCACCCCTAACCACTTCTGCCTCGGCCCCTGCCACCTGGGCTTCATCCGGAATGACATCCGGAAGGTCGTTCAGTTGTCTGGTCTAATTAGCATATTATGCTTTTATTATTATAGATAATTCACAAATCACACAATTCACCCATTTAAAATGTGCAATTCAGTGGGTTTTGGTATAATCACTGATATGTACAGCCACCACCACAACCATATTCAGAACATTGCCACTGGGCCTTTATCACAGACACATTCTAAAAATTAATACCTTCAAGTTGTACACAAAACGAGTTGGAGTCTTGATCCTTTCCCAGGCCTCTGATAGCAGCTTTCCTCAATGATAGGAGTTAATGTATCATTTACTCTACACACACTCACACACACACACACACACACACACACGCGCGCGCGCGCACACACGCACGCACAGTGCCCCCTCGCTGGCCACCCTGCCACAGAATAATGAATGGCAGCCTTCCAAGCCCAGGCCCAGCATGAGCAGAGGCCCCAAGGCACGCGGCTGTGAGTGCATGGGATCAGCAGGAATCCTTAAGTCAGTCAGAGGTGAGGAAGCTGGGGATGGAGAAATCCGGGGGAGCTGAGGAGACTGGATGACACTGTAGTGGCTGCAGGCTCCCTGCCCCGAGGGATGGGAGCTGCTCCCTCTGTCCTCCTCCCAGGCAGGACACCACTCCTTTCCGGTCCCACCACCCCACTCCTGAGGCCTGCAAATCACGCAGGTCGCTAAGCCCGGGCAGTCACACCTTGCAAAGCAGTAGTTTCCTTTATGCAAAGACAAGAGATGTTTCCACTGTGGGAGGCCCACCAGGAGCCCTTCGCCTTCCCGTCCTCCCTTCCCAGGCAATCAGCCTTCTTAAACCTTATCCTCCCAGAGACCATCTGGACGAAAACCATTCAAGAAACTCGGCCGGGGTACTAAGCCCAGAGCTTTCGTTCATCTTGCCCTGTCGGTGCCCAGCACTCCAGCCTTAAAGAATCCTGGGGGACTGGGGCTGCCACTGGCCCCCCAACCACAGGAGCAAGCCCGGCCTGCATGCAGGCTGCACACTCAGACACCGCCGGCCCTCGCGCTACTCCTGGGCCCTGGGCCCCCTCGGCTGGGTCACCCAGTTGTACTACCTGCAGAAGTAGTGTGGCAGAGAGGGAGCCCGTAGATCCAGGCGGGGAACCTTTCTCTGCTGTGTGACTTGGCCAGCTGGCCTGACCGCTGAGCCTCCATGTCCTCGTCAGTAAAAGGGCGATTAACAACCCACCTGGAGGCACGGTGGGCGGGTTAAACGAGATAAAGTACTGAAAACCCGCTCCTCATTGACTCTGCTCAGCCTTCTTGCTGCTCCTTAGCCTCTCCGACCACCCTCCCACCTGGGAGCCCTGCACTGTCCCTGGAAACTCTTTCCTGGATACCCAGACGGATGGCTGCTTCCCTCGGGTCTCGCTCAGAGGGGCCTTCCTCCGTCCCTCTGCGTAAAACAGACCCACCACCACCTCCCTGCCTCTCTAGCCTTTGCGCGCCTTCATTTTCTTCGGAGCCCTTAACACTACCTAGCAGGGTAGAGAGCAATGTGTTTATTGACTGCCTGCCCTCCCACTGGCCTGTAGGTTCCCTGAGGGCAGGGACCAGGTGTGAGTTTTTGTTGGTTTGGTTTGGTTTGGTTTTTTTGTTAATCTTCACTTGAGGATATTTTTCCATTGAGTTTTAGAGAGAGTGGAAGGGAGAGGGAGAGGGAGGGACAGAGAGAAACATCGATGTGAGAGAGACACATCGATTGGTTGCCTCCCGCATGCACCCCAACCAGGGCCAGGGAACCTGTAACCAAGATATGCGCCCTTCACCAGAATCAAACCCGGGACCCTTCTGTCCTCGGGCCGACACTCTATCCACTGAGCCAAACCAGCTAGGCCCTAGCTGCTAGGGCAACCATGTGTGTTTTGTTCCCTGTTCTACCCCCCAGTGTTGGGACAGTGCCAGGCACACAGAAGGCACTCAACAAATATTTAACTAGTGGAAGAATCGATGGCTGATTGCATGAACAAGTCACCTTGCACAGGACCTGGCCCTTCACAGGTGCTCAGTAAGTCAGTTACGTGTGTGTGTGTGTGTGTGTGTGTGTGTGTGTGTGTGTGGTTTTGGGGTTTTTTTTGGTGCCCTTGACCAGAATTGAACCCGGGACCCTTCAGTCTGCGAGCCAATGCTCTATCCATTGAGCCAAACTGGCTAGGGCAATGGGAGTTATTACTGTGACTAATTTGGAAGTGCTGAGAGAGGCATGAGGGGCCTGGACTCCTGGGAACAGATGTGGCTAAGGAGAAGCGCTCAGATGGGACTCAGAACCACCCATAGCCTGTTCTGAGGCCAAACCTCATAGACCACGGCATTTAGCCAAGGCAGGGATTATCCATCAGAGAACTCCCAGCCTGAGGGGGCCTTGAGCAGCATTGCCAGCCCTGCCTCCAGGGTCCTCTGGGAGTGGGTCAGGGTGGGAAGGGGATTGAGACAGGCCTGGTCCTAGATGGGTACCCAGCTAGCCCCAATAGTGGGGTTCCTAAGAGGCTCTCTGTCCCTCTAGGGAGCCAGAGCATCGAAAGAGACTGGTCACCAGGACTGAGTTCATGGGGGACCCCCAGGCCAAAGAACCAGAGAACAGGCTCATGAGTGTAGCCTGAACTGTGCCTCCAGGGGCCGGGCCTTTCCCAATCCAGAATACACTGGGCCTGAGTTATGAAGGAAAGAGCAAGTCTTTGTGGAAAACCCCGCTCCATCCCTTTACCTGTGTGCCCTTAGGCAACTCACTTAACTTCTCTGAGCCTCAGTGTCCCCTCTGTCAGATGGCTAATAATATCTACCTCAAGATGCTGACAGGGCGATTATCCTATATAATAAAAGCCTAATATGCAAATTGACCAAACGGCGGAACAACCAGTTGCTATGATGCACACTGACCACCAGGGGACAGACGCTTAATGCAGGAGCTGCCTGCAGTATGCAGGTCCCAGGCCGACCAAGGCAGGTGCCAGTGGGGGCCCCCCGATTGCCCCACTGGTTGCCCTACAGATCAGCCTTAATCACTGGCCTGGCATAGGAACCCTACCTGTACACAAATTTCATGCACCAGGCCTCTAATTAAGAATAATAATGTTACCCTTTACTAGCTAGCACTTTGCCATGTGCGAGGGGATCTCCTTGGACCCTCAAAACTTTCCTAGCATTAGATATTTCTATTCCTACTTTACAGAGGAAAAAACAGGTTCGGAGAGGGCAGTGACCAGCCCAAAGCCACACAGCTGGTTAGAATCAGAGCAAAACTCAGACTCAGGTCTGTGGTTATAAAGTCCCATTTTAACCACCATCTAGAGCAGGGGTGGGCAAACTTTTTGACTCGAGGGCCACAATGGGTTCTTAAACTGGACCGGAGGGCCGGAACAAAAGCATGGATGGAGTGTTTGTGTGAACTAATATAAATTCAAAGTAAACAACATTACATAAAAGGGCACGGTCTTTTTTTTTTTTTTAGTTTTATTCATTTCAAACGGGCCGGATCCGGCCCGCGGGCCGTAGTTTGCCCACGGCTGATCTAGAGAGTGCATCTAAGCCCCCAGCACCTGGCCAGGCACCAACAGATTCCCAACAAAGCGAATATCTTTCTCCTCCCCTGAGCTTCAGGTCTGTGGGCAGGTGAGCCCAGCTATGGGGGCTGCAGGGACAGGGAGCCAGGTGGCCCTTAGGCGGGGTTGAGGCTGCAGCAACAGCCCTCACCCCACTCCCAGCCAAGCTCAAGCAGCCTGGGCTGGCTTCCTGCCTCCAGCAGGTTTCCAGAACCTTCCCCAATACCTCCTCCTCCCCCCGTGCTGGCTGGGGTCATCCTCACAGGGGAAGTTCAGCCAGGTCAAGCCTGCTCTTTCCCACAGCCCTGGGGTGACCCTCCACAGCTTGTCCACTCACCTCTGGGCCAAGAATCCCTGAAGCCCCCACCCCACCCCGCCCAGGGCCTGCAGGGTTAGGCTGCCATTGGTGTTGCAGCCTCGATGCGGGACAGCCTAATTCACATGTGACCCACACCAATAAATCAGGGAGGGGTGGAGGTAGGGGAGCTTCATAAATCCATATCAAACAGCCCCCAAATTATGACAGATGACATGGCAGTCATAAAATTGCACAAGCAAAACTCACCAAGTCATTAATTTCATGGCCATAGAAAATAAACAGACACATTTTTTTGCGGCCCTAATAAATTTTTAAAAACTCAAAGAATGGTCCATCTGCTTCGAATAATTTTTAATTTCCTATTCTGTCTCATTCCCATTAGCTATTCCACTGAGATATTTGCTAAATTCTTTCATTTACCTCCTCCCATCTGTATTCAATTACCCTATTCCCAAATAGAGTGAGTTTTTGTTTCTCCTAAGCGCGGGACAAAATACCCCCGCCTGTACCTTAAAGCAAATGTTATGTGTGTTTTATTATCTGTTAGACCGTATGAGTCATTCTAACTCGATTGCCTGTGCGGAAAGGCTTGGAGAGCAATCTGATTTTGATGTTTTCTGGCTTGGGTGGAAAGCACCTGCCCGATTCTCAAAGCTAATCTATTAACGTGGTAAGTGCTGTAGCAGATGTTCCTGAGTGAGCGAGGGGCCGCGCTGGGCTGTGACCGCCCGGTGTCAGGCGCGCAGTGGAAATGCGCAGAGATCAGAGGCCAGCGGCGCCACTGGGGGCCGAGCTGTCACGAAGTCACATTTTCCGTCTGCCCCCAGGCCCGGGCTGCCTGGTGACTCCTCACGGCCTCTCTGAGCTCTCGGCAGTCACTCAAGATGGAAGGACATTTCAAGGTCACCTGGTCCACCCCACCGCACCCCACTTTTCACAGAAAGGAGACTGAGGCCCAGGGAGGAGGCACGCTTGCCCACAGCCACACAGCACACTCAGAAAGGAGAGCCCCCAGCCCCGGCCGGTGTGGCTCGGTTGGTTGAGCATCCTCCACGCACGTTAAGGTCACAGGTTTGATTCCCGGTTAGGTTGCTGACTCAATCCCCAATAGGGGACATGCAGGAGGTACGTGGATCGATCTCTCTCTTTCTCTCTCTCCCTCCCTCCCTCTCTCCAAAATAAATAAAAACATTTTATAAAAATAAAAGGAGAGCATCCTTAGAGGCTGCAGATCCTCATGTTCAGTAGACCCTGCAAGGAGCTGGGACTCATTTTGTGGAGCTGAGATGGGGAGAGGAGGTGGATTCTGTCAGCCCATCTCCGCCCCCCGCCCCCAACCCCCGCCCCCAACACCCCGCCCAATGCCTTCTACCTCTGAAAACAAGATCACTTCAGGGCTGTTCAATCTAAAATTCTTCGCAGGCCATCTTTCCGCATCTTTCAGGAGCTGAGCCAGACCTGTGACTGAGCTGAGAACCGGGAATCAGGCTGAGGGGCCAAAACCCTGCTCCAGAGTGGGTTAGTTTCAACACTGTATACACACTGGAAGCTGCAAAGCCCCAGGAACAGGGACTCCAAGCTGAGCTACAGATCTGGGAGGGATTAGGGTCCCCAAAGCCGCACACAGCATGATCCACGGAGCTGCACTGTGTGTGCCCACATCCTCTCATTATTTCCACGCATGCTGGTGGTTTCTTACTATGAGCACCTGCAACACTGCCTGGGAGCTTTTTGTGGCCTGGAATCATGGTGGACCCTCAGCACAGGCCAGGGGTACCAGGGACTGATGTCCCCCAGAGCATCCCTGAAATCCAGATGAGTGGGGGTTGGTGTGTAAATACCCCAGCTCCTTCCCCTCTTGGACAGGACAATTCTGAGACCCGTTCTACCTAGCTGTTCTCAACTGGGTACATTCTTGCCCTTAATGAGATATTTGGCAATGTCCAGACATTTTGGTTGGATGGTTGCTACTGGCACCTGGTGGGTAGAGGCTAGGATGGTGCTAAACATCCTACAATGCTCAGGACAGACACCCCCCAACCAATAATTATCTAATAAAAAATCTCAGTAGTGCCAACGTTCTATTCCCTCTCCCAGAGGTCCCCAATGGGACTGAGCTCCAGATGCCCACAGCAATAACCTGCTCATTTAGGCTCACTCTCCTGGCGTCTCTCCCCAACCTGGTCCATTTCCCCACTCTCCTTCCAGTACCTCCTAAGATCACCCCCCACATAACTACTTTATTCAAATCCTTATCTCGGAGAAACCAAGATGGCGGCATAGGTAAACACAGGAAATTGCTGCCTCCCACAACAAATTCAAAAATACAACTAAAAGACAAAACGGACATCATCCAGAACCACAGGAAGGCTGGCTGAGTGGAAATTCTACAACTAGAAGGAAAGAGAAAAGCACACTGAGACTCAGAGGAGGTGCGGAAGTGCAAAGGTACGGAGGTGCAAGTGGCAAAGGCTGGCAACTGAGGACGAGGCTGTCTTTTTGAATTGGAAGGGAGTCACAAGCCCCCAACTCCTCTGAACTCCAGTTCCGGGTGAGTCTCTGGGAACCCAGACTCATACAGGGAGAAACTGGACTGTCTGGCAGCGGGCAGAATTCAGGGCTCGAGGGCGGCTTTCTCTCAAAGGTGCTTGCAGCGATTACTGGGACACTGAGACTTGGGGCCTCTTAGGGCAGGGCTGAGGATCAGCCATAGCTGCTTGCTCTGCCCTGTTGATCTCCTGAGACCCCGCCCCACCCAAGCTGCCACAGAGGCTTTTGCATTTGAATGCCCTGGCCCTTTGCAATCTGAAAATTACCTAACAAATTACAGCTGGGCCAGACAGACCGAGAACTTCCAAGAGAAGGCCCAAGGACCCACAGCAGCTTGCATTGCTTCACAGCTGGGCCTCAGTTGGGCACCTCCAAACCCCAAACAAGGAAGGGGAATCTGCAGATCTCTTCGTAGCTCCTGCTGGGTAGCCTCAGGCAGAGGCTAAATTAGTACCTCCTTAGATCTAAGAGCCAGTGTACCAGTGGTCAGAGTGGGACCATCCAATTACAACTCCTCAGATCCATAAGGGACACACTCAGGGGGCAGACTCAGTGTGCACCAAAGCCCCACTGAAGCAAGTCTTGCCTCATAAGGGTGTCTTCAGCACAGAAGTTCTCCCACTGTAGACACAGCTGACTCTCACAGCCAATTGGCCTGGAGGTCAATTCCTCCCAGTGATATGTACAACAATCAAGGCTTAACTACAACAAGACTGTGCACAAAGCCCACAAAGGGGTGCACCAAGAGTGTCCACCTCAGATAACTGGGGAGGCTGAGCCACTGGGCCCTATAGGACACCTAGCACACAAAGCCACTCTACCAACACAGGGAAGCATAAAAAATGCGGAGACAAAGAAACAGGTCACAAATGACAGAAATGGAAGAAAGCAAACAACTGGATATAGAGTTCAAAACCACACTTTTAAGGTCTTCAAGAACTTTCTAGAAACCACTGATAAATGTAGTGAGACCCTCAAGAAAACTAGTGAGACCCTCGAGGTTATGAAAAATGACCAACTAGAAATTAAGCATACACTGACTGAAATAAAGGATATTATGCAGAGTTCCAACAGCAGACTAGAGGAGCGCAAGAATCAAGTCAAAGATTTGAAATACAAAGAAGCAAAAAACACCCAACCAGAAAAGCAAAATGAAAAAAGAATCCGAAAATACGAAGATAGTGTAAGGAGCCTCTGGGACAGCTTCAAGCGTACCAACATCAGAATTATAGGGGTGCCAGAAGAAGAGAGAGAGCAAGATATTGAAAACCTATTTGAAGAAATAATGACAGAAAACTTCCCCTACCTGGTGAAAGAAATAGACTTACAAGCCCAGGAAGCACAGAGAACCCCAAACAAAAGGAATCCAAAGAGGACCACACCAAGACACATCATAGTTAAAATGCCAAGAGCAAAAGACAAAGAGAGAATCTTAAAAGCAGCAAGAGAAAGAAAGTCAGTTACCTACAAGGGAGTACCCATACGACTGTCAGCTGATTTCTCAACAGAAACCATGCAGGCCAGAAGGGAGTGGCAAGAAATATTCAAAGTGATGAATGCCAAGAACCTACAACCAAGATTACTTTATCCAGCAAAGCTATCATTCAGAATTGAAGGTCAGATAAAGAGCTTCACAGATAAGGAAAAGCTAAAGGAGTTCATCACCACCAAACCAGTATTATATGAAATGCTGAAAGGTATCCTTTAAGAAGAGGAAGAAAAAGAAAAAGGTAAAGATACAAATTATGAACAACAAATACACATCTATCAACAAGTGAATCTGAAAACCAAGTGAATAAATAATCTGGTGAACAGAATAAACTGGTGATTATAATAGAATCAGGGGCATAGAAAGGGAGTGGACTGACTATTCTTGGGGGGGAAAGGGGTGTGGGGGATGCGGGAAGAGACTGGACAAAAATCATGCACCTATGGATGAGGACGGGGGGGGTGAGTGTGGAGGGGGGGGAACTGGGTGGAGGGGAGCTATGGGGGGAAAAAAGAGGAACAACTGTAATAATCTGAACCATAAAGATTTAATTTTAAAAAAATCCTTATCTCAAGGTCTGCTTTGTGGGGCACCCAACCTAAGATCATCCATTACTACAGTCATGGCGACAACCTTGGAAGGGTCTCAAAGCCTTGGGTTCCTGTTTTAGCCATCGGCATTCTTACCACCCACAGTCAGTCCCAGGGATACCCAAGCTGATGTGGCCTCTTGAGGACACACACAGGAGGCCACACCAGACCAGTTTAGGCAAGAAGGTTTTCCTTTGGTTCTACTCTGGTGGACAGGCTGATTGGAGCTGTTCTAACCCAGAGGAGTGATGTAAGACTCAATGCAACCACTGTCAGAATCCCAGTTGATTTCTTCGTAGAAATTGACAAGAGACCAGGAATACCCAAAACAATCTTGAAAAAGAAGAGAGTAGGAAGACTCACACTTCCTGATTTCAACACCTGCTGTTCAATCTGAAATTGGGTGGTGTGGTTCAGTTTCTTGGGCATCATCCCATGCACCGAAAGGTTTCTGGTTCAATTCTGGGTCAAACCAAAGCCCATGTTTCAGGCTCGATGCTTAGTTTGGTGGCTTGATCCCCAGTAGGGGGCATGCAGGAAGCATCCTATCAATCTTTTACTTTCACATCGATGTCTCTCTCTCTCTCTCTCTCTCTCTCTCTCTCCTTCTTACTTCCCCTCTCTCTAAAAATAAATAATAATTAAAAACCCTGTTACAAAGCAACAGTAATCAGAATAGTGTGGTACTAGAACACACAAAAAAATAGATATATAGATCAATGCACTAGAATTGAGAGTCCAGAAATACCTATATATCTATGGTCAACTAATTTTAAATAAGGGTGTCAAGACCATACAATGGAGAAAGAATAGTCTTTTCAACAAGTGATACGAGGACAACTGGTTATCTACATGCAAAAAATAAAATTGAACTCTTACCTCACACCATACACAAAAATTAACTCAAAGTGGATCAAAGACCCAAATTTAAGAGCTAAAACTATAAAACTCTCAGAGGAAAACATAGGGGTAAACCTTCATGATCTTGAATTTGGCAAAGTATTCTTAGATATAACTCCAAAAGCATGATCAGTAAAAGAAAAAATAGATAAAATGAACTTCATCAAAATTGAAAACTTTTGTCTTCTAAGGACACTATCAATAAAGTAAAAAGACAACCTACAGAATTCGAGAAAGTATTTGCAAATCATGTATCTGATAAGGGACTTATATTACTAAGTATCCATAAATTTAGAACTATTTTCTCCTGAGGAATTTAAATTTCATATATTGACCTATTTTTCTTAAAGTCTATTTTGTCTGCTATTAATATAATTGTGCCAATTTTCTGTTGGTTAATATTTTTCTTGTATTCTTTCACTGTTTTACTTTTTGTCTGTCTTCATATTTTAGATGTGCTTTATGTTAATGGCATTTGGCCATTCTTGTTTTAATCCAATCTGTTAACTGGAGAGTTCAGTTTCTTTATATTTATAGAGTTTAAGTATATATTTGGTTTTATTTCTATGATCTTATTTTGCGTTTAAGTTTGTTCTGCTTCCTAAGGGTTTCTTTTTGTCCTCCTTGTTGCAGTGTTTTGAATTGATTGAGGTGTTTTACTCATTGCAGTTTTTTACTCCATCTATTAGTGTGGAAGATAGGCATTCTATTTCTTATTCTTTTATTGGTGATTCAGCATTTTGAAATGATTACCTAACTTAACTTAGTCTAAAGTTAATCAATATCTTACCCTTCTCCTGAACAATGCAAAGTACTTTGAAAGCTTTAATTCCATTTAGTTAAGGACCAGCCTTTTAGCTCCATCTCTTATTTAACCCCATGGGGTAGACATTGTTTTAGACAGTGTGTTGTTTAAATTTACCCATCACACCCTGCCAGCATGGCTCAGTGGTTGAGCATCAACCTGCACACTGATCAATGATTATCTCTCATCATTGATGTTTCTATCTCTCGCACTTCTTCCTCTCTGAAATCAATAAAGATATATGTTAATAAATAAATAAATTTACCCTTCTTGGGTCTCAGACTTTCTTTCTGAGGTCATTTTTCTTCTCAAGTTCATTCTTCAGAAATTCCTTTAATGAGGGGTCAGTTGTTTATAAAATTCTCTCGATTTTGGCATAAATAAAAATCTTTTATTTTCACCCTTATTCTTTTTTTGCATTTTTATTGAAATATAATTCACATATCATAAAATTCATCCTTTGAAAGTGTACAATGCAGTGGTTTTCGCATACTCATAACATTTTACCAACAACACCGCTATCTAATTCCAGAACATCTCATCACCCCAAAAAGAAACTGCATGCCCATTAGCTGTCACTCCACATTCCCCCTCCCTCACCCCAGCCTCTGGCAGCCATGAATCTACCTTCTGTCTCTATGGATTTGCCTATTCTGGACATCCTATATAATAAAAGCCTAATATGCTAAGTGTCTGGTCATCCAGTAGTCCTTTAACCAATTAAAGCATAATATGCTAATTATATGCTAAGGCTGCTCAACCGCTCACTATGACATGCACTGACCACCGGGGGCAGACACTCTGACTGGTAGGTTAGCTTGCTGCTGGGGTCCGGCCAATTGGGACTGAGCGAGCTGAGCCAGACACACCCTGGAGCCCTCCCACAGTCCCTCCCTGGCTGGCCAACCTCCCACATCCCTCCCCAGCCTCAATCGTGCACCGGTGGGGTCCCTCAGCCTGGCCTGCACCCTCTCGCAATCTGGGACCCCTTGAGGGATGTCAGAGAGTCGGTTTCGGCCCAATCCCGTCCAATGCATGAGCTGCCCCCTGGTGGTCAGTGCGCTCCCACAGGGGGAGCACCACTCAGCCAGAAGCCAGGCTTATGGCTGGCAAATGCAGCGGTAGTAGCGGGAGCCTCTCCCACCTATGTGGCAGCGCAAAGGATGTCCAATCGATGGACAGCCCCTGAAGGCTCCCGGACTGTGAGAGGGCACAGCCAGGCTGAGGGACCCCCCACCCCCGCAGTGTAGAATTTCATGCACTGGGCCTCTAGTTTCATATAAATGAAATCATATAATTTGTGGCCTTTTGTCTGGCTTCTTTTGCTTAGCATAATGTTTTCAATGTTTATCCATGTTGTAGCATGTCAAAATTTTATCCCTTTTTATGGCAAGTAATACGCTATTGTATGGATATACCACATTTTTATTCATTCATAAGTTAATGGATATTTATCTTTTAAGAAATTATTTCAGTCTTATTAGGAACTGGGGTATAGTCCTTAGTTGGTGTGACTTTTCGAAATCCCTTTAAAATTATTATTATTCTGTTTTTCATTGCTACTCTTGTAGTCATTAGTCTAATTTCTTATAATTATAGAAGTTGCAAAAAACAACAATTTTTCTTTCTGTTACTTTTAAAATCGTCTCCTTGTCATTGGTATTCTTCAGTTTGAATATAATGAATCTATGTATAGACTTCTTTTTATTTATCTTGTTTGAGATTCATTTCAATTCTTTTTTAAATTTTTTAATTACAGTTGGCATTCAATATTTTATTATATTAGTTTTAGGTGTTAGTGGTTAGACATTTATATAACTTACAAGGTGACAGCCCCCCCCCCCCAGAATTCTAGTACCCACCTGGCACCATATAGTTAGTACAGTATTATTTACTATATTTCCTATACTGTACTTTACATCCCCATGATGGAATTCTCGAATTTGAGGATTCATGGTTTTTAATAATCATGGGACATTCTCAGCTACTTATCTCTTTGAATATTGTCTCTCTCCCATTATTCCCATAATCATTTTCCAAAAATCTGATTAGAAATGTATTAGACCTTTTCATTCCATTCTCTATACCTC
The DNA here is from genome assembly GCF_963259705.1 of Myotis daubentonii. Classification (NCBI taxonomy): domain Eukaryota; kingdom Metazoa; phylum Chordata; class Mammalia; order Chiroptera; family Vespertilionidae; genus Myotis; species Myotis daubentonii. Next base: position 18,262,711 of record NC_081852.1, read on the forward strand.
TTTTTCATATTTTTCATTTTTCTTTCTGTGCTGGATTTTGTGTAATTCTTTCAAATCTATCTTCCAGTTTACAAATTCCCGCTCCAGCTGTGTCTGCTCTATTTAACTGTTCCATTGAATTTTTCATTTCATATGTGATATATTTACATTTCTAGAATCTCTGTTTGGTTCTTTTTTCAAATCTGCCTGGTCATTTTTACAATGCCTGGCTTCTTTCTTGTGCCACAGAGGCTCATGTTGTGGAGCTGTAGGCTGCCCAATCACGTGGGGGTCCTCAGGACGTGCAGTAGTTTCAGTAATCATTTACTTCCCTGGACTAGATTTTCCCATTTGCTCCTGGCCTCCTGTAATTCACTTGTGTTCCCACAGGCTCTTCCATTAACTGCAGAGAACTTAAAAAATATTTTTCTAGCATCATTATATGATTTTTTTAGCTGATTTATTTATAAACCTTTAGTCATATCTATTTCAAATCCCTTTTCCAACGTCCATGTTTTCAGAAAATAACTATGACCACCTACCATATGCCAATAACGGTGCTGGGGACTTGGGTGAGAACAAAACAGAGCCTGCCCTGCTCTCGGGGTTACTTGTGGTCTCTGGAGAAGCCAGGAACCCCACAGTGAATCAGTATGCTCTGAAGGGGCAGGCGTTGGTCAGCACGTCCATGCTGAGCTATGTGGAGACCAAAACCACTCCCATAATTAAGTTGATTCTCTCGTTAGGTAAATATCCAACATTTATTTAAGGGGGGAAACATTTATTTAAGGGGGGGTTTTGCTTCGTAAGGTAATTACGAAGCAAAAACCCAAGTTCTTTTCCTGCATCAGAAGCATAGGGAAGCTCTCGTTATTTGAGCACATGTTATGATTGCAACACACATCTTTTCAGGGAAGGACCGAGCCCCCACCCCAAACCCAACCTACTTAGAAAATCAATTACTCCAACCACATAGAGTAACCTCCTGGAGGGATGTTCTGGTAAATGTTTCTATCTCCTTACATTTCCACTCATGTCTTAGCTGCTCCCCTAGCCATCCCTTGGTTCTAGTGTTCTGAGTAGCTATTGCTGCATAACAAATCACTCCAACACAGTGGCTAAAATGGTAACGATATGTTTGGGGTTAAGTTATGTCCCCTCAAATGAGATGTTGAACCCTCAGTACTTCAGTACTATTGAGAAATAGGGCCATTGCAGAGGTAATTCGTTAAGATGAGGTCATACTGGAGTAGGGTGGGCCCCTAATCAAACATGACTGGTGTCCTTACAAGAAGAAGGAAATTTGAACACAGAAACCCAGGGAGAACACATGCAAAAATGGAGTCAGCGACTGGGATGATGCACTACACGCCAGGAATCACCAAGCGTTGCTACAGGAAGCGAGGAGAGAGGCAGCGGACAGATGCTCTCGGAGCCCTCGGAGCCCGCAGAACAAGCCAACACCTTGATTTTACACTGTAGCTTCCAGAGCTGCGAGAGGCTAGGTTTGTTGTTTTGCCCAGTTTGTGGTCACTTGTTACTAGGCAGCCCTAGGAACTCATACATGATCATTTCTTTTGCTCCTGAGTCTAGAGGGTACCAGGAGTCCAGGCAGTTCTCTCTCGGGGGCGGCCATGCATGGCAGGCATTCGGTGGCTGGGGTTGCGCTCATCTCAAAGGCTTCCTCACCACACGCCTGCCATCGGGGCTGGGAGGACTCAGACAGATGCGCCTGGAGGAGTGGGCCCTTCGGGCATCTCGCTCCATGTGGTCTCTGCACGTGGCGGCCTCAGGGGAGGTGTCCTTCCTACAGGGCGGCTGACAGCTCCCAGAGCGAGGTCCCAAGAGAGAATCTGGGAGGAACGACTTGGCCTTTTCTAATCAGCCTCAGCAATCAAAGACTATTCCTTTCACCTCATTCTGTTCCCAGAGGCCCACCCAGGTTCAAGGTGAGGAGACACGGACCCCACCTCCTGATGAGAGGAATGCCTAAGAATTCATGGACATGTGCGAAAACCACCCACTAGCTGGGTCGGGGGACACCTGGCCTGGGGGATGGCGGAGGCTCCCTGGGGACAGCATGTCTGCCTGTCTGGACCCCGAGGCACAAGGCTTTAGCCCCGTGAACAGGGCAGGTGCCAGGGAGCGGAGCCACCCCGCTCCTGCCCCTCCCAGCCCAGGCTGGAACACACCCCCTTCAGGCCTCACCCCCCAGGACTGCTGGGGCCCTGGGCTCACTCCCTCAGCTGAGACTCTGGGCCAGGCCCTGGAGACCCAGACTCTGCCCACGGTCACCCCTAGGGGCTCCTCCTGCCCATCACCCCCAAAGGGTGGAGAAGCTCAGGTGCTTTGCGTTCCTGACAGAGACCCGTCTTTGCCCCCTTCGTCTGAGGCCTTTTCTGACCCTGCCTTCCCCACTAACCTGAGCAACAAAGAGGCCCTCAGAGAAGGTTCCCCACGGAGGATAACCGCCCTGAGGTGGGGGCTCAGTCCCAGGGTCTGCAGCCGTCACTCCCCCAGCTAACCAACTCTCTGCCTTCTCATGAGTCTTTAGAAACAGCATGGGCAACAGGGAAAGGGGGTGGGGAGGTAGGAGAGGGTAAAAGGGGGATAAATGGTGATGGAAGGAGACTTGGCTTGGTGAACACACAATACAACGTACAGATAATGTATTACAGAACTGTACCCCTGAAACCTGCATAATTTTATTAACCAGTCACCCCAATAAATTTAATTGATTTAGATAGACAGACAGAATCTTCTCCTCACCCACACCCCACCCCACCCCACCCTGTTCATAAGGAGACGTGCATTTCTAGTTATGCTGAGTCTGTGGAGGCCGCTTTCCTGTCAAGGGAAATAGGACACATATGTAATACCTTAATCAATAAAGAAAGAAAAAAATGATTCAATTAGATAAAGACTGTTGATTTGTTTGGAATGCTTTGAACTGCAAATAACAGAAAAGTCAACCAAGACTTGCTTGAGCAATACAGACACTTAAGTAGGAGTAGGAGGTTTTAGGTTTTGTGCAATGATTCAGAAATGCTATTGAAAACCAGTTTCTTTCTATGTGTGTACTCACCATGCTTAGTTTGTTATTTACATCTCCTGCTGTTTCCTCGTGGTGGAGAGATAGCTGCTGCAGCTCCAGATGTCATGTACCACGTTCAAAAGAAGAAGGGCCCTAGCTGGTTTGGCTCAGTGGATACAGCGTCAGCCTGCGGACCAAAGGGTTCCAGGTTCAGCTCTGGTCAAGGGCATGTAACTCAGTTGCAGGCTCCTCCCCAGCCAGGCCCTGGTCAGGGCTCCTGCAGGAGGCAAGCAATCGATGTGTTTCTCTCACATAGATGTTTCTCTCTGTCATTCCCTGTCTTCCACTCTCCCTAAAAATCAATGGAAAAATATCCTTGGTGAGGGTTAACAAAAGAAGAAGGGAGCCCTGGTTGGTGTGGCTCAGTGGTATAGCATCGGTCCCAGCGCCAAACGGTCTCAGGTTTGATTCCCAGTCAAGGGCACCTACCTCGGCTGCAGGCTTGTTCCCCTGCCCGTGTCGGGCGCATGTGGGAGGCAACCAATCTATGTCTCTCTCACATCAACGTTTCTCTCTCTTTCCCCCTCCTTCCTTTCTCTACCCACTTCCTCTCTCCCTTCCACTTTCTCTAAAAATCAATGGGGGAAAATCATGGAAAAATATCCTCAGGTGAGGATTAACAACAACAAAAGAAAGAAGGGATATATTCATAGTAAACCCCCTTCAGGGGGTGGGTCCCGCTGTAGGGGATTCAAGGCTCCCCCCCTGGGCAGATTCTGCCCTGTGGCAAGACTGCCCAACAGGAAACTCATTTCCACCTCAGATGCCTGTATCAGATGCCTTTACATTTAAAAAAGCCTCCACAGAACAGGCGGTGCCCCGCTGGTAGGACCCACACGCACACGCATGCATGCACACACGCACACACGTGGGGCTAGGCAGGCAGGAGAAGGCTTTCTGGTACCTCAGGCCCATCACAGGCCTTCCAGCTGGAAGGAACCTGAGGACCTTCCCCCAACCCAACCGCATGTGGGGGAAACAGAGGCCCAGGGAAGCGACGTGATTGCCTCACAGTCCACACAGCAGAGCCGGGGCTGAGGAGCCCTGGCTCTGAGCCCCCTTAGCGCTCTGGGGGCGGGGTCCTCAGAAAGGGGGGCTTGGACCAGGAAATACAGGTCTCGGGTGGGTTCCCCGGAATCAGAGCCTGCGTCGGGGATTCCTAGTCAGATGGTGGACTGGGGAGGCTCTGAGGACGCGGGAGGTGAGGGTGCAGGAGAGGAAAGGGGTGCGAGCTGCATCAGAAAGTCGTCCCAGCTGGGGGCCCGCTGACCCACTGAGAGCAGGAGACTGGACTTGGGCCGGTGCACACACAACATCACAGACAGGTGAAGTATTACAGAATGGCACGCCTGAAACCTACCTAAGGTTCTTAACCAATGTCACCCCAATCGAATTGACAATTTAAGTAAATCTTGAAAAAAAAAAAAGAACCATGGAGAACAAAGTGGGGTCCCCACATCTCCACTCAACAGCCCTGGACCCCACCAGGTGGGCAGAAGCAAGTGTTTTGGTTTGTGTGCGTTCCCAGCCTGCTGAGCGGCCCGGAGAGTCAGTATGTCTTGAAAGGTAAGTCCTGAGACCACACTGGGTTGCCAGTGAATTCATTATCCCATTACACAGGCCTGAATTATTCAGCGCTCGGAGGCCGCCTCAGGAATGTGCCCGAGCACAGTCGATGCGGGCATTAGTGGGATGGATGGAGTCAGGCCCCGTGCAGGGCCGGGGCCGGGATGAAGGGATGATGGATCTGGGCCCAGAGAGGCTGCCAGGGCTTGAGGCACAGGAGGGTGTAGCTGGCAGGACCTGGGACCTCGGGGAAGGCTTGTGTACATATGCACAGACCTCCTAAGTGCCCCTGTCCCCCAGGAAACTGGTAGAGCGTATTTGGGGAGCCCACCTGCTCCAAATAGCCCGGGCACAGAGGCCCAGGCTCCAGCTCCTGGCTGTGACCTCCAGCAGGGCATTCACCTCGCTGAGTCTCAGTGTCCTTACCTGTAAAGTGCAGCCGTGAAGCCACATGCTCCCTGGACCCACTCTCCCCTTGGAGTCTAATGACAGAACTGGTTTTTCCTTGAGCACATGACCCTCTGGAATCAAGACTACCTCGAGGCTGAAGCGTGCCCATGTGACCCAGTGCTAGTCAAGAGAATGCGGGTAGAAGTACCCTGTGAAACTCAGGACACAGGTCCTTAAAGGAAGGGGGTGAGTCCTATCTTCCCTTTTCCTTTTTCCTGAAAACTGGGATAAAGGTGCGATGGCTGGAGCTCAAGCAGCCATTTTGCTCCGTGAGGAGAAGCCACATGACGAGGATGGCAGCACAACGGAGTAGAAGCCTGAGTCCCTGTTGGCCCTGGAGCCTCCTTACCACCTCCAGGTTGTATCTAAAATAGGAATTAACTTCTCTCTGGGTTAAGTCTGGCCTTTTGGAGTTTTCTGTCACCGCCAAACCCTACTTGGCTTGGTTGAGCAAGTCTGAGAATGAAATGCGACATTACAGGAAAAGCAGCCGTCTCAATAGGCACTTCCTCTAGGATACTTCAGTGGGTAAGAACTGTAAGCCCAGGAATCAGAGGATCTGAGTTCAAATCCCAACGCTTCCATTTTATAAACTGTGCGACTTCAGGCAGGTTGCTTCATCTCTCTGTGCTTCCACTCCTCACCTGTAACCCGGGGATAAATAGGAGAATGAAGTGACTTCCTGTGAAGTTACAAGAAGCGGCTGGCACACAGCAAGTGTTATGTAAGCAGCAGCAGCTAGTATCGCATGTTCACACATTTAGGGGGCATCCCAATGTACTGGTGGCTCAAGGACCTGGGTCTCCATACCTCCCCCAAAGCTTCCATCCATTTCAACTTGGATTTTCCCCTCAGGGTGACAATTGTGAACCTGTCAGGACGCCTCGAGGGAGAGGACCCCAATCTGAACCAATGGGAATGGGCGGCAGAGACGGGGCTCCTGGTGGGGCCGGGAGGACTGCTCTCTGGGCTCCAGATGAAGTTCTGACTGAGGAAGAGAAAAGGGAAATAAAACCCGCTGACCGCGTACCCCGGGCTGATATCGCTCCGCGCTGGGCCCTCCCTCGCTGGGAGTGGATTAAATCAGAGGTTACAGCTCCCGTGCCAGCAGCACAAAGGCCAGTAAGGAATATGAGTGAAATCCGTTGTTGGAGGCAGCAGGGAGTGGTGGGGACTGGGGCATGAGCCCAGGACCCGTGTGGGGGTGGGGATGGGGGCAGAAACATGCAGTCAGTCCTGGCAGACTCGCCATGCAGCAAAATGGGCCCAGTTTTGTCAAATATTCCGCGTTTTCAACGGAAATGGAAATCAAATCTCAATTCTTTGTGAAATTTTCTGACTGTTTAGCTTTGGCTCCATGCAAATAAACCAAACACTCATCAAGCAAAACAAAGTATGTCCCCAGGCCAGCCTGGGGCTGCGGATGTAAACAAGCGCTGAGCAGTCCCCTGCTCGCAGCCTGGGTGGAGGCGGGGGAGCCTTGCAACCTCGGGCAACACTCCAGATCATCAGGTTCTTCCTCTGAGGCTAAGCTGATGGGAAAATCTTAGCTCCTGCATCCGGCAGCCGCCCTGGCCTGCCTGCCCCAGCAGAGGCCGTGCCCAGGGGGGGTCTCTGCACTGAGCATGGGGGACACCATGGGGCCCTTGGGATCTGTGTGTAGATGGGCCTGCTGCCCCCGACTGCACTCCACCAGCAGCAGCAGGGTTCCACGTCCCCACCCTTTGCCCTGCGCCCTCTCAGGGCCAGCCCACGGAGGGGAGAGCGCACACCCTGGCCAGGTGGTGCTGTGGCCTTAAAAGCTGGCGCGGTGGGCCCCTCGCACCTGCACTGTCCGCTGGGCAAGAGCATCCCGGGTTGGAATGTCTGAACCCACCACCTGAAGCAGCAGCACCCCGGCTGACCTCTGAGCCACGAGCGAGAAAATGAGGTGCTTATTCTAGAAGCCAAACGTGGGGCTGGTATGCAGATGTCCACGGCACGGCCCCACTACGATGCCAGGAGGACATGGGCTCCCCAGCCCCGTCCCCAGCAAGCTGCCCGGGAGCTCCCACCCAGCTGGCCGTCTACTGCCCCCTGGCTCTGAGGCACAGGGAGGCCCCCCGGAGGGGTGAGACCCCCGCTGAGGGCCACACAGACCTGGAGCCGACCCCCACGTCCTGCTGTGGGGCCTTGGGTGAGTCCCTTCCTCTGAGAGCCCCCTGTGGAGTGTGGGCGCGCCCCTTCCTCACCAGGGATGGGGCCTGAGGAGAGGCCGCGGGGCCCCAGCAGCACAGAGGGGGTGCCCAGCGCAGGCATGTGGATGCGCCGGGTGGGGAGGGCTGGCCTGCCCGGAGTCTTTGGATGGGGCGTCTCCTGCGAGAAAGCTCGCTCCCAGGGAAAACGAGGCCTCGCTTTGAGGGCATGATCTCAAGCTCAGGCAAGAGCCTGGCCCTGTGCCTGAAGAAAAGCAAGCAGGGTTACCTCAGTACCAACTCTAAGCCTCCCCACCACGCAGGCCAGGCCTACTCCGGGCCTGTATCAGTCAGGAACATTTTGAGCGTCAAGTAAAACATTATGCAGCTAATCGGGCTGCTCAGTGGGTAGAGTGTCGGCTCCAGGACCAAAGGGTCTCGGGTTCGATTCCCAGTCAAGACCACGTACTTTGGTTGCAGGTTCAATCCCTGGCCCTGGTCGGGGCAGGAGCAGGAGGCAACAGATTGATGTCACTCTCTCATCGATGTTTCTCTCTCGCTACCCACTCCTCCCTCCCTCCAACTCTCTCTAAAAAAACAATCAATGGAAAAAATGCTTAAACACAAAGGCTCCATTTTCTCATGTGATGAGTAGTTTGGAGGTAGACAGTTGCTGGTGGTGGTTCAATGGCTAGTGATGTCTTCAAGGACCAACACGCCACCTTTCCTCTTGCCATCCTCACTTTGGGGGGCATGATTTGGGGATTTTGTGTGTGTTTGTTTTAATCCTCACCTGAGGGCATGCTTATTGATTTAAAGAGGAGAAGGGAGAGGAAGAGAGAGAGAGAGAGAGAGAGAGAGAGAGAGAGAGAGAGAGAGAGGTAGGAACATCGATGTGAGAGAGGACATCAATTTTGATTGATCACCTTTCGTACACACCCCAACCGGGGATTGAACCCACAACCTGTCAGTATAGGGATGACATTCCAGCTGAGCCACGCCAGCCAGGGCTGGTGTTTTAAGCCTTAACCTTGTTGCCTCATGGCCACAAGATGGCTGCTATGGTCCCAACCATTTCATCTTACATAACCCCATTCAAGGTAAGAGAGGCTACGCAAGAACAGGGGTTTCTTATTATCAGGGAGGAAAATGTCCTGAGAGGCACCCCTTCATCTCCGGCCAGAAATGAACTGCAGGAGCGGGTGAGAGCAGACCCTTGCAAAGAGGACTGGGGTGGTTGGGATCACACTTCGCCGCCCAGGGCTGGGCACGCTGTTGCCTGAACAGTGAGTGTCAGGTTCCTGTTGGCAAGGCCAGGGGAGGGACGCTTCAGGGACAGACAGCAGCAGTGCCAGCTGGAGGAGGGGGCATCGGTCCCACAGGGGAGCAGTGCCAGGCGGGGCCCTTCACTGCAAACCATGGGAGCTGCTCCCTGCAAACAGCAGCTTTTACTTTGTGGCAAAAACAGACCCACTCTGTTGTAGGCAGCAGCCTCTGCCAGGCCCGAGAATCAGGCCCCAGAGTCAGGCCTGGTGCGTCATGAGCAGGAGCTGCGCAGCTGGAAGCCCGCCCACCGCATCCAGGACCGTCTGGTGAGAACACAGCCACCACGCGGCCCACCGCCGGCCGGGGCCGCGCCACCCACCACGCGGCCCACCGCCGGCCGGAGCCTGTGCCACCCACCACGAGGCCCACCGCCGGCCCGAGGCAGCGCCAACGACCGGCAGACACGGGCGCCACGCGCACGCTGGTTGCTGAGCACCGTTCCACACGCAGCGCTCACCCACGGCCTGCATTTGCGTTGTCTTGTGCCCCATCTGATGGGTGGACGGAGGCCCCGGGCCTTCTGGGAAGTCCGTGTGCTTGCTCTCTGGGGGAAGGAAGGACTCACCGTGAGGCCAGTGTCTCCATGGGGGGAGAGAAGCTCCAGGGACACGTTCTCAGCCAGTCCGCAAAGGGCCCCATGAAGTCCACCGTTGGAAGGCTTCTGAGGGTGGGCCGAGGTGTCCGTCAGAACCACCCCAATGAGAAAGGAGGAGAGAAACACGTGACACCATGAAAAACACACCCAGATATGCACTGGGGACTCCCAGAAGCACCTGGGTTGAGCCAATAAACTGATTCCCAGGTCAGTTGTTGGCACCTGGCGGGTGCCTCCCAAGAGCTGAATGCATTTCCAGAGGCTCCAGGGGCTCTGGGCCGGGGCCCAGGGGTGAGATAACAAGCTTTTATGGAAGCTGAGCCAGAGACCAGTTCACATCCCACTCTGCCACTTCCATATCACCTGACACCTGGGAGCCTTGGTTTAAACATCTGGAAAATGGAGACAGTGCTAGCTGCTGAGAGGGGTGCCAGGAGGAAGCCTCTCCCCTCCCATTCTGTGGGTGCCACAGCAGGGAGTCCTAACCCCGGGGTTCTGGGGGCGGGGGCACAGGAACCAGGAGAGGTATCTTAATCCATGCGACCATCCTGAGAGGTTGGAGGCTGTGCAGGCAGAATTTTGCCCTCGTCTCATGATGTCCACCACCCATGTCACTGCCAAGGGGGGCTTTGCGGGTGTAACTAAGGTTACTTACTAACTAGCTCGCCTGCAAATAGGGAGGTGACCCCGGACTGTCTGGGAGGGCCCAATGCAGTCACATTAGCTCTTAAAAGCAGAGGGGAAGGCAGCGCGACCTGAAGCATCTGGAAGGTTCCAGGTTCTTTGCTGGCCTTGGACACGGAGGAGCCCCGGGAGGACCTGAATCTGCCACAGCCAGGGAGCGTGGAAGGGGGCCCGGCCGCCAGACCTCACCTTGCCAGGCTGGGGACCCACAGAACCACGGGGTGGTAAGTGGGTGTGTTAAGCCACCAAGTGTGTGGCAGCTCATTGCCCAGCACAGAACCTAACACGGAAGTGTCAGCCCCATTTTCTAGGTGAGGAGCGCTGAGCTCACACAGCCACAGAGGGAGTGGTGGGACCAATGTATGATCCAAGCCCCGGCGCGCCCTGAGCCCGTGCTGTCCCTGCCCATCGGCCTGTCCAGATGAGGCAACAGAGGCAGTAGAGGCTGGGCGCTGTCTGCGCCAGCTCTGCAGCATCTCAGCACACAGGAGGGGGAGCAGGCGGGGGGCCCCCAACTCCTCTCAGGAGCCCCAGGAGCCCCTGACTCGCAGTCCTCCTGCATCAGCTCAGCTCCAAATGGCGCCTAGAGTCCTGGAGACTTAGGCAAAGAGATGCCGTCCTCGAGGGGGTGTGGGGGGATGGACACAGCAGACTTCACCCAGATGTTCGGACTCCAGGCCTCAGCTTCCCTGAGGAGGGAAGAGGCCGAAAGAAGGCAAGCGCTGGAGGGAGACCCAGAGGCACCTCAGCGGCTGAGGAGGAGCCCGCTGAGTGTGAGGGGGGGCTGACGGGCCCAGAGGCAGGAAGAGGATTCCTGGGGCCGGGACGGGCGGGGCTGGCCACTGAGGCCCTTCTGGCCTAACGGACATCACTTCCATGTCCCGACTTCTCTGATCGAGGCTCTAAATCAGAGGGAAAGGTTGTTCCAGGAGTCAGATCAAAGATATATTCAGCCCAGCCAGCGTGGCTGAGCATCGACCTATGAACCAGGAGGTCACGGTTTGATTCCCAGCCAGGGCATATGCCGGGAGCCGGTCCATCCTTGCTGTTTCAAGGGACCTGGCATATATGGCATACGGTTCTTAATATGTTTGCTCACCTTCTTGGCGCTGTGTTTTAACCAAGGTCACCTCTCCAAGAAAGGTTGAATCCCCAGGTAGGGATTTTCCCCTGAAGTTAGGGAGGGAATAAAACCCCTCAACTAAGTGCCAGGCGGGTAATTAATCACTTTAACTACGAACAATCATGCTTAAGCTACATAATCTTTACTCCCTAGAATGGAGATAAGAAACGCCCTAACCTTTGTAATAGAGATTGATAGGATTGGAATCAACTGGTATAAATACAGATGCAACAAGACAGCAAAAGACAGAATTTAGAACACAGAACTCATGAGACAGAATTCAGAAGACAGAACCAACGCGGAACCTGGAGATGGAGGAGCTTCGCTAGAGAAAACATGGCAAGGGATCCTGGACTGAACCTGACTACAGAAATATGGCAAGAGAACCTGACTAGAACCTGGTGACTGAACCTGGCTGGAGATCTCAGACAGAATCTGGCTGGAGAACCTAGCGAGGGAACATGGCTACAGAACCTGGCTGGAGATCCGAAGCAGAACCTCTCTGGAGATCCAGACCAGAACTTGGCTGGAGACCCTGGCTGGAGATCCTGGCTAGGCTGCTGATCAACTGAACGCTATCTCTGTATCGTTCCTTCTTCGCCGACTCCGTCTACGCCTTTGGGAACCCCTGGACCTGCTGGAGTTGGACCCCGGCAGGCATAGGCACGGGTTGTGGGCTTGATCCCCAGTGGCGGGCATGCAGGAGGCAGCAAATCAATAATTCTCTCTCAACATTGATGTTTTTCTCTCTCTCTCCCTTCAATAAAAATATTTTTTTAAAAAAAGATGTATTCAATTTCTCATTAAAAGCCAGATTTCCAACCTTCCCTGAGAAATCATACATTCTGGCCACCCTGCGCCCATCTTTCCACGTGGCAGCATGGGCTGCAGTCATGCCTTCTGATGGGCATGAGCTCTGGAGCACCACAGTCCCCACTGCTCTCTATCGCCCTCCCCGCTCCTACCTGCCTCATCCCTGGAAACATGAGCTCCAATCCCTTAGGCCAATTTGATCTATGACCTTTCTCTGCTGCCCCTACCCCTCCCAGTCCCGGGGGACCTTCCGGGACCAGGCCTAGCCTCTGTGATGCTAGCAGGGCTGGGAGAAGGAAAAGTTGGGGGCATTAGGATAGAAATTCAGGTGCCTCTTCCAGACCCCTTTGTGTGGACAGCTGTTCCCAGTGATCTGGTTTGGCTAAGAATTGACCAGGTCATATCCCTGACTTCCTGCTATGAACCTAAGGGAAGCACCCCATTTCCTCTGCCTTCATGAGCCTGTGGGCGCCATGATGCCTAATGGAGCAGCTGCGCTTGGGCAAAGGGGCAGCTGAGAAAGGTGGAAATGGTCCCCTCCTCCCTGGGGCAGCTGCCCGAGTCCACATGGCCCTGGGGGGAGGCCCAGCTCCCCCACTTCTGGGGCCACTTCTCGGGTCAAAAATCAAAACCCACTTTGTCTTCGGGCCCCTGGCCTTTAGGAAACGGCCCTGTAACAGATTCGGAGGCGACACTGTGCCGCCCTCGCTGTGAGCTGAGTTGCTGGCGCTGCAATGGAAGAGACAAGAAATGAGGAGTAAATGGGGGAGGGAGGTGGAAAAATTAAATTTTGCATGATCAGCAAGGTTTCAAACAATCGCTCGCCAACTGAAGTGGGTGCCACGTCTATAAGTCATTCTGTTTTATAGACCATTAGGATCTCCAGAGAGAACCTGCATGGAGACCACTGCTTTTTGTTGAAATTAAAATGTCAGGGAAAAAGAAATAGAACAAAACAGGGAATCTGCAATTAATTACCAGGCCATAAAAATTCAATAATCAGGAGGCAGCGCGGCCGCGGGCCCAGAGGTATCAGAGCCAGCGTAACAAGAATGGAATACATTAATCTTTTCAAATTAGTTTTTTAATCTGGCGGGGATATATGGTGACATGCCTCCCCTCCCCGCCCCTGGGCCCCCGCCCCCGCCCCCTTCCCAGGCTCCAGACTGAAGCCTGGCCAGAGAGGGAGGCTCTGGTGTGAGACGGGGACCTGTCACACCTGGACCCCAGACAGGGGAGAGAATGGGGTCTGCAGCCCCAGCTGAGCCCAGTGCCCGCTCGCCGGCTGGCCTGGGAGGGGCGCGGGCCGCGGTGCCAGGGAGGCTGGCTCCAGCTGAGGCCCATGGAGCCAGAGCCGCTCCGCCTGTGTGTCCCGGCTCTGGGTGGGGTCAGAGGGCCTGGGGGGCAAGCATGGAGAGGTGGTCTCTGAGCTTTGGTTTCCTCCTCTGGAAAACGGAGCAGTGCCACAGCCTCACAGGGACGCCCGGGGCTCAATAAAAGCCCCCACTGCTTCTAGGCTTACCGTCTAGACTGGCAGCTCAGACTGCAAGGAGCCCGAGGCACCGCCAGCACACAATCCAGAGCATTTATTTAGCACCTGCTGTGTGCTCAGCTCCGGGAAAGGGGACCAGCAGCCTCAGGACTGACCCTGGGAAATGAGACGTGTAGTCAGGTCACAGGGACAAGCAGGATGCAGAGGATCCATGGGGAAGCGGCTCTGAGCAGGACGCTTGACTGGTGACAGGGAATTGGGAGGAGCTGGACCGCCCCACGTGGGCCACCAGCAGCTCTGGCTGCGTCTAACTGGAGCCACGCCCCAGAACTGCTATGGTCAGCCCAGTGTTCCGAGTTTGTCTCCAGCTGAGCCTGCTCTTCAGCCTCAGCCAAGTCTCTCTCACTAACTGCCCCTCTCCCCCAACAAGCCTGCCTCTGGGCCTTGCTGGCGCTGAGCCCCGCCTCGCAAGCCCCAGGTGGCCACATTAGCCTGTGGTGTTACCAGATGGGACTATTAATAACCCATTTCACAGAAGAGGAAATTGTGAAGCTGGGGTTGCTATAGCCTCCGAACCCAACTTCACTAATACAAGCCAGGGCAGTTTCTCCCACCTCTCCCAGAGTTTGGCACACAGTAGGTGTTCAACCAACACTAACTAGACAGTGTCCCTGCAGAACAGCCTACAAGGGGCCTCACCTGCCCTCTGACCTCTTTCCTCCCCAAAATGTCATCACTCCAACCTATAATTGCAACAGCAGCTGGCATTTATTGAGTACCTACTGTGTGACAGGCTGTGGGATCTGGTACCATTTGCAATAAGACTGTGGTTCCCGCCCTGACCGGTTTGGCTCAGTGGATAGAGCGTCGGCCTGCAGACTGAGGGGTCCCGGGTTCGATTCTGGTCAAGGGCATGTACCTTGGTTGCGGGCACATCCCCAGTGGGAGGTGTGCAGGAGGCAGCTGATCGATGTTTCTCTCTCATCGATGTTTCAGGCTCTCTATTCCTCTCCCTTCCTCTCTGTAAAAGATCAATAAAATATATATTTTTTAAAAAAAGACTGGTTCCCGTTTTCACAAAGGAAACTGAGACTTAGAGAGACTGATGGGCCCCAAGATCTCACACTCATGTCCCCTTGGCACCCAGGATTCTAAATAAGGACATCTCAATGCCCCATCAACCTGCCCGGCCCAGAGCTCTCCGATTGGCCTCTCGCTGTGTACCCCCAAACCCGGTCCTTCACTCCTTCAACCTGATGCCCTTGGTCATCTCTCCCAAAGGCCTCCTCTAATTCTCTCAGGAACTTTAATTTCCCTCACTTTTTACTCCTTGCCATCCTGCTACACCGACGGCCCACTCACCCTCCCACATGTGCTCCAAGGGTCTCAGCAGAAATGGTAGTGACGAGGCAGAAGCGTATCAAATTTTTCCTCCCTGACCCAGGCTCCCACACCCTGCACGCAGTCCTGCTCCCCGCCGGGCGAAGTTCCGAGCGCAGCCACCAGATGGCGACCGGCTCTCTCGGGCAGGGCTTGCAGTAAGGCTGTGCGGCCGCCAGATGGTGCTCGAGGCCGCGGTCGGCGAGCAGTGCGGGGGACGAGACAGAACAGGAAGGCCCGAGGGTCCGAGCGCGGCCCCGGCAGCCCGAGCACAAGTGACTTTGCCACCCCCGCGCCCTCCTCGCGCCATGATCCAGCCCGTGCCTCGGCTCTCTGTGCCCGCCGCGCTGGCCCTGGGATCGGCTGCTCTGGGCGCTGCCTTCGCTACCGGCCTTTTCCTGGGTGAGTAGGAAGGAGCTAGCGGCTCCCTCTGCAGAGGTCCCGCGTGCGGGGCGGGAGCAAAGCCGAGTCCCCGGGGCTGGCTGCGGCTAAGGCTCACCCCGGGCGCTCTGGAGTCCCAGGCCCTGACCCAGCACCCCGCCCGGCAGGGAGACGGTGCTCTTCACGGCGATCCCGGCGAGAGAAGCGCCTGCTGCCCCCCGAGGACAGCCCCCTGTGGCAGTACCTGCTGAGCCGCTCCTTGCGGGAGCACCCAGCGCTGCGGAGCCTGCGGCTGGTCAGCGGGGCCGAGGGCGGGGACGGGCGCCCACCCGAGCCCCGCGGGTCCCACGTGGTTGCATGACCTTGGGCTGGGCGGGGACCCACTCGGCTTCCGCGCTCCTCGGCCGGTGCGCCGTGCGCGGTGGGCGTTCCCTGGGAAGGCGCTCCCCTGGGCGGTGCCCACAGCTACCCCAGCGGAGGGGGGGCCTCCACCTGGGGGGACAGCAGAGCTGGAGCGACCCTCTCCCCACCACACACACAGCTGACGCTGGAGCAGCCGCAGGGAGAGTCCATGATGACCTGTGAGCAGGCCCAGCTTCTGGCCAACCTGGCGCGGCTCATTAAGGCCAAGAAGGCGCTGGACCTGGGTAGGGCGCGCGGCCGCGACCACTGGGGGTCCAAGTCACCGGCCATCTCCGCACGGTGGCCTGAGCCTGTGCATGTCCCCGTCCCCAGGCACGTTCACAGGCTACTCGGCCCTAGCACTGGCCCTAGCCCTGCCCCCGGCCGGGCGCGTGGTGACCTGCGAGGTGAACCCGGGGCCCCCGGAGCTGGGGCGGCCCCTATGGCGGAAGGTGAGTGTCCCTCTCAGGTCCCCGGGAGCCAGCACCGGCAGAAAGGACCGGCTGGCCCTGACCCCACTCCATCCGCAGGCTGAAGAGGAACACAAGATTGACCTTCGGTTGAAGCCCGCCCTGGAAACCCTGGGTGAGCACCGGTGTGAAAGGGCCTTGGCGCCATTTCCCAAATAGGGCCATCGGGTGCCAGCTAGTGACCGGGCCCTCCGGACGGGCCTGGGGCAATGCCAGCCCCGCTGCCCAGCCTCGGTACGCGGCCACATGCAGGGTGGCGATGCTGGCGTCCTCGAGGCCGGAGTCCCCGAGTGGTCACAGCAGCAGAACTGGCCCGGGCAGGGCTCCGGCCACTGGGACTGCGGACTCAGCCACCTTGCCCTCCTCCCTCCTCCCCCGCAAGATGAGCTCCTGGACGCGGGCGAAGCTGGCACCTTCGACGTAGCCGTGGTGGACGCCGACAAGGAGAACTGCACCCTCTACTACGAGCGGTGCCTGCAGCTGCTGCGCCCCGGAGGCATCCTCGCTGTCCTCAGTGTAAGGATGAGACTCGGGAGGACACTCGGGCTGGGAGTCTCTTTCCCGTGGGCCCCTCCCGGGGCCCCGCCCCAAAGCCCCGCCCAGTGCTCAGGTAAGCCCCGCCCTCGAGGTATTCAAGCCGAGTCCCCAGGCCTTTCCAGGCTCTAGTCTCGAGTCTCCAGCTCACGCCCCGCCTCCTGCTCGGGTACCGCCCCCGGAGGCCCCGCCCCGTGACGCCCCGCCCCTCCGCAGGTCCTGTGGCGGGGACGAGTGTTGCAACCCCAACCGCGAGACTTGGAAACGCAGTGCGTCCGAAACCTGAACGAGCGCATCCTGCGCGACGCCCGGGTGCACATCAGCCTCCTGCCCCTGGGCGACGGCCTCACCTTAGCCTTCAAAATCTAAGGCTGCCCCTAGCCACGGCCTCGGTGGAGGGGACCTGGGAATCCCAGCCATCGACCCCGTTTTAAATCCGTCAATAAAGTGGGTCCGAGACACAACCTTCTGAGCTTCCACTGAAGTGGGGTAGGAAGGGAAGGCCCAGCACAGCCGGCTTCTTGGGCTAGAGCGAGCCTTCAGGTCAGTTCACCTCCGGGCAGTCCTGACGGCCCAGGCACCAGGGCTGTGGCCCAGGCACTGGAGCCTCCAGCTGACTAGAGCCTGGGCGGTAC